>NC_133503.1:134609615-135254423 GCF_049354715.1 Callithrix jacchus | reverse complement strand
ATGTATTAGAGAGTTGTCTATACTGACACATGTAACTCAAAATCATCCTTTTTTGCTACTATATGAATAGTCTATGGTTTACCCACATTTCTATTGGAGGGCATTTGAATTTTTCTATTGTTGACCATTATAAATAACAGAGCAGTAAACATTCTGTTTCTCTCTGTTTATACATGTAAGAGTTTTTCTCAGGGAAAAGTTTATCCAGGAGAAGAATAGCTGAATTAGAGCGTGTGCATTTCTAACTTGTTTGGTTTTAAAATTACTTTTTACATTATAATGCTATTAACATTCTATGAGAATTATATTTCCTGGCCTCTCTAGCAACACTTGTTATCAAATTTTTAAACATTTTTGCTTATCTGATGGGTGTGACATGGCACCACTTTATAGTTCTTTTCTTCTCTCTAATGTCAACCTTAGGTGGAGTGTATTCTTACTAAGCCCATTTTACAAATGGGGACTCTAAGGCTGAGGAAATAATCTGTCTAAGGCCTTACAGTTAACAGGATACGGGAAGTCAGGAATGGTCCTGGAGCAATCTAACTCCAAATTTCAAGCTGCTAATCTCTTGCTGTAACTTTTTAGCTTACACCTCACTGTTAGGCCAGGGTGCATCCTTATGGTGAAGAAACAGAGCCTGGGGTTTTATTTTTCTTCTCTTTCTGTACTCTTCCTGTAGTCTCCCCTCTATGCATTTTGGGTTTTTCTTTCTTTTTTTTTATTGCATTTTAGGTTTTGGGGTACATGTGCAGAACGTGCAAGATAGTTGCATAGGTCCACACACGATAGTGTGTTTTGCTACCTTCCTCCCCTTCACCCACATTTGGCATTTCTCCCCAGGCTATCTTTCCCCATCTCCCCCCCCAACTGTCACTCCCCTATTCCCCCCAATAGACCCCAGTGTGTAGTACCACCTTCCCCATGTCCACGTGTTCTCATTTTTTCTCACCCACCTATGAGTGAGAATATGTGGTATTTCATTTTCTGTTCTTGTGTCAGATTGCTGAGAATGATGTTCTCCAGATTCATCCATGTCCCTACAAAGGGCCCGAACTCATCATTTTTGATTGCTGCATAATATTCCATGGTGTATATGTGCCACATTTTCCCAAACCAGTCTATCATCGATGGGCATTTGGGTTGGTTCCAGGTCTTTGCTATTGTAAACAGTGCTGCAATGAACATTCGTGTGCATGTGTCCTTATAGAAGAACGATTTATAGTCCTTTGGATATATACCCAGTAATGGGATTGCTGGGTCAAATGGAATTTCTATTTCTAAGGCCTTGAGGAATTGCCACACTGTGTTCCACAATGGTTGAACTAATTTACACTCCCACCAACAGTGTAAAAGTGTTCCTATTTCTCCACATCCTCTCCAGCATCTGTTGTCTCCATATTTTTTAATGATTACTATTCTAACTGGCGTGAGATGGTATCTCAGTGTGGTTTTGATTTGCATCTCTCTAATGACCAGTGATGATGAGCATTTTTTCATATGTTTGTTGGCCTCATGTATGTCTTCTTTTGTAAAGTGTCTGTTCATATCCTTTGCCCATTTTTGAATGGGCTTGTTTTTTTTTATCCTGTAAATCTGTTTGAGTTCTTTGTAAATTCTGGCTATCAACCCTTTGTCAGATGGGTACACTGCAAAAATTTTTTTCCCATTCTGTTAGTTGCCGATTCACTCTAGTGACTGTTTCTTTTGCCGTGCAGAAGCTGTGGAGTTTGATTAGGTCCCATTTGTCTATTTTGGCTTTTGTTGCCAATGCTTTTGGTGTTTTGGTCATGAAGTCCTTGCCTACTCCTATGTCTTGAATGGTTTTGCCTAGATTTTCCTCTAGGGTTTTTATGGTGCCAGGTCTTGTGTTTAAGTCTTTAATACATCTGGAGTTAATTTTGGTGTAAGGTGTCAGGAAGGGGTCCAGTTTCTGCTTTCTGCACATGGCTAGCCAGATTCCCAACACCATTTATTAAACAGTTAATCCTTTCCCCATTGCTTTTTTTTGTCAGGTTTATCAAAGATTGTATGGTTGTAGATATGTTGTGTTGCTTCCGATGTCTCTTTTCTGTTCCATTGGTCTATATCTCTGTTTTGGTACAAGTACCATGCTGTTTTGATTACTGTAGCCTTGTAGTATAGCTTGAAGTTCGGTAGTGTGATGCCTCCTGCTGTGTTCTTTTGCTTAGAATTAACTTGGCTATGCAGACTCTCTTTTGGTTCCATATGAACTTCATGGTGTTTTTTTCCAGTTCTGTGAAGAAAGTCGATGGTAGCTTGATGGGGATAGTGTTGATTCTGTAAATTACTTTGGGCAGTATAGCCATTTTCATGATATTGATTCTTCCTAACCATGAACATGGAATGTTTCTCCATCTGTTTGTGTCCTCTCTTATTTCGTTGAGCAGTGGTTTGTAGTTTTCCTTGAAGAGGTCCCTTACGTTCCTTGTGAGTTGTATTCTGAGGTATTTTATTCTTTTTGTAGCAATTGTGAATGGCATTTCGTTCTTGATTTGGCTCTCTTTAAGTCTGTTATTGGTGTATAGGAATGCTTGTGATTTTTGCACATTGATTTTATATCCTGAGACTTTGCTGAAGTTGCTTATCAGTTTCAGGAGTTTTTGGGCTGAGGCAATGGGGTCTTCTAGGTATACTATCATGTTGTCTGCAAATAGAGACAATTTGGCTTCCTCCATTCCTATTTGAATACCCTTTATTTCTTTTTCTTGCCTGATTGCTCTGGCTAGAAATTCCAGTACAATATTGAGTAGGAGTGGTGAAAGAGGGCATCCTTATCTAGTGCTGGATTTCAGAGGGAATGCTTCCAGTTTTTGCCCATTCAGTATGATATTGGCTGTTGGTTTGTCATAAATAGCTTTTATTACTCTGAGATACGTTCCGTCAATACCGAGTTTATTGAGGGTTTTTAGCATAAAGGGCTGTTGAATTTTGTCAAAGGCCTTCTCTGCATCAATTGAGATAATCATGTGGTTTTTGTTTTTGGTTCTGTTTATGTGGGGAATTATGTTTATAGACTTGCGTATGTTGAACCAGCCTTGCATCCCCGGGATGAATCCTACTTGATCATGGTAGATAAGTTTTTTGATGTGCTGTTGCAATTGGCTTGCCAGTATTTTATGAAGATTTTTGCATCTATGTTCATCATGGATATTGGCCTGAAGTTTTCTTTTCTTGTTGAGTCTCTGCTGGGTTTTGGTATCAGGGTGATGTTGGTCTCATAAAATGATTTGGGAAGGATTCCCTCTTTTTGGATTATTTGGAATAGTTTCAGGAGGAATGGTACCAGCTCCTCTTTGTGTGTCTGGTAGAATTCGGCTGTGAACCCAACTGGACCTGGGCTTTTTTTTGTGTGGTAGGCTCTTAATTACTGCCTCGACTTCAGGTCTTGTTATTGGTCTTTTCATAGTTTCAGCTTCCTCCTGGTTTTGGCTTGGGAGGACACAGGAGTCCAGGAATTTATCCATTTCTTCCAGGTTTACTAGTTTATGTGCATAGAGTTGTTTGTAATATTCTCTGATGATGGTTTGAAGTTCTGTGGAATCTGTGGTGATTTCCTTTTTATCGTTTTTTATTGCATGTATTTGGTTGTTATCTCTTTTCTTTTTTATCAGTCTGGCTAGTGGTTTGTCCATGTTGTTGATCTTTTAAAAAAACCAGCTCTTGGATTTATTGATTTTTGAAGGTTTTTTCGTGTCTCTATCACCTTCAGTTCTGCTCTGATCTTAGTTATTTCTTGTCTTCTGCTAGGTTTTGAGTTTCTTTTATCTTGCTCCTCTAGCTCTCTCAATTTTGATGATAGGGTGTCAATTTTGGATCTCTCCATTCTCCTCACATGGGCACTTATTGCTATATATTTTCCTCTAGGGACTGCTTTATGTGTGTCCCAGAGATTCTGGCATGTTGTGTCTTCATTCTTGTTGGTTTCGAAGAACTTCTTTATTTCTGCCTTCATTTCATTGTTTATCCAGTCAACATTCAAGAGCCAGTTGTTCAGTTTCCATGAAGCTGTGTGGTTCTGAGTTCTAACTTGATTGCACTATGGTCTGAGAGACTGTTTGCTATGATTTCCGTTGTTTTGCATTTGCTGAGGAGTGCTTCACTTCCAATTATGTGGTCGATTTTGGAGGAGGTGTGATGTGGTGCTGAGATGAATGTATATTCTGAGGATTTGGGGTAGAGAGTTCTGTAAATGTCTATCAGGTTTGCCTGTTCCAGGTCTGAGTTCAAGCCCTGGATATCCTTGTTAGTTTTCTGTCTGGTTGATTTGTCTAATATTGACAGTGGAGTGATAAAGTCTCCACTATTATCGTGTGGGAGTCTAAGTCTCTTTGTAAGTCATTAAGAACTTGCCTTATATATCTGGGTGCTCCTGTATTGGGTCCATATATATTTAGGATCCTTAGCTCTTCTTGTTGTATCGATCCTTTTACCATTATGTAATGACCTTCTTTGTCTCTTTTGATTTTTGTTGCTTTAATGTCTATTTTATCGGGGACGAGAATTGCAACTCCTGCTTTTTTTTTGCTCTCCATTTGCTTGGTAAATCTTCCTCCATCCCTTTATTTTGAGCCTTTGAGTATCCTTGCATGTGAGATGGGTTTCATGGATACAGCACACCGATGGGTTTTGGCTTTTTGTACAATTTGCCATTCTGTGTCTTTTGATTGGTGCATTTAGCCCATTTACATTTAGAATTATGATTGTTATGTGTGAATTTGATACTGCCATTTTGATGCTAGCTGGCTGTTTTGCCCATTAGTTGATGCAGATTCTTCATTTTGTTGATGCTCTTTAGCATTTGGTATGTTTTTGGAATGGTACTGGTTGTTCCTTTCTATGTGTATTGCCTCTTTCAGGAGCTCTTGTAAAGCAGGCCTAGTGGTGACAAAAATCTCTGAGTACTTGCTTGTTCACAAAGGATTTTATTTTTCCTTCACTTCTGAAGCTCAGTTTGGCTGGATATGCAATTCTGGGTTGAAAGCTTTTTTCTTTAAGGATGTTGAATATTGGCCCCCACTCTCTTTTTGCTTGTCAGGTTTCTGCCGAGAGATCTGCTGTGAGTCTGATTGTCTTCCCTTTGTGGGTGACCAGACCTTTCTCTCTGGCTGCCCTTAGTATTTTCTCCTTTATTTCAACCCTGGTGAATCTGATGATTATGTGCCTTGGGGTTTCTCTTTTTGCAGAATATATTTGTGGTGTTCTAGGTATTTCCTGGACTTGAATATTGGCCAGCCTTGCTAGGTTGGGGAAATTTTCCTGGATAATATCCTGAAGAGTATTTTCCAGCTTGGATTCATTCTCGTCGTCACATTCTGGTACAACTATCAAATGTAGGTTAGGTCTCTTCACATAGTCCCATATTTCTTGGAGACTTTGTTCATTCCTTTTTTGCACTTTTTTCTCTAATCTTGGCTTCTCGTTTTATTTCATTGAGTTGATCTTCGACTTCTGATATTCTTTCTTCTGCTTGGTCAATTCAGCTGTTGAAACTTGTGCATGCTTCATGAAGTTCTCATGTTGTGTTTTTCAGCTCCTTCAGTTCATTCACATTCCTCTCTAAGTTGTCCATTCTTGTTATCATTTCCTTGAATGTTTTTTCAAGGTTCTTAGTTTCTTTGCATTGATTTAGAACAATGCATGATTTAGAACAATCGATGTCCTTTTAGCTCACAGAAGTTTCTCATTACCCACCTTTTGAAGTCTGATTCCGTCATTTCATCACACTCATTCTCCGTCCAGCTTTGTTCCCTTGCTGGTGAGGAGTTTTGGTCCTTTGTAGGAGGTGAGGTGTTTTGGTTTCAGTGTTTTCCTCCTTTTTGTGCTGGTTTCTTCCCATCTTTATGGGTTTATCCACCTGTCATCTGAGTAGTTGCTGACTTTTCGATTGGGTCTCTGAGTGGATGTGCAGATTGTTGATGATGAAGTATTTCTGCTACTTAGTTTTCCTTCTAACAGTCTAGCCCCTCTGCTGTAGGACTGCTGAGGTCCACTCCAGGCCCTGCTTGTCTGGGGTGCACCTGTAGCAGCTGCGGAACAGTGAGGGATGCTACCAGTTTCTTCTTCTGCTATCTTTTTCCCAGAATGATGTTCGCCAAATGTCAGACTGATCAGTCCTTTTTGAGGTGACTCTTTGGATATACAGGGGTCAGGGAGCTGCTTGAGGAGGTTGTCTGTACTTTATAGGAGCTCAAGTGCTGAACTGTGAGCTCTGTTGATCATTCAGGGCTGTTAGGCAGGTGCGTTTATGTCTGCTGCAGCAAAACTCATGAAACCCCCTTTTTTTCCATCTGATGCTCTGTCCTGGGGAGTTAGGGCTTTCTTTATGAGTGTCTGTTGCACTGTCCTGCCCAGCTAGTAGGCAATCTAGTCACTGTTTGCATGCCGAGGCTCTGCCCTGCTGCCATGGTCTCTGCCCTGCTACCATGGGCTATGCCCTGCTGTCGTGGGCTCTGCCCTGTTGCCATGGGCTCCGCCCTCCTGTCATGGGCTCTGCCCTGTTGGTGGAGTCTCTCTGTTATGGCGGGTTGCCTCGGCAATGGCAGGCTGTGTCAGCATTGAAAGTGTACCTCAGTAGGGGCAAATGCCTCAGTAATGGCAGATGCCCCTTCCCCACCGAGCTGCACCATCCTGGGTTCAGTCATGCTTGCAGTGAAACTCTCAACCCTGAGTGTTTTGAATCGCCATTTTATTTGTCCCTGTGGGGGTGGGACCTGCGGAGCCTGATCGCCTGGCTCCCTGCCTCAGAACCCTTTTTTTCCCTTTTCAAGCTGAACAGTTGACTCTCTCCCAGGTGTTTAAGTCGCCTGCTGATAAGGCACCGGGGTCTGTGTGATTTCCCATTCAGTGACCCACTGCACCAGACCAAAGGTCACTTCCTGGGAATCTCCTGGTCTGGCTCACTGTTGAAGTCCTGTTTAATCAGATGGATATGCTAATCTGCCCTCCCAAATTCAGATTGCCGGTTTAACAGGGCACCCAGACCAGTGCGTTTTGTGCTTTGTGCAGAGTGCTGCTGCGCTGTGGTGCCGACTGAAATGGCTGTGCTAGCCAAAACACCTGCGCTGGCTTCCCGTGTCTCTCCTAAACCTGGGAATTTCCCCGTTCTGTGGGCAACAAAGATCCGTCTGGAAATGCGGCCTCCACTCACCCTCCGTGTCTTCACTGAGAGCTGCAATCCTGAGTTGCTCCTATCGTGCCATCCTCTCCTCACCCTCCATGCATACGTTTTTAATAGAAATATCTGTTACCCAAGAAACTAGGGCCGAGCATGGTGGCTTATTCTCATAATCCTAGCACATTGGGAGGCCCAGGCGGAAGGATTGTTTGGGCTCAGGAGATTGAGAATGTAGTGAGCTTTGATTACACCACTGCACTCCAGCCTGGGTGATAGAGCAAGATGCTGTTGAATAAATGAAGAAAAGGAAGGAAGGAAGGAAGGAAAGAAGGAAAGAAGGAATTTTTTTAACACTGCTCTTTTTGAAAGGTGGATCTATCTCCCCAGCTCCTTGAATCTAAGCTGAGTTTAGTGACCAGCTGACTCATAAGAGTAAGGTAGAAATGATGCCACTTGAGTTACAAGGCTAGACCAAAAAAGGCAATACATTTTTCACTTGGTTCACTGAACAGTCACATTGGAACCTGGAGCCAACAAGTAAGAATTTCTATCATCTGAGGCCACCATCCTGAGATGAAGCCCAATGTAGGGTACATGGAGAGCCTCTGCAGAGGTCTTAAATAGGGGCATTTTGATTTTATCTACTACTATATACTGATTTTCTCTTATAAAGAAATAGTAGGCAGTCATTAAAGTACCACTATCAAAAAAGCGTTGATGCCAAGGATATCATCGTTTTATTTGAGAGAACAGAGAATTCTGGGTTGTGAATAATACTGATATGTATATTTTTCTTACAGAGATTCCTTCCTTCCTTCTTCTTCTCCTTTTCCTTCTCCCTCTCCTTCTCCTCCTCCTTCTTCCTTTTGTCAAAGACTCACTTAAAATTCTGCCAATAAAGTAGTGTTTTTAGCTGCTCTTGCTATGACAGAGAAGATACAATATGAAGTCAAGTCAGGGGAAGGTTGTACCTGCTTACAAGGGTCATTCTTTGAATAACTCCTGGGTTTTAACTCTTTTATACCATAACACACTAACATTTAATACCTATTGTAGTTATTTAACCTAATAATCGTACCAAAGATATAGTTGCTCTTTCTCCTGTAGGAGGAACATATAATGATAATGCTTTAATTTTGTATGTCTCTGTTCTCTAATGGCAAGCTGTCATTTTCTATAATTTGCCAGAGATTATGAACAATGTGTGTAGGCTGAGTATAGTTGCTTAGTAACCACCTTTTAAAACTTTCTTAAATGTAATTGCCTCTCTGCCAGGGAAACATTGATTCAACAAATTTGCATTGAACCACTTCCTAAGTAACTCAGCATATTAAATACCCCTCTGCTTTTTATTTCAAATTATTTGCCTTTTAAATTCTGTTAAGGTAAGCCACCTTTGTTATGATCATTATTTCTCTTTGAACAAAGTGAGACCTCCAAATGATTATCTGTACATTGTTATATTCCCTACTTTTTTATGTATCTCTTTTCTTTCTACTTTTTTAGAGTTGAGAATAGAAACTTGCAAAAATCTGGAAAATCCCGTTTCCCTCTGAATAATTCTAAATGCTTTTAAACATCACCAGTTTGGGGTTTGTTTAAACCTTATTTCAAAGTTTGCACCATATGAATGTTCTCTTGGCTTCTGTCTCTGATTTCACCTCTTTCTGTTAATCAGGCATCTATATTGTTCTTAAGAAAATGTGAACTGCATGTGGACACCTTGCCCAGAACTTCACTTCTTATGGTTTTGTCTACCCATGTACACTGACTTGATGGAGGAAAGGGTTAAAAACTAGACTTTAGTGGAATAGTTATTGTTAGTGTTTCAAATCATTAATTGCTTTGCCATTTCAAGTCCAACTTGTATAGCTGCCCACAGTTTCTCACTTGGCAGAAAGTTCTGTTGATGTAGGAATAGTTTACAGTTGATAACAAAGTTGACTTTCTCTTTGATTCTAAGTTTGAGGTGGGTGTGAGATAGAAGAGATCAGAATGGGTTTGAGGAACTGAAAAGCCTGTTTGTATTTCTGACCCCAAACCCCAGACTTAGTAAATGACCTTCAAGCTAGAGGAGAGGAGATTTTAGAGAAAGGAAAAAAGGAAGCGAGAAGCAGTGTAATGATCACATTCCCTGAACTCCACTAAGCCTCTGTCTCCACCCTATAAAATCTTCCTTAAGTCTCAGGATCCTAGAGAGGAAAGCCCCAGGTACAATCTAGAACAACAGCAAGATGTAGAGAAAAGCCCCTGCTTCATGCCAGCTTAGCAAAATGGGAGATGGAAAAAAAGTGAACTAGTGACAACATACTCTCCTTAACTTTTCCCATGGATCTGAAATCTAGTTTTTCCTGGGGATCCAGTATGGGGACACAGAAGTTATCAGAGAATAAGAGCTGGAAAGCCTTCCAGGAGGTCACCTACTAGTCTGAGAAGGTCTTCACCAAAAGAATGCTGTATGCACTTCCAGCCGTGGTCCAGATGGAGTGCAGAACAGAATCCAGAGGACTAGCAGCACCAGAGGGCAAAGAAGAACTTGTGGTCAAGAGCTCTGGGCCCTGCTTGAGGAAGGTCACATTGCATACCACTTGAACCAAGAGGACAGGCAAGTTATATCAGTAGTAGACACTAGCAGAGACAGGACCTTAGAGCCTTGGAGTAGTTACATATATTCTGCCAAGGTCATTGTGCTCCTGAAAGCTTCCCTAGGACTTAGATACTGCCCTGGGGAGAAGGATGGAGGAAGACAGAACATTCAGCTCACTAAAATTTAACCTGGTAAGTGACTTGATTACAAGTCAGTATTGATTGAGATGATAATTGCTGCTGGACTGAGAAATTTCAAAAGTACTTTTTAAAAGTCGTCTGCCATTAGAAAGTCCTAGGAGATAACTTTGGGTTAAACAAATAAAGAAATTGAACATGTTTGCACTGCTTTATTCATAACTGTGTGGCTCAGCCTGGTTGTATGTCTCAAGACAGGAGGGGTTGGGGTGTGTGTATGGGAGGGGATAGAGAAGGTGGTAAGTCTGAGTGTATTGGAATATATATCCTATATAGTGTCTCATGATAGGATCAAGAGCAGGCTGCCTGGACACAGGCAGCTGTCTTTTGAATCCTGGCTCTATCAATTACCAGTTTTGTGTTTTGGGGCAAATTCTTCAATCTGCTGAATCTGATTTTCCTCATCTGCAGAAATATGATAATATTTAATTCCATATGGTGGTTGTGAGGTTTTTTTTCTTTTTAAATTATACTTTAAGTTCTGGGGTACATGTACAGAACATGCAGATTTTTACATAGGTTTACACGTGCCATGGTGGTTAGCCACATCCATCACCCCATCATCTACATTAGATATTTCTCCTAATCCTATCCCTTTCCTATCCCCTCACCCTCTGCTATCCCTCCCCTAGCTTCCCACCTCCAGATAGGCCCTGGTGTGTGATGTTCCCCTCCCTGTGTCTATGTGTTCTCATTGTTCCACTCCCATTTATGAGTGAGAACATGCAATGTGTGGTTTTCTGTTCTTGTGTCAGTTTGCTGAGAATGATGGTTTCCAGCTTCATCCATGTCCCTGCAAAGGACATGAACTCATCCTTTTTTTTATGGCTGCATAGTATTCCATGGTATATATGTGCCACATTTTCTTTATCCAGTCTATCATTGATGGGCATTTGGGTTGGTCCCAAGTCTTTGCTATTGTGAACAGTGCCACAATAAACATATGTGTGCATGTGTCTTTATAATAGAATGATTTATAATCCTTTGGATATATACCCAGTAATGGGATTGCTGGGTCAAATGGTATTGCTGGTTCTAGATCCTGGAGGAATTGCCACACTGTCTTCCACAATAGTTGAACTAATTTATACTCCCACCAACAGTGCAAAAGCATTCCTATTTCTCCAAATCCTCTCCAGCATCTGTTGTCTCCTGATTTTTTAATGATCGCCATTCTAACTAGTGTGAGATGGTATCTCAAGGTGGTTTTGATTTGCATTTCTCTAAAGACCAGTGATGATGAGCTTTTTTTTTCATGTGTTTATTGGCTGCATAAATGTCTTCTTTTGAGAAGTGTCTGTTTATATCCTTTGACTACTTTTTGATGGGGCTGTTTTTTTCTTGTAAATTTGTACAAGTTCTTTATAGATTCTGGATATTAGCCTTTTGTCAGATGGGTAGATTGCAAAAGATTTTTTCCCATTCTATTGGTTGTCAGTTCACTTTAATGATAATTTCTTTTGTTGTGCAGAAGCTCTTTAGTTTAATTAGATCCCATTTGTCTATTTTGACTTCATTGCCATTGCTCTTGGTGTTTTAGTCCTGAAGTCCTTGCCCATCCCTATGTCCTTAATATATTAAACCTTTGGCACGTAGTGCCTGGAATATAATGACAATGTATCATATTCTTGACCTCCAGTGCTCTTCCCTCCTCCCTACCCCTACCAGCCCCTTCTACCTCCCCACCTGCATGGAAGAAGTCTCCAAGTGGACAGAACTTTATTTTATTCCCTTCTGTTTTCATAGTGTCTGGCAAATAGTAGGTGCCAATAAATAGTTGTTGAGTGAATAAATTGGGGTAGAATTCTAGGAAGACAGCTGGGAGTATTAAAGCAGGTTCTGCCTGTGAGGTAAGTCCCAAATGGAAGGATAAAGCTTAGACTCCAGTAGAAAGAACTGAAGAGCAGGTGGTTACAAATGGAAGCTTCAGGCAAGCAGGTTTTGATCAGAGTGAGAGAAACAGAACACAATTACACATATACATATTTACAGTAGAAGAGGAACAGAAACTATGGTCTATATACACAAAAATATCCTGCACTATGAAGTAATACCTTTATAGACCACTGGTTGTGTTTTCCACCAGTGTGGCATACATTTGTGGGGAAGTGCCTGTGTGTAAGTTACTGTGTGTTTCTGAATGTGTACAAAACACTTGGTGGAGATTTTTCAATCTTACCTGATTTTTTGGATCAGTCTTTCTATCATCTATCATATGCAAACTGAGTTTTTCTGTATTAAAAATGTAAACAGAGTTTAACTACATCACAAGGTCAGCACTAATGCTTTATGGTTCTTTAAGAGCTTGTAAAGATGAAGAAAATGTTAAAAGATTTGAATTTGAAATTTCAAGACCACTGTAGGTTTTTGGAATACAATTAACCCTTAGACCTGGCTCATTTATAAAATGAAAAACAGACTTGACCTTGAAATGAGAGCAAACTCTTAAAGGATAATGGGATTAGGACATAGTATGCCTTCCCTCTTTTTCTCCCTTTTTTTTTCTTAATAAGAAACCTTTAAAATTTCACATTTATAGTTTTTATTATGTTTATCATAAACTGTTTAGAATGATGGCTAATGGTTTTCTGAAGGAAGAATTTTGTGTTTGTAATATTTTAAGAGATTTAATATCTTTGACATGATAAATGATGATGTTTAATTCTATTTCCTTTAAAAATCATCATTTGATTTCATAGTTTTAGGTATATAAGGAATGTCTATGTATAAAATAATCTTCCCTAATATTATGACATTCTCATCAAGCCATTCATAAGCAGATTTAGTAGATAAAAATTAGATGTTAGACCAACAAATGTCTATTAAATACTTCTTTCTGTGTATAATTATTTACTAAATCACAGATGCTCTGAATTAAAATGTATACACATACCATTCCAGTAATTAATATGATCATGTTTTTTATTTCTGAGGTAAGGTAATTTTCTATCAATTTGTGTTATATATTTGCAAAAAAGAGACACTTTCTGGAATGTGTCTCTTTGGTTTTAAAAATCACAAAATGCTTATGTTTTTATTAGGATTTTAAGCTTTGAAACTATAGCTTTTTATTTTTTCTAATAAACAATGCGAAATTAGGTTTGTGAGTGGACCATTGCTTTTCATTTTAAAGAACAAAATGATCAATTTGTTACTGTGACTACCTAATGTCATAGGTAGGTAGTGACTATCTAGGTCAGTGGCATGGGTGGTAAGAAGAATTTATCAAGACAGTTTTAGGTTAGGAAAGGCAAATTTATTAGAGAA
The DNA here is from genome assembly GCF_049354715.1 of Callithrix jacchus. Taxonomy (NCBI): domain Eukaryota; kingdom Metazoa; phylum Chordata; class Mammalia; order Primates; family Cebidae; genus Callithrix; species Callithrix jacchus. Next base: position 135,241,234 of record NC_133503.1, on the reverse strand, counting down.
AGTAGGAAAATACATTGTAAGGGTGCAACAAACAGGTCAGCAAGAAAGGAGCTGACTGCAAGGACACAAAGGCTTGTTGGGGATTTTGTAGAATGGTGCTTGTGCTGTGTGCTCAAGAGGGCTTTGTGCAGTACTAATAATGCCAGTGTTGCAGTGAGCTAACTGGCATTTTTCTATCAGCCGAGGGGCTAGTAATAAGTTGGGCACAGGAAGAAGGTGAGTTATGTGTACAGGAGGGCTATGTGTCCTGAGTTATGAAGAAAGGCTGACTCATAGCTTATTTGCTTTCCCCTGCTTCCACCAGCCTAACTCCTTTCCCCCAATTAGGACTCCACACCTCACACTGGTCAGAATTTAATTGTTAAATCCCAGGATGGCACACAAATTGGTATTCAGTTTTGATGGAGTCATTGGCTCCAGCTCCAGATACACAGGATGACCCAACAAAATTCAGCAGAAATTATCATCTAACTCATTCTTTTTTAGTGGAATCTCTTAAAAGGTTTTCATCAGCTAGATGATATTTTCAATCTTAGTTGCTAACAGAACTGTTTTGCTAGTAAGCGCAGTTCTGCTATGTTCATAGCTGAACTATGTTCTGCTAGTAAATACAGAGTTCAATTTTTGAGTTCATGTATGTCTGAATCCAAAAGACCATATTCTTTTCATAAGACCACTTCAGCAAATAGCTGGTATAGGCAGTTCCACTTCAGGCTAGGATGTGAAAAGATGTGGAAGGCTTTTTCTCCCATGGTAACACCATGAAAAATCCAGACAACATACAATTCATGTTTACCTGTGAGATTTTTGAAGAGTGTTAGATGTAGGTAAGCCTTTACAAAGTGATTACAAGAGAGAAAAGTCCTTCATAATTGATCAGTATGCTGTGGCCACTTCTGGGTGGAATCATTGGATCTTAATACAGGCAGGAGGCAGAGAAAGTGTCAAAACCCAAAGGACTTGACTGATTCCAACAGAAGCACTGGTGAAGGAGTGGGCAAGTAAAAGTAAATTTACCCTAAGTGAAATAAATACACAAACAATTATAAAGTGATAAGAATAAAGATAAATAAAAAGTCCTAAAGGCTACCAGAGGGGGTGAGAAGATGTAACACATACAAGTGAGAATTATGACGAACTTAACATGGGAAACAATGCAAGGTAAAAAGATAATGGAAGGACATATTTAAAACACTACAAAAACACTTTCCATTCTATAATTTCATATGTAGTAAAAATATTCTTCCAAAATAAAGGCAAAATGAAGACATTTTCAGAAAAATGAAAGCTGAGAGAATTTTTCACCTATACATCTTCACCATAAGGAGTGCCTAAGGCAGATTTTCAGTTGAAGAGTAAAACCTTTCAGTTGGTAATGTTATTGGTAGAAAGCACTCCTCAATAATGAGTGAGGAGAGCCATAAAAATGAAATAAGTAATAAATACACAAAAATTTAAACTTACCTTAGTTTTTGAAAGACATTTGACTGTTTAAGACAAAATTAGCATAAATACATAATAAATCTATCAATAAAAGAGGAAAAGATAAATAGAAATATACATACCATTGCAATTTCTTAATGCTATATGTGGAGAGATGTAATATTAATTCCATGTAAACTATGATAAGTTAAGGATGCATAGAGCAACAATTAGAAATAAACCAAAGAGGTATAGGCAAAGTCAAGAAAGGGCATAATACTGAATACTAGAAAATGTTTGAATATGAAGTAAACATCCCTACCTAAGCTATCAAGAATTTAAAAAATTTTCATTCAAAATTCAAAAAATATCAGTTTTTAAATTCTTGATAGACTACTAAAAAAAAGTTGTTTTTCTATTTTTGAAAATATTACAAATTCATCATCAAATGAAGAGGCAATCAGTGATTAAGTAGCTGAAAATGTAGGGCAAAAAGTATTATAGAAGTGTGTCAGCAAATTAATTCACATTAGGTTCTTTTCCTGAATTTTGTGAAGACTGAGTCTTTGAGACCATTTGTCAGTCTTTAAAAAGTTTTAAAACTCGACTTTATTCCAGTAAAATGTACATAAAGTGAAAATGAACTCTTAAAATTGCGTGTTTTAAATGTACAGTTTGATGAGTTTTTAAAGATATATATCCTGAATAATGACTACCGCAATCAAAATATAGAATGCATCTACCAAAAAAAAATCCTCTTTTGTTCCTTTGAAGTCAGTCATCATCCAACCTTGGCAACTGTAGACCTGCATTCTTTCACAATAGGTTTGATACTCCTTTAAAAAATTTCATATAAACCACAGAATGGTGTATTTTCTCTTTGTTCAGCACAATGTTTTGAGATTCATAGACCCGTTTACACATATATGTACTTCATTTCTTTCCTTTTTGTTTTTTTTGAGACAGAGTTTTTGCTCTTTTTGCCCAGGCTGGAGTGCGATGGCATGATCTCGGCTTACCGCAACCTCTGCCTCTTGGGTTCAAACAATTATCCTGCCTCAGCCTCCCAAGTAGCTGGGATTATAGACGTGCACCACCACACCCAAATATTTTTGTATTTTTAGTAAGACAGAGTTTCTCCATGTTGGTCAGGCTGGACTCTGTCTCAAACTCCCGACCTCAGGTGATCCGCCTGCCTCAGTCTCCCAAAGTGCTGGGATTACAGGCGTGAACCACTGTGCCTGGCTTGTACTTCATTTCTTTTTATTGCTGTGTAGCATTCTATGATATCAACATACTATTTATTTGTATCAATTCAGCTATTGATGGACATTTGGATTGTTTCCTGTTTGGGAATCTTGTGAATGAAGCCAAAAAGAACATTCATGTACACGTCATTTTGTGGACAAATGTTTTCATTTTTGAAAGGTAAATGCCTAGGACTGAAATGCCTGGTTTTATGGTAAATGTATGTTTTTGTATAAAAACTATCAAACTATTTTGTTATATATTTCTTTAAACTTGCATTTCCCTAATGACATCTTTTCATGTTGGGCATTTAAATCTCTTCTTTTGTGATGTGCCTGTTTAAATATTTTGCCCATCTTTCCTTGATTTATATCTCTTCTAACTTTTGAGTTGTGAGAGTTTTTATATGTTCTGCACATAAGTCCTTTGTCATGTGTGTGTGTGTGTGTGTGTGTGTGTGTGTGTGTATATATATATATAGAGAGAGAGAGAGAGAGAAAGAGAGAGAGAGAGAGATAGAAAGAGAGAGAGAGAGAGTTCATGTTTTCTTTCAGTAGTTTGCTTTGTTTTAAAAATTTTCATCATGGTATCTTTTGAAAAGTAGTTGTTTTCTTCTAATAAACTGCCATATATTATTTCCTTATTTTATTGTTTATGCCTATTTCATCTTAAGAAGGCTTTGGTAACTCAAAGTGGCAAGGATGTTTTTCCTGTGCTCTCTTCTAGATGTTTTATAGTTTTAGCTTTTGTGTTTAGTACTGTTATTTATTATGAGTTAATTTTTTAGTAGGATGAGAAGTAAGGATTGAGATTCTTCATCCCCTGTCCCCAGGTAGATAGCGAGTTGTTCCTGAACCATTTGTTTAGAAGACTATTATTTCTCTCATAAGATTATCTTGGGTTTAAAAAAAAATCCCAATTGACATACATATATGTGTAGGTCTGTTTGTGAAATTGCTGTTCCATTCCACCGATCTACATGTCTGTGCTTAAACCAATTCCACCCTGTCTTTATTCTTGTAGATTTATAGTAAGTTTTGAAATTAGTTGCCTTAAGTCCTTTAACTTTGGTTTTCTTTTTAAAAATGGAGTATTCTATATATATTTTGCATTTTTAAATAATTTTAGGGCTCACCTCAATTTCTATAAAAAAATCTTGCTGGTCACACCTCCCCTGCATGTGGTTAGTGAGTGAGTGTCTGTATTCTGTGCGTGCAAGTTAGCTCTTAAAAGGAAGGCAAGAGGAATGGAGGAGGTACACGTGCTCCTTTTCCTATCTCAAACTTATCAATCAGATCTTGTTTTGCCACCAAGACTAGAGTGCAGTGGTGCAATTAGGCTCACTACAGCCTTGAATTTCTGGGCTCAAGTAATCCTCCCACTTCAGCCTCCCAAGTAGTTGAAACTACAGTGGTTCCAACTTTGTCTTATTTGAAGTTCCTATATACGTGTAGTAGCACTTCTAAGACCTCTGTTCTTCTTCAATGGTCCAGATTCAGCACCACGCTATTTTTATGGCTCCATTATGGCTCAGTGTCTGATGAATGAGCTACAAGGCTGGTTATGAAAGCTGGAGTTCTAAGGGGCTCAGTAATAAGCTCAAAGTGAGGGGAAGAAGATGGAAGCCACTATGAATAATGAGAAAACAAGATGGGAAGAAGGAACAGTGACAACAGATAGCATTGTTTTGTGTAAATTAGGCTTGTCCAGAATCAACAGAAGCTTGAATAATCTCAAAGTGAAATACAAAAGAAAGAAAGAAAGAAAGAAAGAGTCCAGGAATTTATCCATTTCTTCCAGGTTTACTAGTTTATGTGCATAGAGTTGTTTGTAATATTCTCTGATGATGGTTTGAATTTCTGTGGAATCTGTGGTGATTTCCCCTTTATCATTTTTTATTGCATCTATTTGGTTGTTCTCTCTTTTATTTTTAATCAATCTGGCTAGTGGTCTATTTTGTTGATCTTTTCAAAAACCAGCTCTTGGATTTATTGATTTTTTGAAGGGTTTTTCATGTATCAATCTCCTTCAGCTCAGCTCTGATCTTAGTTATTTCTTGTCTTCTGCTGGGTTTTGAGTTTTTTTGATCTTGCTCCTCTAGCTCTTTCAATTTTGACGATAGGGTGTCAATTTTGGATCTCTCCATTCTCCTCATATGGGCACTTATTGCTATATACTTTCCTCTAGAGACTGCTTTAAATGTGTCCCAGAGGTTCTGGCACGTTGTGTCTTCGTTCTCATTGGTTTCGAAGAACTTCTTTATTTCTGCCTTCATTTCGTTGTTTACCCAGTGAACATTCAAGAGCCAGTTGTTCAGTTTCCATGAAGCTGTGCGGTTCTGGGTCGGTTTCTGTATTCTGAGTTCTAACTTGATTGCACTATGGTCTAAGAGGCTGTTTGTTATGATTTCAGTTGTTTTGCATTTGTTGAGCAGTGCTTTACTTCCAATTATGTGGTCAATTTTAGAGTAGGTGTGATGTGGTGCTGAGAGGAATGTGTATTCTGTGGATTTGGGGTGGAGAGTTCTGTAAAAGTCTATCAGGTTTGCTTGCTCCAGGTCTGAGTTCAAGCCCTGGATATCCTTGTTGATTTTCTGTCTGGTTGATCTGTCTAGTATTGACAGTGGAGCGTTAAAGTCTCCCACTATTATTGTGTGGGAGTCTAAGTCCTTTTGTAAGTCATTAAGAACTTGCCTTATGTATCTGGGTGCTCCTGCATTGGGTCCATATATGTTCAGGATCGTTAGCTCTTCTTGTTGTATCGATCCTTTTACCATTATGTAGTGGCCTTCTTTGTCTCTTTTGATCTTTGTTGCTTTAAAGTCTATTTTATCAGAGATGAGAATTGCAACTCCTGCTTTTTTTTGCTCTCCATTTGCTTGGTAAATCTTCCTCCATCCCTTTATTTTGAGCCTTTGTGTATCCTTGCATGTGAGATGGGTTTCCTGGATACAGCACACTGATGGGTTTTGGCTTTTTATCCAATTTGCCAGTCTGTGTCTTTTGATTGGTGCATTTAGTCCATTTACATTTAGGGTTAATATTGTTATGTGTGAATTTGATACTGCCATTTAGATGCTAAGTGGCTGTTTTGCCTGTTAGTTGTTGTAGATACTTCATTATGTTGATGCTCTTTAACATTCAGTGTGATTTTGGAATGGCTGGTACTGGTTGATCCTTTCTATGTGTAGTGCCTCTTTTAGGAGCTCTTGTAAAGCAGGCCTTGTGGTGACAAAATCTCTGAGTACTTGCTTGTTCGCAAAGGATTTTATTTTTCCTTCACTTCTGAAGCTCAGTTTGGCTGGATATGAAATTCTGGGTTGAAAGTTCTTTTCTTTAAGAATGTTGAATATTGGCCCCCATTCTCTTCTGGCTTGTATTGAGACACCGGAGGCAACACAACATATCTACAACTATACAATCTTTGATAAACCTGACAAAAACAAGCAATGGGGAAAGGATTCCCTGTTTAACAAATGGTGTTGGGAAAACTGGCTAGCCATGTGCAGAAAGCAGAAACTGGACCCCTTCCTGACACCTTACCCTAAAATTAACTCCAGATGGATTAAAGACTTAAACATAAGACCTGGCACCATAAAAACCCTAGAAGGAAATCTAGGCAAAACTATCCAGGACATAGGAGTAGGCAAGGATTTCATGAACAAAACACCAAAAGCATTGGCAACAAAAGCCAAAATAGACAAATGGGACCTAATGAAACTCCACAGCTTCTGCACGGCAAAAGAAACAGTCACTAGAGTGGATCGGCAACCAACAGAATGGGAAAAAAATTTTGCAGTTTACCCATCTGACAAAGGGCTGATATCCAGAATTTACTAAGAACTCAAACAGATTTACAGGAAAAAAACAAACAAGCCCATTCAAAAGTGAGCAAAGGATATGAACAGACACTTTACGAAAGAAGACATATATGAGGCCAACAATCATATGAAAAAATGCTCATCGTCACTGGTCATCAGAGAGATGCAAATCAAAACCACACTGAGATACCATCTCACGCCAGTTAGAATGGTGATCATTAAAAAATCTGGAGATAACAGATGCTGGAGAGGATGTGGAGAAAAAGGAACACTTTTACACTGTTGGTGGGAGTGTAAATTAATTCAACCATTGTGGAAGACAGTGTGGCGATTCCTCAAGGTGCTAGAAATAGAAATTCCATTTGACCCAGCAATCCCATTACTGGGTATATATCCAAAAGACTATAAATCGTTCTACTATAAGGACACATGTACACGAATGTTCATTGCAGCACTGTTTACAATAGCAAAGACCTGGAATCAACCCAAATGCCCACTGATAATAGACTGGATTGGAAAAATGTGGCACATATACACCATGGAATATTATGCAGCAATCAGAAATGATGAGTTTGTGTCGTTTGTAGGGACATGGATGAATCTGGAGAACATCATCCTCAGCAAATTAACACAAGAACAGAAAATGAAACACCGCATATTCTCACTCATAGGCGGGTGATGAAAAATGAGAACACATGGACACAGAAAGGGGAGTACTAAACAGTGGGGTCTATTGGGGGGAAAAGGGGAGGGCCAGTGGGAGGGAGAGGTGGGGAGGGATAGCCTGGGGAGAAATGCCAAATGTGGGTGAAGGGGAGAAGCAAAGCAAAGCACACTGCCATGTGCGTACCTACGCAACTGTCTTGCATGCTCTGCTCATGTACCCCAAAACCTAAAATCCAATAAAAAATTAAAAAAAAAGAAAGAGGGAGGGGACTCAAGATGGCGCTGTGAGAACAACCCAGGATTGGAGCCCGCGTTGAATTCGCAAACGGTGAGTCAGTGCTGCATTTCCAGACTGATCTTTGTTGCCCACAGAACGGGGAAACTCCCAAGTATAAAAAGACACGGGACGCCAGGCAGTAGGTCTGCCTGGCGAAGCCGGCAGCCGGGGCGGCGGCGGCCGGCCCTACCCAGCAATCCCCACAGGGCGCGCTTGTCCGGGTGCCTTGTTGAACGGGCAACCCGAGACTTGAGAGGGCTGGACTTGAGACTGAACGAGACTTGCACAGTAGCCTAGCCCAGGGGATAGCAGGGACAGATCGCTTGGGATACCCAGTGGGACGAACAAAACCGCGATTTCAAACTATCCCGGGCAGACGGTCCGAGACGCTCTGTGGGGGAGGGGCGTCCACCACTACGGAGGCAACCTGCCCCAACTGAGATACACGCCCACTGCTGACGCAGCCAGCCGTTGCCGAGGCAACCCGTCCCTACTGAGATACACGCCCACTGCTGACGCAGCCTGCCGTTGCTGAGGCAACACGCTACAACGAAGAGACTCTGCCGCAGGGCGTGGTGGAGACCACAGCAGAGCCGGCAGAAACAGCGCGAATCACACAACAGCAGGGCGGAGCCTCGGCAGCCAAACAGTGGCTAGTCTGCCTTTGAGCTGGGCAGGACACCTGATCAGACATCCAAAAATAAAGCCCAAACCCCTCAACACAGAGCATTTGAGAAAAAAAAAAGGGTTGTTTAATGAGCTGTGTTGCAGCAGAATCAAACATAGCAGCCTAACAGCCCTGAATGAACAACAGAGTGCACAGCTCAGCAATTAAACCCCTATAAAGTACAAACTGTCTCCTCAAGCAGCTCCCTGACCCCTCTATATCCAAAAGACTGTCATTAGGCAGGCATCATCCTGGGACAAAGAGAGCAGAAAAAGAAACTGGTAGCATCCCTCGCTGTGCCACAGCTACTAGAGGTGCACCCCAGACAAGCAGGGTCTGGAGCGGACCTCAACAGTCGTACAGCGAAGGGGCTAGACTGGCAGAAGGAAAACCAAGCAACAGAAATACTTCATCATCAACATTCTGGGTGTCCACTCCGAGACCCAAACGAAAAGTCAGCAACTACGCAGACGACCAGCGGACAAATCCACAAAGATGGGAAGAAACCAGCGCAAAAAGGAGGAAAACACCCGAAACCAGAACACATCGCCTCCTAGAAAGGACCAAAACTCCTCACCAGCAAGGGAACAAAGCTGGACGGAGAATGACTGTGACGAAATGACGGAATTAGACTTCAGAAGATGGATAATGAGAAACTTTTGTGAGCTAAAAGATCATGTATTAAATCAATGCAAAGAAACTAAGAACCTTGAAAAAAGATTTGAAAAAAGATTCGAGGAAATGATAACAAGAATGGATACCTTAGAGAGGAATATGAATGAATTAAAGGAGCTGAAAAACACAATATGAGAACTTCGCGAAGCAAACGCAAGTTTCAATAGCCGAATTGACCAAGCAGAAGAAAGAATATCTGAAGTCGAAGACCAACTCAATGAAATAAAACGAGAAACCAAGATCAGAGAAAAAAGCGCAAAAAGGAATGAACAAAGTCTCCAAGAAATGTGGGACTATGTGAAAAGACCTAACCTACGTTTGATAGGTGTACCAGAAGGGGACGAAGAGAATGAATCCCAGCTGGAAAATACTCTTCAGGACATCATCCAGGAAAATTTCCCCCACCTAGCAAGACAAGCCAACACTCAATTGCAGGAAATACAGAGAACACCACAAAGATATTCCGCAAGAAGAGCACCCCCAAGGCACATAATCGTCAGATTCAACAGGGTTGAAATAAAGGAGAGAATACTAAGGGCAGCCAGAGAGAAAGGTCGGGTCACCCACAAAGGGAAGCCCATCAGACTCACAGCAGATCTCTCGGCAGAAACACTACAAGCCAGAAGAGAGTGGGGGCCAATATTCAACATTCTTAAAGAAAAGAACTTTCAACCCAGAATTTGATATCCAGCCAAACTGAGCTTCAGAAGTGAAGGAAGAATAAAATCCTTTGCGAACAAGCAAGTACTCAGAGATTTTGTCACCACCAGGCCTGCTTTACAAGAGCTCCTAAAAGAGGCACTACACATAGAAGGGATCAATCAGTACCAGCCATTCCAAAATCACACTGAATGCTAAAGAGCTTCAACATAATGAAGAATCTACAACAACTAACAGGCAAAACAGCCACTTAGCATCAAAATGGCAGTATCAAATTCACACATAACAATATTAACCCTAAATGTAAATGGACTAAATGCACCAATCAAAAGACACAGACTGGCAAATTGGATAAAAATCCAAAACCCATCAGTGTGCTGTATCCAGGAAACCCATCTCACATGCAAGGATACACAAAGGCTCAAAATAAAGGGATGGAGGAAGATTTACCAAGCTAATGGAAAGCAAAAAAAAGCAGGAGTTGCAATTCTCATCTCTGATAAAATAGACTTTAAAGCAACAAAGATCAAAAGAGACAAAGAAGGCCACTACATAATGGTAAAAGGATCGATACAACAAGAAGAGCTAACGATCCTAAACATATATGGACCCAACACAGGAGCACCCAGATACATAAGGCAAGTTCTTAATGACTTACAGAAGGACTTAGACTCCCACACAATAATAGTGGGAGACTTTAACACTCCACTGTCAATACTAGACAGATCAACCAGACAGAAAATCAACAAGGATATCCAGGGCTTGAACTCAGACCTGGAGCAAGCAAACCTGGTGGACATTTACAGAACTCTCCACCCCAAATCCACAGAATACACATTCCTCTCAGCACCACATCACACCTACTCTAAAATTGACCACATAATTGGAAGTAAAGCACTGCTCAACAAATGCAAAACAACTGAAATCATAACAAACAGCCTCTCAGACCATAGTGCAATCAAGTTAGAACTCAGAATTCAGAAACCGACCCAGAACCGCACAGCTTCATGGAAACTGAACAACTGGCTCTTGAATGTTGACTGGGTAAACAACGAAATGAAGGCAGAAATAAAGAAGTTCTTCGAAACCAATGAGAACGAAGACACAACGTGCCAGAACCTCTGGGACACATTTAAAGCAGTCTCTAGAGGAAAGTATATAGCAATAAGTGCCCATATGAGGAGAATGGAGAGATCCAAAATTGACACCCTATCGTCAAAATTGAAAGAGCTAGAGGAGCAAGATCAAAAAAACTCAAAACCCAGCAGAAGACAAGAAATTACTAAGATCAGAGCTGAGCTGAAGGAGATTGAGACACGAAAAACCCTTCAAAAAATCAATAAATCCAAGAGCTGGTTTTTTGAAAAGATCAACAAAATAGACAGACCACTAGCCAGACTGATTAAAAAGAAAAGAGAGAACAACCAAATAGATGCAATAAAAAATGATAAAGGGGAAATCACCACAGATTCCACAGAAATTCAAACCATCATCAGAGAATATTACAAACAACTCTATGCACATAAACTAGTAAACCTGGAAGAAATGGATAAATTCCTGGACTCCTGTGTCCTCCCAAGCCTAAACCAGGAGGAAGCTGAAACTATGAATAGACCAATAACAAGGTCTGAAGTTGAGGCAGCAATCAAGAGCCTACCTCACAAAAAAAGCCCAGGTCCAGACGGGTTCACAGCCGAATTCTACCAGACACACAAGGAGGAGATGGTACCATTCCTTCTAAAACTATTTCAAACAATCCAAAAAGAGGGAATCCTTCCCAAATCATTTTATGAGACCAACATCATCCTGATAGCAAAACCCGGCAGAGACCCAACGAGAAAAGAAAACTTCAGGCCAATATCCATGATGAACATAGATGCAAAAATCTTCAATAAAATATTGGCAAGCCGATTGCAACAGCAAATCAAAAAACTTATTCATCATGATCAAGTAGGATTCATCCCAGGGATGCAAGGCTGGTTCAACATATGCAAGTCTATCAACGTAATTCACCACATAAACAGAACCAAAAACAAAAACCACAGGATTATCTCAATTGACGCAGAGAAGGCTTTTTACAAAATTCAACAGCCCTTTATGCTAAAAACCCTCAATAAACTCGGTATCGACGGAATGTATCTCAAAGTAATAAAAGCTATTTATGACAAACCAACAGCCAATATCATACTGAATGGGCAAAAACTGGAAGCATTCCCTTTGAAATCTGGTACTAGACAAGGATGCCCTCTCTCACCACTCCTATTCAATATAGTACTGGAAGTTCTAGCCAGAGCAATCAGGCAAGAAAAAGAAATAAAGGGTATTCAAATAGGAAAGGTGGAAGCCAAATTGTCTCTATTTGCAGACGACATGATAGTATACCTAGAAGACCCCATTGCCTCAGCCCAAAAACTCCTGAAACTGATAAACAACTTCAGCAAAGTCTCAGGATATAAAATCAATGTGCAAAAATCACAAGCATTCGTCTACACCAATAACAGACTTAAAGAAAGCCAAATCAAGAGCGAACTGCCATTCACAATTGCTACAAAAAGAATAAAATACCTTGGAATACAACTCACAAGGAACGTAAGGGACCTCTTCAAGGAGAACTACAAACTACTGCTCAACGAAATCAGAGAGGACACAAACAGATGGAGAAACATTCCATGTTCATGGTTAGGAAGAATTAATATCGTGAAAATGGCTATACTGCCCAAAGTAATTTACAGAATCAACGCTATCCCCATCAAGCTACCATTGACTTTCTTCACAGAACTGGAAAAAACCACCATGAACTTCATATGGAACCAAAAGAGAGCCCGCATAGCCAAGTCAATTCTAAGCAAAAAGAACACAGCGGGGGGCATCACACTACCGGATTTCAAACTATACTACAAGGCTACAGTAATCAAAACAGCATGGTACTGGTACCAAAACAGAGATATAGACCAATGGAACAAAACAGAGGCACCGGAGGCAACACAACATACATACAACTATACAATCTTTGATAAACCTGACAAAAACAAGCAATGGGGCAAGGATTCCATGTTTAACAAATGGTGTTGGGAAAACTGGCTAGCCATGTGCAGAAAGCAGAAACTGGACCCCTTCCTGACACCTTACACTAAAATTAACTCCAGATGGATTAAAGACTTAAACATAAGACCTGGCACCATAAAAACCCTAGAAGGAAATCTAGGCAAAACTATCCAGGACATAGGAGTAGGCAAGGACTTCATGAACAAAACACCAAGAGCATTGGCAACAAAAGCCAAAATAGACAAATGGGACTTAATCAAACTCCACAGCTTCTGCACGGCAAAAGAAACAGTCACTAGAGTGGATCGGCAACCAACAGAATGGGAAAAAATTTTCGCAGTCTACCCATCTGACAAAGGGCTGATATCCAGAATTTACAAACAACTCAAGCAGATTTACAGGAAAAAAACAAACAAGCCCATTCAAAAGTGGGCAAAGGATATGAACAGATACTTTACGAAAGAAGACATATATGAGGCCAACAATCATATGAAAAAATGCTCATCGTCACTGGTCATCAGAGAGATGCAAATCAAAACCACATTGAGATACCATCTCACGCCAGTTAGAATGGTGATCATTAAAAAATCTGGAGACAACAGAGGCTGGAGAGGATGTGGAGAAAACGGAACACTTTTACACTGTTGGTGGGAGTGTAAATTAGTTCAACCATTGTGGAAGACAGTGTGGCGATTCCTCAAGGCCTTAGAAATAGAAAATCCATTTGACCCAGCAATCCCATTACTGGGTATATATCCAAAAGACTATAAATCGTTCTACTATAAGGACACATGTACACGAATGTTCATTGCAGCATTGTTTACAATAGCAAAGACCTGGAATCAACCCAAATGCCCATTGATAATAGACTGGATTGGAAAAATGTGGCACATATACACCATGGAATATTATGCAGCAATCAGAAATGATGAGTTTGTGTCGTTTGTAGGGACATGGATGAATCTGGAGAACATCATCCTCAGCAAACTGACACAAGAACAGAAAATGAAACACCGCATATTCTCACTCATAGGTGGGTGATGAAAAATGAGAACACATGGACACAGGGAGGGGAGTACTAAACACTGGGGTCTATTGGGGGGAAAAGGGGAGGGTCAGTGGGAGGGGGAGGTGGGGAGGGATAGCCTGGGGAGAAATGCCAAATGTGGGTGAAGGGGAGAAGCAAAGCAAAGCACACTGCCATGTGTGTACCTACGCAACTGTCTTGCATGCTCTGCTCATGTACCCCAAAACCTATAATTCAATAAAAAATTAAAAAAAAAAAAAAAGAAAGAAAGAAAGAAAGAAAGAAAGAAAGAAAGAAAGAAAGAAAGAAAGAAAGAAAGAAATCCTGCTGGAATTTTGAATTTCATTGAATCTATAGATAAATTTGATTTGGGAATTTATTGATCTTACACACATTTTGATAGATTAATCGCTAAATACCTATTTTTTTTCTATTATAATGGCATTGGATTTTAATTTCAATTTCCAATTTTTAATTGCTAGAAGAGATAAATGCAACTCATTGTTACACAGTGACTATTATTATCCTGTGATCTTGCTGAGTTACAAATTAGTTCTACTGACTTTTGCTGTAGATTCCTAAGGATTTTCTACATACAGGTATACCTCATTTGTGCTTATTTTTATTGTGCTTTGCAGATTTATTTATTTATGTATTTATTAATTATAAATCAAAGGTTTGTGGCAACCCTGCATTAAACAAGTGTATTGACACCATTTTTTCCAACAGCCTGTGCTCACTTAATGTCTCTGTGTCACATTTTGGTAATTCTCACAGTATTTCAAACTTTATTATTATCATATCTGTTATGGTGATCTGTGATCAGTGATGTTTTAAAATTTTTAATTTTTGTGGGTACATAGAATTTATGGGGTACATGAGATATTTTGATACAGGCATGTGATACATAATAATCACATCATATAAAATGGGGCATCCATCCCCTCAAGCATTTATCCTTTGAATTACAAACAATCCAATTATACTGTTAATCATTGTAAAATGTACAATTAAATTATTATTCACTAGAGGCACCCTGCTGTGCTATTGAATAGTAGGTCTTATTCATTCAGAGTATATTTTTGTTCCCATTAACCATCCCCACTTCCCTCACTCCCCACTTCCCTTCTCAGCCCCAGATCATTGTACTCTCTATCTCCATGAGTTCAATTGTTTTAATTTTAGCTCCCACAAATGAGTGTAAACATGTAAGTTTGTCTTCCTGTGCTTAGTTTATTTTACTTAACATAATGACCTACAGTTCCATCCATGTTGCTGCAAATGACAGGATTTCATTCTTTTTTTGGGCTGAATAGTAGTACTCCATTGTGTATATGTATCACATTTCCCTTAACCTTTCTTCTGTTGATGGAACTTGGGTTGCTTCCAAATCTTAGCTATTGTAAACAGTGCTGCAACAGACATAGGAGTGCAGATATTTCTTCCATATAACAATTTACATTCTTTTCAGAATATACCCAGCAGTGGGATTGTTGGAACCTATGGTATCTCAATTTTTAGTTTTTTGAGGAAGCTCCAAACTCTTTTCCATAGTGGTTGTACTAATTTACATTCCTACCAACAGTGTACAAGGGTTTCCTTTCCTCCACATTTTCACCAACATTTGTTGTATAATAATGTTTGCTACTTTTTTGGGTATAAGCCATTTTAATGGGTGAGATAACATCTCATTGTAGTTTTGATTTGCATTTCTCTGATGATCCATATGCATTTCTCTGATGATCCACCTTTCCGTATGCCTGTTTGCCATTTGTATGTCTTCTTTTGAGAAACGTCTATTCAGATCTTTTGTTTATTTTAAAATCAGATTATTACATTTTTTCTATAGAGTTGTATATATATATATATATATATATATATATAGAGAGAGAGAGAGAGAGAGAGAGAGAGAAAATATATATAGAGAGAGTGTCTTATATCTTCTGGTTATTAATCCCTTGTCAAATGGACAGTTTGCAAACATTTCCTTCCATTCTGTGGGTTGTCTCTTTGCTTTGTTGATTGTTTCCTTTACTGTGTGGAAGCTTTTTAACCTGATATGATCCCATTTATCAATTTTTGCTTTTGTTGCCTGTGGTTGTGGAACATTGCTCAAAAATGTTTTCCCAGATCAATGTCCTGGAGAGTTTTTCCCAATGTTTTCTTGTAGCAGTTTCATAGTTTCAGGTCTTTGACTTAACTCTTCAATCCATTTTGATTTGATTTTTTATAAGGTGAGAAATAGGGGCCTAGTTTCTTTCTTCTTCATATGAATTTCCAGTTTTCTCTACACTGTTTATTGGAAAGATTTTTCTCTCCCCATTGTTTGTTCTTGGCATTTGTATAAAAAATGAGTTCACCGTAAATGTTTGGTTTTATTTCTGTGGTTCTCTATTCTGTACCACTGGTCTATGTGTCTGTTTATATGCCAGTATCATGTTGTTTTGGTTATTGTAGCTCTGTAGTATAATTTGAAGTCAGGTAACATGATTCTTCCCATTTTCTTCCTTTTGCTCAGGATGGCTTTGGTTACTTTGAGTCTTTTGTGGTTCCTAAATTTTAGAATTATTTTTTCTATTTATGCAAAGGATGCCATTGGTATTTTGGTGGGGATTGCATTGAGTCTGTAGATTGCCTTGGGTAGTATGAACATTTTAACAATACTGATTCTTCCAATTCATTAGCATGAAATATCTTTCATTTTCTGTGTCCTCTTCAATTTCTTGCATCTGGGTTTTATAGTTTTTATTGTAGGGATCTTTCAATTCTTTGCCTTGGTTAATTCCTGGGCATCTTATTATATCTGCAGCTATTATAAATGTGATTGCCTTCTTGATTTATTTTCCTAATTGTTCACTGTTAGCATATAGAAATACTACTCATTTTTGTATGTTGATTTTTTTATCCTGCAATTTATTTTTTAATTAGTTCTAAATAGTTATTTGGTGGATTCTTTAGTTTTTTTCCAAATATAAGATTTAATAATCTGCAAACAAGGATAATTTGACTTCTTCCTTTCTAATGTGGATACCCTTTATTTCCTTCTCTTGTCCGACTGCTCTAGCTAGCAAACCTAGTCCTATGTTGAATAACAGTGGTGACAGTGGGCATCTTTGTCTTATTCCAGGTGTTGCTGGAAAGGCTTTTAGTTTCTCCCATTCCATGTGATACTAGCTGTGGGTCTTTTGCATACAGCTTTTTTTGGTGTGTTGAGGTATGTTCCATCTATACCCAGTTTTTTGAGGGTTTTCATCATGAAAAGATGTTGAATTTTGTCACATGGCTGTTCAGCATTGATTGAAATAATCATATGGTTTTTATCCTTCATTTTGTTGATATTAACGATCACTTTGGTTGATTTGTCTATGTTGAACCATCCTTGCATCCCAGGATTAAGTCCTACTTGGTCATGATGAATGACCTTTTTAATGTGTTATTGAATTTAGTTTGCTAGTTTGCTGTTGAGGGTCTTTGTATCAAAGTTCTTTGAGGATATTGGGCTGTATTCGTCTTTTTCTCTGATGTATCTTTGGTTTTGGTATCAAGGTCATACTCAGCTCATAGAATGAGTTTGGAAGTATTTTCTCCTCTTCTAATTTCTGAGATGGTTTGAGTAGGATTGGTATTAGTTCTTCATTAAATGTTTGGTTGAATTCAGAAGTGAAACAGGTCCCAACTTTTCTTTGCTGAGAGACCTTTTTTTATGGCTTAAATCTCATTACTTGTTATTGGTCTTTCAGGTTTTGGATTTCTTCATGGTTCACTATTGGTAGGTTGTATGTGTCTTGTTGAGAAATGTTAAGTTGTTGGGAAATGCAAGGTGTAGAAATATTGAGAAATACTGAGTGTATGATAGAATATATTGTTTGCTAGGAAGAACAATGGCAAGGAAAACCTAGCTGGCCCCCACCCAGTAGAAAACTACTTAGGGCATTCCAAAGTGTCAGGACAATATATAAATATCATACACTGGTTAAAACAGTTCTTTAAGCATGGGATTTCTGACCCTGCCCCATGGCTCCCTTGTGGAGAATACTTTTTACTTTTTCTGTGATCAGTGGTAAGCAGGCACCAGCTGCCTGCTTGGCATATTTTGTGTTAGGAGAAAATACTGAACATCTGTTAATAATAATCACCTGTTTAGAGAGAATAAATGCGTGAGTCAGAGTCTGCTCGAGGCCCTCAGCCTGGAATGCTGTCGGCCCCCTGAGGCTCTCAGCTTGGAAGGCCAATGGCCCCTTGGATAGTCCCACTTTGTTGTTCTATCTGGGTGTCATATCTGGATGTCTCCCTCTCAATTCCTTTAGTGCTGCCTGTGTGGGGGTCTCTACAGCTGAGCTGGTCTTAGTAGTGTCTAGGAATGTATTTTTCCTTTTCCCAATTTTTGGCGTTCAGTTGCTCATAGCAGTCTCTAATGACCCTTTGAATTTTTGTGGTATCACTTGTAACGTCTTCTTTTCCATCCCTGGTTTTATTTATTTGCATTTTCTCTCTCTCTCTTTTTTTAGTCTGGCTAAAGGTTTGTCAATTTTGTTTGTCTTTCCAAAGAACCAATCTTTCTTTTCATTGATCTTTTGTATCATTATTTTGTTTCAGTTTTATTTCTTCCCTGATCTTTATAATTTTTTTCTACTAATGTTTGTTTTGGTTGATCTGATTTTTTCCCTATGTTCACTAAAGGGAAAATAGCAGTTTATTGACTGAGCACATAAAACTAAGGATATAATATTCACTTTTATTGAATCAATGAAATCACTATCTATCATTTGAATGATACCAAATTAAAAAATTAGGATCTTGATATCCCTCAACCTCTGTCTCTTGCCTCTTCACACATGAAGGCACTTACATTCTGAAAGTTTAAAGTCTCTGGGAGAAAAATCAAAACATTCTCTTCTGAATACATCTGAGCATTCTCATAAATTCTTTTGTAAGGTGGCTCTGAAAAGTTCTAGTCAGAACAAGCAGGCAAGAAAAAGCAAGAAATAAAATTCAAATAGGAAAATAAGAAGTGTAACTGTCTCTCTTTGTTGATGTTATTATTCTATACTTAGAAAATTCTAAGGACTCTGTCAAAAGGCTCCTGGAACTGAATAATGAGTTCAGGAAAGTTTTGGGATACAAAATCAATGTACAACAATCAGTAGCATTTCTATATACCAATAATATTCAAGCTGAGAATCAAATGAAGAACACCATCCCATTTACAATAAGCACACACAAACAATACCTATTAGGTTGGTGCAAAAGTAATTGCAATTTTTGCCATTACTTTAAGTGGCAAAGTTTAAAGTAATGGCAATTAAATTTAAAGTAACAGCAAAACCTAATCCAACCTAATAGGATTATATCTAACAGAGGAGGTGAAAGATCACTGCAATGAGAACTACAGAATACTGCTAAAAATATCATAAATGACACAAATAAATGGAAAAACATTTTATGTTCATAGATTGGAAGAATCAATATCATTAAAGTGGTCATAGTGCCCAAAGCAATCTGTGATTCAGTGCTATTCCTATCCAACTACTAATGACATTTTTCACATAACTAGAAAAATAATTCTAAAATTCATATGGAAACATAAAAGAGCCTAAATAACCAAAGAAATCCTAAGCAAAAAGAGCAAAGCTGGAGGCATCACATTACCTGACTTCAAACTATATGATAAGGCTACAGTAACCAAAGCAACATGGTACTAGTACAAAAACACATAGACTACTGGAACAGAATAGAGAACACAGAAATAAAACCACATGCCTACAGCCATCTTATCTTTGACAAAGCTGACAAAATAAGCAATGAGGAAAGGACTCCCTATTCAATAAATGGTGCTTGTATAGCTGACTAGCCATATGCAGAAGACTGAAACTGAATCACTACCTTTCACCATAAGCACAAATTAACTCAAGATGGATTAAAGATTTAAATGTAAGACTTCAAACTATAAGAATCTTAGAAGAAAACAATTCTGGACATTGGCCTTGGTAAAGAACAGACAACCTACAGAATGGGAGAAAATATTTACAAACTGTGCATCTGACAAAGGTATAATATCCAGAATCTGTAAGGAACTTAAACAAATGAACAAGTAAAAACAAATAACCCCATAAAAAAGTAGGCAAGAAACATGAGCATGAACAGGGATTTCTCAAAAGATGACATACAAGTGGCTAACAAACATGAAAAAATGCTCATCATCATCAGAGACATTCAAATAAAAACCACTATGATATACTATATCACACCAATTAGCATAGTTATTATTAAAAAGTCAAAAAACAGCAGATGCTGGTGAGGCTTTGGAGAAAAGGAAATGCTGATACACCATTGATGGAAATATAAATTAGTTCAACCACTGTGGAAAGCGGTTCAGAGATTTCTCAAAGAACTTAAAACAGTACTGCCATTCAATTCAGCAGTCCCAACACTGGGTATATATCCAAAGGGTAATAAATCATTCTACCAAAAAACATGCACTTGCATGTTCATCGCTACACTATTCACAATAGCAAAGACATGGAATCAACCTAGGTGCCCATCAGTGGTGGAGTGGATAAAGAAAACATGGTACATACACACCATGGAATACCACGGGGGTAGCCATAAAAAGAATGAAATTATGTCCTTTGCAGCAATGTGGTTGCAGCTGGATGCCATTACCCTAAGTGAATTAATACAAGAACAGAAAACCAAATACTGCATGTTCTCACTTGTAAGTGGGAGCTAAACATTGGGTACTCATGGCCATAAAGATGAGAATAATAGACACTAATGACTATTAGAAAGGGAAAAGAGAGAGAAGGGGGCAAGCGTAGAAAAACTACCTATTGGGTACTATGCTCACTACCTGGGTGATGGGTTCAGTCACACCCCAAATCTCAGTATCATGCAATATACCATATAACAAACCTGTATATGTATCTTCTGAACCTAAAATAAAAGTTGAAATTAATTTAAAAAAAAGTGTGATTGAATACTTTTATTTACTTTCATCTTATGGAACTTGTGTACATTTTGCCTGTTACATCATAAATAAGTTCCCATTACTTGAAGCAACATGATCATTTCCCAGTTCATGATATCTGAAAGAACCTACTTACATCTAAAATTAGAATCAATAATAAATGACTAATTTCAGACTCCTTCCTCTGACAAGGAACTTAGTGCACTTCGCATACTTCTGCTCTGCTTTCTCTGCTACAGCCATTCCCTTAACCACTATTGTTCATTCATTTAACATGAGGCTATAGGCCTGTCTTGCTGGTGGGAAGAACTGAACTAGTCATCAGTTTTATTGGGAAAGCAGCTTGGGTTTAGATAGAAACTATGTGAACCTGATGCCATTTGCCTAGAACTTACATGGATGCCCAGGCAGCTTTAGGAAAAACATAATGATTTAGCATGGGGAATTTTGAAATGAGAAAAAATACATCAAAAACACAGATCAGGAAAGAGCTGAATATCTTTTAGCCTATTAAGGCAGGGAGATTATTTGACAAATAGTAACATAAAATGAGCCTTCCAGAAATATAGAAACCAGGACATTTTTTCATGCAATTTGAACCAGCTGGCCTTCACGAGGGAAAAATCTCTTGCTGTGGCAAATTCTTGCCTTTGGGTATTTTCAGGGCTAGCTACTTACTGCTGGAGAAGATGGAACTGTGGCTGAGGGTACCTGCACTCATCCTTTCTCTGCCCTTTCTTGGAGGACTGATCTTCCCAAGATGAAAGACATCTTTATCCATCCCTCTGCTTCTTCTTGTATTGCACAGTGATATCCAAATCTCTGAGCAGATACTGAAAGAAAAGACATGTAATAATAGGAGTAGGATGTGGCACAAAACTGGTTCTTGTTTATCAGAGCAGTTTCCATGCTGTGCGATGGTGGTGCAGTGCAGTGCTTGGTTTCAGGAATCACAGAAAGGGGAGCATATCTAACACTGTTGGTGTGAACTCAGGCATCATCTGTTACCTGGTGTGGATTCTAAAATATTTAGTATTTCAGCGCTTGGTCAGGGAGGACCAACACCTTTCTCAAATGTTTATAGCCAGGAAGAGCGTTGCCAGGGGAAACTGGTAAATGTTTAATGACAAGGTCTTTGAACAAAGAAAAAGCCGTATTGTATAGCATTTGCAAATTCTCCCAGGATGGCTGATTTCAAACTAACAAGATGATGTCCCTGAACTTGGGCCTGGGAAAAGATACACTGTGCCCTTCTCAGGTGATGGGTGCACCAAAATCTCAGAAATTACCACTAAAGAACTTATCCATGTAACAAAAAACCACCTGTTCCCCAAAAACTATTGAACTAAAACTAAAGAAGATACATTTTGTCAAACATCATATAACATTCCTACCATACAAAGACAACAAATACAATCTAAAGACCACAAAGATAATAGTAAATTGTAGTACAATTAGAAAGTGATGAATTTTGAGAATTTTTAACTTTCACTTTTAATATTGGAAATGTAAATATCTTGTTACTTGCGAATAATCTGATTATCCATGTGGAACAATTAAGAGGTTTCTTTGGCACTTTTTGCTCACTTGTGGCTTTTCCACATGGCCTTTTTACATTCAGCTGCTCTGGTTCAGAAGGGTTTGTATGCAATAGCTTGGCTTCAGATTTAGTTGTTTTACTCAACTATTTGGTTCTAACTTGCCTTGCGACATTAATTGCCTGAGATGTTTTTAAAGACTGATGTTCTGATAGTGAAACATTTACTCAACAAGATTTTGTGTCCAAATATCATTTTGAGAAGATTAGATGTCACTCTTTCCTACTGTTTTCCATAACCCCAACCTACATTCTTCTGTTGATTTATTCTGCTGAATAAGTTTGTTTAGTGATGTAGCTTTAAGGTATATCAAACTTTCAATTTTCAACAAATGACAAATATAAATGTGAGGCATATTCAACTTTCTGCTTATTATATAAAGCAGCTTATAACTAGCCCTGTAAGTTTGAATCTCTCCATTATTTTATTTTATGCAACATTATTTTAGTGTAATATTCTTTACATCATGGTTATAGTTTCTTGTTTTATAAAAGACATGAGAAACAACATAAAGAAATGTTTCATTGAATAATTCATGGTTATGATTTATTGGATAAACAGACACAGTAAAGAGCAAAAAAGTTTCTTTTCTTATACAAAAACTGAGCCTGATTTTCTATTCTCATCTACATTTCCTGCCTTGTTCAGAAGTAATATAAAACTAAGATTTTAAACTAAGTTCTATGCTTTTCCAAACCACTCCTTGTCCAGTGCCAGCCACCCATTCATTCATCCATCCATCCATCCATCCATCCATCCATCCATCCATCCATCCAATAAATAGTACCTAATATGTGCCAGGCCTCTATCTCCTGTAGTGAAAAGCTGACATAGCCATGGGGCAGACACAGAGCTTGACAGAATCACAGATCCCCAGAGACAGAAATTTTCTGCCAAGGTAGACTTGTTAGATTTGTTACACTCCTTTTCCCTGACTGGGCAACCTGGGGCCCTGAAACAAGGATGAGGACATCTGGGTAGATGTCCCTGCAGAATCTGGCTCTGTGGTTACCATGAAGCTTGAAAGCTGCAGCAGCTATATCCATGACCCTATTGAGAACTGGTACTTCTCCATGCATGGAGATGCTGTGGGAGTCCCTTCCAGCATGGGAGCAGGTATTCGGAGATGTGCCAGAATAATTCCTTTAAAGTAAAAGACATCTTGCTGCTTTCTGCATCACTACTACAAAGAAGTAAGCAGGCTGGCTGACAGGCCTTTTGGGTTTTGAGGCAACAGATTTCACACCAAGGAAAAATTCTCCAGCACATGTGATGACTGACATGGAAAGCTACCGGCTTTGAGAGGGAGTGGAGCAGAAAGGGCTCTGCAGCAGGTCCTGACCACTATGCAAGCAACCCTACCACTGAAGTGTTGGAGGTGTTGGTGGTGGAAAAAGATTCATTGTAAAGTTTACAGAAAGCTCCAGAGGAAGAATCACAGCACAGGCCCCTGGGGTTCTGGAGCAAGACTGTGCCATCTGCAGCAGAGACTTACACATTTTCTGGGAAACAGCTCCTGGCATGCTACTGAGCTCTTGTAGAGAAGCAACAATTGAACGTGAGACATTGAATGACCAAATATCTGGAATTGCCTGTTATAAGCTGGGTCTATCAAAGCAACTGAGGAATAAAGTCAGAAAGTCTGGCAGCATTAAATAGATGGAACAGTCCATCTGGGATTATGTCTTAGTAGGGCCAAAGGCTATAAGAAAATTAATGAGCAAATCAGTCCAGATCCCCATGTGGTCCTGCATGGGTGCATCAATGCCACTCATGTCAGTGGTCACACAAAGGGTCCCATGTGACCAGGAGGAGAAGTGAAAAAACCCATGCTTTGTTTACAGATGGGCTATCTTGGTATGTGGGAATAGGCTGGAAAAGGACATCAGTTGCATTAGAGCCACATCCAAAAGTGAATCTTGAAAGGTCGTGTAGAAGAATCTTCCCCATGGAAGAGCTGTGAGCAGTACATCTGGTTATCTACTTTGTGTGGAAGGAGAAGTGACCAGATGTGAGAATACATACAGATTTCTAAGCAGTGGCAAATAGCCTTGCCAACTGTTCAGGAGCCCAGGAAGAAAAGAATTGGAAGATCAGAGACAAGGATATCTGGGGGAGAAGCATGTGGACCAACATATGGGAGTCAGTCAAAGTGTAAAGATTTCTGTAGCACGTTAATGCCCAGTAGAAAGCATCTTCTATGGGAGAGGCCCTGGTTAACCAAGTAGACAAATAACTTGGGTTAGCCAGCCTTTGTCACCAGCCACTCTGGAACTGGCACAATGGGCTCATGAATGGAG
Source organism: Callithrix jacchus (assembly GCF_049354715.1). Taxonomy (NCBI): domain Eukaryota; kingdom Metazoa; phylum Chordata; class Mammalia; order Primates; family Cebidae; genus Callithrix; species Callithrix jacchus. The sequence continues at coordinate 135,216,862 of NC_133503.1, read as the reverse complement.
TGGCCTTGGAGACAGAGATGGAGCCTACACATGTGCCCTGCAGGTTAGACTTCCACTGACCAAACCTGTTGCAACTCCTGCCATTGGGAGGAGTTTCCTGCTTCTAGAAACTATCAAAAATGCATTCCCTGCAGTAAGTTCTCTCCTGGAGGGAGTTCTGAGCTGCACCGTTCCCTGGCTGCCACTTATGGGGATTCAGTGAAGGTGAGAGTGGAAAGAAAGAGAAGATAACTCTTTTACCTATTTTTCATAACACATTTACTTCAACCGTCATGTCCATGTGCATCAGTTCATCCTCCAATGCATTATCTTTTTTGTTGTTGTTTAAAAAGACTCAATTTGATCTTTTCTTATGCTAAATATGTAGTTTTATTATTCTTAAAAATCAGCTGTTATGCAATTTGATACTGATGTTAGTTGTAAGGGATTCCTGTGCATTGAGTACTTACAGTGCTCTGGGTACTGTATCAATGCGGCAAAGATATTACTTTTAATAAATATTCACAATACACCTATGGCTGAGGCACCACTATCCCCTATTTTATCAATGAGGAAACTGAAGCTCAGAGAAGATGGTGAATATTTCCACAGTTACAGAGTTAGAAAGTGGCAGAACTAAAATTTGGGTCTACCAGGCTGACTCTCCAGGATTATCACTGGGTGAGGCTGTGCCATTGGCCAGTGATAATCTGCAGCCTTCTTTTATGTTCTTAAAGAAGATTGAAGTGGTTTTCTCCTCATATTGTTAGCAATGGAAAACAGCATTTCCCTAAGTATAGGTTAGAAAGGAATTAAGAAATTCCTGGAGCAGCTAATGAAATACAGACAAGAAATCCACCACTTCCCTAGATTTTCATTTAATGACTGTAAAATAGTCAAAAGAAATTACAGAAATTGATAAGAGAAAATATATAAGGGTGGCACCCACGTTTCCAGAAACATTGTCAGCTATAGTGCAGAAGGGACTGAATTGCACAGGTTAATATGAATCAAGATGCTCCACTTGCAGACTGAGAAATCATGAACCTTAGTTATTGGAAGAACCACCTCCTCATCTGGGGGCTTAGTGGTGTGATGGCCTGGCAAGGGATGACAAAGTGAAGAGCACGTGCCCCTGGAGCATCCCATACTTAATGGGACAAAAGATGATTTTATTTATGGTTTACACTAAACACAGGCATCTGTTGCAGACAGAGCCTCATCTGACTCCTCAGGAAAACAAGCACACCAAACAAAGAATTGGGGCATTGATGCAGCTAATTTCGGAGCGCTCAAGAAACACAAGAGCTCAGCTTCAGCCTGAGAACCATTCTTTTTGTGTTCACCATGCTGGCTTTAGCTCTGGCTTAGAAATCCATATATGCTCAAGTTCCTGATATATAATGGCATAGTATTTGCACATAACCTACACATAGCCTCCCGTATACTTTAAATCATCTCTAAATTACTTATAATAGCTATAATATAAAGGTTATGTAAATAGTTGTTATACATACTTTTTTTTCACTTGTATTATTTGTTATTGGTGTGTTGGTTTTCTTTCTTTTTTTTTCCGGTTATTTTCTATCTGCAGTTGGGTGTATCAGTGGATGCGGAAGGCATGGATACAGAGGGCTGACTGTACTTTGAATGGAAAATTACACTAAATCCAAACCTTTAACTTCACTTTTTAGCTGAGTTTGAAAGATCTGGCAAAGATCCAAATACTCTGTCAGAATCCACCTCAGTTCCCAGACCTGCACAAGTAGAGATGCCTCTTTAAGAATGAGCAAACAGACAAAATCCATTAGACATGTGGAAAGATACTGCTGTTTAAAAAGAAGGGGTTGTGATGAAGAATCAGAGCAAATGTCTTCTTATGAACTATGGCTACTGTTAAGAATCTATTTCAAGTTTATTTTAAAAATCTGTGATCTTAACGATATAGAAAAAAAGTTATAAAGTCTCCAGAAATAGTGTTCATGAAGGACAACCCAAGGTCAGAAAATAAAAAGTAAAAGAAAAATAATTGATTACCATATTTGGAACCTAAATGAGAGGCAGAGCAAGATGGCAGAATAAAGGCTTCACTGATTGCCCGCTCTACAAGGACAGCAATTTAACGACTATATTCTACACATACAAAAATCACCTTCATAAGAACCCAAAATCAGGTGAGCACCAACAGTACCTGGTTTTAACTTCATATAGCTGAAAGAGGAACTGATGAGGTAGGAAAAACAGTCTTGAATCACAGATGCCACTCCTGTCACCCCGTCTCTGAAGCCGTGGTGTGGTTTGAAGAAAATCTGAGTGCTTGGGAGAGCAAGAGTGCAGCAATTGTGACATTGCATTGAACTCAGTGCTGTCCTGTTATAGCAGAAAACAAAACCGAATGAACTCAGCTGATACCCAAGCATGGAGGAAGCATGTAGCTAAGCTCTAGCCAGAGGGGAATTGCCCATTACAGTGGTTGGAACTTGAGTTCCTGCGAGCCTTGTCATTGTGGACCAAAGTGCTCTGGGACCCTCAATAAACTTGAAAGGTAGCTTAGGCCACAAAGACTGCAACTCCTAGGTCCTGGTGCTGAACTGGACTCAGAGCCAGGGACTTGGGCAGTACATGACCTATTGAGACATAAGCCAGGGTGGCTAAAGGAGATCTGGCATCACCCCTCCCCTAACTCCAGGCTGTACAACTTGTGACTACAAAGGGGACGGAGGGGGAAGAGCAAGGAGGACTTTGTCTTGCGTCTTGAATGCCAGTTCAGCCACAGCAGAATAGGGTACCAATCAGAGTCATGAGACCCCCTTTTAAGGCTCTAGCTCTCAGATGACATTTCTATACACACCCTGGGCCAGAAGGGAACTTACTGCCTTGAAGGGAAGAACTCAACCCTGGAAGAATTTATCACCTGCTAACTAAAAAGCCTTTTGGCCCTGAATGACCAGGAATGATACCCAGGTAGTATGTTGTGGACCCTGTGGAGACTCTGAGACTTGCTGGCTTCAGGGTGAGACTCAGCACATTCTCAGATGTGGTGTGTGGTGTCTGTGGGGAGAAACTCCTTTTGCTTGAGAAAAGCAAAGAGAAAAGTAAATAAAGGGGACTTTGTCTTGCACTTTAGGTACTCACTTGGCCACAGGTGGATGTAGCACCAAATGGGCTCTTGGGGTCCTGATTGGCTCTTGGATGGCCGTTCTGGGCTTACCCTGGGCCAGAGGGGTGCCCACACCCCAAAGGGTGAGTTCAAGGTAAGGCAGCATTCACCTTAAGCTGATTGAAGAGCCCTTGGGCCTTATGGGAACATTAGTGATAGTCTGGCAGTATTCCTCATGGGCCTGTGATGGTAATAGCCACAGGGTGGGACTCATCTGCCGTTGGAAGGGGAGAGAAGAGTTGGAAGGACTTCATCTTTCAGTTTAAATGCAATAATACATCTGCAATAAACTAGAACACCGGGTAGACCTCTAAGGTCTTTGACTCTAGTGTCTGGCTTCTGGATGGCACCTCTGAACCTGCCTTGGCCTTGGGAGAACTCACCACCCTGAAGTGAAGGACAAAGGCCTGACTGGCTTTGTCACCTGCTGATTGTAGATTCTCGGGGTCTTGAGTAAACATAGGTGGTAAGTGGAGATTGGTTGTAGCAGGCCTTGGGTGAGACCCAGGGCTGGGCTGGCTTCATATCTGACCTGCCACAGTCCTAGCATTATTGGCCACATGGGTCCTTGTGTCACTCCTCCCAGGTTCAGGCAGCTCAGAATGGAGAGAGAGAGAGACTCTGTCAGAATGGAGGGGAGAGAGCAAGTGTCTCTGCCTGGTAATCCAGAGAATTATGCCAGATCTTGTCCAAGACCATCAAGGTGGTACATCTAGTCTGCAAAACCACATTTCTGGCTTGGGGTGCCCCCTAAATGCAGATACAGCCTATATTACAACACCCAAGCACCCAAGTACTTTCAAATACCTGGAAAACCTTTCCAAAACAACAGGTATCTACAAGCCCAGACTGTGAAGACTACAATAAATACGTACCTCTTTCATTCCAAGACACAGACTAACATCCACAAGTATTAGTACCATCCAGGAAAACATGACATCACCAGATAAACTAAATAAGGCACAAGGGACCAATTCTAGAGAAACAAAGATATATCACCTTTCAGAAAGAGAATTCAAAATAGCTGTTTGGGAAACTCAAAGAAATTCAACATCACACAGAGAAGGAATTCAGAATTCTACCAGATAAATTTAACAAAAAGATTGAAATAATTAAAAAGAATCAAGCAGAAATCTGGAGCTGGGAAATGTGATTGACATACTAAAGAATGCATCAGAGTCTTTTAATAGAATAATTGATGGAGCAGAAGAATTTATGAGCTCGAAGACAGGCTATTTGAAAATACACAGAGTAGAAAAAAATGAACAGAATAAAAAAACAATAAGGCATGTCTACAGAATCTAGAAAATAATCTCAAAAGGGCAAACCTAAGAGTTACTGGCCTTAAAGAGGTGTTAGAAAAAGAAATAGGCGTAAGAAGTTTATTCAAAGGGATAATAATGGAGAACTTCCCAAACATAGAGAAAGATATCACTATCCAAGTACAAGAAGGTTATAGAACACTAAGCAGTTTTAGCTCAGAGAAGACTACCTCAAAGCATTTAATAATCAAACTCCAAAATGGTCAAGGATAAAATAAGGATCCTAAAAACTGCAAGAGAACAGAAACAAATAACATACAATGAAGCTCCAATACCTCTGGCAGCAGTCTTTTAGTGGAAACGTTACAGACCAGGAAAGAGTGGGCTGACACATTTAAACTGCTAAAGAAATATTTTCCATTTCCTTAAACAAGGTTAGTGCAAGCCTAATGCCAAAATCTGATGGAAGTAACAAAAGAAGTGACAGAATAACTTCACATAAATGCAGATTTAGAAATCTGAGTAAAATATTCAGTAGATTGTTTCAGTAGCATAATATGAGAACAATATGCCAAGATTAGATGGGATTTATTTCAGAATTGAAATAATGATTTGATATTAGGAAATCTATTTATATAATATGCCAATAGACACCAAAGGGAAAAAAGGTATATGATCATCTAGAGAGAGCCAAAAAAGGCATTTCATATAATTCAATGCCTATTTCTGGTTTAAAAATGTTTTTAATGGAAGTAGAAATGGAATGAGCCATTTTTAAAAAGCAAAATACCCAAAGCAAATATTGTGCCCAACACTTAAGCAATGAAAGGATCGCAATCAGTAAGGAGACACATAACCACTGATATTTTTGGGAAATAGTTGTTACTATATTTAGGTGGGAAAAAGAATTGAGAAGTATCAATAGTGGAAAATAAAAATTATTTTCACTTGCAAATGATAAGACTGTTTATGTAGAAAACCCCCAAAAGTAAGGAAAAACTGTTTAAGTTTGCCAGTTAAAAAATAAATATAGGCTGGGTGCGGTGGCTCATGCCTGTAATCCTAGCAGTTTGGGAGGCCGAGGCAGGTGGATCATGAGGTCAGGAGATCAAGAACATTCCTTGTAGCATACTTTAATTTTAAAAAATTATGGGAAACATTAAGTCTCTGATATATTTTAAAAGTTGTTTTTGTGCTATTAGAAATCATGAAGTGAATGTTACTACTGAACCCACAGAAATTAAAAAAAATCAGAAACTACTATGAACACCTGTATGCACACAAACTAGAGAACCTGGAAGAGATGGATAAATTCCTGAACATATTCACCCTCATAAGAAATAGCCAGAAAGAAACTAATTCCCTGAACAGATCAATATCAAGCTCTGAAAATGAATCAGTAATAAATAGCCTACCAACCAAAAAAGTCTGAGACCTGATGGATTCACAGCCAAATTCTACCAGAATACAAAGAAGAGTTGGTACCATTTCTATAAAAACTATTACAAAAAATTGAGGAGCAGGGACTCCTTCCTAATTCATTCTATGAGGTCAGCATCATCCTGATATCAACACCTGGCAGGTCAACATCTTCAATGAACATCATACAAAAGTTTTTAACAAAATACTTGCAAACTGAATTCAGCAACCTATCAAAAAGCTAATTCACTGCAATCAAGTAGGCTTCATATCTAGGATGCAAGGTTGGTTCAACATATGCAAATCAATAAATGTGATTCATCACATAAAAAGAACTAAAGACAAAAACCACATGATTATTTCAATAGATGCAGAAAAAGCTTTGGATAATGTTCAACACCATGTCATGTTAAAAATTCTCAATAAACTAGGTATTGAAGGAACATACCTCAAAATAATAACAACCATCCATGACAAACCCACAGCCAACATTTCACTGAATGGGCAAAAGTTGGAAGCATTTCCCTTGAAGAATGGTACAAAACTAGGATGCTCTCTCTCACTACTTCTATTCAACACAAGATTGGAAGTCCCAACTAGAACAATCAGGCAAGGGAAAGAAAACACATCCAAATAGGAAGAGAGGAAGTCAAATAATCTCTGTTTTCAGATGACATGACTCAATATCTAGAACACTCCATAGTCTTGGCCCAAAAGCTCCTCCAGCTGATAAACAACATCAGCAAAGTCACAAAATACAAAATCAATTTCCAAAATCACTAGTGTTTCTATACACCAATAATAGCCAAACCAAGAGCCAAATCATAAAGGCAATCCCATTCATAATTGCTGCAAAAAGAATAAAATACCTAGGAATACAGCTAACCAGGAAGATAAAATAACTCTGCAATGAGAATTACAAAACACTGCTCAAAGAAATCAGAGAAGACACAAACAGATGGAAAAACATTCCATGCTCATGGATAGGAAGAACCAGTATCACTAAAATGGCTATACTGCCCAAAGCAATTTACAGATTCAATGCTATTCCTATTAAACTACCAATCACATCCTTCAAAAAACAAACAAACAAAAAACCCCAGCAACACTATTTTAAAATTCACACGGAACCAAAAAAGAGCCTGAATAGCAAAGGCAATCCTAAGCAAAAAGAACAAAGCTGGATCCATCACATTACCTGATTTCAAACTATAATACAAGCTGACAGTAATCGAAACAGCATGGTACTGGTACAAAAACAGAAACATAGACCAATCGAACAGAATAGAGAGCCCCAAAATAAAGCCACACATCTATGACCATCTGATCCTCAACAAAGCTGATAAAAACAATGAGGAAAAGACTCCCAACTCAATAAATGGTGCTGGGATAACAGGCTAGCCATATGCAGAAGATTGAAACTGGATCCCTTTTTTACACAATACACAAAAATCAACTCAAGATGAATTAAAGACTTAAATGTAAAACCCAAAACTATAAAAACCCTGGAAGACAACCTAGGCAATACTATTCAGGACATAGGCACAGGCAAATATTTCATGACAAAAAACACCAAAAGCAATTGCAACAAAAGCAAAAATTGACAAGTGGGACTTAATTAAACTTAAGAGCTTCTGCAAAGCAAAAGAAACTATCAGCAGGGTAAACCGACAGCCTGCAGAATGGGAGAACATTTTTGCAAAGTATGCATCTGATGAAGGTCTAATATTTGGCATTTATAAGGAGCTTAAACAAATCTACAAGAAAAACAGACAACTCCATTAAAAAGTGGGCAAAGGACATAAACAGACAATTCTCAAAAGAAGTTATACATGTGGCCAACAAGCATATGAAAAAAAAAGCTCAATATCACTGATTATTATATAAATGCAAATAAAAACGACAAGAAGATACCATTGCACACCAGTCAGAATAACTATTACTAAAAAGTCAAAAAATAACAGATGCTGATGAGTTGCAGAGAAAAGGGAACACTTATACACTGTTGGTGGGAGTGTAAATTAATTTAACCATTGTGGAAAGCAGTATGACAACTCCTCAAAGAGCTAAAACTAGAACTACCATTCAACCCAGCAATCCCATTACTGGGTATATCCCCAAAGGAATATAAGTCATTCTACCATAAAGACACAGGTATGTGAATATTCACTGCAATGTGGTTCACAATAGCAAAGACATGGAATCAACCTAAATGACCTTCAATGACAGATTGCATAAAGAAAACATGATACATATACATTATGGAATACTATGTAGCCATAAAAAGGAATGAGACCACATCTTTTGTGGGAACATGGATGGAGCTGGAGGCTATTATCCTTAGCAAATTAATGCAGGAACAGAAAATCAAATCTGCATGTTCTCACTTACAGGTGGGAGCTAAATGATAAGAAATTATGAACACAAAGAAGGAAACAACAGACACTGGGTTCTACTTGAGGGGATAGGGTGGGAAGAGAGAGAGGAGCAGAAAAGATAAGTATTGGTTACTGGGCTTAATACCTGGGTGATGAAATAATATGTCTAACAAATTCCTGTGACATCCGTTTACTTATGTAACAAACCTTCACATGCACCTTCAAACCTAAAATAAAAGTTAAAAAAGGAAATTACTAGAGTTTATAAAGTAATAATAATAACAAGGTATAGTTGGGTTTTTAAAATTAATAGGTATAATATGTATAACGATAATATCATAAAGACGGAGAAAATGGAATAGAGCTATATAGGAGTAACATTTCTATGTATCACTGAAATTAAAGTGGTTTCTGATATCTTAAGATATGTGTGGTAAATCCTAGAGAAACCACTTAAAATTAGTTAAAATTATTAGACATAAAATGCTACATTTGAAAATAGTTACCTAAGGAAAAAGAAAGATACAAAAGAGAAATGGAGGAGGAAAAAATGACATGAAACATACAGCAAACAAAAAGTAAACTAGGAGACATAAATCTATGTCAATAACAACATTAAATGTGAATGGATTAAATCAGCCAATCAAAAGGCAGAGATTGTCACACTGCATTAAAAACCTGATCCAACTTTGTGCTATCTACAGAAGACACACTTTAGATTGAAAGATGCAATAGATTGAAAGCAAAAGAATGGAAAAAGACATTGTGCAAAAAGCACCCACAAGAAAGCTGGAGGGGCTATACTGATACAAGACAAAATAGATTTTTAAAACCAAAAATCCTAATAGATAAATAATGATATTTTATAATAATAAAGGTCATCCATCAGCAGTATATAATAATTATAAACATGTATGCACCTAGTACTGGAGCACCAACATATATGAAGCAAATAAAGAGAGAAGTAAATAATGCAGCAACAAGAATTGAAAACTTCAATACCTATTTTCAGTAGTAGATAGAACAATTAGATAGAAGGTCAACATAAAAATAGAAGACCTGAAGAACTCTATAAACCAACTAGACCTACAACACTTCATACAACAACAGAATATGACAATCTTCTCTAATGCACACAAATCATTCTTCAGGATATACCATATATTGAATCATTTTTTAAAAACTTAGTAAATTTAAAAGAAATGGTACAAAGTATGTTATCTGATCACAATGAAATGAAATTTAAAATCAACAGCAAAAAACAATTTGGAGAACTCACAAATAGGTGGAAATTAAACAACACACTTCTAAATATTCAGTACATTCAAGATGGATCAAAAGGAGAATAAGAAAATAATTTGAGATGCATGAAAATAAAGACACAACATACCAAAACTTATGGAATGCAGGCAGTGATAACAAAAATGGGTTTCTCTTTGAGGTGATAAAAATGTTCTAAAATGGACTGTGGCAATGCTAGAATATATCTGTGAATATAACAAAACAACTGAATGGTACGCTTAAAAAGGGGGAATTGTATGGCATGCAAATTATACCTCAATAAAGCTATTAAAAGTTTAACAATCATTTTTAAAGAATATTTAATAACGTGAGAAAATGCTCTCAATCTAGACTCATAGGAAAGGAAGTTGAAAATGCTATGTATAGTTGATACTAGTACCAATACCTAACTTCTGTAGAGTTCTTCCTACATGCCAAGCATCATACTCAACATTTTCTATGAAATATCTTCCTATGCCTCAGTGAGTGTAAGTTCTAGTCCTGTATCCATTTTGCAGTTGAGGAAGTCGAAGTCTAGAGCTGTTAGGTTTAAAGTTCTGTTTCTTTTTCAGAATCTGCTCAATTATTTTATTTTAAACTGTCTTTAATTTTTTTTTAAATTTTTTATTGGATTTTAGGTTTTGGGGTACATGAGCAGAGCATGCAAGACAGTTGCGTAGGTACACACATGGCAGTGTGCTTTGCTTTTCTTCTCCCCTTCACCCACATTTGGCATTTCTCCCCAGGCTATCCCTCCCCACCTCCCCCTCCCACTGGCCCTCCCCTTTTCCCCCCAATAGACCCCACTGTTTAGTACTCCCCTTTCTGTGTCCATGTGTTCTCATTTTTCATCACCCACCTATGAGTGAGAATATGCGGTGTTTCATTTTCTGTTCTTGTGTCAGTTTGCTGAGGATGATGTTTTCCAGATTCATCCATGTCCCTACAAACGACACAAACTCATCATTTCTGATTGCTGCATAATATTCCATGGTGTATATGTGCCACATTTTTCCAATCCAGTCTATTATCAATGGGCATTTGGGTTGATTCCAGGTCTTTGCTATTGTAAACAGTGCTGCAATGAACATTCGTGTACATGTGTCCTTATAGTAGAACGATTTATAGGCTTTTGGATATATACCCAGTAATGGGATTGCTGGGTCAAATGGAATTTCTATTTCTAGCACCTTGAGGAATCGCCACACTGTCTTCCACAATGGTTAAACTAATTTACACTCCCACCAACAGTGTAAAAGTGTTCCTTTTTCTCCACATCCCCATTTGTTAAACATGGAATCCTTTCCCCATTGCTTGTTTTTGTTGGGTTTATCAAAGATTGTATAGTTGTATGTATGTTGTGTTGCCTCCGGTGCCTCTGTTTTGTTCCATTGGTCTATATCTCTGTTTTGGTACCAGTACCATGCTGTTTTGATTACTGTAGCCTTGTAGTATAGTTTGAAATCCGGTAGTGTGATGCCCCCTGCTGTGTTCTTTTTGCTTAGAATTGACTTGGTTATGCGGGCTCTCTTTTGGTTCCATATGAAGTTCATGGTGTTTTTTTCCAGTTCTGTGAAGAAAGTCAATGGTAGCTTGATGGGGATAGCGTTGATTCTGTAAATTACTTTGGGCAGTATAGCCATTTTCACGATATTAATTCTTCCTAACCATGAACATGGAATGTTTCTCCATCTGTTTGTGTCCTCTCTGATTTCGTTGAGCAGTGGTTTGTAGTTCTCCTTGAAGAGGTCCCTTACGTTCCTTGTGAGTTGTATTCCAAGGTATTTTATTCTTTTTGTAGGAATTGCGAATGGCAGTTCGCTCTTGATTTGGCTTTCTTTAAGTCTGTTATTGGTGTAGACGAATGCTTGTGATTTTTGCACATTGATTTTATATCCTGAGACTTTGCTGAAGTTGCTTATCAGTTTCAGGAGTTTTTGGGCTGAGGCAATGGGGTCTTCTAGGTATACTATCATGTCGTCTGCAAATAGAGACAATTTGGCTTCCACCTTTCCTATTTGAATACCCTTTATTTCTTTTTCTTGCCTGATTGCTCTGGCTAGAACTTCCAGTACTATATTGAATAGGAGTGGTGAGAGAGGGCATCCTTGTCTAGTGCCAGATTTTAAAGGGAATGCTTCCAGTTTTTGCCCATTCAGTATGATATTGGCTGTTGGTTTGTCATAAGTAGCTTTTATTACTTTGAGATACGTTCCATCGATACCGAGTTTATTGAGGGTTTTTAGCATAAAGGGCTGTTGAATTTTGTCAAATGCCTTCTCTGCGTCAATTGAGATAATCATGTGGTTTATGTTTTTAGTTCTGTTTATGTGGTGAATTATGTTGATAGACTTGTGTATGTTGAACCAGCCTTGCATCCCTGGGATGAATCCTGCTTAATCATGATGAATAAGTTTTTTGATTTGCTGTTGCAATCGGCTTGCCAATATTTTATTGAAGATTTTTGCATCTATGTTCATCATGGATATTGGCCTGAAGTTTTCTTTTCTCGTTGGGTCTCTGCCGGGTTTTGGTATCAGGATGATGTTGGTCTCATAAAATGATTTGGGAAGGATTCCCTCTTTTTGGATTGTTTGAAATAGTTTTAGAAGGAATGGTACCAGCTCCTCCTTGTGTGTCTGGTAGAATTCGGCTGTGAACCCATCTGGACCTGGGCTTTTTTTGTGAGGTAGGCTCTTAATTGCTGCCTCAACTTCAGACCTTGTTATTGGTCTATTCATAGTTTCAACTTCCTCCTGGTTTAGGCTTGGGAGGACACAGGAGTCCAGGAATTTATCCATTTCTTCCAGGTTTACTAGTTTATGCGCATAGAGTTGTTTGTAATATTCTCTGATGATGGTTTGAATTTCTGTGGAATCTGTGGTGATTTCCCCTTTATCATTTTTTATTGCATCTATTTGGTTGTTCTCTCTTTTATTTTTAATCAATCTGGCTAGTGGTCTGTCTATTTTGTTGATCTTTTCAAAAAACCGGCTCTTGGATTTATTGATTTTTTGAAGGGTTTTTCGTGTCTCAATCTCCTTCAGCTCAGCTCTGATCTTAGTTATTTCTTGTCTTCTGCTGGGTTTTGAGTTTTTTTGATCTTGCTCCTCTAGCTCTTTCAATTTTGACGATAGGGTGTCAATTTTGGATCTCTCCATTCTCCTCATATGGGCACTTATTGCTATATACTTTCCTCTAGAGACTGCTTTAAATGTGTCCCAGAGGTTCTGGCACGTTGTGTCTTCGTTCTCATTGGTTTCGAAGAACTTCTTTATTTCTGCCTTCATTTCGTTGTTTACCCAGTCAACATTCAAGAGCCAGTTGTTCAGTTTCCATGAAGCTGTGCGGTTCTGGGTCGGTTTCTGAATTCTGAGTTCTAACTTGATTGCACTATGGTCTGAGAGGCTGTTTGTTATTATTTCAGTTGTTTTGCATTTGTTGAGCAGCGCTTTACTTCCAATTATGTGGTCAATTTTTGAGTAGGTGTGATGTGGTGCTGAGAAGAATGTGTATTCTGTGGATTTGGGGTGGAGAGTTCTGTAAAAGTCTATCAGGTTTGCTTGCTCCAGGTCTGAGTTCAAGCCCTGGATATCCTTGTTGATTTTCTGTCTGGTTGATCTATTTAGTATTGACAGTGGAGTGTTAAAGTCTCCCACTATTATTGTGTGGGAGTCTAAGTCCTTCTGTAAGTCATTAAGATCTTGCCTTATGTATCTGGGTGCTCCGGCATTGGGTCCATATATGTTTAGGATCGTTAGCTCTTCTTGTTGTATCGATCCTTTTACCATTATGTAATGGCCTTCTTTGTCTCTTTTGATCTTTGTTGCTTTAAAGTCCATTTTATCGGAGATGAGAATTGCAACTCCTGCTTTTTTTTGCTTTCCATTAGCTTGGTAAATCTTCCTCCATCCCTTTATTTTGAGCCTTTGTGTATCCTTGCATGTGAGATGGGTTTCCTGGATACAGCACACTGATGGGTTTTGGATTTTTATCCAATTTGCCAGTCTGTGTCTTTTAATTGGTGCATTTAGTCCATTTACATTTAGGGTTAATATTGTTATGTGTGAATTTGATACTGCCATTTTGATTCTAAGTGGCTGTTTTGCCTGTTAGTTGTTGTAGATTCTTCATTATGTTGAAGCTCTTTAGCATTCAGTGTGATTTTGGAATGGCTGGTACTGTTTGATCCTTTCTATGTGTAGTGCCTCTTTTAGGAGCTCTTGTAAAGCTGGCCTGCTGGTGACAAAATCTCTGAGTACTTGCTTGTTCGCAAAGGATTTTATTTTTCCTTCACTTTTGAAGCTCAGTTTGGCCGGATATGAAATTCTGGGTTGAAAGTTCTTTTCTTTAAGAATGTTGAATATTGGCCCCCACTCTCTTCTGGCTTGTAGTGTTTCTGCCGAGAGATCTGCTGTGAGTCTGATGGGCTTCCCTTTGTGGGTGACCCAACCTTTCTCTCTGGCTGCCCTTAGTATTCTCTCCTTTATTTCAACCCTGTTGAATCTGACGATTATGTGCCTTGGGGTTGCTCTTCTTGCGGAATATCTTTGTGGTGTTCTCTGTATTTCCTGCAATTGAGTGTTGGCCTGTCTTGCTAGGTGGGGGAAATTTTCCTGGATGATGTCCTGAAGAGTATTTTCCAGCTTGGATTCATTCTCTTCGTCCCCTTCTGGTACACCTATCAAATGTAGGTTAGGTCTTTTCACATAGTCCCACATTTCCTGGAGACTTTGTTCATTCCTTTTTGTGCTTTTTTCTCTGATCTTGTTTTCTCGTTTTATTTCATTGAGTTGGTCTTCGACTTCAGATATTCTTTTTTCTGCTTGGTGAATTCAGCTATTGAAACATGTGTTTGCTTCGCGAAGTTCTCGTATTGTGTTTTTCAGCTCCTTTAATTCATTCATATTTCTCTCTAAATTATCCATTCTTGTTATCATTTCCTCGAATCTTTTTTCAAGGTTCTTAGTTTCTTTGCATTGATTTAATACATGATCTTTTAGCTCACAAAAGTTTCTCATTATTCATCTTCTGAAGTCTAATTCCATCCTTTCGTCACAGTCATTCTCCGTCCAGCTTTGTTCCCTTGCTGGTGAGGAGTTTTGGTCCTTTCTAGGAGGCGAGGTGTTCTGGTTTCAGGTGTTTTCCTCCTTTTTGCGCTGGTTTCTTCCCATCTTTGTGGATTTGTCCGCTGGTCGTTTGCGTAGTTGCTGACTTTTTGATTGGGTCTCTGAGTGGACACCCGGAATGTTGATGATGAAGTATTTCTGTTGCTTGGTTTTCCTTCTACCAGTCTAGCCCCTTTGCTGTACGACTGCTGAGGTCTGCTCCAGACCCTGCTTGTCTGGGGTGCACCTCTAGCAGCTGTGGCACAGCGAGGGATGCTACCAGTTTCTTTTTCTGCTATCTTTGTCCCAGGATGATGCCTGCCTAATGTCAGTCTTTTGGATATAGAGGGGTCAGGGAGCTGCTTGAGGAGACAGTTTGTACTTTATACGGGCTTAATTGCTGAGCTGTGCACTCTGTTGTTCATTCAGTGCTGTTAGGCTGCTATGTTTGATTCTGCTGCAACAGAGCTCATTAAAAAACCCCCCTTTTTTTTTTCTCAAATGCTCTGTGTTGAGGGGTTTGGGCTTTATTTTTGGATGTTCGATGAGGTGTCCTGCCCAGCTAGAAGGCAGACTAGCCACTGTTTGCCTGCCGAGGCTCCGCCCTGCTGTTGTGTGATTTGCCCTGTTCCTGCAGGCTCTGCTGTGGTCTCCGCCACACCCTGCAGCAGAGTCTCTTTGTTGTAGCATGTTGCCTCAGCAACGGCAGGCTGCGTCAGCAGTGGGCGTGTATCTCAGTAGGGACGGGTTGCCTCGGCAACGGCTGGCTGCATCAGCAGTGGGTGTGTATCTCAGTTGGGGCGGGTTGCCTCAGTAGTGGTGGACGCCCCTCCCCCACAGAGCGTCTCGGACCGTCTGCTCGGGATAGTTTGAAATCGCGGTTTTGTTTGTCCCACTGGGTATCCCAAACGATCTGTCCCTGCAATCCCCTGGGCTGGGCTACTGTCCAAGTCTTGTTTCATCTCAAGTCCAGCCCTCTCAAGTCTCAGGTTGCCGGTTCAACATGGCACCCAGACAAGCGCACCCTGTGCTGCCGGCTTTGCCAGGCAGACCTACTGCCTGGTGTCCCATGTCTTTTTATACTTGGGAGTTTCCCTGTTCTGTGGGCAACAAAGATCAGTGTGTAAAGGCAGCTCTGACTCACCGTTTGCGGATTCAATGCGAGCTCCAATCCTGGGTTGTTCTCACAGCGCCATCTTGAGTCCTCTCCAGTTAACCTGTCTTTAATTTTTTAATGCATCTATACTGTGTAGTAAAAGACTGACAAAACGTGTTAAACTGTTACAAATGATAGGAATAATTGGCAATTTTTATTCTTTCTTCTTCATACTTTTATTAAAACCCCAAAATAAACTGAGTTCAAACCCTGAACGACTTTTCCCACTACCCAAGATCATACCCTTTACCCATCCTCTCACAGCTATTTTATTTATACTTTTATTCAATAGAAATTAATATCTATAGTGGTGGTCCTGATATAAAATATTAATCATTAAGGAGCTATTATACATAAATATATACCCTACTCTGGCCATACCATATACCATGGTGATTCCATGAGTGGTTCCAGAGTGCTAAGTTCCAATCCTCCCTTGAATTTACCATTTGTAATAGGCAGTTTTTGCATTGCTATAAAAAATATCTGAGGCTCAGTAATATATATATGTTTATATGGCTCATGGTTCTGAAAGCTATACAAGCATGGCTCCAGCATCTACTTCTGTACTTCTGGTGAAGGCCTCAGTAAGCTTACAATCATGGTAGAAGGTGAAGGACGAGCAGGCAGCATCTCACATGGTGAGAATGGGAGCAAGAAAGAGTGATGGTGGACATGTCACACACTTTTAAACAACCAGATCTTACATGAACTCAGAATGAGTACTCTCATCAAGGGGATGGCACTAAGGCATTCGTGAAGGTTGAATGATTCAAATACATCCCACCAGGCCCCACCTTCAACACTGGGAATTACATTTCAACATGAGATTTGGAGTGGAAAAATATTTAAATGATATCATTTTTCCCCAGGGCCATCCCAAAATCTAATGTTCTTCTCATATTGCAGAATGCAATAATCTCTTCCCAACTGTCCCCCAATGTCTCAACTCATTCCAGCATCGAGTCTAAAGTTCTCTTTCATCTGATACTCATCTCCTTCCACCCATCAGCCTTTAAAATCAAAACAAGTTATTTATTTCCAAGATACAATAGGAGTACAGGCATTGGGTTAACATACTTGTTCTGAAAGATAAAGAGTGGCCAATAGTGAAACCCCGTCTCAACTAAAAATACAAAAAATTAGCTGGGCATGGTGGTGCGTGCCTGTAATCCCAGCTACTCAGGAGGCTGAGGCAAGAGAATTGCCTGAACCTAGGAGGCAGAGGTTGCGGTGAGCAGAGATCGCACCATTGCACTCCAGCCTGGGTAACAAGAGCGAAACTCCGTCTCAAAAAAAAAAAAAGAGTGGCCAAAAGAAAAGAGTTGTAGGCCTCATGCAAGTCTGAAACCCAGAATGGTAGTCATTAAATCTTAAAGCTTCAAAGTAATCTCCATTGATTCCATGTCCATATTCAGGGCACACTGGTGAAATTTATGAGCTCCCAAGGCCTTGGGCAGCTTTGCCTTTGTGGCTTTGAAGAATGCCAATAACATGTCTGCTCTCATGGGATGGAGCTGAGCGCCTGTAGCTTTTCCAGGCTCAAGATGCAAGCTGCCAGTGGATTTATCATTCTGGGTTCTGGAGGGCAGTAGCCCTCTTCCCATAGCTCCACTAGGCAATGCCTTTCTGGGGACTCTGTGTAGGGACTTCAGTTCTACATTTCTCCTCCACATTGCCCTAGTAGGGTTTCTTTATGAGGGCTCTGCCTCTGTGGCTGGCTTCTATCTGGGCACTCAGGCTTTTTGATACACCCTCTGAAATCTAGGTGGAAGTCACCAAGTCTACATCACTCTTGCATTGAGTGTGCCTGTAGGTTTAACACCACATAGAAGCTACCAAGGCTTATGGCTTGCATTCTCCAAAGTGGTAACCTGAGCTGTATCTAGGGCCCTTTGAGCCATAGCTGGAGCTGAAGTAGTAAGGGTATGGGAAGCAGTGTTCTGGGCAGCACAGGGCTTTGGCACTCAGGGGTCTGGCCCACAAAATCATTCTTTTTCCCTAGGCCTCTGGGCCTGTTATGGGAGGGGCTGCCTCGGAGGTATCTGAAAAATGCCTTCAAGGCCTTTTTTCTATTGTCTTGGCTATCAGCACCTGACTTCCTTTTAGACATGCAAATATCTCTAGCAAGATGCATTTGGATTCTTTCCCTGAAAATGAGTTTTTCCTTTATGGTACTTGGCTAGGTTGCAAATTTTCCAAACTTTTACACTCTGCTTCCTTTTAAAATGAGTTCCAACTTTAAGTCACTTCTTTGCTCCCACATCTAAGCATAGGTTATTAGAAGCAGCCAGGTCACATCTTGAATGCTTTGTTGCTTATAAATTTCTTCACCAGATTCCCTAAATCGTCACTCTTAAGTTTAAATTTCCAGATCCCTGGAGCATGAACACAATGCAGCCAAGTTCTTTACTATGGCACAACAAGGATGACCTTTGCTCCAGTTCCCAATAAGTTCCTCATTTCCATCTGAAACCTCATCAGCCTGGACTTCACTGTCTATATCACTATCAGCATTTTGGTCAAAACCATTTAACCAGTCTCTAAGAAGTTCCAAATTACCCTCATCTTCTATTCTTCTTCTGAGCCCTCCAAACTCTTCCAATCTGTGTGCATTATCCAGTTCAAAAGCTGCTTCCAAATTTTCAGGTATCTTTATAGAAGTGCCCCACTTCTTGGTACCAATTTTTCATACTATGCCATTTTTGCATTGCTATAAAGAATGACCTGAGGCTGAGTAATTTATAAAAAACAGAGGTTTAATTGGCTCATGATTCTGTAAGACATACAAGTATGGGTCCAGCATCTGGTTCTGGTGGAGATCTCGGGGAGCTGACACTCATGGAAGAAGGTGAAGGGGCAGCAGATATCCCATGGTGACAGGAGAGAGAAAGAGAGTGAGTAGAGGTGCCACACACTTTTAGACAATCGAATCCATGTGAACTCAGAGCAAGTACTCTCATCACCAAGAGGACGGTGTTAAGTCATTCATGAGGAGTCTGCCCCCATGATCCAATCATCACCCACCAGGCCCCACATCCAATACTGGGGATTACATTTCAACATGAGATTTGGAAGGGACAGATATCCAAACTATATCACCATTCATTTCACCTAATTCCTCACTTAATCTGAGGAAATCAATAATTTTGTCAGTAAAATGAAGAGAAAAATAGTAGCTACCTAATTGATTTGGTGTGAAGATTAAATAATATATACAAAGACAGTGACTGGCCCATGGTAAATAATACATAGTGTTAGCTATTATTTTTACTAGCGTACTTATTAAAATTTTAAAGTACATTATATGTTTATAAAGGTTTTAAACAAACATTTCTTTCAGATATATTTCTGGTTTATCCTGTTAACTGGAAGTAGAACTAACTGAAGCCGACAGTTATCTGAGCACTCTATTTCATTGAATTTTCACAATGGTTTCATTTATTAGTCAGTCTGATAATTGAAGGATATGTAAGAAATTGAAAATTCTGATTAATAAAAATTAATAAAGACTGAGGATCAACAAAAGTAATTTTGGATGCTAGTGAACTTTGGGAAGATAAACTCTAGTCTTGGGAGATTTTCTTCAGGACGGTAAACTGAAAAAATAACACTGTGAATTAATCATGCTCCCTGGGTGTGAGCATCAACTTTTGAGAAACACAGAAGGGGACCATGCAAATGGACTATTTGATTGGCTTTGCAGTAGCACTAATAAATGCTTGACTTTTGCCAATGTGGCAATCTAGAAATACTAAGTGGAACCTGCCAACAATGCCATTTTGCTTGATTGCGCTATAATTGCTTTTATATCATTGATATCAAACTGTGCATAATTAGAGACTATTTTAACTCCAATAACAAATAATATACTTTGTTTTTACATAGCTAAATAATACCCTACAGAAGCACACCATTACATCATAGGATAATGGCTCAATGTGTCCCTTAAAGGAAAGACTTGCCTTTTCTAACTACCGGGTATTGTTGGTAGTGTTGATGGACTTGGTCATTTTTGTTTTGCAGTGTAAAACTGGATTGATATATGCTAGTTGACTGTGCTGCAACTTACCTAAATGATGAACTTAAAAAAATATTGTATAAGAAGAGAAGGTTTTGAATGTTACCACCATAAATAAATAATAAATTTTTAAAGTGATGGATATTGTAATTCCCTGGATTTGATCATTATACAACGTATATGTGTACTGAAACATCACACTGTACCTGATAAATATAACTATTATGTGTCTGTTATAAATTAAAACAAATTAATAATGAAAAACAAAAATAGAAAACCATATTGTACAGAACTTAGCAATAATGTATTTCATTCTATTGTACAGAAATATTGAATCTTCATAGTACAATTAATAATGACAAAAGAAACCTTTGCAACATTTAAGATGCTAAATAATGCTTGAAACTCAAGGAAACAAAAGAAACTTAAGAATAGAATAAAGGTTATTTTGAGCATCTGTAATGCATTCGTGACTGAACAAGTGAAAATTATTACATAACCAGCTTAAGCTGTGACACATACAATAAATTTAATGCTCATTGTTTTAAAATTGGCTCTTCATGAAAAACAAATTCTAGAGATTTCCAAGTAAATACTCCTCCTATTGTCACCATCCCATCCCTAAACCCTAATTAGAGTCCAGCTGATGGGACATTTATTAATTTCTTTGTGTGTCAGCTTACTCAACTATAACATAACATTTTATTAGCTTCTGTACTGAACTACCTATTTAAGAATGTTTATATGGCAAAGAGGGGTAGAAAATAGAGGCAGTATCTGCCTTCAAGACCAGTTTCCTGACCAGTGTAATAAATGTCATGTCTCTCTCTGGGGCAAAGGATAGGCAGATTTGCTGGCAGTCCTCCTTAAAAGACTGAGATTTTCTAAGCCTAGGGTTTCTCAGCTTGATGCAAACCCACTGTGAAATCTGCATCACCTGTGGGATTTGGGAAGCAGGGAAAATCAATTTAAGCAGAAGTTCATGCTAGCTACCATGCTACAAGTAATAACATTCTTTTTTAAAAAAATTCACAGACAAAAATTGTAATGCACTACAGCCTGGAACTCCTAGGCACAGCCTGGAACTCTTAGGCTCAAGAAATCCTCCCACCTCATCCTCCCAAGTAGCTAGGACTACAGGTTCTGCCACCATGTCAGCTAACAGTTTTTCTTGAATCAGGAGTCTTGGTCTTCTGCTGGCATCTATGAACTTGTTAGCTTACAAGTAGGTTAAACATCTCAGATCCTTCTCAGTTTTTGACACTACAAAGCAGACTCTGAGAAGGAGATTTGCATGTCCCATATCAATGGGAAATTCTTTTGGATCAACACCATTGCGGCAATGAGGGAAAGAAGGTTGCTGCAGGACAAGAAGCTCTTGCTTCTTGAAGAGGCTTCAGTACAGTCAAACAAAAGCCTCACTCACTTCAGTGGGGAGCTCCGAAGTCAGGATGGCCTTTCAGAGCTGTCTTCAATGGGTGTGAGGAGCTTGGACTTGTATAATGTTTGCACGGACAAACCTTTGAAGGCAGCCTTCTCCCAAGATGCGGGCTTGACCTTAGGTGAGTCAGCCTCTTTTAACTGAGGGCAAGCCCAGAAGATGAGACTCTACTGAGAGCTGTCGTTTGCCATCACCCCTAGGAACTCATCATTCTGTGAATACAGATAAGGCAGCCTTTAGTTTCCTTTGATTCAGCTCTTTTAATTCTTACTAAGAAAGTTACCAGAAATCAGATTCCATCTCTTTTTGCTAAGGAATATCTCTTGTGGCTGTCTTCTTCATTCCCCTTCCCCATCTCCTCCCTAGCACAGACTAAGTGGCATGCTGTCTTCCCCTCTGAGCCACCAGAGGAGGCTAGAGACCTCTTCAGAGTCTCTTTCTGTGACCCTGCCTGGGACAGCTTCTTCCTTGTCCGTTTGAGCAGAAAGATTCTTCCAGAACTTTAGTTTCACTGAACTAATTTTTCTCATTTTCAGTCTTTCATCTGGACTCCTTAAGTCTCCCTTTTTCTTGGTAAGATCCTGAAGCCATTCTGGCTTTAAGCAGATATTTGCCAAACACCATCTATGGTCTAGGGATTGTGCTAGATACTCAGGGGATAACTGATGGAGATGCCCTTCTTTTTAACTCAGTAACAGCTAATTCAACTCAGAGCTCAATTCAATCCACAGATATTTACAGAGTTACTACTTGTGTTAGGGGGTCTCTTTGAGTCTTTGAAATAGTATAGGTCAGAATGTTTTCAGCAGCAAGAAACAGACTGTAAGTGGCTTTAAAAAAAATAAGATGTCTCCTAGGATGACTAACCAGACAAGGTTTTCTGGAAGTGTTGCAGCTTTAGCACTGGAAATCCTGAGTCCCAGAAATACCCCTGATCTAAGCAAACTAGGATGGTTGTTCAACCTAAGCCTACTAGGCATTGCACTTCTTTCATAGTGTAGGAGATACAAGATGTAATAATTTGTCCTTCACTTTTTTTATTTTAAAAATATTTAACAATTTATTTCTATTTGACTAATAAAATTATATATATTTATAATGTATAACATGTTTTGATTATATCTACACATTGTGAAATGGTTGAATTGAGCTAAATTATCATATGTATTACCTCACAGATTTATCTTTTTTTGTGTGTTGAGAACACTTAAAATCTACTCTTTTAGCTATTTTCAAGCATACGGTATATTGTTGTTGGCTGTGGTTACCATGTTGTATAATAGATCGTCTGGACTTATTCCTCCTGTCGAACTGAAATTTTGAACCCTTTGACCAATATCTCCCCAGCTTCCCCACCCCAGCCCCCCATAACCAATTTTCTACTCCCTGCTTCTATGAGCTCAACTTGTTTAGATTCCTCATATGAGTGAGATTTGCAGTATTTGTCTTATCCTCCACTTTAAGGATGTCCTCCCATGCCTCAGACCACTGGATCTTTAAAATCCTTCTGGATGAGGTAAGGCCTTGAGTTTCCTTGGGGTTTATCTTCTATCCTCTGGAATGCACCTTAAGAAGGCTTCCAGTAGAGTTGCTGCTTCTTGCTTAGTCAAATTGGTGTATCATTAATATAGTGCATGAATATGATGCTCTGGACAATGTATATATAGTAGGACTTAGGGCTTTCCTACAGCCTTCTCCAAGAATTTTAAAATGAACAAACAAACAAAACCAACCAAAAACAAGAATAAGCTACCTCTTAAAGTCTCCAAATCCTGATTTTAGGTACTCACTGTAGGAGTAGATTTTAGGTACTCACTGTAGGAGCAGATTTTAGGTGTCCTCTAAGCAGTTTTAAAAATATCCATTTGAAATATCAGCATGGACCTAATTTCAAAAACAGTGTTTATTTTCTTTGTGCTGCAGCCAAATCTGAGACTGTGAGAAGCTTATTTTACTTTCTATTAATATAAATATCAATTTCCTGCTTAAAAGTGCTCCATTCCTTTTTTAAAAATGAGAATAGATTTTTATTATATCATTATTGAAAGTAGGATCTCACAAGTTGTGTTCAAGTTTTAAAAATTTTAGAAGTAACGTTCTATTTATCTCAGTCCATTTTGTAAATTTTAAACCTGACAAAGGGGTGTCATACACCTCTCAAAAGAACAAGAGATGGTGTGGTACACTGCAACCAGGTGAGGGCAATGTTTGGTCACAACCTTGTGATTTAAATAAAAAGATGGTACTGTTAGATATGGTTTATCTGAAGCTGAGCTTAAAGTCTCTTTGACTTTAGAAAAATTTTCTTTTAATAAGAAATTGTTTTGGAATAAAATCCAAACTCTTTACCATGGATTACAACAGACTGGCTCCTTTCCTACTTATCCAACCTCATTTCACATCACTCCCTTTATCACTCACTCCATTTTGGCCACACAGGCATTTCACTTCCCCAAATATGCACATCTTCTTTTTACCAAGGTAAAAAGAAAAGTAAAATAACGTCTTTGCCTCTGCTGCTTCTCTGAGTGGAAGGCTCTTCCCTTCGCTATCACATGGCTGTTTCATTCTCAGCCTTTAGGATTCAACTCAATAGCTTTTAATAAATACCATTTCTGCAGAGTCCTTCTCTGCTGACCTCATCCAACGTAAGCAAACTACCACCAGTCTTGGCATGCTCTATTGTAGTACCTTGTATTCAGTGTTCCTATGGCTTAGCACAATTTGTAATTTTTTCTTATCTGATCCTCACTAAACTGTAAATTCCATGGAGGTGGACTATTTCCATGTTTTGCCCTATGCTACCCCTAGAATCTTGCATATTACTTTTTGTATTAGTTTGCTAGGGCTGCCATAACAAAGTATCACGGACTGGGTGGCTTAAACAACAGAAATTTCTTTCCTCACAATTCTAGAGGCCAGAAGTCTGAGATCAGGATGTCAGCAAGGTTGTTTTCTTCTGAGGTCTCTCTCCTTGGCTTGTAGATGGCTGTCTTCTTCCTATGTCTTCACGTGGCCTTCTGTTGTGTAATCTCTTCTTAAGTAAACAAGTTATATTAAATTACTTTTAAATTACTTTTACCCTAGTGACCACATTTTATTTTATTTTACTTTAAGTTCTGGGATGCATGTGCAGAATGTGCAGGTTTATTACATAGGTATACATGTGCCATGGTGGTTTGCTGCACCCATCAACCCATCATTTAGGTTTTAAGCCTCACATGCATTAGGGATTTGTCCTAATGCTCACCCTCCCCTTGCCCCCACACCCTGACAGGCCCCTGTGTTTGATGTTCCCCTCCCTATGTCCATGTGTTCTCAGTGTTCAGTTCCCACGTAAGAGTGAGATCATGCAATGTTTGGTTCTCTGTTTCTGTGTTAGTTTGCTAAGAATGATGGCTTCCAGCTTTATCCATGTCCCTGCATAGAACATGATCTCATTGTTTTTTATGGCTGCATAATATTCCACAGTGTATATGTGCCACATTTTCTCTATCCAGTCTATAATTGATGAGCATTTGGGTTGGTTCCAAGTCTTTGCTATTGTAAATAGTGCTGCAAAAAACATATGTGTGCAGGCGTCTTTATAGTAGAATGTTTTAGTGACCACATTTTATTTAATTCTTTAAAGATTATCTCCAAATACAATACAGTCACATTCTGAGGCACTGGGGTCAGGACTTCAGTATATGAATTAGGGGAGGAGGGCTCAATTCACCTCATATATAGTAGGCAGTGAATACATATACATTGAATGGATAAATGCTATCAAAATTATTATTGAGTTCAAGGATTGTGAAACAGAAAAGGAAAGGAAGCTTGAAGCTTGTCCAAGGTACCCACTCTAGAGATGTGTACTGTAGGTGGTTTGGATTGAGCAGTGGTGTCTGTGATTTTTCTAACTTTCACAGGTGATTCTAATGTATAGTCAGTCTTGAGCATCACTAATCCATTTCAGTCACCCTAATTTTGAAGAAAAAAAGGCCAAGAAAGTTTAGAGATGTGACCAAGATGATACAATTAAAGAGTTAACACAAAGCGTTACAGATTTAGTACGTAAAAGTCAACACCTGGCCTCCTATGCTATTTTCAATGCATTATATTTAAAGATAGGCACATTTTCCTAACTAATGCTAAAATTACCCACAATATAGAGTTAAAATTGTGAAGGAAAACGAAGTCAGCCCTCCAGGAGTATGCCACTGTTCTTGCATTTGCCTACGTCAATGTTTTGCAAAGCAGGTGTACTTGTTCAGCGAAGCAGCAAGTGTTAGCAAACCTCCTCCCATTGTAGCAAATCTTTATCATACATAGAATACAGTTATAGTCTACAGGATAGTGTGTCAATCACCTTCTAGGATAGGCAGAGTGGGGACAAAGCCTAGCCCTTGTTTTTGAATGTAGCAACAGCCTAGAAGCCTTCAAAGTTGGTGCCTACCTGCCTACAATCCCAAATACCTATACTCTTTATTTCTATAAATTTCCATTATTCCACCACTGATAAAAGAAAGGAGAAAGAACATTGGAAGTTGAAGGCATGATGGCAACACCCAGACAGATGCCACCAGGTCCATCTCCTGCTTAGAGGAGGACATTTACACAGTTCTCTGAATTAGGGGTCTGCAGAGTCCTGTATATCTTTGTTTAGTCTCCCTTTGCTAGGCCCTGTGATGTCTAATGAAGCAAACATAGGAATTGCCCTAAGCTAGAATGCTACAGTTAGTCATTCGCTGACTTTGGGACTTGCTCACTACGTGGGTGGGTCTAGGTCTGCAGTGGAGGTGGGTGAGAGATTCTACTTCAGTGTCAGCACAGGTGAATGAGGACAGACCACTCAATGGCTGCCTTCTAACTATCATGTTGGGGAAAGCCTTACCCTACCATTTGATTCTAGTTGGCCATATGTTGATATTAGAGTCAACATATTACTGAAATCTCATTTTCTCCTCTGAGCAACATTGCTGTGTTGATTATGTAGGGAGGCTGATGGTAGATCTCACATCCTAATTTTTTGTTTGAATCTTGCTCTTAACCATGCCATGTGGTTGACTGAATGCCTTGAGTCCTTCTGATTCTGAGATACTTGTGCAAGCCCTAATTTAGGAAATCCTAATTGTCTTCTGATACAAATCAGCGGTCAGTATTGGTTGTGTTTGAAACTTTTGAGACTTTTGCTTTGATCATATTAGAACACTAGGATTAACTGCACCTGCAGAGGGGAGACAGCGAGATAACCAGGAACTGGGTCTCCTAATCTTTGGTCAGCTGCCTTTGTCTGTCATGTCAGATTGAAGAGAATCTGTAAGGTAGAACCCTCGGGTAAATGCCCACACTTTAGTAATATTGGAAGGAGATTTGTAAAACAGATAAAATGTTCACTCACATTTCTAGGTTTACTTGAGGAAAAGGCTTAATATCTCATCATTTGGTCTATCCAAGTACACTGATGTGTAATCAATATGTGTAAGTTTTAAGATAAAAAATATATTGAGTCAATACTTTTAAATTATCTTATATTTTTGAATATCTTTCTTTCCAATAACATACTTTTGGTCTCAAAAATTTTTTCATCATTTCTGATGAATAATCCATTAGCTGGAAAAACTGGAGTTATAACAGATGGCATGAAATAGAAATGTTACCTCTGCAATTTAAAATCCATTTTATTTCATTTGAGATGTTTATTTTTGAGATATCTGCCTTGCAATCTCAGACTATGTAAATGTGTTTGTGACTTGGGAAAGAAATGTGCCACTGACTAGCATAATTGAATTGTAGAGTAAATTTTTTTCCTTCCTTTTTATCTGTGTTAGGGCCTCATCTAGTCTGTGAGCCAGCACCACCCATTTGTGCTGCAGAGATCTATCAGATGCCGGAGGGGCCTGCAGTAAGTCACAGGCCAATACTGGCTTGAGCACCCTGGTCCATTAAAAACAGCTTAGGGCCAGATAAACCCCGACCTCCACAGCAAAATCGGATCACCTGTTTCCTATTTCTCTCTGATTCCCAGGTTTCTAAACTTTGATGTTTATCTCCAAGTTAGAACCTTTTTACCTTCTTTTCATAGGATTTGGTAATCCTCATTCCATTTCTTCAGAATTGATTTTGGCCTTGCACTAAAACTCCAACTCTTACCTCAGAGACTACAGGAAACCATTTCTTCTCTGGTATTGTATATCTTCATCTGCCCCTGGTTTGGGTCTTGCTATGTTTCATGTCACATTAGTTACTACCTTATTTGCATAATCAAAATTTTATTTTTGTATTTGTACAAATTTATGAGGCACATGAGAAATATTTTACATGTATATAATGCGCAGTGATCAGTCAGGGTATCTAGGATGTTTGTCACCTGAGTGTAACACATTCTTTTGGAAGTATAGTCATCCTATCTGCTATCAAACATTGAATATATCCCTTCTATATATAAATATTTTTAATTTCAACTTTTAGTTTAGATTCGGGAGCACACTTGCATGTTTGTTACATGGGTATATTGTGTGATGCTGAGGTTTGGGGTATGATTGAACCTGTTGCCTAAGTAGTGAGCATAGTACCCAAGAGGTAGGGTTTCAACACTTGGCTTCCTTCCTCATCTTCCCTCTTGTAGTCCCCAGTGTCTCTTATTCCCAGCTTCCATTGTTTAGGTCCCACCTATTAGTGAGTGTATGTGGTATTTGGTTTTCTGTTTCTGTGTTAATTCACATAGGATAAAGGCCCCCAGATGCATCCATATTTCTGCAAAAGACATGATTTTATTCTTTTTATGGCTGCATAGTATTCCACATATCACATGTTCTTTGTCCAACCCACCATTCATAGACACCTACGTTGATTCCATGTCTTGGCTACTATTAATAGTGCTGTGATGAACATATGAGTGCATGTGTTTTTTTGGTAGAATGGTTTATTTTTCTTTGGGTATATACCCAGTAATGGGGTTGCTGGATTGATTGTTAGTTCTGTTTTTAGTTCTTGGTAACTCTCCAAACTGCTTTCCACAGCGATTGAACTTATTTACATTCCCACTAACAATGTATAAGCATCCCCTTTCCTCTGCAGCCTCACCAACATCTATTATTTTTTCATATTTTAGTGATAGCTTTTCTGACTGGTATGAGATGGTATCTCATTGTGGTTTTGATTTGTATTTCTCTGATGATTACTGATTTTGAACATTGATATATTTGTTGGCCACTTGTATGTCTTCTTTGAGAAGTGTCTATTCATGTCCGTTGCCCACTTTTTAATGGCATTATTTGTGTTTTGCTTATTGATTTTCTTAACATTATAAGAGATTCTGGATATATACAAATGTACCATCATGAGGTCTATAAAATAGTCTAGATTCTGTTGGTCCAACAAACTTTTAACACTGAGGTTTTGCAGCCATAGAAAAGAACAGAATCACGTCCTTTGCAGCAACATGGAAGCAGCTGGAGGACATTATTCTAAGCAAATCAAAGCAGGAACAGAAAACCAAATACTGCATGTTGTCATAAGTAGGAGATAAACATTGGGTACTCATGGACATAAAGATAGCAACAATAGACACTGGAAACTACTGGAGCAGGGAGGTAAGAAGGAGGCCAAGATTTGAAAAACTACCTATTGGATACAATGCTCACTACCTGGGTGATGAGTTTAATCATATCCCAAACCTCAGCATCATATAATATACCCATGTAACAAATGTGCACATGTACCCTCTGAGTCTAAAATAAAAGTTGAAATTATAGAAAAAAAATTGAATTTTGAGCCAACAAATGTACTCTACTTCTGCCATGTGAAAGCACAGTGGAAAGGCACTGGAAGTAAAGATGGTAGGGGAAGAGAGAACTTCTTGCTGAAAAGATCAGACATGCCACCAAGGAGGCCAGGGATTTTGATCTGTGAATAACAGCCAGTCCAGCTGAATGGAAATTAAGGTAAATTGTGAGAGATGAAGCCAGCAACATAGGTGGGGAGCAGATCATGGAGAATTTTAGTTCCACAATAAAATATCTCAATTTTAGTGTGGGGAATGGGAAATCACTGTAGGTTTTTAAGCAAGGGAGAACATCATTAGAATTGTTTATTACTTTGGCAGCATTATACAGATAGATTGTAGAGAAGGCAGACTGGTGGCATTAGGACCAATTAGATGGCCCTGGCAGTGCCCTAGGACTTAGGGATATCAATGAGAGTGTCAGAGTAAGGACTTTCAAAAATCCTCTTCTTCATAAAAGCAATTAAACACTGGCATACTTGTCAGAATTAACTTCCCCAGAACTCTGTAAATTAACTAAAAGTTTGCAGCAATCCAGAGAGTAATTTTTTTGAAGAAAACTGGATACATATTTATAAAATCATGGTCTTTGCGGCATTTAATTTGTCCTATTCTGAGACTGCTCCCTCTAGCTCTGTGGTAGTTTTGAAAAACAACAGCTCATGATGCCAGTGAAAACCAGCAGCTGGACAGTCTCTGGTGGGAGCAAAATGGGTTGGAGCTCCTTCAAAGCTCCATTTACAGAGAATTGTCATTATTTGACTTGTCTGATAGTTTCATGGAAGATCCCACTCATGAGGTTTGTTTTTATTCAACCTGAATGAGAGCCTGCCTGCTTTCTCTCAGAGGATTTGTCAGAAACAATCAACGGCAATTTTTTAATATCTCAGCTACCTGAGATGACAGATAACAGTTTGACCAAACAGTAGCCCAATCAAAAAGCTTAAAAGGAAAATCTGGGAAATGAAATGACTAAAAGCCATTTTAAAAAGGCACTAGACATTCCTGGCAATCTAGAAGGCCATGCTCATGCATAGGGCTTTGCACATGCCCAGGAGAGACTTGAGAAGGACTTGTGCTCTTACCTCTGATTGACGTTAGGCTGTTCATAGGCAAGAAGTAAGTGCTAAGGCAGAGTTGTAAACTGACTGACAGAATGTTGAAGGCCTCTCTCAAGATGCATACAGAGTTCCTTGGCAAAGACTTATTGATTCCATACATTAAAGAAAATATCTGTCTACTTAGTTGCTGATCACCACACTTACCAAGCAGATATTTCAGCAGCCACACAGAGGGTGAGTGATCACCAAATTTTCAAAAGAATTTTTACAGCCCACAGACCAGGAGATTGCCAGGTGGAAAAGCACCATGAGTCTCTAGCATGGCAGTTTCAGCTGGCACAGTGGGTTTCCACACAAAAACTCATACAAACCTGGACAGCCATTTCAACTGGTGCCTGGAATGCCTGGGAGACAGAGTCGCCCATTAAACTGAAGAAAAAGGGGTGGAAACAGGGAGCCAGGTAATCTGGCTCAGCAGGTCCCACCCCCACAAAGACCAGAAGTCTGAAATACTCTGGATTGAGAGTTTCACACCAAGCACAGCTGGACCCAGCACGGTCCAGCTCTGTGGGGGAAAGGGCATCTCCCATTACCAAGGCAGTCTACCACTACCAAGCACCCTGCCATTACTGAGGCAGTCCGCCATTACTGAGGCAGACCACCATTACCAAGGCAGTTCTAACTATACATCTATAAATAAAACTGCAAGGAAGTTCACACAGCAGCTAGGCAGAGCCCATGGCAGCTCAGCAACACCTCTGCTGGCAGACTGTGACTAGAATACCTCCTTGCTGGGCAGGGAATCTCTGAAAAAAGGCAGCAACACATCAGGAGCTTATAAGTAAAGCCCTACCTTCCCAGGACAGGGCACCTAGGAAAAATGGTGATTATGAGTTCTGCAGCAGCAGACTGAAACATACCTGCCCAGCAGCTATGAATGGAAAAACAAAGCACACAGATCAGCATTTGAGCTACTATAAGGGACAGACTGTCTCCTCAAGCAGCTCCCCAACCCCTTATATCCAAAGAGACACCTCATAAAGGAGAGCTCAGGCTGACATCTGGCAGGTGTCCTCCTCGGACAAATATAACAGAAGAAGAAACTGGCAGCAACCCTTACTGTTCTGCAGCCACCACAGGTGATCCCCAGGCAAGCAGGGTATGGAGTGGACCTCCAGCAGTCCTACAGCAGACGGACCTGACTGTTAGAAGGAACACCAAAAAACAGAAAAAAATAATTTCACCATCAACAGAAAGGTCTCTTTTTGGACCTCTTTTGGACCACTCAATCTCTGAGTGATATCCACTCAGAGACCCAATCCAAAAGTCACCAACTGCAAAGACCACAGGTAGATAAATCCACAAAGATGGGAAGAAACCAGTGCAAAAAAGGATGAAAACACCCAAAACAAGGAAGCCTGTCCTCCTCTAAGGGATCACAACTCCTCACCAGCAAAGGGACAAGGCTGGATGGAGAATGAGTCTGATGAATTAACAGAAACAGGCTTCAGGAAATGGGTAACAACAAAATTCTCTGACCTAAAAGAACATGTTCTAAACCAATGCAAAGAAATTAGGAACCTTGAAAAAAGGTTTGATGAAATGCTAATGAGAATAAACAACATAGAAAATATAAATGAATTGATGGAGCTGAAAAACAACACCAGAACTTTGTGAAGCATACACAAGTTTCAATAGCTGAATCGACCAAGCAGGAGAAAGGATATCGGAGATTGAAGATCAACTCAATGAAATAAAATGAGAAGGCAAGATTAGGGAAAAAAGAGTAAAAAGAAATGAACAAATCCTCCAAGAAATATGAGATTATGTGAAAAGACCTAATCTACATTTGATAGGTGTACCTGAATGTGACGGTAAAAATGAATCCAAGGTGGAAAACACTCTTCAGGATATGACCCAGAAGAACTTCCCCAACCTAGAAAGGCTGGTCAATATTTAAGTCCAGGAAATACAGAGAACACCACAAAGATATTCCTCAAGGAGAGCAACCCCAAGGCACATAATAGTCAGATTCACCAGCTTTGAAATGAAGGAAAAAACTAAGGGCAGCCAGAGAGAAAAGTCAGGTTATGCACAAAGGGAAGCCCATCAGACTCATAGCAGATTTCTCAGCAGAAACCATACAAGCCAGAAGAGAGTAGGGGCCAATATTCAATGTCCTTAAAGAAAAAAACTTTCAACCTAGTATTTCATATCCAGCCAAATGAAGCTTCATAAGTGAAGGAGAAATAAAAATCCTTTATGAACAAGCAATTGCTCAGAGATTTTGTCACCACCAGACCTGCCTTACAAGAGCTTCTGCAAAAGCAGTAAACATAGAAAGGAACAACCAGTACCAGCCACTCAAAAAATGTACCAAATGATAAAGAGCATTGATACAATGAAGAAACCATGTCAATGAATGGGCAAAACAACCAGCTAGCATCAAAATGGCAGGATCAAATTCACACATAACAACATTAACCTTAAATGTAAATGGGCTAAATGCTCCAATCAAAATACACAGACTGGCAAATTGGATAAAAAATCAAAACCCGGGCCGGGCGCGGTGGCTCAAGCCTGTAATCCCAGCACTTTGGGAGGCCGAGGCGGGTGGATCACGAGGTCAGCAGATCGCGACCATCCTGGTCAACATGGTGAAACCCCGTCTCTACTAAAAATACAAAAAATTAGCTGGGCACGGTGGCGCGTGCCTGTAATCCCAGCTACTCGGGAAGCTGAGGCAGGAGAATTGCCTGAACCCAGGAGGCGGAGGTTGTGGTGAGCCGAGATTGCGCCATTGCACTCCAGCCTGGGTAACAAGAGTGAAACTCCGTCTCAAAAAAAAAAAAAAAAAAAAAAAAATCAAAACCCACTGGTGTGCAGTGTCCAGGAAACCCATCTCATGTGCAAGGACACACATAGGCTCAAAATAAAGTGGTGGAGGAAGATTTACCAATCAAATGGAGAGAAAAAAAAAGCAGGAGTTACAATCCTAGTCTATGAGAAAATAGACTTTAAACCAACAAAGATCAAAAGAGACAAAGAAGGGCATTACAGAATGGTAAAAGGATCAATGCAACAAGAAGAGCTAATGATCCTAAATATATACATACCCAATACAAAAAGCAAATTCTTAATGACCTACAAAGAGACTTAGACTCCCACACAATAATAGTGGGAGACTTTAACACTCCACTGTCAATATTAGACAGATTAATGAGACAGAAAATTAACAAGGATATCCAGGACTTGAACTCAGACCTGGACCAAGCAAATCTAAATGACATTTACAGAACTCCCCACCCCAAATCCACAGAATATACATTCTTCTCAGCACCACATCACACCTACTCTAAAATTGACCACATAATTGGATGTGCAAATGCAAAAGAATGGAAATCATAACAGTCTCTCAGACCACAGTGCATTCAAATTAGAACTCAGGATTAAGAAACTAACTTAGAACCACACAACTTCATAGACAACTGGCTCTTGAATGTTGACTGGATAAACTTGAAATGAAGGCAGAAATAAAGATGTTCTTCAAAACCATTGAGAATGAATACACAATGTACCAGAATCTCTGGGACACATTTAAAGCAGTGTCTAGAGGAAAAATTATAGCAATAAATGCCTGCATGAGAAGTAAGGAAAGATCTAAAATCATCACCATATCATCAAAATTGAAAGAGCTAGAGAAGCAAGATCAGAAAAACTCAAAAGGTAGCAGCAGACAAGAAATAACTAAGATCAGAGCAGAACTGAAGGAGATAGAGACACAAAAAACCCTTCAAAAATTAATAAATCCAGGAGCTGATTTTTTGCAAAGATCAACACAATAGACCACTGGCCAGATTAATAAAAAGGAAAGGAGAGAAGAATCAAATATACGCCAAAAAACCCCACAAAAAAACAAAAAACGATAAAGGGGATATCACTACCAATTCCGCAGAAATACAAACTACCATCAGAGATTACTACAAACAACTATATGCACATAAACCAGTAAACCTGGAAGAAATGGATAAATTCCTGGACACTTGCACCCTTTCAAGCCTAAACCAGGAAGGAGTTGAAATACTGAATAGACCAATAACAAGGTCTGAAGTTGAGGCAGAAATTAATAGCCTACTAACTGAAAAAAAGCACCGGTCCAGATGGGTTCACAGATGAATTCTACCAGACATACAAAGAGGAGCTGGTACCACTCCTGAAACTATTCCAAACAATCCAAAAAGAGGGACTCCTTCCCAAATCATTTTATGAGACCAACATCCTCCTTGTATTAACCCAGCAGAGACTCAACAAGAAAAGAAAACTTCAGGCCAATATCCATGATGAACATAGATGCAAAAATCTTCAATAAAATACTGGCAATTCTGTTACAACAGCACATCAGAAAGCTTATCCATCACAATCAATTAGGCTTCATCCCGTGGATGCAAGGCTGGTTCAACATATGCAAGTCTATAAATGTAATTCACCACATAAACAGAACCAAAGACAAAAACCACATGCTTATCTCAATAGATGCAGAGAAGTCCTTCAACAAAATTCAACAGCCCTTTATGCTAAAAACTCTCAATAAACTGGGTATTGACAGAATGTATCTCAAAATAATAAAAATGATTTATGACAAACCCACAGATAATTCATACTGAATGGGCAAAAACTGGAAGCATTCCCTTTGAAATCTGGCACTAGACAAGGATGTCCTCTCTCACCATTCCTATTCAATATAGTATTGGAAGTTCTAGCCAGAGCAACCAGGCAAGAAAAAGAAATAAGTGTATTCGATTAGGAAAAGAGGAAGCAAAACTGTCTCTATTTGCAGATGACATGATTCTATATTTAGAAGACCCCATTGTTTCAGCCCCAAATCTCCTGAAACTGATAAACAACTTCAGCAAAGTCTCAGGATATAAAATCAATGTGCAAAAATCACAAGCATTCCTATACACTAATAACAGACTTAAAGAGAGTCAAATCAAGAATGAACTGCCATTCACAGTTGCTACAAAGAGAATAAAATACCTAGGAATACAACTAACAAAATAATGTAAAGGACCTCTTCAAGGAGAACTACAAACCACTGCTCAAGGAAATAAGAGAGAACACTTATGGAATAGTGGAAAAACAGATGGAAAAACATTCCATGTTCATGTTTAGGAAGAATCAGTATTGTGAAAATGGCCATACTGCCCAAAGTAATTCATAGATTCAACTCTATCCCCATTAAGCTACCTATGACCCTCTTCACAGAACTGCAATAAAACCACCTTAAACTTTATATGGAACCACATAGTCAAGTCAATTCTAAGCAAAAAGAATAAAGTTGGAGGCATCACACTACCTGACTTCAAATTATACTACAAGGCCACGGTAATCAAAACAGCATGGTACTGGTACCAAAACAGATATATAAACCAATGGAATAGAACAGAGGCCTTGGAGGCAACACCACACATCTACAACAATCTGATCTTTGACAAACCTGACAAAAACAAGCAATGGGGAAAGGATTTCCTGTTTCATAAATGGTGTTGGGAAAACTGGCTAGCCATGTGCAGATAGCAGAAACTGGACCCCTTCCTGACATCTTACACTAAAATTAACTCCAGATGGATTAAAGACTTAAACATAAGACCTAGCACCATGAAACTCTAGAAGAAAACCTAGGCAAAACCATTCAGAATATAGGCATAGGCAAGGACTTCATGACTAAAACACCATAAGCATTAGTAACAAAAGCCAAAAAAGCCAAATGAGATCTAATTAAACTCCAGAGCTTCTGCACAGCAAAAGAAATCATTAGAGTGAATTGGCAACCAATAGAATGGGAAATGTTTGCAATCTATGCATCTAACAAAGGGTTTATATCCAGAATCTACAAAGAACTAACATAGATTTACAAGAAAAAAAACAAACAAGCCCATTCAAAAGTGGGCAAAGGATATGAACACTTTTCAAAAGAAGACATTTATGAGGCCAAGAAACATATGAAAAAATGCTCATCATCACTGGTCATTAGAAAAATGCAAATTAAAACCACGTTGAGATACCATCTCATGCCAGTTAGAATGACAATCATTAAAAAAAATCTAGAGACAACACATGCTGGAGAGGATGTGGAGAGCTAGGAACACTTTCACAGTGTTGATGGGAGTGTAAATTAGTTCAACCATTGTGGAAGACAGTGTGGTGATTCTTCAAGGACCTAGTAATAGAAATTCCATTTGACCCAGCAATCCCATAACCGGGTGTATATCCAAAGGATTATAAATCATTCTATTATAAAGACACATGCACACATATGTGCATAGTGGCACTGTTTACAATAGCAAAGACCTGGAACCAACCCAAATGCCCATCAATGATAGATTGGACAAGGAAAATGTGGCACATATATACCATGGAATACTACAATGCCATAGAAAATGAGAGTTTGTGTCCTTTGTAGGGACATGGATGAATCTGGAAACTGTTATTCTCAGCAAACTGACACAGAACAGAAAATGAAATACTGCATGTTCTCACTTGTAGGTGGGTGTTAAACAATGAGAACACATGGACACAGGGAGGGGAACATCACACAATAGGGTCTATTGTTG
Organism: Callithrix jacchus; assembly: GCF_049354715.1. NCBI lineage: Eukaryota > Metazoa > Chordata > Mammalia > Primates > Cebidae > Callithrix > Callithrix jacchus. The sequence goes on along the minus strand of NC_133503.1, from coordinate 135,180,214 downwards.
GGGGACAAGCTGAGGGACAGAAGGGGTTAGGGAGTTGGGGAGGGATAACATGGGGAGAAATGCCAGATACAGATGATGGGGATGGAGGCAGCAAACCTCATTGCCATGTATGTACCTATGCAACAATCCTGCATATTCTGCACATGTACACCAGAACCTAAAATGCAATAAAAAATATATATATAAAGAGAGAGGACTCAAGATGGCGCTGTGAGAACAACCCAGGATTGGAGCTCTCGTTGAATCTGCAATGAGGTGAGGCGGAGCTGCATTTCCAGACTTATCTTTGTTGCCCATAGAATGGGGAAACTCCCAAGTATAAAAAAGACACAGGACGCCAGGCAGTACGTCTGCCTGGCGAAGCCGGCAGCCGGGGCGGCGGCAGCCAGCCCTACCCAGCAATCCCCACAGGGCACGGTTGTCTGGGTGCCCTGTTGAACCGGCAACCTGAGACTTGAGAGGGCTGGACTTGAGACTGAACGAGACTTGGACAGTAGGCCAGCCCAGGGGATTGCAGGGACAGAGCGTTTGGGGTACCCAGTGGGACGAACAAAACCGCGATTTCAAACTATCCCGAGCAGACGGTCCGAGATGCTCTGTGGGGGAGGGGCGTCCACCACTACCGAGGCAACTCGCCCCAACTGAGATACACGCCCACTGCTGACGCAGCCAGCCGTTGCCAAGGCAACCCGTCCCTACTGAGATACACGCCCACTGCTGACGCAGCCTGCCATTGCTGAGGCAACACGCTACAATGAAGAGACTCCGCTGCAGGGCGTGGCGGAGACCACAGCAGAGCCTGCAGGAACAGGGCGAATCACACAACAGCAGGGCGGAGCCTCGGCAGGCAAACAGTGGCTAGTCTGCCTCCTAGCTGGGCAGGACACCTCAACGGACATCGAAAAATAAAGCCTGAACCCCCCAACACAGAGCATTTGAGAAAAAAAGGGTTTTTTTAATGAGCTCTGTTGCAGCAGAATCAAACATAGCAGCCTAACAGCCCTCAATAAACAACAGAGCTCACAGCTCAGCAATTGAGAACCTAAAAAGTACAGACTGTCTCCTCAAGCAGCTCCCTGACCCCTCTATATCCAAAAGACTGACATTTGGCAGGCATCATCCTGGGACAAAGATAGCAGAAAAAGAAACTGGTAGCATCCCTCACTGTGCCACAGCTGTTAGAGGTGCACCCCAGACAAGCAGGGCCTAGAGTGGACCTCAGCAGTCGTACAGCGAAGGGGCTAGGCTGGTAGAAGGAAAACCAAGCAACAGAAATACTTCATCATCAACCATCTGGGTGTCCACTCAGAGACCCAATCGAAAAGTCAGCAACTACACAGAAGACAAGCAGATAAACCCACAAAGATGGGAAGAAACCAGTGAAAAAAAAAGGAAAACACCCGAAACCAGAACACCTTGCCTCCAAGAAAGGACCAAAACTCCTCACCAGCAAAGGAACAAAGCTGGACGGAGAATGACTGTGAAAAAATGACGGAATTAGACTTCAGAAGGTGGATAATGAGAAACTTTTGTGAGCTAAAAGAACATGTATTAAATCAATGCAAAGAAACTAAGGAACTTGAAAAAAGATATGAAAAAAGATTCGAGGAAATGATAACAAGAATGGATAACTTAGAGAGGAATATGAATGAATTAAAGGAGCTGAAAAACACAATATGAGAACTTCGTGAAGCAAACACAAGTTTCAATAGCCGAATTGACCAAGCAGAAGAAAGAATATCTGAAGTCGAAGACCAACTCAATGAAATAAAACGAGAAACCAAGCTCAGAGAAAAAAGCGCAAAAAGGAATGAACAAAGTCTCCAAGAAATGTGGGACTATGTGAAAAGACCTAACCTACGTTTGATAGGTGTACCAGAAGGGGATGAAGAGAATGAATCCAGGCTGGAAAATACTCTTCAGGACATCATCCAGGAAAATTTCCCCCACCTAGCAAGACAAGCCAACACTCAATTGCAGGAAATACAGAGAACACCACAAAGATATTCCGCAAGAAGAGCAACCCCAAGGCACATAATCGTCAGATTCAACAGGGTTGAAATAAAGGAGAGAATACTAAGGGCAGCCAGAGAGAAAGGTCGGGTCACCCACAAAGGGAAGCCCATCAGACTCACAGCAGATCTCTCGGCAGAAACACTACAAGCCAGAAGAGAGTGGGGGCCAATATTCAACATTCTTAAAGAAAAGAACTTTCAACCCAGAATTTCATATCCAGCCAAACGGAGCTTCAGAAGTGAAGGAAAAATAAAATCCTTTGCGAACAAGCAAGTACTCAGAGATTTTGTCACCACCAGGCCAGCTTTACAAGAGCTCCTAAAAGAGGCACTACACATCGAAAGGAACAACCAGTACCAGCCATTCCAAAATCACACTAAATGCTAAAGAGCATCAACATAATGAAGAATCTACAATAACTAACAGGAAAAACAGCCTCTTAGCATCAAAATGGCAGTATCAAATTCACACATAACAATATTAACCCTAAATGTAAATGGACTAAATGCACCAATCAAAAGACACAGACTGGCAAATTGGATAAAAATCCTAAACCCATCAGTGTGCTGTATCCAGGAAACCCATCTCACATGCAAGGATACACAAAGGCTCAAAATAAAGGGATGGAGGAAGATTTACCAAGCAAATGGAGAGCAAAAAAAAAAAAGCAGGAGTTGCAATTCTCATCTCTGATAAAATAGACTTTAAAGCAACAAAGATCAAAAGAGACAAAGAAGGCCATTACATAATGGTAAAAGGATCGATACAACAAGAAGAGCTAACGATCCTAAACATATATGGACCCAATGCCGGAGCACCCAGATACATAAGGCAAGTTCTTAATGACTTACAAAGAGACTCAGACTCCCACACAATAATAGTGGGAGACTTTAACACTCCACTGTCAATATTAGACAGATCAACCAGACAGAAAATCAACAAGGATATCCAGGGCTTGAACTCAGACCTGGAGCAAGCAAACCTGATAGACATTTACAGAACTCTCCACCCCAAATCCACAGAATATACACTCTTCTCAGCACCACATCACACCTACTCAAAAATTGACCACATAATTGGAAGTAAAGCACTGCTCAACAAATGCAAAACAACTGAAATCATAACAAACAGCCTCTCAGACCATAGTGCAATCAAGTTAGAACTCAGAATACAGAAACCATCACAGAACCGCACAGCTTCATGGAAACTGAACAACTGGCTCTTGAATGTTGACTGGGTAAACAATGAAATGAAGGCAGAAATAAAGAAGTTCTTCGAAACCAATGAGAACGGAGACACAACATGCCAGAACCTCTGGGACACATTTAAAGCAGTCTCTAGAGGAAAGTATATAGCAATAAGTGCCCATATGAGGAGAATGGAGAGATCCAAAATTGACACCCTATCGTCAAAATTGAAAGAGCTAGAGGAGCAAGATCAAAAAAACTCAAAACCCAGCAGAAGACAAGAAATAACTAAGATCAGAGCTGAACTGAAGGAGATTGAGACACGAAAAACCCTTCAAAAAATCAATAAATCCAAGAGATGGTTTTTTGAAGATCAACAAAATAGACAGACCACTAGCCAGATTGATTAAAAAGAAAAGAGAGAACAACCAAATAGATGCAATAAAAAATGATAAAGGGGAAATCACCACAGATTCCACAGAAATTCAAACCATCATCAGAGAATATTACAAACAACTCTATGCACATAAACTAGTAAACCTGGAAGAAATGGATAAATTCCTGGACTCCTGTGTCCTCCCAAGCCTAAACCAGGAGGAAGCTGAAACTATGAATAGACCAATAACAAGGTCTGAAGTTGAGGCAGCAATTAAGAGCCTACCACACAAAAAAAGCCCAGGTCCAGATGGGTTCACAGCCGAATTCTACCAGACACACAAAGAGGAGCTGGTACCATTCCTTCTAAAACTATTTCAAACAATCCAAAAAGAGGGAATACTTCCCAAATCATTTTACGAGACCAACATCATTCTGATACCAAAACCCGGCAGAGACCCAACAAGAAAAGAAAACTTCAGGCCAATATCCATGATGAACATAGATGCAAAAATCTTCAATAAAATATTGGCAAGTCAAATGCAACAGCAAATCAAAAAACTTATTCACCATGATCAAGTAGGATTCATCCAGGGATGCAAGGCTGGTTCAACATACGCAAGTCTATCAACGTAATTCACCACATAAACAGAACTAAAAACAAAAACCACATGATTATCTCAATTGATGCAGAGAAGGCATTTGACAAAATTCAACAGCCTTTTATGCTAAAAACCCTCAATAAACTCGGTATTGATGGAACGTATCTCAAAGTAATAAAAGCTATTTATGACAAACCAACAGCCAATATCATACTGAATGGGCAAAAACTGGAAGCATTCCCTTTGAAATCTGGCACTAGACAAGGATGCCCTCTTTCACCACTCCTATTCAATATAGTTCTGGAAGTTCTAGCCCGAGCAATCAGGCAAGAAAAAGAAATAAAGGGTATTCAAATAGGAAAGGTGGAAGCCAAATTGTCTCTATTTGCAGATGACATGATAGTATACCTAGAAGACCCCATCACCTCAGCCCAAAAACTCCTGAAATGGATAAGCAGCTTCAGCAAAGTCTCAGGATATAAAATCAATGTGCAAAAATCACAAGCATTCGTCTACACCAATAACAGACTTAAAGAAAGCCAAATCAAGAACGAACTGCCATTCACAATTGCTACAAAAAGAATAAAATACCTTGGAATACAACTCACAAGGAATGTAAGGGACCTCTTCAAGGAGAACTACAAACCACTGCTCAAGGAAATCAGAGAGGACACAAACAGATGGAGAAACATTCCATGTTCATGGTTAGGAAGAATTAATATCGTGAAAATGGCTATACTGCCCAAAGTAATTTACAGAATCAACGCTATCCCCATCAAGCTACCATTGACTTTCTTCACAGTACTGGAAAAAACCACCATGAACTTCATATGGAACCAAAAGAGAGCCCGCATAGCCAAGTCAATTCTAAGCAAAAAGAACACAGCGGGGGGCATCACACTACCGGATTTCAAACTATACTACAAGGCTACAGTAATCAAAACAGCATGGTACTGGTACCAAAACAGAGATATAGACCAATGGAACAAAACAGAGGCACCGGAGGCAACACAACATACATACAACTATACAATCTTTGATAAACCCGACAAAAACAAGCAATGGGGAAAGGATTCCATGTTTAACAAATGGTGTTGGGAAAACTGGCTAGCCATGTGCAGAAAGCAGAAACTGGACCCCTTCCTGACACCTTACCCTAAAATTAACTCCAGATGGATTAAAGACTTAAACATAAGACCTGGCACCATAAAAACCCTAGAAGGAAATCTAGGCAAAACTATCCAGGACATAGGAGTAGGCAAGGACTTCAAGAACAAAACACCAAAAGCATTGGCAACAAAAGCCAAAATAGACAAATGGGACCAATGAAACTCCACAGCTTCTGCACGGCAAAAGAAACAGTCACTACAGTGGATCGGCAACCAACAGAATGGGAAAAAATGTTTGCAGTTTACCCATCTGACAAAGGGCTGATATCCAGAATTTAAAAAGAACTCAAACAGATTTACAGGAAAAAAACAAACAAGCCCATTCAAAAGTGGGCAAAGGATATGAACAGACACTTTACGAAAGAAGACATATATGAGGCCAACAATCATATGAGAAAATGCTCATCGTCACTCGTCATGAGAGAGATGCAAATCAAAACCACATTGAGATACCATCTCACGCCAGTTAGAATGGCGATCATTAAAAAATCTGGAGACAGCAGAGGCTGGAGAGGATGTGGAGGAAAAGGAACACTTTTACACTGTTGGTGGGAGTGTAAATTAATTCAACCATTGTGGAAGACAGTGTGGCGATTCCTCAAGGCCTTAGAAATAGAAATTCCATTTGACCCAGCAATCCCATTACTGGGTATATATCCAAAAGACTATAAATCATTCTACTATAAGGACACATGTACACGAATGTTCATTGCAGCACTGTTTACAATAGCAAAGACCTGGAATCAACCAAAATGCCCATTGGTGATAGACTGGATTGGAAAAATGTGGCACATATACACCATGGAATATTATGCAGCAATCAGAAATGATGAGTTTGTGTCATTTGTAGGGACATGGATGAATCTGGAGAACGTCATCCTCAGCAAACTGACACAAGAACAGAAAATGAAACACCGCATATTCTCACTCATAGGCGGGTGATGAAAAATGAGAACGCATGGACATAGAAAGGGGAGTACTAAACAGTGGGGTCTATTGGGGGGAAAAGAGGAGGGCCAGTGGGAGGGGGAGGTGGGGAGGTATAGTCTGGGGAGAAATGCCAAATGTGGGTGAAGGGGAGAAGGAAAGAAAAGCACATTGCCACGTGTGTTCCTACGCAACTGTCTTGCATGCTCTGCTCATGTACCCCAAAACCTAAAATCCAATAAAAAAAAAATATATATATATGAAACAAAAAATATAGAACGGTTATTTATATATTAAATACATTTGCCCTATATACACACACACAATGCACATATATAATATATGTATGAATGTATTATATAAACTGTTGCTAATTGGATAGTTCTTAACCACTTGCTTTTGAACAGTAATCTGGATCTTCTGACTTAATAAGATGGTAGGCACTCACACCAACACATATGAAATCTTATGTCTATGTGTGCAGGAAATTCAGGCTACTGTGACTTCATAGAAGGTGTTGTACGGGGCCAAGAAAAGAGTGGGCAAGCAATTTCTCCATCTACAGAATAAGGAATCTGGATTAGCTGTCATCCCTTTCAGCTCTAGGTTTCTGTGCTTCAAACCAGATAAAATGAACCCTTGGATTTGGCCATTTGTTGTAGTTACTTTTTTCCTTTCGTTCTTATTCTTTGGGGTTGAAATCCTTTTCCCAGAGCTCAAATGGTCTACTTTGCCTCTGATAATTTCCAAACTGTGAAATCTGTTTCCAGTGTAGTTTGCCATAGCCATGGAAGTCAACATTAGCCTTTGGTTTTAGTACAGAATTTTATGTCTTCCCTTCCCTTTGGATCTCTGACATTGTGAAAATGGCTCATAATTTGCTGGGCATTTGTTTTGGGATTTGCATAAAGCTAATCAACTAAAAAATGGCTAACAAAATGATTACAAAGTTAGCATGATGAAAATTTGAGCTTAATGAACTTATATAGTTTTGAACAATTTAGTAGTAGTTCAAAAGTGAACAGCTATTAAGGAAGAGAACTAGGATTTAAATACTTGTCTCTCTTATTCCAAGGTCTATCATTGTTCCACTATTCCAAAATGTTTCTAAAGAATAAGAGCATAGACTGACAGAGCTCAAAGCGCCCTTCGAGATTATTCAACCTTTCATTTTGTATACATGCAGATCTAAAATCCATCTGGATCAACTGATTTGTCCAAGATTATGAAAGGTGATAGGACCCTGAGTGTTGTGTGTAGTAGTTGGAAGCACCACAAAAAACATTTTTTTTAAATAAAAGAAAGTTATATTCTGTTGAACCCATGGTTTATTATTCACAAGTTATTGTCGTTGTGAATGACAGTCTTTTCACACCAAATTCTCGAAACAAGTGTGACCCACACTTTCTCCCAGCCATCCTGAACATTTCTTTCATTCCACTACAGAACTCTCAGCATCTTGTATGTTAACCTGAAGCTTAACTGTATTAAATCTGTTTAGAATTTCAGCCTGTACATTTCTCTTAAAATCTTCCATTTGTTTGAGAACCACCAACGATGAAGATGACGAGACCCTTGTTCTCACAGCTCAGATTGTGGTAAATGAGCTCACGTCAACCTTCTCCATTTATTTCACAGTATTACAAATGTTGACATGGCATTTCTTTTAGACTTCACCTTGGTAAATTTTTGACTCACACTCTGTTCTTGCATGGAAGTTTCTACATTTCCTCATCACCCAAATCATTGACAATTACAAATTATTCTCATGGCAGAATTACCAACTCTGTCTTCAGAATTCTTTCTGAGATTTAAAATTTTGTTTACAACTCAGTTTTCTACTTGCATTCCTCTTTTATTCAAAGAAAAAAAAAGTTATGAATTAACACAGTGCTGTGAAAGGTGTACTCATGGCATAAAATCTTCTGGAGGGTGGTTATAGAGTTTTATATAAGGGCACGTGTGTTTAAAGCTTGAATTACACATTACAACTCAAGACCAAATATGTGCTCTTCACATCTCAGTAATGGATGTTTGGTAGTTTTGATATAGTTTGGTGGGTTTTTATAAGGTTAGGGAGAAATAAACTTTTTTTCACCCTGATTTAGGTAATTAAAGGCCTGCCTATAAAAATATCGTTTATTTTGGCTAGGGTATTTTGTTTGCTGACAACAGGTCTTTGGAAGGCAAAAAGAACCAGCTCATTGACTGGGGGCTTTTAAGATATTTCTGATCTGGATTACTTGGAAATGAGGAATCTCAGAAGCCACAGTCATCAAAAGAGAGAGAGAAAGAAAGGGGGCTGGTATAGATGGTCTTAGGCCAATGAAATAGCCCAGCAACTCTGAGTGTCTTGTGACTTCTCACCTTCTTGGTGCAAATTCTTGCTCAGAGCTGTGAGGATGGACTGCCCTTCTCCAGAATGTCAAGTACAAGGTTATCTTTCCAATGGAGGAATAAAATGTAGAATGAAGCTCTGAATCCCAACAAATGATTCATCTGTCTGCACAATTCAGTGGGCTTGACTTCATGTCTTCCTCCCATGCTGAAGCCATAACTTCTGGGACTGGATCCTGGGGAAAATATGGTTCTTATCTGTCATCCTAACCCTAGGTAGACATAGACATAGGCAGAGCTAATAACTGTGATGCGAGAACTGATTTTAGTAAATCCTCACTTAAAGTGCTATTTGTGGTCTTGCTTTGATTAATAACTGCTACCTAAGGACAGTATATCTTAGTGAGAATTAACACTCTCAAATTCTTCAGTTGGCTATATACTGATAGTAAGTAGAGAGAACACAGGGTCTCACAAATGAAATTCAAGTCCTATTTTTTACCGGTAGGCAAGAATGATTGGAGATAATCCAACACTTCAAATGACTATCATTGATAACTGGAGGTAAGGATGACCTTGCTTCAAAATGTGTTCCCAGAGTTCTACCTTTAGCTCCAGTTTAGGTTTTAGTCCTGCCATATGATATTATGATCATGAAGTAGTGAGTTATTTTATTTTTAAAAACCCTTGAATGTTACAAGATTCTCTAGTGATGCTGAACTTTGTCACCCCAGGTTTTGGCCATGAAGCAAAGCAAAGTTACCTCTATTTTCTCATCTGCTTCCATCCAGGAGCCACTGCTAGTGATCATATGAGAACAAAGACCCTTAATATGTAATAACCGTCAAATGCCAAGCTTCTGGCTGCCCTTGCCAGTGACTTGCTAGAGTCTCTGAACTTAGCCTCTGGATTAAAGCATCTAGAAAGCAGTTTAATTAATATGTGCATTAAAAATGCATACCGACATTGCAAAATAAACTTGAAAAATAAACAGCAACTCTTTTGGCTGGCTTTGGTGGTGTATTGCTTTGGATAGAATTCCAAATGGAAATTCAGATGGCTCTTAAAACAAGACAGCGAGCATTTGGATCCCTATGCTGAGGCTGCAGATAAAATTTGAGGCAGAGTCCAGAAGAGAGGGATAGTGGTCTGCAGTCGGACTGTCCAGCTCATTTCCAGTCTCCCAGCTGGCAGCGTCAAATCATTCTCTAGCTCCCTCTATGGAGCTCAGTGCTCTTCACTCAACATCAGGGCATCCCTGAAAAAATGGGACTTGCAAAACTGTCGGCCCTATTTCTTTTCTTAAAAATGCATTAGAAACTGTAAAGTTCTCCACAAATATAAGGTATTGTTCTGCCACTTGCATAGGGTTTAATAGCATCCTCCCAACCTCACATTCACTTGGAACCTCAGAATGTGACCTTATTTGGAAATACGGTCTTTGTGTATGTAATTAGTTAAGATGAAGTCATACTGTATAGGGTGAGTCCTAAATCCAATGTCTGATGTTCTCATAAGAGGAGAGGTCTCTCATATACAGAGATACACAGGAAGGAAGTTGTGTGATGCTGAAAGCAGTTGAAGTGCAGCTACAAGCTAAAGAACACCAAGGACTGCTGGCAACCAGCAGAAGCTAGGAAAGGCACAAAGCACAGGCATTCCCAGTAGCTTCCAGCCTCAGTTGTGACAACAAAAAATGCCTCTCTGAGTCTCCAGAGAATAACAATCCTGCTGACACCTTGATTTCAGACTTCTGGCCTCCATAACTGTGAGAGAATACATTTCTGCTGCTTTAAGCCACTTGATTGGTGATAATTTGTTAAGGCAGTGCCAGGAAATTATCTTACCTCTTTTGGATGATAATTACTTTTTGTCCCACACTATGCTAAAACAGACATGAAGAATACGAAATTGATCAAGATGCATCTAAGGACTGGCAGGAGGTTTTCATGTCTGGTTGGTTTTGCCTGATCATGGACATTTTTGACCAGCTCATATTTGATTAGAACAGGCAAGTAGGTTTCTAGAAAACAACTGGGGTATAATGGATTATAGTGATGGATAGATTATATATGCCAGGAGTCTACTTTAGTTGCAAGCAACCCCCCAAATCAAATTTAAGTGATCTCGGCTTTCTTTCTTTTTATCTGTTGACTTCAGCTTCTCTTGTTGCAGATGGCTTCTCCGTGGAAGCTTCCTTCCAGTGAGCCCCAAAGAGCACAGATGTGGGCAAGTCCAGTTTATTTTGTCTTCACAGACACATCTTACAGCAGTGGTTCCTAACTAGGGTTAATTTTTTTATATTTCTTTTTAAAATTTATTTTTTTTATTATACTTTAAGTTCTGGGGTACACATGCAGATTGTGCAGGTTTGTTACATAGGTGTACATGTGCCATGGTGGTTTGCTGCTTTCATCTCCCCGTTATCTACATTAGGTATTTCTCCTAATGTTATCCCTCCCCAATCCCTCCACCCCCTGTTATCTCTCCCCTATCCCTTCTGCCACCCCAACAGGCCCCAGTGTGTGATGTTCCCCTCCCTGTGTCCATGTGTTCTCATTGTTCAACACCCAGTTATGAGTGAGAACATGCGGTATTTGGCTTTCTGTTCTTGAGTTATATGCTGAGAATGATGGTTTCCAGCTTTATCCATGTCCCTGCAAAGGACATGAACCCATTCTTTTTTATGGCTGCATAGTATTCCATGTTATATATGTGTCACATTTTTGTTAATTTTGCGCCCCACCCCCATGGAAATTTTGGCAATGTCTGGAAACATTTTTGGTTGTTGTAACTGTGTTCCTGTCATCTATTTGGAATGCTCCTGAATATCCTAGAATGTATAAGACACATCCTATATTAGACAATTATTCAGAACAAAATGTCAAGAGGGCCGATATTGAAAACCCTTGTGTTAGAGCATCTTTTCTGAAAGTGCTGGTGGAGATATTTCAGAGGGACTTCAATCTGCCAAGTTTTGGTCATGTGCCCAACCTTTAGCCAATCAAAGTGGCCAGAATTACAGCCACTGGCCATAACATTGACCAGGTGTGGGGCCAAATGACCAACCCCTCAAGACCCCATAGAAGATGGGTGGTCTCCAAAGGGAAGAATACTTGGGAGAAAATGTGTGCTTGCTACAAATTTGGTGTAAGAACAGATGGAGGAGCTCAGACTCTTTTGACAAAAATATTACCTATTACTTAAAGGAAATGAAGCAATCTTGATCATGGCTCACCTCCAAAGCAGCACTCCGAGGGCTCTATTATGTCTTCAGTAAATGTTTATGGGAGATCTTGTCTGTGCCAGGTTGTGGGACCAGGAAGGTGAACTACTTCACTGCCAGAGCTGCTACACTATGGTAACCCTTGCAGGCTCTGGAGGAGTGGGATGGGGATATAAGCAAACACCCACACAAAACTGAGGTAAGTGCTAAGAAGGAGAAAAGCCCATGAGAGAGAGTAGTAAGAATGACCTATTTTTGGTAAATGGGAAACATCATAAGGCATAAGTAAGAGCAAAGGTGATAACTGTGAGTTGGTGTAGAAATGTCAGCTAGGGGTTACTGGTTGGCACCAAGGCTGTCTGTCCCTAACCTAGACAGACCCACTTTAAAAAGTTATTGGCTTTGAAAGGCAGAGAGTTGGTTTATTTTTGTCTCTCTAATCTGATTCTGAAAAGATCATGAAAGAAAACAGAGAAAGCAAAATACCTAAATTGTTCTAATTTAATAGAGGCTTGAAGGAAGCCTATTAAAAGTGACCCGAGGAAGCCTTGCCTAAGAACTACAGTGTGGTTCTGTGATAAGGTTTCAGAGCCCTGTCCCTCCATGCACAGCCATCTCTTAGTAGGAGCACTGCTGGGAGAGAGTAGATTTAACTGTGTGGTGCTGTGGCCTTGGCCAGAGAATTTCAATGTTAAGAACAGGTCAGAGAGGCAACATGACAAAAAAAATTACAAGTTGCCCATTTAAAGTATACAATTCAATGGTTTTTAGTATATTCACAGATATGTGCAACGATCACTACCATCAAATTTTAGATCATTACCAACACCCCCTATTGTCAGTTGCTCGTCTTCCCCACCTACTCCCCAGCATTAGGTGACACTAATCTGCATTCTGTCTCTAGGATCTGCCTGTTCTGGATGTTTCATACAGATCGAATCATGTAATATGTGGCCTTTTGTGTCACATATTATGTGTCTTACCAGTCACATAATACCTGATTTCTTTCACTTAGCATGTATTTTCAAGATCTATCCACACTGTAGTATATATCAGTATGTCATTCCTTTTTTATAGCTGAATAATATTCCATTATAGAGATGTACCACATTTTACTCATCCATTTATCAGTCAACGGGACATTTGGTTTGTTTCCAGCAGTGATTTTTATTAATTAGTTTTTTGTGCCAGGTGAGCAAGGGAAGCGATGAGGCCAAGTTTGTCCCATGGTTGAGCTACCTGCGAGCTACTCTGGCCACATGGTAGGTAGGGGAGAGACATCTTTCACTTGATGGTGGCTCGGGGCTCCTTTGTACATTTCAATTGTCAGAAATGCCCCCTACCCTTCTTCCACAGACATCTGGATTTGGATGTTTATGTCAACTACTCAGTTTATGTCAACTACTCAGCAACTTTTGCAAACCATTAGTTCCTGTATTGTCCTTTCCTCTGACATTGTAGATTTATCATTGTCAGTGGTTTTTTGCTCCACCAGCCTCAGACAGTACTTATTCAAGTGCTAGATTACCTCTCCAGCAGTGCAGAGATCTGCAGTATAATCTTGTATAATAAACTCCTATGTAGTTGCCTCATTTTGCATTTAAAAACCTTTGATATTCAACAATGTCATTCAGTGTTAATGATTCCTATAGGCATCATGACTTACAATTTGAAAAATCACTTTGACATATTATCCCATTTAATTTTCATCTCTGTGCTGAGAGGTAGGAAATTGAATATTATTGTCCTTACTTGGCAGAAAAGCTGAGACTTAGAAGCCTCAGGGAAACCACAGCATTGGCTCCAGAATCCAGGTTTCCTGACAGATCCTCCTTTCCTCTTTCCTAAGGGACCATACTGATTTCCATGGTGCCATGCAAACCATAGCAAAATGTGGCCAAACTGGTCTGCAAAAGACAACACCTGTTCTGTTCTAACCACACATACATACACCTATGCTTGTGTGTCAGTGTCCTGAATTCTCTCCCTATCCCAATGGCAGGACACTGAAGCCTTGTTCTTGTTTGAAGACAGTACTGGCATCTTGTTCCTGCTTATCCTCTAGTACCACAGATGTATTCAAAATGCCACTTAGTCTAAACCAGAGAGTTGAATGGGTTTTCACAATCTCAGTGACTAGCTAATTGCAGCTGTTGGGCACATGCTCTTATTTCTGCTGATGAACTGTAGGGGTGTGAGGACTGGCAAGTGCTATCTGTGGGAGAGAGAGAGAGAGACACCAGCAAGAGAAGAGACAAGGGAGCTCCATGCAGCAGAGGGAGGGTTTTGTTCTTGGTAGGGTTTTCTTTGTTTAACATCATTGTAAAGTGGTAAAATTATTTCTGATTTTAGTCTCTTTCCATTAACCTGCTGTCAGAAAACCAGGAGAGCACACATAGCATCAATACATGTTTGTCTTTAATTCTCATTTTGACCTTTTGTTTTAACTCTTTTTTTTCCTGTAAGCTACTCTTAAATATGCAAACCAATTAGTCTATCTTTCATCTCTTTCATTTATCCTCCCAACTTCCAAAATAATAGATGGTAAAATTGTACATATTTTCCCATCCTCTTCACGAAAGACAGAAAAATCACAAAAATTATACAGTCACCACTCAGCAACTGAAATACCAAGATGTCAGGATGATCCATCCTGGCACAGACACAATAATAGCTGGTGTTTGATGTAAGTTTGTCCTGCCCAGTAAACTCCCTGACAGTAGGATTATGCCCTATTGTTAGGTTCTGCATCCTCAGGCAGGGCCCACCCAGCATGGGGACTTTACGGAGCAGGCACTCCATAAACACTTGTGGAATGAATGAATCGGTGTACATAGTAGGCTCAACAAACATTTGATTGATTCCATCCCCTTCTCTCAAGCTTAAAATAGTTTTATCACCAGGCACAGTGGCTCAAGCCTGTAATCCCAGCACTTTGGGTAGCCAAAGCAGGTGGATTACATGAGTTTGAGACCAGCCTGGGCAACATGGTGAAACCCTGTCTCTACCAAAAAAATACAAAAATTAGCTGGGCATGGTGGCAGGTGCCTGTAGTTTCAGCTACTCAGGTCACTGAGGAGGGAGAATTGCTCGAGCCTGGGAGGTTGAGTCTGCAGTAGTGGAGCATTGTGCTCTAGCCTGGGTGACAGAATCAGACCCTGTCTCAAAAAATAAAAATAAAATAAAATAAAACAGTTGTTTTCCTCCTTATTGAAATAGAAAAAAACCCACATCTCTTAGCTGCAAACACTGTCAAAAAAATGCAACTATTGGAGCAAGGATGACTAGTATGTAGGACAGGATAAGAAGTGACCACATTCTTGCTCTGACCTCATACCATTTCTTTAAATTGTACTTGGTGCGAGGGTAGAGGGCCCTTACATGAAAACTCTGGAAAGCATTATTATGTTTTTTCTTATCCTTTAGTAACAGCTCATGAAGTAGAGGAGAGAAAGCAAACTAAAACAGGTGATCGTTTTAAAGTTTTCTACAGAAAATGCCTGCAGAATTATTTTGGGATAAAGCCAAAGTAAGGTAGTTTTGCTTAACAGATTTTGGTCTATATCGTAAAATTACATTGCCCAAGAAGAAGATCAAGCCAGATGAGTTGGAATAAACCTAGAATAGGCTAAACTCTGTTTTCCCAAGTGGCAGGAGAGTGCATTTGATTTAGAAGATGGTGGAAGCCATGAAGGCAAGAATGGCCCTGATTTAAGGCATAGTCAATCCATATTAGGTTTCCTGTGAGGTAAACTGTATCACAGGAATGGACCAGTGAGGGAGAAGGATTCAGAGTCTTGGACCCAGCCTAAGAATCTAGTCCAGTAGGGCTCTCCAAATAATAGTAGGGTGAAAGTGGGTTTGGCCAGTGTGGAGGCCCCAGGATCTGATCTAGTGAGTAGGATATAAATAAGGAGTCTCTGGCATGGACCACACTTGAAATCAGGAAGATAAATGTATCATGTTTCTGAATATTCCATTACATCTGGGGGCAAGGTCCAATTTACACAGCATGGTATAAATTAGAGCAAGGGAGCCTCAGGGTCCCAGGCAGGTGAACTCATAGAGGGTTTCAGTCCAGGTGCTGGAAAGTGGGGAAATAATTAGAAAGCCTTGAAAGGATTAGTGATTAGGTAGATGTAGACAGTTTTGGAGTGGAGGGGGGCTGTATTCCTGAAAGTATGCCAATGTCCAAGTTCACCGCATTGTGTATAAGACTAATTGTGTATAATGTGTTCACCGCATTGTGTTCACTGCATTGTGTATAAGATGTATAAGACTAAAGTATATTGTGTATAAGATGATAAGATTAATTCCAGACCTCATCTTGGGATGGGGATGATTCTATTGAACTTTCTGGAGACTTCCTGGCTCCCAGAGTGCATTGGTTGTGTTGAAAAGTAATTGAGTGGACCAGGACTGGTGAACTATCTCTTGGCCTTGTTTCAAAAATGGAGCTGTCAAAATGCAGCTCCTACTGTGAACATTTGCAGAAGATTCCAGATTCTTCTCAAAGAGCTAGACTATTTGTACAGGGCTTGTAGCCTACAGGTGAGGCTAAGCTACATTTCAGCCTTTGTACTGAAATGCAAAGTAGAGAAGAAATATTTTTCTTGTGATAAAGATCTATTGCTAGTCAGTAATCAAATAAATCATAAATGAGAATTGTTAAAAAACACACACCTTAAACATTATATTTTTGACTTGAAATCTATACATATACCTTTATTCACCCATTTGTCAGCGTGGGGCTAAGGTCTTCTCTTTGAGCATGAATTGGCTAATCATGGTTCTGCATCATTTTTATGTGTAAACTAACCCCATATTATTTTCTCTATGATTCCCAGTTTCATCTTTAAAATACAGTGAGTATTTAAAGCCTTCTGCAAAAAAAAGGTGAATGAAGAACTCTTCTAGAGTTCTTCTATAGTTACCTTCCCCCATCTCATTCATTTAAATATTTATCATATGTATTTTTCCTCCTAAAATACTCAATTTATATTTTTATTAACATAATTACTACTTTTTAACACCCATATTTTGTCAGTTTGAGTAATATTCAATCAAATTATATAATTATGATGAAGAGAACTAGCATAACCAGGTTTGGGAGCGAACCCAGCTGAATTTTTAGTGAAAATACAGCTCCACAGGTGGGAACAGAAGTACTAGGTTGTGTCCAGATGTGTGGCCTCCTGATCTGGAGAATTTAGCCTCCCACAAGTGTCAGTCAGCATTTGTTACAGAGGGAATGGAGAGTGGTTGTTAATTTTGTGAATTGGTTCAGTGGAGGTGTATTAAGAGATTTCCAGCTGTACTCCTTAAAATTTGCTAGAGATTTTTTAGAGAGCTGAAATTTTTGCTAATGTATATCCAAATCTAAATTTAATTTTGGGTACATATTATAATATAAAATTAATCTATCTTATAATGATAGTCAATATGTAATGAGTGGTTTCTATTATTATAGCCTGAGCTAAATGCTTCACATGCAAACTTATAGATGTGGCAATGTTATCCCCATTTGTATTAGTCTGTTCTCACATCACTGATAAAGACCTACCAGAGACTGGGCATTTACAAAAGAAAGAGAATTAATGGACTTATGGTTCCACATAGCTGGGGAGGCCTTACAATCATGGTGGAAGGTGAAAGACACATCTCATATGGTGGCAGACAAGAGAAGAAAAGCTTGTGCAGCGAAACTCACCTTTTAAAAACCATCAGATCTCTTGGAACTTATTCACTATCAGGAGAACAGCATGGGAAGCCCCGCCCCCATGATTCGATTACCTCCCATCAAGTTCCTCTTACAACACATAGGAATTGTGGAAAGTTACAATTCAAGATGAGATTTGGGTGGGGACACAGCCAAACTATATCACCATTTCACAAGTGAACACACTGAGACATAGGCTATTTCCCTTGCTCAAGGCCACACTACCAGTGTGCCTATGCTCTTCACCGATATCTAGCTGGTGCATGAATCCATACTCCTAATCATAACACCATGCTTCATGTTACAGCAATAAATGCAAAGGGAGCTGATATGCAGAAGCTGCCAAACAATGAAGTAAGTAGGCTTCCTTAAGACATTTTTTAGTAATCTCTCCTAAAGTTCAAGGTAATTTTTGAATCAGTTAAGCTTTCTGGTCCTCAGAAACCTGGATTCAACTTCAGGGAGACTTCATTGTACTTAGTCAGGTATGACTGCCTAATATATAGTTAGATAGGAGGAAGCAACACAGGTCATTGTAACAACTTAAGATTCATTAAGCACTTGATTATTGGCAGCGTGAAAATAAAAAGGAAGTGGCTATTTCCAGAAGGAACATGCAGTCTCCCTACTCATGAGAATAGGATTTGTGGTCCACTTGGAGAGACAGGATTGTTCACTTGATGATAAGCCATGGAGGGCAAGGGAGTAAAAAGTCCTCAATGAGTGATGCAGAGAAGAAGCTCTTGGAATGGGTATGTTAAGGCCAGGAATGTGGTCAAGAGGCTTAGTGAAGAACTTGGGGCTTGATGTGGGCCTTGAAGAGTGGCAACTGGTCAAGGTGGGGGACATTCTGAGCAGGAAAAAGAGAATGAACATAATCCCTGGGGTAGGAATATGCATCTGGGGCTCTTGTGTGCTTGTAAAAGGAGTCTCATCAAGGAGTGGAGAGAGATGGGTAGTATAGAGCCAGCTCATGGAAGAACTGGAATGTCAGGTTAAGGAATGGAAATAACTTTCAGGCAATGGAGAATTATTTACATCAGGGTCTGTGGTATTGTGTTTTTAAGAGTGAGCTTATTTTACTCCTAAGAATGGAACAACTGCCAGTCAACACAGTCATTTGGTGGCAAGTCAAAACGTTTTGAACATTGCAGAAGATGCTTCTTTTTATCCTCTTCCTCCTCCTCATCTTCTTCTTCTTCTTCTTTTTTTTTTTTCTGAGACCCAGTCTCACTCCGTTGCCCAGGCTGGAGTGCAGCGGCACAATCTTGGCTCACTGCAACCTCTGCCTCCCAGGTTCAAGTGATTCTCCTGCCTCAGCCTCCAAGTAGTTGGGATTACAGGTGCCCACCATGACATCTGGCTAATTTTTGTATTATTAGTAGAGATAGGGTTTCACCATGCTGGTCAGGCTGGTCTTGAACTCCTGATCTCAGGTGATCCACCCATCTCAGCCTCCCAAAGTGCTGGGATAACAGGTATGAGCCACTGTGCCTGACCCCCTCATCTTGTTTAACTCTAGCACTTACACCTTTCTGAGAGATTTTTCAGCCAGGGGATATGCTGTTCCCTCAGTGCCAGCCTTGAGCAGGATGAAAGTACCTAGGAGTGATGACCAGGAGTAGCTCTCAGCCAACAGACGCTGGCAGGTGCCTGGACAAATACCCCCACTCCTCGGTGGAAGGAACTCTGAGTTATGGATTCTCCACTGTCTCCAAATGTTCCCCAGAGAACTGAACTCTAGTTGCCCAAAACAGGCCTTGCTTGGTAACACATCCTTTATTCACTGCTTTTCCTTCCCATCTCCCTTCCCACTCCTCTACAGAGTTTTCCTGGGATCACATCCCAGTGAAACTATTTGTACTTTATCTTTGTCTTGGGGTCTGCTTCTGGGATAATCCAAATTAAGATAGTTATTTTAAAAAAATAACAGACTCTGGGCCAGGTGTGGTGGCTCCTGCCTGTTATCCTAGCACTTTGGGAGGCTGAGGCAGGTGGATCACGAGGTCAGGAGTTAGAGACCAGCTTGACCAACATGGTAAACCCCATCTCTACTAAAAATACAAAAATTAGCCAGGCATGTTGGTTCATGCCTATAATTCCAGCTACTCAGGAGGCTGAGGCAGGAGAATTGTTGAATCTGGGAGGCAGAGGTTGCAGTGAGTTGAGATTGCACCATTGCACTCCAGACTGGGCGACAGAGCAAGACTCCATCTCAAAAAAAAAAAAAAAAAAAGAGCAGACTGTTTTTTAACCTGCCTGCCACCAAACCTTTAAAAAACCCAAATGGTGAATTGGGCCACTGGAAGCAACATGAGTACCTGACAGGCATGTGCAGCATTTTTATCTTCTCTGCCGGTGTATAACGTCTGACATGTACAAGTTAGGTTTAGCACCATATCAGAGTAAATTATGTTTGATACTCTGCTAAAGGAAGAAAGAGAAGAGAAATAACAGTAAAAAAGTATTGACCACAGAGCTGGCACAGAATCAGGCACTTTTGACATGTAATAATCTCATTTAAATTTCATAATCCTACAACATGGATGGAACTGGAGGTCATTATGTTAAGTGAAATAAACCAAGCACAGAAAGGCAAATGCTCATTGACATAGAAAGTTGAAGGATAGTTACCAGAGGCTAGGAAGGGTAGTGGGAGGGTTGGGGGGAGGTGGGAATGGTTAATAGGTACCAAAAAAAAAAAAAATAGTTAGAAGGAATGGATAACACCTACTATTTGATAGTACAACAGGGTGACTATAGTCAATAATAACTTAATTGCATATTTTAAAATAACTTAAAGAGTGTAATTGGATTGTTTGTTACTCAAAGGATAAATGCTTGAGGAGACAGATACCTCATTCTGCATGACATTATTTCACATTGCATGCCTGTATCAAAAATCTCATGTACCTCATAACTATTTACACCTACTATGTACTTAAAATTCTCAACTTCTGAAGTAGAAGGTATTACCTATTTTTCAGCGAAGATATTATTATACTATAAAGCCGTGGAGGTTGAGGACTGTATTTTACCTGCCATTTTATCCAATTTTCAGCACAGAGCCTAGAAAATAGTTAAACCCTAAGAAATATTTATTTGGTAAATAAACAAATAATATTTTAACTAGCTGCCTAATGTCACAGAACCAGTAATTTGCAGAGCTGGGATTACACTCCCTTGTGATACTCAAGGAAAAGTAACCTTCTACTGATTGTCCCAGGCAACACTATGACACTTCATTAATATAATAATTGCAGACAAATTTCTTTTCAGTGTGTCCAGAAGAAATAAGCTGAGACTTTATATTCTTTCTCCTATATATTGTGTAATTTATAGGCAACTGAGCAGAATGAGAGTTGCATATGTATTGTCATTTCAATGACAATTTGCTGTGACTTTTTAATTTAGCAAATGTTATTTCTTCATGAAAGATGTGGGTGCTAAGGGGGGAAAAGGCTCCAAGATTGAGGAACATGAGGAAGAACTTACTCTTCACAAGGATTTCTGGCACAAAACATACCTAATTGTTTTCCTACTCTATGGCCTATGCTGCTTGGGTGTGTGAGAAACTATAGTCTGTCCATCATGAGTGGCTCTTCTTTGCACATTGTCTACTACTCAGACTGTTGCTATTAATGAAAACAAAAGGACTAACTCTTGAATGATGGAATTTTGGCAGCTTGTAGTGGATAACAGGAGCGATAGATGTCCCAAGTAGAAGCAGAGGTCAGATAACAAGAGGGAAGAAGAGTTACTCCAGACAGTAGTTATGCAGGACAAGCATAATTTCCAAATTCGTCATAACCAGCACATTTTTGTAACTGGAAACAAATGCACTTCCACTATGAACATGTTTCAATTCATAGGGTAGTTCATATACAAAGCAAGCTGTGAGATCGGATATTTATTGCATAATGAGCTTATCCTGCCTGCCTGATGCCTTGAAGGTATTAAACATGCTAGCAGAATTCATGATTTCTTGACTTGGTAATTTTTTCTCTCATATCCAAATGGGATTCTCTCCAACTCCAAAGATGTTGAATGGAACTGTAAGTGAGAATTTACACTTGTGAGCCCAAGGCTTAGCATGGAATACTGTATTTGAATTGATTTATTCTTTTTGCTCAACATGAGAAAAGTGTACAAGTTACTGACTGTGTAGCATGATGATCCAGATTGTCTAGGGCAAGAAAGGCTGGCTCAGAGAGGAAAAAAAACATCCTTTCTGCAGCACCGGTTGGTCATCGGGCCCTCACCTATTGGTCTGTTTCAGATCCTCTGTGTTTCTGCTCTGAACGGTTTTTTCTTTTTTTTTTTTTTTGAGACGGAGTTTCGCTTTTGTGACCCAGGCTGGAGTGCAATGGCGCAATCTCGGCTCACCGCAATCTCCGCCTCCTGGGTTCAGGCAATTCTCCTGCCTCAACCTCCCGAGTAGCTGGTATTACAGGCACGCGCCACCATGCCCAGCTAATTTTTTGTATCTTTAGTAGAGACGGGGTCTCACCATGTTGACCAAGATGGTCTCGATCTCTTGACCTCATGATCCACCCGCCTCGGCCTCCCAAAGTGCTGGGATTACAGGCGTGAGCCACTCACTGTTGAACAGTTTTTTCTACCTGAAGCTTCTTTTGCTTGTGATGAGAATCAAAACTATCCATGCAGCTGACTGTCTTCATCAATATAACTTTACTATTGAACACAGTTCTTCCCAGGAAGATAAAAAATTGCAAATAATATTATTGCTTGTTCCAGTAGCTTCCCCAAAGATCAATGAACTCTTCTATAGAATATATCCTAAACCAGTTCATACCCAAGACTCTTTGAGCTCATTCTCTTAAAATTCTCACCTAGCTGTCTGCAATAATCCTAAATTATTTTATCATAACCCTGAACTCATCCTAATTAAGCTCCTCTTCTTCATCACAAGAACCCATCTTAAACCAGACTTCAAAATGTCAATCAGTTTCCCGGCTTTGTTAATAAGACTTCCTTGATGTTCTTTATAAGTAGATGAACAATACACTCAGCTTTACCTTATCAACAGGCTGTTGCAGTGATATTTTGGAGAGCAAGCATTTGACTTTGACAATTGTGTGCTGCATTCTCATTGTCTTTCTGCTTCGGCATCCTTTACTCTCTGCCCAATTCTATATTTCAAAGCCCAAATTCCCAAAGTGTAAGAGTTTGATAAGTTTTCGTTAACTGCTGTCATACCTATTGGACAAAGATGAAGTACAAGGCCTCTTTCTGGACTAATGATCCCCTCAGGGATTCATAGCCTTTGGGTCTGGTCTCTCCACTAGACCAAAGCATAGGTGGGTGGTAGAGATATGTAGTAGAACACATGGCCATAGAAGTTAAAGGAATTGACTATGTCTACTTTCTTTAGCAAGAATCTATGGACAGGAAGGGGAGGCATAGCAGGCATTCTGAGAGTAAACTCTGTGAAGCTATATAGCTGGAGAGCATTATCTAGGAGCTGAGGACAAGAATGTGGTACTGACTTCATGGTTTAAAGGTTGGCCCCCCTTTTATCTATAGGTAAACAGCAATGGATACCAGGCAAAAACAGAGGGTATAAAATATTTGAGGGTATAAAATATTCAGAAGCTCATGGTATCTACTGTGCTCGTGCCAAGGATTGTTTTGAAAATTCCATAAATAAATATATAGCGGTTTTTTAAGCCTGTAAAGTCTAAAATGGATCCAATATCATCAATTTGTTTATTCACTCATTCAAGAAACAATCATCTAAAGTTTACTGTATGCTAGAAATTGTGGTAGGCTCCAGGAATACAAATACAAATGCTATCCCTTCAAAAAGCTTATGATTTAGTGGAAAAAACAGAATAAATTATTGAAAACAGAATATGTGGCTCAGTAAAGGAATATATGAAGTTTTATAAGAACATAGATAAATGATATATATTTAAAATATGTATACTTTACATATATTTTACTAACTCCTATGTTGTCCTGTGAAATACATATTATTTTCCCTCTTTTACATTTAAATAGCTGAAGTTAAGGAGGGCCAAATGATGTGGGCAATAAATGATAGATCTGGTACTCAAAGCTAAATATTTTAACTCAAAATCTAATCCTTTTCCCCAACTCTATCAAGCTGCTTAATTAATTCAGCTGTTATTATGTTTAATGGATAGGAAATTTATAAAACAAGATAAGTAAGTGTAAGTGGCTAATTTTAATTTTAAAATTAATAACATCTAATTAAAAAATTGAAGTTGACTTTTTTCAGTTTGTAAAATGATAAAAAGTAAAGTAAGAAATATAACAACTGTTACAGCCAATAGTGAATGGAAGTAAGCAGTCTCGTTTACCAAAGGTGAGAATGTAAATCACTATGACCTTTCTGGAAGGCAAATAGTCAATGTGGCGGAGATTGCACTTTGTGTTAATCAAAACATTTCCTCTCCCTGGGAATAAAAGAAGACTGTCTTTCCCAGGTTCCTTAGCAGTTCGGTTGGAAATGATGTGACTACAGTCAATAAGTATAGGTAAAAGTAACATAATCTACTGATAGACCTAAGTCCAAAGATCACTCAGAGTGACACTTCAACTCTGTCTTCTCTTCTGTGGCAATTTGAAACCATATATTTGAAGCAACCCGGATCCCAGAGTCATCACATGGAGAAGAGCCACCAAAGAGAGCCACCTGGTCCACATTGGACAATGAGTAGAGCAAGAAATAAACCTTTGATGTGTTAAGCATTGAGCATAGGGAATTGAATTGTTACCACAGCAGAACATATTTAAACAAGAGACAGTAAGAGTCTGTACAAATTATTGAACATTGAAACATTAAACATCTGAACTTTTCAAAGTTTTGAGTTGAAATAGCTTCTGTAGAGATCTCATCTAACTGTGGTTGATAGAAAATAGCCATCTTCAAACGAAGTTGTATGTAAGTTAGGAAAAGAATTATAAGACAGGGTAGCTTGACACAGATATAAATTCTCACTGAGCTTACCCAAATTCTCATGTGCTCCAAGGCTTCCAGCTGCATAGAAGTTTCTTTCAGAGCTATTTCAGTTCATCTCAATGAAAAAAATATCAAATATAATAAAGCATTTTTGGAAAGACAGGAGGGTTTCAGGACATTACAACTGGTATTAAAAGAACTAACGAGTTTTGGTACTGATAAAATATTTTTTGCATTCTTTTTTGCTTCAAAGAATGATACCCAGTTATTAATTCTTAAGCACATAAATCTTTTCCATTTTTGATTTTCCTGCTTGGTGCCCGAATTTTCTTGGCTACTACTGAAATATATTGAATAGGCTACTTTTATCTGCATATTCTATGAATCTAGTGGCTCTGAATCCAAGCCACTTGAATAATGATGGAAATGAAATATTTCTGATGAGCATATAACCAGATATTGCTGACAAATAGAAAAAAAACAGGCTGATAGGGGCCAGAGCAGTGCAGCATTGCATATGGTTGGCATTCCTGCCATGCTGCATGTATGCACAGCCGTTTTGAAAAAATTCAAAACAAAAGAAAGGGTGGGAGAGCAAGACAAAATCCTTTAGTAAACCTTCCTCACAGTTTAGGAATAGCATACAACACTTTAATATATTAACCATTTAGAGAAATTCCTGTTCGTTCCTTTTAATATCTGGTACACTCTCACTATTTAAACTAGACTAGAGGTATCAATTTCCTCTGGAAGGAATACTATAAGAGAAAACAAATAGGAAACCAGTTCTCAAGTTTGAGGTTCAAAATGGATTCTTGAGCCTCTTTACTATTTGCCAGAAGAAGATTTGATTGCAAAAGCCTGAATTTTGAATATCAAGATCTAAGATTCTAGAGGATTCAAGATATAAGTTTTTCCATTAAAGTACTAGATTAGAAGTGATGCAGGTGGATATGAAAGCATGATTTTCCTGTTGGAGAGGGACTATGGATCTTACAGATTGGGGGATGGGAAGAGAGTTGGAAGGGGCTCTGGTTTCAATGTGTTCCCTACGTCACCTTCATCCCAGCATTATTCATAATAGCCAAAATATGAAAACAACCCAGATGTTCATCGACAGATGAATGGATACAGAAAGTGTGATATATACATACAATGGAATATTATTCAGCCTCAACAAATGCAAGGAAATCCTGACATTTGTGATAACATGTGTGAACCTAGAGGACATTATGCTAAGTGAAATAAGCCCATCTCGGGAGGACAAATACTATAAGGATCCAGTTATATGAGGTATCTAAAATGATCAAACCCATAGAGGCAGAGATTAGAATGGTGATTGCTAGGGGCTGGGATGAGGGGTAAATGGGAGATTATTTTTCAATGGGTATGAAGTTTCTATCATGCAAGATGAGAAAGTACTAGATATCTGCTGTACAATATCTAGTACTTTCTCATCTTGCATAACAGAAACATTTAGGTTTAACAATATGTATTGTATACTTTTAAATGTAAGAGGATAATCTCACATTGTGTTCTTACCAAACAAACAAACAATAACAACAAACCCCCCAAACCTCACAAAAGAACATAAAAACATTTTTGAAGGTTATGGATACGTTTAGTGCCTTGGTTGTAGGGATGGTTTCATGTGTGTTGTCACATTTTCAAACTCATCAAGAGCTACACATGAAATGTGTGCAATTTTTGGTACATTAGTTATACCTCAATAAAGCTAAAAAAAATTCAAAACAAAAGAAAGGGTGGGAGAGCAAGGGAAGGGACCCTCTACAGATAATCTGAAGCAAAAAACAAACAAACAAAAAGAAACAAAATCAAACACAAAGCTGGAGGCATCACACTACCTGACTTCAAACTATACTACAAGGCTTTAGTAATCAAAACAGCATGGTACTCATACCAAAACAGAGATATATGCCAATGAACAGAACAGAGGCCTTGGAAGTAATGCCACACAACTACAACTATTTGTTGGCACATATATATAATGGAATACTATGCAGCCATAAAAAAGGATGAGTTTATGTCCTGGGCAGGGTCTATTTGGTCTTTGACAAACCTGACAAAACAAGCAATGGTAAAGGATTCCCTACTTAATAGTGTTGGGAAAACTGGTTAGCCATATGCAGAAAGCTGAAACTGCATCCCTTCCTTATACCTTATACAAAAATTAACTCCAGATGGATTAAAGATCTAAACATAAGACCTAACACCATAAAAACCCTAGAAGAAAACCTAGGCAATGTTCAGGACATATGCATAGTCAAGGACTTCATGACTAAAACACCAAAAGCAATGTCAACAAAAGTCAAAATAGATAAATGGGATCTAATTAAACTTAAGAGCATCTGCACAGCAGAAGAAATTATCATTAGAGTGAACTGGCAGCCAACAGAATGGGAAAATATTTTTGCAATCTACCCATTTGACAAAGGGCTAATATCCAGAATCTACAAAGAACTCAAGCAGATTTACAAGAAAACAAACAACAAACAAACCCATTCAAAAGTGGGCAAAGGATATGAACAGACACTTTTCAAAAGGAGACGTTTATGCAGCCAACAAACATATGAAAAAAAGTTCATCATCACTGGTCATAAGAAAAATGCAAATCAAAACCACATTGAGATACCATCTCATAGCAGTTAGAATGTTGATCATAATAAAATCTGGAGACAAGAGATGCTAGAAAGGATGTGGAGAAATAGGAACACTTTTACACTGTTGGTGGGAGTGTAAATTAGTTTAACCGTTGTGGAAGACAGTGTGGCAATTCCTCAAGGATCTAGAACCAGAAATGCTATTTGACCCAGCAATCCCATTACTGGGTATATACCCAAAAGACTATAAATTGTTCTATTATAAAGACACATGCACACATATGTTCATCGTGGCACTGTATACAAGAGCAAAGACTTGGAACCAACCCAAATAGCCATCATTGATAGACTCGATACAGAAAATGTGGCACATATATATAATGGAATACTATGCAGCCATAAAAAAGGATGAGTTTATGTCCTGGGCAGGGTCATGGATGAAGCTAGAAACCATCATTCTCAGCAACTGACACAAGAATAGAAAACCAAGCATTGCATGTTCTCACTCTTAAGTGGGTGTTGAATAATGAGAACACATGGACACAGGGAGGAGAACATCACACATCAGGGCCTGCTGGTGGGTGGGGGCTAGGTGAGGTATAGCAAGGGATGAGGGGATTGGAGAGGGATAACATTAGGAGAAATACCTAATGTAGATGATGAGGGAATTGATGCAGCAAACCACCATGGCAGGTGTATACCTATGTAATAATCCTACACAATCTGCACACTTACCCCAGAACTTAAAGTAAAAAAAATTGTTTTTAAAGTTTTGGACCTCCTTACTCCCATTTGGCACCCTACAAAGCCAATTACAAAGGGTTCCAGTGTCGGCAAGATACAGGCAAATCCCTTGAGCTGATCTTTCAGAGAGCCACAGGGAAGCCAAAACAGACATCATTTTTTAAAAAAATCATCCATGGGTGGATGAGTAGATAAAGAAACTGTAATATGGGAGGCAGATCCAAGATGGCCAAATAGGAACAGCTCTGGAGTGCAGTTCCCAGCAAGAGCAACACAGAGTGTGAGTGATCACCACATTTCCAAACAAGTTATTACTGCCCAGAGACCAGGAGATTCCCAGGCTGAAAAATGCCACGAATTTCCAGAATGGCTCTTCCAGCAGGTGCAGTGGGTCTCCACACAAAAACTCACACAAATCTGGGTGGTCGTTTCAACTGGCACCTGGAATGTCTGGGAGGCAGAGCCACCCATTCAACTGAACAAAAGGGGGCTGACACAGGGAGTCAGGTGATCTGGCTCAGTGGGTCCCATGGCCACAAAGACCAGCAATCTGAAACGCTCGGATTGAGAGTTTCACAGCAATTTTAGCTGGACCCAGGATGGTCCAGCTCTGTGGGGGGAAGGGCATCTGCCATTACCAAGGCAGTCCACCATTACAGAGGCAGTCTGCCATTACTGAGGTAAACCATTACTGAGGCAATTCTAGCTATACCTCTATGAACAAAACATCAAAGAAATTCACACAGCAGCTGGGAAGAGCCCATGGCAGCTCTGCAACACCTCTGCTGGCAGACTGACTAGGCTATCTCCTCGCTGGGCAGTGCATCACTGAAAAGGGGTAGCAGCATGTCAGAAAATTATAAATAAAGTCCCACTTTCCCTGAACAGAGAACCTGGGAAAAGAGGCAGTTATGATTTCCATTGCAGCAGACTTAAATGTACCTGCCCAGCAGCTATGAATGGAAAAACGGAGCTAACAGCACTTGAGCTTCTATAAGGGACAGGCTGTTTCCTCAAACAGCTCCCTGACCCCCATATATCCAAAGAAATATCTCATAAAGGAGAGCTCAGGCTGACATCTGGTGCGTACCCTTCCAAGACAAAGATAATAGAAGAAACTGGCAGCAACCCTACTGTTCTGTAGCCCCATGAGTGATCCCCAGGCAAGCAGGGTCTGGAGTGGACTTCCAGCAGTCACACAGCAGAGGGGTCTGAATGTTAGAAGCAAAATTAAAAAGCAGAAAGAAATAACTTCATCATCAATAAAAAGGACATCCACTCACAGACCCCATTCGAAAGTCACTGACTACAAAGACCACAGGTAGATAAACCCACAAAGACGGGAAGAAACCAGCAGAAAAAGGATGAAAACACCCAAAACCAGAATGCCTCTCCTCCTCCAAGGGATCACAACTCCTCACCAGCAAGGGAACAAAGGTGGATGGAGAATGAGTCTGGTGGATTGACAGAACCAGGCTTCAGAAGGTGGGTAATAACAAACGTCTCTGAGATAAAAGAACATGTTCTAACCCAATACAAAGAAACTAAGAACCTTGAAAAAAGGTGAGAAGAAATGCTAAGGAGAATAAATAGCTTAGAGAAGAATATAAATAAATTGATGGAGCTGAAAAACACAACACAAGAGCACCATGAAGAATACACAGGTTTCAATAGCTGAACTGACCAAAAAGAAGAAAGGATGAAGAAAGAAGAAAAGCTGAACTGACCAAAAAGAAGAATACACAAGTTTCAATAGCTGAAGTGACCAAAAAGGAAAGTGAGAACGCAAGATTAGAGAAAAAAAAGTAAAAAGAAATGAACAAAGCCTCTAAGAAATATGAGATTATGTGAAAAGACCTAATCTACATTTGGTAGGTGTACCTGAATATGATGGTTAGAATGAATCCCAGCTAGAAAACACTCTTCAGGATATTATCCAGAAGAATTTCCCCAACCTAGAAAGGCAGGCCAATATTCAAGTCCAGAAAATACAGAGAACACCATAAAGGTTTTCCTCAAGAAGAGCAACCCCAAAGCACATAATTATCAGATTGACCAGGGTTGAAATAAAGGGAAAAATCCTAAGAGCAGCCAAATAGAAAGGTCGGGTTACCCTCAAAGAGAAGCCCATCAGACTCACAGCAGATCTCTCACCCTACAAGCCAGAAGAGAGTGGGGGCCAATATTCAACATCCTTAAAGAAAAGAACTTTCAACCTAGAATTTCATATACAGCCAAACTGAGCTTCATAAGTGAAGGAGAAATAAAATCCTTTATGAAAAAGCAAATGCTGAGAGATTTTGTCACCACCAGGCCTGCCTTATAGGAGCTCCTAAAAGAAGCACTAAATATAGAAAGGAACAACCAGTACCAGTCACTCCAAAAACATACCAAATGGGAAAGAGCATTGACACAATGAAGAAACTGCATCAATGAATGGACAAAACAACCAGCTAGCATCAAAATGGCAGGATCAAATTCACACATAACAATATTAACCCTAAATGTAAATGGGCTAAATGCCCCAATCAAAAGACACAGACTGGCAAATTGAATAAAAAGTCAAAACCCATTGGTGGAAATCCATCTCATGTGCAAGAACACACATAGACTCAAAATGCAGAGGTGGAGGAAGATTTACCAAGCAAATTGAAAGCAATAAAAAGCAGGAATTACAATCCTAGCCTCTGAAAAAATAGACTTTAAACCAACAAAGTCAAAAGAGACAAAGAAGGGCATTATACAATGGTAAAAGGATCAATGCACCAAGAAGAGTTAATGATCCTCAATATACACACACCCAATACAGGAGCACCCAGATACATAAAGCAAGTACTTAATGACCTACAAAGAGACTTAGACTCCCACACAATAATAGTGGGAGATCTTAACACTCCACTGTCAATATTAGACAGATAAATGAGACAGAAAATTAACAAGGATATCCAGGACTTGAACTCAGACCTGGACCAAGCAAACCTAATAGAAATCTACAGAACTCTCCACCCCAAATCCACAGAATATACATTCTTCTCAGCACCACATTACACCTACTCTGAAATTGACCACATAATTGGAAGTAAATCACTCCTCAGCAAATGCAAAAGAATGGAAATCATAACAGTCTCTCTGACCACAGTGCAATCAAATGAGAATTCAGGATTAAGAAACTAACTTAGAACCATACAACTTCATGGAAACTTGAACAACTGGCTCTTGACTGTTGACTGGATAAACAATGAAATGAAGGCAGAAATGAAAATGTT
The DNA here is from genome assembly GCF_049354715.1 of Callithrix jacchus. Classification (NCBI taxonomy): domain Eukaryota; kingdom Metazoa; phylum Chordata; class Mammalia; order Primates; family Cebidae; genus Callithrix; species Callithrix jacchus. The sequence continues at coordinate 135,149,076 of NC_133503.1, read as the reverse complement.
CTTTGAAACCAATGAGAACGAAGACACAACATACCAGAATCTCTGGGACAGATTTAAAGCAGTGTTTAGAGGAAAATTTATAACAACAAATGCCCATATGAGAAGTGAGGAAAGATCTAAAATCAACACCCTATCATCAATATTGAAAAAGCTACAGGAGCAAGATGAAAAAAACTGAAAAGCTAGCAGAAGACAAGAACTAACTAAGATCAGAACGGAACTGAAGGAGATAGAGACAAAAACCCCTCAAGAAATCAATAAATCTAGGTGCTGGTTTTTTGAAAAGATCAACAAAATAGACTGCTAGCCAGATTAATAAAAAGTAAAAGAGAGAAGAATCAAATAGATGCTATTAAAAACAATAAAGGGGATATCACCAGTGATTCCACAGAAATAAAGACTACCATCAGAGATTACTACAAACAACTCATTACACATAAACTAGTAAACTTGGAAGAAATGGACAAATTCCTGGACACTTGCACCCTCCCAAGCCTAAACCAGGAAGAAGTCGAAACTCTGAATAGACCACTAACAAGGTCTGAAGTTGAGGCAGCAATTAATAGCCTACCAACCAAAAAAAGCCCAGGTCCAGATAGGATCATAGATGAATTCTACCAGACATTCAAAGAGGAGCTGATACCACTCCCGAAACTATTCCAAACAACCAAAAAGAGGGAATCCTTTCCAAATCATTTTATGAGACCAACATCATCCTTGTATTAACCCAGCAGAGACTCAACAAGAAAAGAAAACTTCAGGCCAATATCCATGATGAACATAGATGCAAAAATTTTCAATAAAATACTGGCAAACCAATTGCAAAAGCACATCAGAAAGCATATCCATCACAATCATGTAGGCTTCATCTGGGGATGCAAGGCTGGTTCAACATATGCAAGTCTATAAACATAATTCACCACATAAACCAAAGGCAAAAAACAAATGATTATCTCAATAGATATAGAGAAGGCCTTTGACAAAATTCAACAGCACTTTATGCTAAAAACTCTCAATAAACTAGGTATTGATGGAACATATCTCAAAATAATAAAAGCTATTTATGACAAACCAAATATCACTGAATGGGCAAAAACTGAAAGCATTTCCTTTGAAATCTGGCACAAGACAAGGATGCCCTCTGTCACCACTCCTATTCAATATAGTACTGGAAGTTCTAGTCACAGCAATCAGGCAAGAAAAAGATATAAAGTGTATTCAATTAGGAAATGAGGAAGTCAATTTGTCTCTATTTGCAGATGACATGATTGAACATTTAGAAGACCCCATTGTCTCAGCCCAAAATCTCCTTAATCTGATAAGCAACTTCAGCAAAGTCCCAGGATACAAAATTAATGTTCGGAAATCACAAACATTCCTATACACCAATAACAGACTTAAAGAGAGTCAAATCAAGAATGAACTGCCATTCACGGTTTCCACATAGAATAAAATACCTAGGAATACAACCAACAAAGGAGGTAAAGGACCTCTTCAAGGAGAACTATGAATCACTGCTCAAGGAAATAGGACACAAACAGATGGAACAACATTCCATGCTCATGGTTAGGAAGAATCAATATTGTGAAAATGGCCATACTACCCAAAGTGATTTATAGATTCAATGCTATCGCATCCAGCTACCTATGACCCTCTTCACATAACTGGAAAAAAAACACCTTAAACTTCATATGGAACCAAAAGAGAGCCTGCATAGCCAGGACAATTCTAAGCAAAAAGAACAAAGCTGGAGGCATCATGCTACCTGACTTCAAACTATATTACAAGGCTACAGTAATCAAAACAGCATGGTACTGGTACCAAACAGAGATATAGACCAATGGAACAGAACAGAGGCCTTGGAGACAACACCACACATCTATAACCATCTGATCTTTGACAAACCTGAGAAAAGCAATGGGGAAAGGATTCCCTGTTTCATAAATGGTATTGGGAAAACTGGCTAGCAGTGTGCAGAAAGCAGAAACTGGACCACGTCCTGTCATTGTACACTAAAATTAACTCCAGATGGCTTAAAGACTTAAACATAAGACCAAAAACTGTAAAAACCCTAGAAGAAAACCTAGGCAAAACCATTCAGAACATAAGCATTGGCAACAAAAGCCAAAATAGACACATGGGTTCTAATTAAACTCCAGAGCTTCTGTACAGCAAAAGAAACAATTATTAGAGTGAACCAGCAATCAACAAAATGAGAAAAATTTTTTGCAATCTACCCATCTGACAAAGGGCTAATATCCAGAATCTACAAAGAACTAAAACAGATATACAAGGCAAAAACAAACCAGCCCATTTGAAAGTGGGCAAAGGATATGAACAGACACTTTTCAAAAGGAGACATTTATGAGGCCAGCAAACATATGATAAAGTGCACATCATCACTGGTCATTAGAGAAATGCAAATCAAAACCACATTGAGATACCATCTCATGCCAGTTAGAATGGCAATCATTAAAAAACCTGGAGACAAGAGATGCTGGAGAGGATATGGAGAAATAGAAACACTTTTACACTGTTGGTGGGAGTGTAAATTAGTTCAACCATTGTGGAAGACAGTGTGGCAATTCCTCACGGACCTAGAAATAGAAATTCTATTTGACCCAGCAATCCCATTATTGGGTATATATCCAAAGGATTGTAAATCATTCTACTATAAAGACACATGCACACATATGTTCATTGTGGCACTGTTTACAATAGCAAAGACCTAGAACCAACCCAAACACCCATCAATGATACACTGGACAAGGAAAATGTGGCACATATACACCATGGAATACTATGCAGCCATAAAAAACAATGAATTTGTGGTTTTTGTAGGGACATGGATGAATCTGGAAACCATCATTCTCAGTAAGCTGACACAAGAACAGAAAATCAAATACTGCATGTTTTCACTCATAGGCAGGTGTTGAACAATGAGAACACATGGACACAGGGACAGGAGCATGACACACTGGGGTCTCTTGGGGGGAATGGGGGAGAGCAGTGTGGAGTAGAGAGGTTGGGGAGGGATAACGTGGGGAGAAATGCCAGATATAGGTGACGGGGGATTGAGGCAGCAAACCTCATTGCCATGTAGGTGCCTATTGCAATCATCCTGCATGTTCTTCACATGTACCCCAGAACCCAAAGTGCAATAATATATAATATATATTCTATAATATTATAGAATATATAATATATTTTTATTACATATATTTATTATATATATAATTGAATACCACCTTAAATTTCATATGGAACATATATATATAAAGATTTGCCATTTTAAACAATTTAAGTGTATATTCAGTGGCATTAATGAAATTCACAGTGATATTCAACCATCACCACTATCTACTTCCAAAATTTTTCATCACTCCAAACAGATACTTTGTATCCATTAACAAATGCTTTCTTCTTGTCATTGATTTTATTTCATTTCAAACACTGTGAGAAATGACCACAAAGCAAGTTTTGTTTTCATTGTTTAGGTCTCTCACTTGCTCCCCTGGAAACTGCAGAAATGTTGGGAGTTTGGGTCCTGAAAACTCCAGGGAGCTGATGTTCAGTTCCTTATGTTGCTGCATGTATTTAGTTAGTATTAGGACCTGATTCACAGTAAACACGGGTAGGTAATGATGATTTGTAACTTGTGGTCTCTGGACTTGATCCAGAGGGTCTATAAACTCCCTGCAATTATAATCATAATTTTGGATGCAGATGCATTTGCTTTGGAAATGATTATTTAGCTTTATTCCCCTCAACTTTAGAAGGGCATATTATCCCCAAAATGATTGCAGTCACCATTTTTGAAGGTAGAAGCTGAGGAGTAGGCACTGAACCCTCAAAATTTGGTGATGGAGTCAGAGTTTAAGTGCTCTTACTCTCTCTGCGTGTTCCCTCTGTGGTTAATTTGGTTTAAGGCAGCTTGGAAGAAATTCTGTTCCTAGTCTCCTCTCTCCACCTCCCACTCCCCAGCCTCTACCTCACCTTACCAACTTCTATCTATAGTCTGCATCCCTAAGCCTAAAGAGATGTGAGAACTGAAGGAAATGTGTGGATAGTAGAATTGGAATATTAATAAGAAAACAATTGCATGAGGCAGGACAGGAAGGGGAGAATAATTGGCTTCTTTTCTCTACCTGTATAGAGAAGTACCCCTGTGTTCTTTTGATATTATCTCTGCCATTTTGCACTAACTATGGCTAGGTTTCAAAATCTCTCAGCCTAGAGGCCTCCCCCAAATCATTAAAAAGTTTCCTGGTGCCGCCTGCCCTACCTGAATCCAATCCTGACCCATCTAGATCCCACTCACCCAACCTACCAGTCAGCTCTGCTCCACACACTGTGGCCAGGGTTGACCATCACTCTGTCCTCTTCCCAAACACATCAACCACCTTGCTCCGAGTCTCCCTGTGCCCAGCCTGTCCCCTCATACCTGTCCTTTCTTTGGGGGATGCTGCGTAGTTCATACTCCACAGTCATGACCTGAGCTTTTCTACCCTCAGGTTCCCTGGCCAGCCCCTTCCAGATGAGCCCAGGTACTGCCTAAGGCATGGTGGGGAAGCCGGGGCATCTGCTTGGGGGAACTTATCTGGCCTCTATGGCCCCTAAGAATGGGATTATAGTGGATGCTCAAAGAGGATTAAACTGCATTTAGGGAAAACATAAACAATGGTGCATTATAAAGATGCAGAGCTCTAAAACAGAAAAAGCGAAAAACTAGGTCTGGTTCTGTAAAGGTAATATTATAAGAATTTATGAGAACTTATGGCTAATTACCACTTGGACTGCATTTATGTATGTGTACCCGACAAATTTTATTGTAAGTTTTGTTGGGTTGCAACATCACACAAATAATAATAAATTATTGTTTCCTGAACTTGTACATTCCAGCTACCATCTTAATCACTTTATATAAGTTATTTTATGTAGTCTCATACTCTGTGTTTTCAGTCTTCAGTTGCTCATTGAGCATGAATATTATCTAATTCATTTTAAGAAAAGAAAAAGACATTTTGTAAAATATTGGCTGTATCTTAAAAGCTCTGAAAGTCCTGTATACAGACTGTTGGTATACATTTGGATAATTATCAGAACTTTTGCTGTCAAAATCCTATCTATTGTACCTACCAAAATAAATTTTTATGGAAATGTCTTCAAATTCCTCTTAGCTTCTAGGAGAAAAGAAAGGAAAAGCTTAAAGAGAGCTAATTCATAAGCTTTCCCTCCTTTCTGCTTTCTTCCCTGATCTGCTCCCTTTTCTTCTAGTCCCTTTTATTATTTCCCTCCCCTTCCTCCCCCTTAACTTTTCTTCTTTCCCTTATCCCCTTGCTTTTGCCTCCTCTTTTCTACCCCTTTCCTTACTCCCTTCTTGTCCCCGCCTCTCTCCTCTGTCTCGCTCCTGTCTGCCTGCTAAATCTGGCATTGCCTATTGACATAGTATCCTCAGGTGGAGTATGCAGACATTTGGGAAAGGGACCAGGAATAAATGCAAGCAGAAAAGTTTCATGCTTCCTCACATTATTCTGGAAAAAGACAGAAGTTACCAATTTTAATTTTAAGATATCCTAGAGGAGTGCATATTTTTTTCCTTGAGCATCCAGCAGTTGTGTCTGGAAATTTAAGATTGAATTCAGTTGAAGCTCACTGGTTCTCTTAACAAAAAGATTCATACAAAAGGTTTCAGTGGTATATAATTTCTTTCATGGGTCAGGAATTGGCTTCGCAGTGTGTGTGATGACTGGAACATTAGGCAGATTCTCTAGACGGTCTATAATCCAGGACATTGCATCTCAGAATGCAATTTTTGTTCACTGACCTTTATGAAAAAGAATAAAGACATTGAAAATTGATGATATGAAAGTTAGAAATCCATGGATGTGAGCACTGTCCTAATGGCACATTTAAAGCTTTAGGGAACTTTCAAGAAAACCTGGAAATGTAAATAAAGTCTATATTCAAAAGTTAAGAAAAATTAGAGAATAATATTAGATCTTTTATGGAAAATTTATGTTGATTTGATCATCAGTTTCTTTGGTGAAGAGTAGTAATGAGCAGGCTAGGCGTGGTGGCTCATGCCTGTAATTCTAGCACTTTGGGAGGCCGAGTTAGGTGGATAGCTTGAGCCCAGGAGTTCAAGACCAGCCTGGCCAACATGGTGAAACCCCATCTCTACTAAAAATACAAAAATCATCCAGGCACAAGTGCACATTCTTGTAATCCCAGCTACTAGGGAGGCTGAGGCACAAGAATTGCTTAAACCTGGGAGGTGAGATTGCAGTGAGTCAAGATGGTGCCATTGCACTCCAGCCTGGTTGACAGAGCCAAACTTGGTCTTTGAGAAAAAAAAAGCAATAATGAGCAAACCTTCTTTGTCCTGTCTTGTGAGATATAATTCTAGTTTTAGGAATAACTGGCTAAGGAGCTTAAATTCTGCAGCTTTTCCCCCACATCTAACCATTGGAAGGGGTGCGAGCCATAGTGGGAAATGCTCCAGAGAAGAAAGCTGAATTCTAGTTTACATTTGGTCATGATTCTTCTATGTGTTCATAAGTCAATTGTCTGCCATGAGCCTCAGTCTTCCTGTCTATAAATGGAATACTTGGACCATATGCTGCTCCAGAATGCTATGCTTCAAGGTGGTGATCAATCAAAATGCCTTTATAACTGCATGTAACTTTGTTCTCACTTTTGTCCACTGTAGACAAATATTTGTCTGGGAGTTTTGTTCCAAAAGAAGTGCTGGTTTTTCCACAAATGTTGTCATGGTCACTTGTTTGGGGGCCAATCCACTGCTGGCCCTTTATGTTTATGTCAAGTGAAAGGCTAAGGCCACATTAAACCTCACTGGTTGAAAGAGAGCAAGTTCAAAGCTATGTCCCAAAGTAATCAGATTCTCTCTGCAATATCCTACAAAAGCCACTTAGATAAATGAAATTTGTTTTTAAGCATATTGATTGAGTTCTTTAGCATAGCCTTTGATTTTCATATTTTTCTCTCATAACATGTAATGGATTTCATATTGCTGGAAATAAGCCCTCACTAATTCCGTTCTTTTCTTCTTCTGTATATCTTGAATCTCTCCACTTCTCCCCATCTCCATTCCTTTCTTCCTAGCCACAGCATCTGTTATCTCTTACCTGAACAGCAGCTTCTTGACTGATTTATCCGTTTCCAAGCTGTAACCTCTGATCCAGTCTCCATATGGCAGCCATATTGGGTCACTGACTTCATTCCCGTCATTTGAAGGCTTCCCACTGCATTTGAATAAATCCCAACCATCCCACATCATGGCTATGGTGAACACAGTGAGCAGTCTGGCTGCTGGGAATGCTGTTGGTAGATGTCTTCAACAGTCAGCCCTTGCAGGCTGGCCTTAGACACAGGGAGCCACCTCATTCTTCCTGGGATGCTCTGCATCCAGGGACCACTCATTGCAGGAGTAAAAAGGCTTGGCCATATTGGCCCAACTCTGGGCAACTCTGGATAGCCATTCTAGCTGCAGAGCTTCACATGGGATTGGCTGTGGCTATCATCTGGGTCTGTCACTCAGTTAATGTCTTACTCTGCGCCATCTTTGTTACTTCCTTCCCCTCTTCCACAGGGGCTGGTACAGAGGGAATTCTTTAATAAATGATGACAATAGCATCACAATGCCCTGTATCATCTAGTTTTTCCCTATACTTCTGGCTGCATCCTGTGTCACTGGTACCCCTGGCACATGGCTCTGCAGTTTATTTCCAGTTCCTGGATTGTAATAGGCTCATTCTGACCTCAGGGGCTGTGCAACTGATGTTTCCTGTGTATGAAAGTTTTTCTTACAACTCTATCTAATTCTTCCTTATCCATTAGGTCTTAACTTGACTGTCATCCCCTCAGAGAAGCCTTTCCTACCCCTGCCCCCACATCACCACCAACCTAACAGTATAAATAAGATTCTTTCTCTTGTTCTTTCATATAGCATCCTGTTTTTTTCCTTCATTGGACTGCTTACAATTTGTGATTATATACTCACTTGTTTATTCACATGTTTCAGTTTGTCTTCCTCAGCTAGACAGCAAACTTCACAAAGCCCAGTTTCTCATATGTTCTGTTCACCAGTTTATATCAATTAGCCCAGTTCTTGTCCCCTAGTTGATATTCAATAAATACTGACTGAATGAATGAATGGGCTGAATTTCTCCCCTTCCTAAGAAAGGGCCTGAGTTTCTTTAGTCTCTTGGCTGTTTCTCTTTGAGGTCACTATTCAGGGAGCCAGACTTCTTTAAAGACCGGGAAGGATGACTCTAGGGCAGAACCATCAGTGGGTAACCAACAGCACCATAGGCAGTTGCCCAGCTGAAAATTTTGATACAGGTAAATACCTTCTGCATCCAGAGGAACCATCTTGGCTCCAGGCCAACTGCTGCCACTCCTGCCTCCTCAATTTCCTGTCTTAATTGCCCCTCTATTCTATAGCAGCCTGCTCCAGTTTTCTGTCTATCATCTGTCCAAACTTTATAATTATCATCTTGCCAGCCTGACCAAACCTAGCTTTGCTTGCACCACTGTATCTACCTCCAGGAAAGGCACTCCATTCCCCTACACTTTCAGAGCCCTTTGGGGATACCCTCTCACCTTAGGGCATAGGCAGCCTGTAAAATAGGATCAGGATTCAACCAATGAAATTTACACACTATTACTTAGCATTTAGTTAGTAGCACACGGAGGCTGAGAACTTTATAAGGATCATCACATTCAATTCTCATTTAATCCCAGCTGTTTTATGGAGGATTTACTACTAGTATCTCCATTTTATGGAGTTTGGACAAGTTAAAATGATTTATCTAAGGTAAGAGGTGACATTGGGATTCAAACCCAAATGATCTGATTGCAGGAGCAGTCAGCATCTTAAATTTTCACTGCATGAGACTGCGACTGGATAACTTCCTCCACTGACACCAAATGGCATTGCTTTATTTTGTAGTAAACAGAGTTTGTTTTAAATTCAGCCTTGGTTTCTTTCTTTCCTTATTTTACAGTAAGAAATTTTGAAAAAGGATATTAGAGTGATTTAGACCTTAGAGAAATTAGTTTCATTGTGTCACTGCCTTCTCATTAATGTAGCTTTTGAGTTCTACTGTCCTATGGTGGTATGTGGGGGTACATGGTTACTGTGGGCCATTTGCACCAATAATCTCTCCTCTATAGGGTTATAGAGAGTCAAGGAAGAGTCGTGAGCACATGTTGATGCTGATATGATGGGCAGGAGCAGATCAAGCAAAGTGACCTTTTTTTTTTTTTTCATTTTACATCATCCTTTTTTCTCTATTTTGTGCACTAACCTTTGCTACATCATGGAAAAAGAGCAGATGTTCATAAAATACTAATATATAGAAATGCTACTAATGTATTTAACTACTTGCTAACTTTCCTTACAAGAAATTTACAGTGTTATTTTAAATATATATTTCCTATATGATTACACTTTATATACTGATTTTTCTCAGACATGATTGAAATTTCACATTTGATTTTCCAGTATGACCTTACATACTTTAAATTAGTTATTTAAAATTGAATCAAATTACTATATGCTTGCTCTATGAATTATAATAATTAAAAAAACAAGATGTTTTTCTCCCACTGGGTTGGTAAAAATTTTACTAATTCTTAAATAAAAAGATTGATAGTATTTGAGGTTGGTTAGTGTGTAGGGGAAATGTATTTTCTTTTTTTTTTTAATTTTTTATTGAATTTTAGGTTTTGGGGTACATGTAAAGAACATGCAAAATTGTTGCATAGGTACATACATGGCAATGTGATTTGCTGCCTTCCTCCCCATCACCTATATCTGGCATTTCTCCCCATGCTATCTCTTCCCAGCTCCTCACCCCCCGCTGTCCCTCCCCTATTTCCCCCACACAAACCCCAGTGTGTGATGCTCCCCTCCCTGTGTTCATGTGTTCTCATTGTTCAACACCCGCCTATGAGTGAGAACAGGCAGTGTTTGATTTTTCTGTTCTTGTGTCAGTTTGCTGAGAATGATGTTCTCCAGATTCATCTATGTCCCTACAAAGGACACAAACTCATCGTTTTTGATGGCTGGTTAATATTCCATGGTGTATATGTGCCACATTTTCCCTGTCCAGTCTATTATTGATGGGCATTTGGGTTGGTTCCAGGTCTTTGCTATTGTAAACAGTGCTGCAATGAACATTCTTGTGCATGTGTCCTTATAGTAGAACGATTTATAATCCTTTGGATATATACCCAGTAATAGGATTGCTGGGTCAAATGGAATTTCTATTTCTAGTGCCTTAAGGAATTGCCACACTGTCTTCCACAATGGTTGAACTAATTTACACTCCCACCAGCCGTGTAAAAGTGTTCCTATTTCTCCACATCCTCTCCAGCAACTGTTGTCTCCAGATTTTTTAATGATCACCATTCTAACTGGCATGAGATGGTATCTCAATGTAGTTTTGATTTGCATTTCTCTAATGACCAGTAATGTTGAGCATTTTTTCATATGTTTGTTGGCCTCATGTATGTCTTCTTTTGTAAAGTGTCTGTTCATATCCTTCACCCATTTTTAAATGGGCTTCTTTGTTTTTCTCTTGTAAATCTGTTTTAGTTCTTTGTAGATTCTGGATATCAGCCCTTTGTCTGATGGGTAGACTGCAAAAATTTTTTCCATTCTGTTGGATGCTGATTCACTCTAATGACTGTTTCTTTTGCTGTGCAGAAGCTGTGGAGTTTGATTAGGTCCCATTTGTCTATTTTGGCTTTTGTTGCCAATGCTTTTGGTGTTTTGGTCATGAAGTCCTTGCCTACTCCCATGTCCTGAATGGTTTTGCCTAGATTTTCTTCTAGGGTTTTTATGGGGTTAGGTCTTATGTTTAAGTCTTTAATCCATCTGGAGTTAATTTAGTGTAAAGTGTCAGGAAGGGGTCCAGTTTCTGCTTTCTCTACATAGCTAGCCATTTATGAAACAGGGAATCCTTTCCCCATTGCTTGTTTTTGTCAGGTTTGTCAAAGATTGGATGGTTGTAGATGTGCAGCATTGCCTCCAAGGCCTCTGTTCTGTTCCATTGTTCTATATCTCTGTTTTGGTACCAGTACCATGCTGTTTTGATTACTGTAGCCTTGTAGTATAGTTTGAAGTCTTGTAGTGTGATGCCTCCCGGTTTGTTCTTTTTGCTTAGAATTGACTTGGCTATGCGGGCTCTCTTTTGGTTCCATATGAAGTTTAAGGTGGTTTTTTCCAGTTCTGTGAAGAAGGTCATTGGTAGCTTGATGGGGATAGCATTGAATATGTAAATTACTTGGGCAGTATGGCCATTTTCACAATATTGATTCTTCCTAACCATGAACATGGAATGTTTCTCCATCTGTTTGTGTCCTCTCTTGTTTCATTGAGCAGTAGTTTGTAGTTCTCCTTCAAGAGGTCCTTTACGTTCTTTATTAGTTGTATTCCTAGGTATTTATTCTCCTTGTAGCAATTGTGAATGCCAGTTCATTCTTAATTTGGCTCTCTTTAAGTCTGTTATTGGTGTATGGGAATTCTCGTGATTTCTTGCCTTATTACCCTGGCTAGAACTTCCAATACTATATTGAATAGGATTGGTGAGAGAGGGCATTCTTGTCTAGTGCTAGATTTCAAAGGGAATGATTCCAGTTTTTGCTCATTCAGTATGATATTGGCTGTTGGTTTGTCATAAATAGCTTTTATTATTTTGAGATAATCTCTGTCAATACCTATTTTATTGAGGGTTTTTAGCATAAAGTGCTGTTTAATTTTGTCAAAGGCCTTCTCTACATCGATTGAGATAATTTTGGTTTTTGTCTTTGGTTCTGTTTATGTGGTGAATTACGTTTATAGACTTGTGTATGTTGAACCAGTCTTGCATCCACTGAATGAAGCCTACTTGTTCATGGTGGATAAGCTTTTGGATGTGCTGTTGTAATTGGTTTGCCAGTATTTTATTGAAGATTTTTGCATCTATGTTCATCATGGATATTGGCCTGAAGTTTTCTTTTCTTGCTGAGTCTCTGCCGGATTTTGGTATCAGGATGGTATTGGTCTCATAAAATGATTTGAGAAGGATTCCCTCTTTTTGGATTATTTGGAATAGTTTCAGAAGGAATGGTACCAGCTCCTCTTTTATGTCTGGTAGAGTCTGGCTGTGAACCCATGTGGACCTGGGCTTTTTTTGTGTGGTAGGCTCTTAATTGCTGCCTCAACTTCAGACCTTGGTCTATCCAGGGTTTTGACTTCTTCCTGGTTTAGGCTTGGGAGGATGCAAGTGTCCAGGAATTTATCAATTTCTTTCACATTTACTAGTTTTTGTGCATAGAGTTGTTTGTAATACTCTCTGATGATGGATTGGATTTCTGTGGAATCTGTGGTGATATCCCCTTATCATTTTTTATTGCATCTATTTGATTATTCTGTTTCTTTTTTATTAATTTGGCTAGTGGTTTGTCTATTTTATTCATCTTTTTGAAAAACCAGCTCCTGGATTTATTGATGTTTTGAAGGGTTTTTTGTGTCTCTATCTCCTTCAGTTCTGCTCTGATCTTAGTTATTTTTTGTCTTCTGCTAGGTTTTGAGTTTTTTTGATTTTGCTCTTCTAGCTCTTTCAATTTTGATGATAGGGTGTCGGTTTTAGATCTCTCCTTGCTTCTCATGTGGGCATTTATTGCTATATATTTTCCTCTAGAGACTGCTCTAAATGTGTCCCAGAGATTCTGATATGTTGTGTCTTCATTCTCATTGGTTTTGAAGAACATCTTTGTTTCTGCCTTCATTTCATTGTTTATCCAGTCAACATTCCAGAGTCAGTTATTCAGTTTCCATGAAGCTGTGTGGTTCTGAGTTAGTTTCCGAATTCTGAGTTCTAACTTGATTGCGTTGTGGTCTGAGAGACTGTTTGTTATGATTTTCATTCTTTTGCATTTGTTGAGCAGTGCTTTACTTCCAATTATGTGGTCAATTTTAGAGTAGGTGTGATGTGGTGCTGAGAAGAATGTATATTCTGTGGATTTGGGATGGAGGGTTCTGTAAATGCCGGTTAGGTTTGCTTGATCCAGGTCTCAGTTCAAGTCTTGGATATCCTTGTTAATTTTCTGTCTCGTTGATCTGTCTAATATTGAAAATGCAGTGTTAACAGTCTCCCACTATTATTTTGTGGGAGTCTAAGTCTCTTTGTAAGTCATTAAGAACTTGCTTTATGTGTCTGGGTGCTCCTGTATTGGGTGCCTATATATTTAGGATTGTTAGCTCTTCTTGTTGCATTGATCCTTTTACCATTATGTAATGCCCTTCTTTGTCTCTTTTGATCTTTGTTGGTTTAAAGTCTATTTTATCAGAGATGAGAATTGCACCTCCTGCTTTTTTTTTTTTTTTTTTTGCTCTCCATTTGCTTGGTAAATCTTCCTCCATCCCTTTCTTTTCAGCCTTTGTATATCCTTGCATGTGAGATGGGTTTCCTGGATATAGCACACCAATGAATTTTGGCTTTTTATCCAATTTGCTAGTCTATGTCTTTTAATTGGTGCATTTAGCCCATTTATATTTAGAGTTAATATTATTATGTGTGAATTTGATCCTGCCATTTTGATGCTAACGGGCTGTTTTGCCCATTAGTTGATGCAGTTTCTTCATTGTGTTCATGCTCTTTATCATTTGGTATGTTTTTGGAGTGGCTGGTACTGGTTGTTCCTTTCTATGTTTAACTTCCTTCTTTCAGGAGCTCTTGTAAAGCAGGCCTGGTGGTGACAAAATCTCTGAGTACTTGCTTGTTCATAAAGGATTTTATTTTTCCTTCCCTTATGAAGCTTAGTTTGTCGGGATATGAAATTCTGGGTTGAAAGTTATTTTCTTTAAGGATGTTGAATATTGGCCCCCACTCTCTTCTGGCTTATAGGGTTTGTGCTAAGAGATCTGCTGTGAGTCTGATGGGCTTCCCTTTGTGGGTAACCTGACCTTTCTCTCTGGCGGCCCTTAGCATTTTCTCCTTCATTTCAACCCTGGCGCATCTGCCAATTATGTGCCTTGGGGTTGCTCTTATTGAGGAATATCTTTGTGGTGTTCTCAACATCTTTACATATTGGCCTGCCTTGCTAGGTTGGGGAAGTTTTCCTGGATAATATCCTGAAGAGTATTTTCCAGCTTGGATTTATTCTCTTCATCACATTCAGGTACACCTATCAAACATAGATTAGATCTTTTCACATAATCCCATATTTCTTGGAGGCATTGCTCATTCCTTCTTAACCTTTTTTCCATAATCTTGCCTTCTCATTTTATTTCATTGAGTTGATATGCGACCTCTGATATCCTTTCTTCTGCTTGGTCAATTCGGCTCTTGAAACTTGTGTATGCTTGGCAAAGTTCTCATGTTGTGTTTTTCAGCTCCATCAATTCACTTATATTCCTCTCTAAGTTGTTAATTCTCATTAGCATTTTGTCAAATCTTTTTTCAAGGTTCTTAGTTTTTTTTCCGTTGGGTTTGAACATGTTCTTTTAGCTCACAGAAGTTTCTTATTACCTACCTTCTGAAGCCTGATTCTGTCAATTCATCACATTCATTCTCCATCCAGCCTTGTTTCCTTCCTGGTGAGGACTTGTGATCCCTTGTAGGAGGAGAGGCATTCTGGTTTTGGGTGTTTTCATCTTTTTTGCACAGGTTTCTTCCCATCTTTGTGGATTTATCCACCTGTCATCTTTGTAGTTGTTGACTTTCAGATTGGGTCTCTGAGTGGACGTCCAGTTTATTGATGATGAAGTTATATCTTTCTGTTTCTTAGTTTTCCTTCTATCAGTCCGGCCCCACTGCTGTAGGACTGCTGAAGTTCACTCCAGGCCCTGCTTGCTTGGGAGTCACCTGCAGTGACTGCAGAATGGTAAAGGTGGCTGCCAGTTTCTTTTTCTGCTATCTTTGTCCCAGAAGGATACCTGCCAGATGTCAATCTGAGCTCTCCTTTATGAGGTGTCTCTTTGGATATATGGGAGTCAGGGAGCTGCTTGAGGAGACAGTCTGTCCTTTATAGGAGCTCAAGTGCTGAGCTGTGAGCTCCATTGTTCATTCAGAGCTGCTGGGCAGGTATGTTTAAGTCTGCTGCAGCAGAACTCATAAACGTCTTTTTTTTTTCTTTCTTTTCCCAGGTGCTCTGTCCCGAGGGTTAGGGCTTTATTTATGAGTTTCTGTTGTGCTGCTGCCTTTTTTTTAGGGATGCCCTGCCCAGTGAGGAGGCAGCCTAGTCACTGTCTGCCTGCAGAGGCTTTGCTGAGCTGCTATTGGCTCCACCCAGCTGCCATGTGAACTTCCCTGCAGTCCTGTTTATACAGGTGTAGTTACAACTGCCTCAGCAATGGCTGCCCATCTCTATAATGGCGGACTCCCTCTGTAATGGTGGGCTGCCTCAGCAATGGCAAACTACCTCCATAGTGGTGGACTGCCTCAGTAATGGTGGACACCCCTCCCCCACAGAGCTGGACCATCCCGGGTTTCACTGTGCTTGCTGTGAAACTCTCAATCCAGAGCGTTTCTAATTGCTGTTTTTTTGTGGGGGTGGGATCAGCTGAGCCTGATCACCTGGCTCCCTGCCTCAGAGCTTTTTTTCTTTTTAGTTGAACAGTCGACTGTCTCCCAGGTGTTCCAGTTGCCTGTGAAAGGCGCTGGGATCTGTGTGATTTCCTGTGCAGCAACCCACTGTTCTGGCTGAAACAGTGGCACTGAGATTCATGGTGCTTTTTTACCCAGGAATTTCCTGGCCTGGCTCCCTGTTTCAGTCCCCTTTTTAATCAGATGAACGGGTGACTCTGCCTTCCTGGAGCTCCAATTGCCAGCTAAAATGGAGCCCAGACCTGTGTATTTTGTATGGAGAACTGCCGCGCCAGCCAAAACAGCCATGCTGGTGACCCGTGGGGCTCCTCTGCCTGGGAATCTCCTGATCTGTAGGCAATAAAAATCCATCTGGAAATGCGGCATCCACTCACCCTCTATGCTTTCACTGGGAGCTGCAATCCTGAGCTGCTCCTAATTGGCCATCTTGGATCCCTCCTGGAAATGTGTTTTCTTACACATTTAGGTAGGAGGGTAAATAGGTACCTGCTTTTGAAGGTAACTTGGAATTACCTCTGCAAGTTGACTCAGTAATTCCATTTCTAGGAGTCTATCTTCCAGAAATAGCCATGTGCACAACAATTTATTTACACATCATTGCGGTATAATTTTAAATAATATAAAACTAAAAATGACTGTCAATAGGGAAAGGGTAAAAGTTTATGGGTATAATCAAGGGCATAATTATCAATACTATAGATACTATAGAGCTGTTGAAAACCATCAAGAAGATAGAAATGTACTGACAAGAACTCTGAGACACATGAATGATTGAAAAAGCAAATTGCAAAAGAAAAAATATAGTATTGTACTGCTTGTGTTAAGAAATACATAACATTTGCATCTCTCTGATGACCAGTGACGATGAGCATTTTTTCATATGATTATTGGCCTCATATATGTCTTCTTTCGTAAAGTGTCTGTTCATGTCCTTTGCCCACTCTTGAATGGGCTTGTTTGTTTTTTTCCTGTAAATCTGTTTGAGTTCTTTGTAAATTCTGGATATCAGCCCTTTGTCAGATGGGTAAATTGCAAAAATTTTTTCCCACTCTGTTGGTTGCCGATCCACTGTAGTGACTGTTTCTTTTGCCGTGCAGAAGCTGTGGAGTTTCATTAGGTCCCATTTGTCTATTTTGGCTTTTGTTGCCAATGCTTTTGGTGTTTTGTTCATGAAGTCCTTGCCTACTCCTATGTCCTGGATAGTTTTGCCTAGATTTCCTTCTAGGGTTTTTATGGGGCCAGGTCTTATGTTTAAGTCTTTAATACATCTGGAGTTAATTTTAGTGTGAGGTGTCAGGAAGGGACACAGAAAGGGGAGTACTAAACACTGGGGTCTATTGGGGGGAAAGGGGGAGGGCCAGTGGGAGGGGGAGGTGGGGAGGGATAGCCTGGGGAGAAATACCAAATGTGGGTGAAGGGGAAAAGGAAAGCAAAGCACACTGCCATGTGTGTACCTACGCAACTGTCTTGCATGCTCTGCTCATGTACCCCAAAACCTAAAATCCAATAAAAAATTTAAAAAAAAACAAAAAAAGAAATACATAACATTTATATAGGTAGAGGCATGCAAAAGATCAGAGATTGTTATTAGTGTTTACCTCTGGAGAGGGGATGGGATGGGCCAATCTGTGGTGAGGAAGTAAAAGGATTTACAGCCACAGTTTTTCTATACATTTCTGTATCATTTAGATTTTGTATACTGACTATTCATACATAAATTATTGTTGTAATTTTAAAACAAAAATAAAAGTTATAAATACAAAACTTGAAATTTTTTTGGATTAAAATTATAGATTTCTACTTTAAGCCTATGTGTGCTTCACGTAGCATCAAGTTATACTAAATTATTGAGATATTACTAGGATGTGACCTTAGGGTATATTTTGTTACATGAAACATATACTCATTTAAAAAGCATGAGTGTAAGTAAGGGAGCTCATTGAAAGGATGTATGAGAATCTTAGGAAACTCGTGCAATCTAGCCTCAAGGGAGTAGGGAAGTTTAGAAGCGATTTACTCCCTCTCTCTCTCTCTCTCTCTCTCCACGGCCCAGGTTCTTCAACATCTGTTTCTCCTGACACATCTGCACATTTCTCCTCTGGGGAATATCTTCCTCTGCTTTTGGTTTGCTTGTTCTAAATCATCCTTGGATCTATGACTCTACAGGTTCTCTACCATCTTGGGCTGAGGAAATTCTCAAAAATACTTTGGATAAAGACTTTGATTGGATCAGTTTACTCCATATAATATTTTATTTTTGAATAGTTCAATTAATTTCCAACTGTTAATAGTACATAAAGATTCATCCATAAATAGTCACTGTTTCTGGTTCAGCTCCTGCTACTAAAGTGCAGCCAAATTTTACATCAAAAGGCCTGTTTAGGCAGAAGTTTGTGGGCAGTGACATATGGGGTGGACCACAGCTAAAGGATGGATTACTTTGACAACGCTTGAGTTGATATGGCTAAAGGCAGTCATTATATGTTATGAACAGAGAAAAAGACTCACTGTTATTGAGATATTCTTGAGCCAGTATCTAATTATTATTCACTCTTCATTTTGCTTTATACCTTATGAGGACTAAAGTTGACTTACTGGTCTATTGATTCTCATTGGAACATAGTCTTTAAGGCTAACCCAATGGATGGAGGTTTATGAGAGGAACTGATTGCCAGTTGAACAGTGTGTCAAATATTCATTACCTTAACCTAGCAATTACACTATCAACACAAGCAGTCCTTGCTTTGCACAGTAGTGGGAGACATAAAAGTGACAGCACAAGATGAAACCATGCAAAACCATCTTAATAATCAATGGGAAAATTGCAGTTGTCTCATGATCTTTAGAGAATTTTGTCAAAACATTAAAACCTCTCTTTCTGTCACACTGGCATAAAGAAATGAAAAAAGATAGTAACACTACCTGTATTTAGCAGTTTAAGACATTAAAAACATTGAGAATTAAAGTGTTTATTTGTAAAAAATTGTCAAACAGTTTAAACAGTTATTACCTTCTTCTCATATTATTACATACCATATGGAGTAAGCATCTTTTCTATGCCTTAGTGAATTGTCACACTCTTTTTGAAGTTTGTATCAGTTTCCAACATTTTATCTGTTGTGCTTTCAATGTTGTGAGATATCTTAGAGTTTATGGTGAAGATTTTTTCTCAGTGTCACTTTCTCTTTTATATCTTCATCCTTTTTATTGCAATTACTTTTGTCATTTATGTCAAAAAAGGAGCCCCGGCTAGGCATCAGTGGCTCATGCTTGGAATCCCAACACTTTGGGAGGCTGAGATGAGATTATCATTTGAGCCCAGGAGTTTCACACCACCCTGGGAAATACAGAGAAACTCCATCGCTACTAAAAATAAATAAATTAGCTGGGCACTGTGGCATGCACCTGTGGTCCCACCTACACAGAAGGCAGAAGTGGGAGGATTTCTTAAGCCCAGAATGTTGAGGCTGTAGTGAACTGTGATAATGTCACCTCACTCCAACCTGGGCAACACAGGGAGACTCTGTCTTTAAAAAAAAAAAAGCATGCCATTGCTAAGTTCCTCTAACTGCAAAGCTAGGGTCTTTCAATCAGTGGCAGTGTCAACATTCCCATGCTCCAACTATATTTCTTCTGTAATTTCATTGATGTTTAATTCAAATTTCACCTCTAGCATTATGTGATTTTTTTTGCATTTTCATCTTTGTTGGCCAATTTCTTCTTTTAATTATCAATTTTTATAAAACTTCACATGGATTTATCACTGGGAGACAAGAAGGCAACACAACTATACTCTTTGCTGTCTGTGTGTTAACTGAATAACAGGTATGTAGTACCCAAGACTTTGAAAGAAGAGATGTGATTGGTCTCTGACCATGATGCCCCTCTGTTATTTACATAATGATTTGTGGACTGGATGGCTAGTGGCAAAGTTTGTACTTTCTGCAATTTCTCATTGTTTATATACAGTGGTAATTGAAATTTGAACTGTGTTGTTGGGGGACTGGTGTTATCTAACTACACTGTGGTAAATGAAATTTGTGCATTTTTGTACTATGCAAGATGAGAACTGCCTGTATGTGCTCAATAGAAATGCATATATGTGTTCACCGAAAGACAGGCACAAGAATGCTCATAGTGGTGCCATTCACAATACTGATAAAGTGGAAACAATTCAAATGCCCATAAGAGGTAGAATGGGTAAAAAACTTGTGGTTTAATCAGAAAATGGAATATCTTCTGGCAATGGGGTTTTACAAACACAGCTACATGGAATAATATGAATGAATATTACAAAATGTTGAGCTAAAAAAGCTAAACATCAACGAATACAAATGATGTATTTCCATTTATATGAAGTTTGAAAAACAGGCAAAATGAATCAGTCATACCAGAGCTCAGGGCAGTAATTGTCATTGGCAGAGGTGGTGACGAGAAGGGAGTGTAGTGGGGTCTGGGGTGGTGCTAATATTCTGTTTTTTGATCTGGTTATAAGTATATTTTTAGTTTTGATAATCTAACAACCTGTACACTTATGATTGGTGTCCTTTTCTATATGTATGTTATATGTCAATATAACTTTTACCAAAAAAATTACGTTTCTAACTTGAGGACTAAAGTTTATAATCTTTTGGTATAACTCACAGTGGATTCTGTGAGCTCCCTAGAATAACGGTATTCATGTCCTTTCTTGATTTGGGGGTGGTGAAAGGTGGAATTACAACAATGGCGAAATGGTTCATAACCCTGGGGAGAGGCAGAGAAATGTGTTGTACAAGTTAATATCATTTGTCACTAGGTTGTCATTTAAAAAGGAAAGATGGGAGGGGCTCCAGAGCATGAAGTGCAAAAACATACTTCCAGACCCTTCACCACTGTTGCCAGGGCCAGCACTCAATATATCATATAGTCCAGCCCCAGCCTCCTGGTTTTTCAGCTTTTGATGTGTATTTGTCTGCTTGGGCTGCTGTAACGAAATGCCATAGGCTGGGTAGTTTAAACGACAGATGTTTATTTCTCATAGTTCTCAAGGCTGAGAAGTTCAGATTAAGATGCCTGCAGATTGAGTTACTTGTAAGGGTCTGCTTCCTGGAGTATAGAGAGGTACTTTCTGTGTCCTTCCATGGCAGACAGATGGGGAGAGGGACAGAGGAATCTCTCTGATTTCAGTTCTTATAAGGACACCAATGTCATCAGACCAGGGCCCCACCATTAGGACCTAATCTAAACCTTATTACCTCCCAGAGGCTCCACTTCCCAATACCATCACAGGGTTAGGGCTTCAAAGTATGAATTTTGTGAGGGGGACACAATTCAGTTCACAGTAGACATTATCTATTGAACTTCCAACTGGGGAAACTGACGATCCTGCATTCCTCAACCTCACCACACAGTCACACTTTTTAACCCCCTTCTCTGTGTATAATTGTGCAATAATGTTAGTCAGGTCAGGTGAAACAAGAACCCAGAAACATCACATGACTTGAAATGCAGTTGGTTCCTAAATCTGTCCTTTCTAACCCTGCCCTCTGCCCTGCTCTGGCAATCCCACACAGCATGCACAATGTTTATTCTAGTGCTTTGCCTTTACCCACACCGTTCCTTCTCCCTAGAACCTCTCTCCTTCCCATCTTCACTTGGCTTCCTTTGTTGGTTAGTTCAAGTCTGTCTCAGTTCCATCTTTTCCAGCAACCCTTCCCTTCCCTGGCCCCTGCCTGCAGTTCCACCCAAGGTCTCCTTCCACTGTCGTAAGAACTAAACTTCATTCCTGCAACTATCATTCCATGTTGAAATTATGTGTGCAGGAGTGTCTCCACCCCAAGACTTTCAGCTCCCTGAAGAGAGAAACCTTGTTTTTTAATCTGTGTAATTCCCAGTACAAGCACTATGCTTAGTATACAAAAGGCATTTTATGCTTATTTAACAAATGAAATTGTGCCTAGGCAACATGGCAAAACCTTGTCTCTACAAAAATTAGCTGGGCATGATGGCATGCACCTATAGTCCAGGCTACTTGGGAGGCTGATGTGAGAGGATCACTTGAGTATGGGAAGAAGAGGTTGCAGTTGAGCTGAGATTGTGCCACTGTACTTCATCCTGGATGACGGAGCCAGATTATGCCTCAAAAAAAAAAAAAATAATTGAAGTGGTAATTGGAGTTTTCACTTACCTGTGCAGTCAGGTTTGTTTTTCTTAATATTTGATACCTTTGCTTTGATGGGAATAAAACTGTTTCCCACTGGATAACAGTTCTTTTGGTTTGCAAGAAAATTTGCAGGCCAGGCACAATTCACAGACTCTAATATCCTGTAGACAGGAGTCTCTGTCACACCTGATTTACTTCTTAATGGGTGTGTTTCTTACTCCAGAGTATGACTGTCCTATTAGAGTTGACTTGTACTAAATCGATAAAAGAGAATTAGGGGAAAGGGCAAATAATACTAATAGTAGTTACAACACTATTTCATGATAAGAAAACAAGATTGGAAGGTTAATGGTTAGATGGACTTAAAGTGCAAGAGATTGTTAATCTTTGGTTACTTTACAAATGAAGTAGATAACCCTTAGGTCATAAGAATATATTATTTAAAGTGTAATTTTGTGTTTGCTTCACCATTTCCCTGGGATCTTAAAGCTTTTTATAAGGTTATTTACCCGCATGTAAAAATTTATTTGTTTGATAAATTAAGGGAAATAATTTATTTTTCAGCAGTTTTTCCTAGGATATTAGCTGCTAAAAGTTTATAAGTTAAAGAACTCAGTGGCTTTTTCTTGGAATCTCATACATCGTGCAAATTTCCTTATAAATGATCACTCTGGAAGTGATGTTTCAGGCTGCTTTGAACCCAGAGAGCCTTTCAGTTGGTGCAGTGCCAGCTCTGGTTTTATTAGAGAAAATGAAGAAAAAGAAGCTCATCTCCTCTTTCATCATTATTTATTGCTCACTGAAATCCAAATAAACAAAAATTGGTTGCTTCTTTAATAAACTGAAAATACTGCCATTCATGGTTTAAGATAGAATTCTTAATCAAAAGCTCAATTTATCTACAACTTCTGAAACAGATATTGGCTTTAAATATTACTTTAAACATCTTCTGTAGCCAATATCTGCATTATAATATAAAGCCCAGTGCCTTTCTAGTCAACAAATGCTTGTTGTAAGAGAACCACTAGGTGTATTTGAGGAAAAAAGATGTTGTTTAAAGGGTATAAAAAAAAAGTCCTTCTTATCAAACATATATATATATATATTGGTTTTTGTTCCTGACAACTCCTGTAACCTTTGTTATAGTCTTGTTATAATGTTGGGGCACTTTAGGCCTCACAGGCAGGCCTCAGGAATCAGAATCTCTCTGACCTTCTCCTGCCCTCCTTTACCTCCTTTTTTTCCCCAAGGTAGGAATCTTTCTGGGACTTTCTACCTTGGAGAGGGCCATAAAACAATTCTCTGACCTATCTTGTCTGATTGCAGGTCATAAGACCTTCATTTCAGAAGGGGTGCTGCCCATTCCCTGGAGGAAGGAAGGCTGTAAGAGAGGTCAGGAAGAATCTGAACAGATAGGCTTTGGTGAGTTTTCCATTTAGCATATAGTTAGCTCTATCCTTTTTGTCCAATCACATTTCTACATGGTTGTCAATCATGCCTATCCAGTGAATTCTCCATAAAAGGCCTAAGAGGACAAGGTTGAGAGAGCTTCTGGACAAATGAACACATGGAGGTTTGCAGGAGGGTGAACACGAACTTATTCATGTACTGGGAGGGTGCCAACTCCATGGGGACCAAAGCTCCTGTGTCTGGGACTCTTCCAGATCTCACCTTATGTATCTCTTCATCCAGCTTATTATTTGCATTCTTTAAAATATCCTTTGTAGTAAATTGGTAAACATGAATAAGTGTTTCCCTGAGTTCTATAAGTTGCTCTAGAAAATTAACTGAACTCAAAGAGAGGGTCATGGAAACCATAACCTGTAGTTGGTTGATCGTTGATGTTCCAGAGGCCCAGCTGGTTGCAGATGGTTGATGTTCCAGAGGCTCAGACTTGTGACTGATGGGAAGGAGGCTGTAGTCTTATGGGACTGAGCCCTCAACCTGTGGTATCTGAGGCAATCTTCAGGGAGACTGCATCAAAATTAAATTGGATTGGAGGACATCTAACTGGTGTCTGCTGCAGAATTAAATGATAGTTTGGTGTGTGAAGAGAAAGCCCTGCCACATTTGGTTACAGAAGTCTTCTGTGTTGATTGTTGTTGTGATGTGAGTACAGAGGGGAAACACAGTTTGAGTTTGTTTTTCTACAAATAATTCCCTTTACAAGTTTCCATTATGGCCCCATGACCATATTTCAGTCAACTGATATGAACATCTGTAATATATGCAACTGTTGGGTTGTTCCTTTAAAAGGAAAAAGATGTAATCTTCCCTCTCCTCTCCTCTACTGACAAGGTGGAATTCAGATGCGATGGCTAGAGCTGGACCCATGTGAGACCATGAGACAGAAACTGTGCTGAGAGTGGTGGAACCATGAGACAGAAAAGGCTGGGGTCTCCAGCACTGTGGAGCAGTTCTTTCAGTCAGCCTAGACCGCCTGCCTAAGTCAGCTATATGAGAGAAAAACAAACTAACTTGTGTAACCTATTGTTCCTTTAGCCTTTTCTACAGCTAGACCTGAATGATACACAATATGCAGACATTCCTACCATTCATAATTTATTCCTAGGGATTAAATCATTATATCATAAATTCCCTGTTAAAACTCAACTACCTTGGGAAAAGTGCTTAGGTCAGTAACTTCTTAACATAAATTAGTTTATCCATTTACTTTTATTCCTTCACTACTTTTAGGGGTTTGGATTAAAGGAAGATTCAATTGTTAAGGTTGACACTGTGTTAATCAAAATAAGAAAGCTGATTTGGAGCCACGTGTGGTAGTGCATGCCTGTAATTCCAACTACTAGTAGGGCTGAGTCTGGAGGATTACTGAGCCTAGAAGTTGGAGACCAGCCTGAGCAACATAGTGAGACCCATCTCATTAAAACAAAAACAAACAAACAAATAAATAAACAAATGCCTGACTTGGGACAGAGAACTCAGCTGTGTCTGACAGGGCTGGGTCAGCCAATTAGTATAGCATTAGCACTCTCTGCATAAGCAAGATCATATTCTAAAGTGAGAGATAACAAAGAGTGGGATCCTTCAAGGACAGGGTCTAACTAATAATTCATGAGAGTGTGGGTGAAAAGGTCTGAAGCTCAGGCTATTGCTTGGAAGAGAAATAAATTAGATGCTGTTTAAATTGGCAACTGGCTTTTAAGTAGGTACAAGTATTGATGGATATTAGTCTTATGTAATTTTTCTCCTGAATGGCAAACATTTTTTTCCCCAGTAACATTGGCCATGGAACTTAAAATAATGCTGCCATGAAGACATATCTTTTCTGCTTTTCTGTGTCCCTTCCTCCTTCATTTTCTCATAATTCAGTGTTCTCTCCTTCAACTTATTCTTTATCTTTTTCTTCTAGCCCTAGAATTTTCTACATTTGATTTCTCTATCCTGTTTGCTCAACAAGATTTATAATCTTTTGAGGAATCCCTCTTTTTCTGTTGTTTGGAATAGTTTCAGAAGGAATGGTACCAGCTCCTCTTTGTACCTCTGGTAGAATTCAGTTGTGAATCCATCTGGTCCTAGGCTTTTTTTGGTTGGTAGGCTATTAATTACTGTCTCGATTTCAGAACTTGTTATTGGTCTACTCAGGGATTCTACTTCTTCCTGATTTAGTCTTGGGAGGGTATATATATCCAGGAATTTATCTATTTCTTCTAGATTTTTCTAGTTTATTTGCATAGAGGTATTTATAGTATTTTCTGATGGTAGTTTGTATTTCTGTGGGATTGGTGGTGATATCCCCTTTATAATTTTTTATTGTGCTTATTTGATTCTTCTCTCTTTTCTATTAGTCTGGCTAGCAGTCTATTTTGTTGATCTTTTCAAAAAACCAGCTCCTGGATTCATTGATTTTTATGAAGGGTCTTTCCTGTCTGTCTCTCCTTCAGTTTTGCTCTGATCATAGTTATTTCTCATCTTCTGCTAGCTTTTGAATGGGTTTTCTCTTGCTACTTTAAGTTCATTGAATTGTGATTTTTTTTTTAGATTTTCTTGCTTTTGCTTGTGGGCATTTACTGCTATGAATTTCCTCTAAACACTGCTTTGGCTGTGTCCCAGAGACTCTGGTACATTGTGTCTGTTCTCATTGGTTTCAAAAGAACTTATTTATGTCTGCCATAATTTTGTTACTTACCCAGTAGTCATTCAGGAGCAGGTTGTTCAGTTTCCATATAGTTGTGTGGTTTTGTGTGAGTTTCTTAATCCTGAGTACTAATTTTCCTCATCATTGAGATAATCATGGGGTTTTTGTCATTGGTTCTGTTATGTGGATTGATTTGCATATGTTGAACCAGCCTTGCATCCCAGGGATGAAGCCAACTTGATCATGGTGGATAAGCTTCTTAATGTGCTGCTGAATTTCATTTGCCAGTATTTTACTAAGGATTTTCACATTTCACATCGAAGTTCAACAGGGATACAGTCTGAGAGATTGTTTCTTATGATTTCCATTCTTTTGCATTTGCTGAGGAATGTTTTACTTCCAATTATATGGTCAATTTTAGAATAAGTATGATGTGATGCTGAGAAGAATGTATATTCTGTCTATCTGGGGTGGAGAGGAGTTCTGTAGATGTCTATTAAGTCCGCTTGGTCCAAAGCTGAGTTCAAGTCCTGAATATCCTTGTTAATTTTCTGTCTCGTTGTCTAATATTGACAGTGGAGTGTTAAAGTTTCCCACTATTATTGTGTGGGAGTCAAAGTCTCTTTGTAGGTCTCTAAGAACTTGCTTCATGAATCTGGGTGCTCCTGTATTGGGTGCATATATATTTAGGATCATTAGCTCTTCTTGTTGCTTTGAACCCTTTACCATTATGTAATGCCCTTTCTTGTCGTTTTTGATCTTTGTTGCTTTAGAGACTGTTTTATCAGAGACTAGGATTGCAACCCCTGCTTTTTATTGCTTTCTATTTGCTTGGTAAATATTCCTCCATCCCTTTATTTTGAGCCTGTGCGTTTTTGCATGTGAGATGGGTCTCCTGAATACAGCACAATGATGGGTCTTGAATCTTTATCCAATCATTCTGATACCAAAACCTGGCAGAGACCAAAAAAGAAAAAAAGAGAAAATTTCAGGCCAATATCCCTGATAAACATAGATGTGAAAATCCTTAATAAAATATGGCAAACTGAATTCAGCAGCACGTCAAGAAGCTTATCCACCATGATCAACTTGGCTTCATCCCTGGGATGCAAGGCTGGTTCAACTTATGCAAATCAATCCATACAATTCATCACATAAACAGAACCAATGACAAAAACCCCATGATTATATCCATAGATGCAGAAAAGGCCTTCTTTATCCAATCATCCTGATACCAAAACCTGGAAGAGACAAAACAAAAAGAGAAAATTTCAGGCCAATATCCCTGATGTGAAAATCCTTAATAAAATACTGACAAACCAAATCCAGCAGCATATTGAAAAGCTTATCCACCACAATCAAGTTGGCTTCATCCCTGGGATTCAAGACTGGTTCAACATACACAAATCAATAAATATAATCGATCACATAAACAGAACCAATGACAAAAACCACGTGATGATCTCAATAGGTGCAGAAAAGGCCTTCAACAAAATTTAATACCTCTTCATGCTAAAAACTCTCAATATCTAATAAACTAGGTATTGATGAAATGTGTCTCAAAATAATAGAAACTATTTATGACAAACCCACAGCCAATATCATACTGAATGGGCAAAAGTTGGAAGTATTCCCTTTGAAAACTGGCACAAGACAAGGATGCCCTCTCTCATCACTCCTATTCAACATAATACTGGAAGTTCTGGCCAGGGCAATCAGGCAAGAGAAATGAATAAAGGTATTCAAATAGAAAGAGAGGAAGTTAAATTGTCTTTGTTTGCAGATGACATGATTGTATATTTAGAAGACCCCATAATCTCAGTCCCAAATCTCTTTAGTCTGATAAGCAACTTCAGCAAAGTCTCAGGATACAAAATTAATGTGCAAAAATCACAAGCATTTCTATATACCAATAATACACAAACAGAGAGCCAAATCATGAGTGAACTCCATTCACAATTGCTACAAAGAGAATAAGGTCCCTAGGAATACACCTTGCAAGATATGTGAAGGACCTTTTCAAGGAGAACTACAAACCGCTGTTCAAGGAAATAAGATGGGACACAAACAATTGGAAAAACATGCTCATGGATACGAAGAATCAATATCAGAAAAATGGCCATACTGCCAAAAGTAATTTATAAATTCAACACTATCCCCATCAAGCTACCATTGACTTTCTTCACAGAATTAGAAAAACTATTTTAAATTTCATATGGAACAAGCAAAGCCTGTATAGCCAAAACAATCCTAAGCAAAAAGAACAAAGCTGGAGGTGTGCTACCTGACTTCAAACTATACTATAAGGTTACGGTAACCAAAACAGCATGATACTTTTACCAAAACAGAGTTATAGACCAATGGAACAGAACAGAGGCCTCAGAAGTAACACCACACATCTACAACCATCTGATCTTTGACTAACCTGACACAAACAAGCAATGGGGAAAGAATTCCCTATTTAATAAATGGTGTTGGGGAAACTGGCTAGTCATATTCAGAAAACTGAAACTGGACTCCTTCCGTATACCTTATACAAAAATTAACTCAAGATGGATTAAAGACTTAAACTTAAGATGTAAAACTATAAAAACCCTAGAACACCTAGGTAATACCATTTAGGACATAGGCATGGGCAAAAACTTCATGACTGAAACACCAAACGCAATGGGAACAAAAGCCAAAATTGACAATTAAACTAAAGAGCTTCCGCACAGAAAAAAAACCAACTATCATCAGAGTGAACAGGCAACCAAGAGAATGGGAGAAAATTTTTGCAATCTTCCCATCTGACAAAGGGCTAATATCCAGAATCTACAAAGAACTAAAACAAATGTACAAGAAAAAAAAAATCCCATCAAAACTGGGTGAAGGATATGAACAGACACTTCTCAAAAGAAGACATTTATGCAGTCAACAAACATTTGAAAAAAGTTCATCATCACTGGTCATTGGAGAAATGCAAATCAAAGCCACAGTGAATACCATCTCATGACAGTTAGAATGGTAATTATTAAAAAGTCAGGAAAGGGGGGGACTCAAGATGGCGCTGTGAGAACAACCCAGGATTGGAGCCCGCGTTGAATCCGCAAACGGTGAGTCAGTGCTGCATTTCCAGACTGATCTTTGTTGCCCACAGAACGGGGAAACTCCCAAGTATAAAAAGACACGGGACGCCAGGCAGTAGGTCTGCCTGGCGAAGCCGGCAGCCGGGGCGGCGGCGGCCGGCCCTACCCAGCAATCCCCACAGGGCGCACTTGTCCGGGTGCCTTGTTGAACCGGCAACCTGAGACTTGAGAGGGCTGGACTTGAGACTGAACGAGACTTGCACAGTAGCCCAGCCCAGGGGATTGCAGGGACAGATCGTTTGGGATACCCAGTGGGACGAACAAAACCGCGATTTCAAACTATCCCGGGCAGACGGTCCGAGACGCTCTGTGGGGGAGGGGCGTCCACCACTACGGAGGCAACCTGCCCCAACTGATATACACGCCCACTGCTGAGGCAGCCAGCCATTGCCGAGGCAACCCGCCCCAACTGAGATACACGCCCACTGCTGAAGCAGCCAGCCGTTGCCGAGGCAACCCGTCCCTACTGAGATACACGCCCACTGCTGACGCAGCCTGCTGTTGCTGAGGCAACAAGCTACAACGAAGAGACTCCACCGCAGGGCGTGGCGGAGACCACAGCAGAGCCGGCAGGAACAGCGCGAATCACACAACAGCAGGGCGGAGCCTCGGCAGCCAAACAGTGGCTAGTCTGCCTTCGAGCTGGGCAGGACACCTGATCGGACATCCAAAAATAAAGCCCAAACCCCTCAACACAGAGCATTTGAGAAAAAAAAAAAGGGTTGTTTAATGAGCTGTGTTGCAGCAGAATCAAACATAGCAGCCTAACAGCCCTGAATGAACAACAGAGTGCACAGCTCAGCAATTAAACCCCTATAAAGTACAAACTGTCTCCTCAAGCAGCTCCCTGACCCCTCTATATCCAAAAGACTGTCATTAGGCAGGCATCATCCTGGGACAAAGAGAGCAGAAAAAGAAACTGGTAGCATCCCTCGCTGTGCCACGGCTACTAGAGGTGCACCCCAGACAAGCAGGGTCTGGAGCGGACCTCAACAGTTGTACAGCGAAGGGGCTAGACTGGTAGAAGGAAAACCAAGCAACAGAAATACTTCATCATCAACATTCTGGGTGTCCACTCAGAGACCCAAACGAAAAGTGAGCAACTACGCAGACGACCAGCGGACAAATCCACAAAGATGGGAAGAAACCAGCGCAAAAAGGAGGAAAACACCCGAAACCAGAACACATCGCCTCCTAGAAAGGACCAAAACTCCTCACCAGCAAGGGAAC
Source organism: Callithrix jacchus (assembly GCF_049354715.1). Lineage (NCBI taxonomy): Eukaryota > Metazoa > Chordata > Mammalia > Primates > Cebidae > Callithrix > Callithrix jacchus. The sequence goes on along the minus strand of NC_133503.1, from coordinate 135,118,854 downwards.
AAAGCTGGACGGAGAATGACTGTGACGAAATGACGGAATTAGACTTCAGAAGATGGATAATGAGAAACTTTTGTGAGCTAAAAGATCATGTATTAAATCAATGCAAAGAAACTAAGAACCTTGAAAAAAGATTTGAAAAAAGATTCGAGGAAATGATAACAAGAATGGATACCTTAGAGAGGAATATGAATAAATTAAAGGAGCTGAAAAACACAATACGAGAACTTCGCGAAGCAAACGCAATTTCAATAGCCGAATTGACCAAGCAGAAGAAAGAATATCTGAAGTCGAAGACCAACTCAATGAAATAAAACGAGAAACCAAGCTCAGAGAAAAAAGCGCAAAAAGGAATGAACAAAGTCTCCAAGAAATGTGGGACTATGTGAAAAGACCTAACCTACGTTTGATAGGTGTACCAGAAGGGGATGAAGAGAATGAATCCCAGCTGGAAAATACTCTTCAGGACATCATCCAGGAAAATTTCCCCCACCTAGCAAGACAAGCCAACATTCAATTGCAGGAAATACAGAGAACACCACAAAGATATTCCGCAAGAAGAGCAACCCCAAGGCACATAATCGTCAGATTCAACAGGGTTGAAATAAAGGAGAGAATACTAAGGGCAGCCAGAGAGAAAGGTCGGGTCACCCACAAAGGGAAGCCCATCAGACTCACAGCAGATCTCTCGGCAGAAACACTACAAGCCAGAAGAGAGTGGGGGCCAATATTCAACATTCTTAAAGAAAAGAACTTTCAACCCAGAATTTCATATCCAGCCAAACTGAGCTTCAGAAGTGAAGGAAGAATAAAATCCTTTGCGAACAAGCAAGTACTCAGAGATTTTGTCACCACCAGGCCTGCTTTACAAGAGCTCCTAAAAGAGGCACTACACATAGAAAGGATCAATCAGTACCAGCCATTCCAAAATCACACTGAATGCTAAAGAGCTTCAACATAATGAAGAATCTACAACAACTAACAGGCAAAACAGCCACTTAGAATCAAAATGGCAGTATCAAATTCACACATAACAATATTAACCCTAAATGTAAATGGACTAAATGCACCAATCAAAAGACACAGACTGGCAAATTGGATAAAAATCCAAAACCCATCAGTGTGCTGTATCCAGGAAACCCATCTCACATGCAAGGATACACAAAGGCTCAAAATAAAGGGATGGAGGAAGATTTACCAAGCTAATGGAAAGCAAAAAAAAGCAGGAGTTGCAATTCTCATCTCTGATAAAATAGACTTTAAAGCAACAAAGATCAAAAGAGACAAAGAAGGCCATTACATAATGGTAAAAGGATCGATAAAACAAGAAGAGCTAACGATCCTAAACATATATGGACCCAACAAAGGAGCACCCAGATACATAAGGCAAGTTCTTAATGACTTACAGAAGGACTTAGACTCCCACACAATAATAGTGGGAGACTTTAACACTCCACTGTCAATACTAGACAGATCAACCAGACAGAAAATCAACAAGGATACCCAGGGCTTGAACTCAGACCTGAAGCAAGCAAACCTGGTGGACGTTTACAGAACTCTCCACCCCAAATCCACAGAATACACATTCTTCTCAGCACCACATCATACCTACTCTAAAATTGACCACATAATTGGAAGTAAAGCACCGCTCAACAAATGCAAAACAACTGAAATCATAACAAACAGCCTCTCAGACCATAGTGCAATCAAGTTAGAACTCAGAATTCAGAAACTGACCCAGAACCGCACAGCTTCATGGAAACTGAACAACTGGCTCTTGAATGTTGACTGGGTAAACAACGAAATGAAGGCAGAAATAAAGAAGTTCTTCGAAACCAATGAGAACGAAGACACAACATGCCAGAACCTCTGGGACACATTTAAAGCAGTCTCTAGAGGAAAGTATATAGCAATAAGTGCCCATATGAGGAGAATGGAGAGATCCAAAATTGACACCCTATCGTCAAAATTGAAAGAGCTAGAGGAGCAAGATCAAAAAAACTCAAAACCCAGCAGAAGACAAGAAATTACTAAGATCAGAGCTGAGCTGAAGGAGATTGAGACACGAAAAACCCTTCAAAAAATCAATAAATCCAAGAGCTGGTTTTTTTACAAGATCAACAAAATAGACAGACCACTAGCCAGATTGATTAAAAATAAAAGAGAGAACAACCAAATAGATGCAATAAAAAATGATAAAGGGGAAATCACCACAGATTCCACAGAAATTCAAACCATCATCAGAGAATATTACAAACAACTCTATGCACATAAACTAGTAAACCTGGAAGAAATGGATAAATTCCTGGACTCCTGTGTCCTCCCAAGCCTAAACCAGGAGGAAGCTGAAACTATGAATAGACCAATAACAAGGTCTGAAGTTGAGGCAGCAATTAAGAGCCTACCTCACAAAAAAAGCCCAGGTCCAGATGGGTTCACAGCCGAATTCTATCAGACACACAAGGAGGAGCTGGTACCATTCCTTCTAAAACTATTTCAAACAATCCAAAAAGAGGGAATCCTTCCCAAATCATTTTATGAGAACAACATCATCCTGATACCAAAACCCGGCAGAGACCCAACGAGAAAAGAAAACTTCAGGCCAATATCCATGATGAACATAGATGCAAAAATCTTCAATAAAATATTGGCAAGCCGATTGCAACAGCAAATCAAAAAACTTATTCATCATGATCAAGTAGGATTCATCCCAGGGATGCAAGGCTGGTTCAACATACGCAAGTCTATCAACGTAATTTACCACATAAACAGAACCAAAAACAAAAACCACATGATTATCTCAATTGACGCAGAGAAGGCATTTGACAAAATTCAACAGCCCTTTATGCTAAAAACCCTCAATAAACTCGGTATCGATGGAACGTATCTCAAAGTAATAAAAGCTATTTATGACAAACCAACAGCCAATATCATACTGAATGGGCAAAAACTGGAAGCATTCCCTTTGAAATCTGGTACTAGACAAGGATGCCCTCTCTCACCACTCCTATTCAATATAGTACTGGAAGTTCTAGCCAGAGCAATCAGGCAAGAAAAAGAAATAAAGGGTATTCAAATAGGAAAGGTGGAAGCCAAATTGTCTCTATTTGCAGACGACATGATAGTATACCTAGAAGACCCCATCGCCTCAGCCCAAAAACTCCTGAAACTGATAAACAACTTCAGCAAAGTCTCAGGATATAAAATCAATGTGCAAAAATCACAAGCATTCGTCTACACCAATAACAGACTTAAAGAAAGCCAAATCAAGAGCGAACTGCCATTCGCAATTGCTACAAAAAGAATAAAATACCTTGGAATACAACTCACAAGGAACGTAAGGGACCTCTTCAAGGAGAACTACAAACCACTGCTCAACGAAATCAGAGAGGACACAAACAGATGGAGAAACATTCCATGTTCATGGTTAGGAAGAATTAATATCGTGAAAATGGCTATACTGCCCAAAGTAATTTACAGAATCAACGCTATCCCCATCAAGCTACCATTGACTTTCTTCACAGAACTGGAAAAAACCACCATGAACTTCATATGGAACCAAAAGAGAGCCCGCATAGCCAAGTCAATTCTAAGCAAAAAGAACACAGCGGGGGGCATCACACTACTGGATTTCAAACTATACTACAAGGCTACAGTAATCAAATCAGCATGGTACTGGTACCAAAACAGAGATATAGACCAATGGAACAAAACAGAGGCACCGGAGGCAACACAACATACATACAACTATACAATCTTTGATAAACCTGACAAAAACAAGCAATGGGGCAAGGATTCCATGTTTAACAAATGGTGTTGGGAAAACTGGCTAGCCATGTGCAGAAAGCAGAAACTGGACCCCTTCCTGACACCTTACACTAAAATTAACTCCAGATGGATTAAAGACTTAAACATAAGACTTGGCACCATAAAAACCCTAGAAGGAAATCTAGGCAAAACTATCCAGGACATAGGAGTAGGCAAGGACTTCATGAACAAAACACCAAGAGCATTGGCAACAAAAGCCAAAATAGACAAATGGGACCTAATGAAACTCCACAGCTTCTGCACGGCAAAAGAAACATTCACTAGAGTGGATCGGCAACCAACAGAATGGGAAAAAATTTTCGCAGTCTACCCATCTGACAAAGGGCTGATATCCAGAATTTACAAACAATTCAAGCAGATTTACAGGAAAAAAACAAACAAGCCCATTCAAAAGTGGGCAAAGGATATGAACAGATACTTTACGAAAGAAGACATATATGAGGCCAACAATCATATGAAAAAATGCTCATCGTCACTGGTCATCAGAGAGATGCAAATCAAAACCACATTGAGATACCATCTCACGCCAGTTAGAATGGCGATCATTAAAAAATCTGGAGACAACAGATGCTGGAGAGGATGTGGAGAAAAAGGAACACTTTGACACTGTTGGTGGGAGTGTAAATTAGTTCAACCATTGTGGAAGACAGTGTGGCGATTCCTCAAGGCCTTAGAAATAGAAATTCCATTTGACCCAGCAATCCCATTACTGGGTATATATCCAAAAGGCTATAAATCGTTCTACTATAAGGACACATGTACACGAATGTTCATTGCAGCACTGTTTACAATAGCAAAGACCTGGAATCAACCCAAATGCCCATTGATAATAGACTGGATTGGAAAAATGTGGCACATATACACCATGGAATATTATGCAGCAATCAGAAATGATGAGTTCGTGTGGTTTGTAGGGACATGGATGAATCTGGAAAACATCATCCTCAGCAAACTGACACAAGAACAGAAAATGAAACACCGCATATTCTCACTCATAGGTGGGTGATGAAAAATGAGAACACATGGACACAGAAAGGGGAGTACTAAACACTGGGGTCTATTGGGGGGAAAAGGGAGGGCCAGTGGGAGGGGGAGGTGGGGAGGGATAGCCTGGGGAGAAATGCCAACTGTGGGTGAAGGGGAGAAGAAAAGCAAAGCACACTGCCATGTGTGTACCTACGCAACTGTCTTGCATGCTCTGCTCATGTACCCCAAAACCTAAAATCCAATAAAAAATTAAAAAAAAAAAAATGTCAGGAAACAACAGATGCTGGAGAAGATGTGGAGAAATAGGAACACCTTTACACTGTTGGTGGGAATGTAAATTAGTTCAACCATTGTGGAAGACAGTGTGGCAATTTCTCAGGGATCTAGAACCAGAAATACCATTTGACCCAGCTATCCCATTACTGGGTATATACACCCAAAGGATTATAGATCATTCTACTATAAAGACATATGCACATGTATGTTTATTGCAGCATGGTTCACTATAGCAAAGACTTAGAACCAACCCAAATGCCCATCAATGATAGAATGGATAAATAAAATATAGCACATATACACCATAGAATACTATGCAGCCATTAAAAAGGATAAGTTCATGTCTATTTCAGGGACATGAATGAAGCTGGAAGCCATCATTCTCAGCAAACTAACACAAGAACAGAAACTCAAACACTGCATGTTCTCCCTCATAAGTGGGAGTTGAATAATGAGAACACATGGACACAGGGAGGGGAACATCACACACCAGGACCTATTGGGGGTGGGGGGCTAGGGGAGGGATAGCATTAGGAGAAATACCTAATGTAGATGACAGGTGCAGCAAACCACCATGGCACGTGTATACCTATGCAACAAACCTGCATGTTCTACACATGTATATCAGACCTTAAAGTATACTAATGATAAAATAAAATTTTAAAAAGATTTATAATCTATGAGCTCCCAAATCACAAAGCAATGTTTCTCAAAATGAGCTGCTTCAGTTGTAACTGCTGTGCTAAATTCTGAAACATGAACAATAAGGTGGTTGACATTGAACAAAACACTTTACCTCTCTTGATTTTAGCTTTATTGTCCTAAAATATGGAAACAAGTGAGCTCTGGATAGTCTTTTTCCTCTCTAACAGCACTCTCAGGGCCTCCTTTTTTGTTAAGCAGTCACTTGGAGGTGCCAGTACTCTATTGATATGTATTAGATGCTTTCTCCATCCCTCTCCTGACGTGTACCCTCACCCTTCCCTATTTGCTTTGGCAATAAAACTTCTTATTACCTCCAGACTGGTCTGTGGAGTTGGAAGAATTAATTTATTTGAGCAGAAGTGTATCAATGTTTTTATACACTAAAAAAGGTACAAGGGATGAATTATTGCAGAACGAAATAAACAAAAAAACAAAAGCACTAATTCTATTTTTTAAAGAGACAGGGTCTTCTTCTGACTCCCATGCTGCAGTGCAGTGGTGCAACCATAGCTCACTATAACATCAAAATCCTAGACTCAGGGAATCCTTCCACCTCAGCCTCCTGAGTAGCTAGAAGTATAGGAGAGTGTCACCATGACTGCTTAAGAGAACCAGTTCTATGATTTTGACAAGGAACTTGGAAACTGCTTATCTACTTGCTTCAGTGGTTTGCCCACATCCACTTTTGTGGCTTTATGAATGTAGCATAACTTACTTCATGTTGTCTTTCTGGCCAAAATATCCTAGAAAATTAGTATTCAGTAATCAAGGCATTACTAATTTCTTGAGTGATCTATGCATGTTATGAAGCTAATTAAATTAATTCTATGTATTAGGTAAAAAATTTTTATTATGAAAATTCCTGTGCTAGGCAAGATGGAGTACACAAACTACAGCCTGTCTCTCCCCTAGTTACAACTAAAGCTCTGGACCAAATAAAAAGAGGAACTACCTGAGGACTGTGAAAAGCAAATAATAATACGAGAATTGGAAATTAAAGTAAAAACTTGATTAACATCCTGGAGTGGGGAAGGGTTTCATGGGTTTTTTTCTTCTTTGACTCCTGGGTTTGAACTAAGGGCAAACTAACACAGGCTAACTGTCAGCAAATGCTGACAGAAAAACTCTGGCAGAAATCATTTCTTTCTAGCAGAGGACAGGAAAAGGGACTCCTGCTTTCCAGAGAGTGTTGTAGGAGAAAAATACCCATTTTTTTACAGTGCTTATGCTTTTTCTCTCCCAGCCCTGACTTAGGGCCAGCCCCAGCTGTGACATTACACTTCTACCACTTTGGTGCAGACACCTAAAGCCCCAAGAAAAGACTGAATCTCTGGGCTAAAAGAACTGGAAAAATGGATCCCATTGGTCAAAAACTGTGGGGGGAATCAAAACACATCACCAATGTGTGAAAAAATTAAAAAAACCCAGGAAACAATAATCAACAGAATTAACAGAGAGCAACACTGAGATACCCCAGATGTTGGAATTATCAGAAACAGACTTAAAGCAGCTATAATAACCATGCTACATAAAGCCATGATGAACACTCTTAAAATGGATAAGGAGATAGAAGTGCCCAGTAGAGAGGTAGAAGTTACATAAAAGAAACAAATGGAAATTTTAGAACTGCAAAACATAGTACCTAAAGACCTGAACAAGACTGTCAATCAGTTTGACATAATATTTGTAGAAGGTTTGGTAATTCTATGGTATACAATTACCATAAAATATTTGTTATTTTTTTGTTCTGTGTTTTATGAGACAGAGTCTCAATTTGTCATTCAGGCTGGAGCACAATAACAATCATTGCTCACTGCAACCTCTGCCTTCCAGGCTCAAGTGATCCTCCCCCCTCGGCCTCCCAAATAGTTGGGGCTACAGGTGCATGCCACCACACTTGGCTGACATTTGTTGTTGTTGTTATTGTTGCTTTGTTTTGGTAGACACAGGGTTTCATCATGTTGCTCAGGCTGGTCTCAAACTCCTGGGCTCAAGCAATCTGCCCGCCTCAGCCTCCCAAAGTGCTGGAGTTACAGACATATACCACCACACCTGGCCAAAATATTTATTATTTTTAAGTGCACATGGAACATTCACCAAGATAGATTATCTCTTAGACTATAAAACAAATCTTGACAAATTAAAGAATTGAAATCACACAAAATATGTTCTCTAGCCTTAATGAAATTATATTTGAAAACCAATAATGGAAAGATACCTAGAAAAATCACTAAATATTTGGAAACTAAGTAACATACTTCTGAATAATTAATGGATCAGAAGAATGTAATAGGGGAAAAATTAGAGTGTATTTTAAATAAAGTGAAAAGGGAAACAGAACATATCAAAATTTTGGGAGGCAAGAAAAGCAGTGTTTATACTGAATTTATAGTATTAAAGTCTTATGTTAGAAAAAGAATGATCTCAAATTAATAACTGAAGCTCCCACGTAAAGAAGTTAGAAAAAATAAAATTCAAAGCAGGGAGAAAATGCAAATCAAGAAGAGAAATCAAAATTACAAACAATAAAATCAGTGAAACTGAAGCCTGGTTCTGTGTAGATGAAAGAATTGATGAATCTCTACTTGTACTGACCAAGAAAAAAAATAGAAGGCACATAGTGCAAACATCAGGAATGAAAGAGGAAATAGCCCTACAGACCCAACATATATTAGAAGAGTAAAGTGTGATGTATATGTAAGAAGTTTATGTTTTTGCATTTGAATATCCAATTCATTTTCCATTGAATTGACCTTTGCAGTTTTGTCAAAAATCCATTGACCATATTTTTGTGTGTTAGTTTCTGAACTCTCTAGCAGGTTCCATGGGTTTACATGACTATCTTTTCACCAATTCCACACTGTTTTTATTATTGTAGCTTTATAGTAAGTCTTGAAATCAGGTCATGCAATCTTCCAACTTTGTTCTTCTTTTCTGAAATCGTTTTAACTACTCTGGTCCTTTGCATTCCTATGTGAATATCAGTGAAATATGGCACAGTAATAACACTATTGAAACATCTAGCAAAATAGGTGAATCTCAAATGTATTATCCTAAGCAAAACAGGATAGACTCAAAGGCTACCTATTTTATGATTTTATTTGTATAATAAAACTGGAAAACAAACAGACAAAACTGGAAAAACAAACCTGTAACGACAGAGAACACATCTGTGGCTGCCAGGGGGAGGGTTTGACTACAAAGGTACAACACAGAAGAGTTTTGGGAGTCAAAGGAAATGTTCTATCATATTTGTATTCATAGGTACATGACTCTATCAATTCATGAGAATTACAGAAGCTACTAAAAAAAGGAATAAAATTTACTATATGCCAAATAAAAATATAATTTAAAACAGTGTTTATTACTCTTCTTTTATTTTTACATTCCTTGTTAAAAACTGAAAGATTCAAGTGTGAGGATCTGCTTGGCTGGGTCTGATCAGTGACTGTGCCTTCACTTCTGAAAGCAGGTAGAGGTTGTCTTAGGTTGCTCTTGGCTTCTTTAATTGCACTTTCACAAAGTTTCATACAATTGGGAAGTTTTCCAAAATGAGAAGAGTTTGGAGGTGCCAATGGGAATAAAGATAAATGTCTCTTAGAATATCGTAATCAGTATAGAGGATGAAGATCCGGAGTTGTATCTTGATTCAATTAATTTATTCCCTTTGGGAGTGATGTTAAGAAAAAGAGAAGCCTCCAAGTTATATCTTTGGAGGTTGTTCAATGATCACTCACTCCATATTCCTTTTTACTTTATTTTTTCTTTCTCTTCCTGCACCCTTCATTCAGCACACACTCCCTCCTATCTGTTTTCTCTATCCCCTCCCTTGGAAAACTCCATCCCTTTCCATATTAGGAAGACATAATAGGCCTAAGACTCTTCCTTTGTCTTGAAAATTCTAGTCCCTCAGATTCCGGATGCCGAGAGATTTCTTCTACCCAGGCTTTGCTGGATAAGTGTGTGGGAGGGGCAGACAAGGACATGTGCTCTGGTATGCAGAGTGAAAGGAAGATGAGGGATATCCTACTTTCACCAGTGGCAGCCACAGCTCTTTTCTTCCTGTGTTACCCAAGGGCAGAGTGTACCTGATTACAGCTGAGTGTACCTGATTACAGCTAATGTAATTTTTTTCCTAGAGACAAAAACATCATGTATAACCCCTTATTGATGTATAACCCCTTATTAACATTTCTTTGAACTTCTTCTTACAAAATAATCACCCTTGGCATTATTGTACCAAATAACATTGCTCTTCTCCTTGATCTTGCTTTTATCAAAAGGGCTCCCAAATTATGATTTTTCCAATTTTTTAAAATCAAGAGTAGGGAGTCTTATTCTACTCCATAAAATATCAGTGAATGCTATTAATTTCAAATGACTGGCAGATTTATATAATGGTCAAAGTTACAAAAGCACATTTTGTAGTAGCATAGTCAGGAATTTCCTCTGGGAAGCTGCCTTCCCAGAGGCCCCTGGTTAGATAAAATGGCCTTACTGTCCTATGATAGCATCCCTCATAGACATCTATTTTTGTCACTTACCAAGTTACATTGAATTATCTGTTTATATTTCTCCCCAACAACACTGGAAACTCAAGTAAGTTAGGACTGCCCCTTACATCCATGGGATTCCAAAATGTATTCAGTGAGGTGTTACTAAGAATTATGTTTTAAAATGTGGTTTTGTAGATATACATGTTTGGTAATGATAATTAAACAGGTTTCTTTACTGCATGGTTTCCCAGAAGTGCACATATATTTATTTATCCAACAAATATTTATTGAGTACTCCCTATGCCAGCCACCATTCTGACACTGGAAAGTCAGGTGAAGGCCATAATAAACTCTGCTTTCATAGACATATCCGAGACTGAGTATAAAGAAAAAGGTTTAATGGACTCACGGTTCCATGTGACTTGGGGAGGCCTCACAATCACGGTGGAAGGTGGAAGGTGGAAGGGTCATCTTACATGGTAGCAGACAAGAGAAAATGAAAGCCAAGCAAAAGGCAAAACCCTTTATAAAATCATCAGATCTCGTGAGACTTATTCACCACCATGAGAACAGTATGAGGGAACTTTCCACCAATGATCCAATTATTATAGGAGAGAGACAAGAAATGAGTAGGTAAATAAATGATGTGTTGGGTGGTGATAGTGCCATGAGGAGAAACAAAACAGGATAAGGAAATAGAATGAAGGTATGCATGGTATGTTCCAGGAGTAGCAAGAAAGCTTGTATAATTAGAGTGGACTAATCTGGGAGTGTAGCGGGAGAGGAGATAGGAGAGGAGATAAGAACAATGGTATAGAGAAAGGAGGCAGGGTCTGAGAGCTAAAAAGGAGATCACCTGTGGTTTTAAACGCTTTCATTAGGACTTTGGCTTTCATGATGACTGATACAGTTTGGATATCTGTCCCTGCCCAAATCTCATGTTATATTGTAATCCCCAGTGTTGGAGGTGGGGTCTGGTGGGAGGTGTTTGGGTCATGGGGTGGATCCCTAATGGGATGGCGCTATCTGCACCATAGTGAGTGAGTTCACATGAGAACTGATCTTGTAGAGTATGCAGCACCTCCTCTCCATCTTGCTCCTGCTTTAGTCATGTGATGTACCTACTTCTGTTTCACTTTCTGCCATGAGGAAAAGCTCCATGAGGCTCCCTAGAAGCCAAGATGTCAGTGCCATGCTTCCCGTATAGCTTACAGAAGTGTTAGCCAATTAAACCTATTTTCTTAAAAGTTACCCAGTCTTTTAGCAATGCAAGAATGGACTAATACACTGACTTAGGGACCTATTGGTGGGGCCTGGGCAGATGAATGACCTACTCAAGATGTTATATTAACAGTAGACTAAAGGGGAGTAGGGCCAAAAGTAGAGAAACCAGTTGGAGACTGGTGTAAGTAATTTAAAAGAGAGATGGTGCTATAATTTGGCTATGTCCCAACCCAATTCTCATCTTGAATTGTACCTCCTCCCATATTTCCCATGTATTATGGGAGAGAGATAATTGGATCACTGTGTGTGGTGGTGGTGGTGGGGCGGAAAGTTTCCCCATACTGTTCTCATGGTGGTGAATAAGTCTCATGAGCTCTGATGATTTTATAAGGGATTTTTGCTTTTCACTTGGCTCTCATTCTCTCTTATTTGCCACCATGTAAGATGTCCCTTCCACCTTCCACCATGATTGTGAGGCCTCCCCAAGCCATGTGGAACTGTGAGTCCATTAAACCTCTTTTTCTTTATAAATTACCCAGTCTTGGATATGTCTTTATCTGCAGTGTTAAAACCAACTAATACAGATGGTGATAGCTGAACCAAAGTGATTGTGGTGGACGTGTTAAAGAGGTGACACAATTTTTTTAAAATCACAGCCCACAGGATTTCTTGAGGGATTGGATGTAAGAGAAAGGGGGAGTCAAGGGTGACTCCAAGGATTTTAGCTAGAGCAACTGCAAAGATAAAGTCATTAACTGAGATGGCCAGAACTAGGAGAGGAAAGAGTTGTGGGGAAAAAAGCCTGAGTCTTGATGTGGCTGCCAGGAAGTGGGTTCAGCAAGAACTGAGCCCTGGGGCATGGTTGGTGTCTATATGCATTGTGAAAATCCAAGAGGAAATACAGTAGGTTACATTTCTTAAATGTATTCCATTACAGAACTTATGCTTGATCTCATGGACCTAGTGCTTCCAGGAGCACACTTTAGTAATAAATATAACTGAATGAAATTAAACCAGAAGATGTTATGAAGAGAACACATCTGAGAAAGAGGCCATCACAAATGAATTTAATCATTACCAACACACAATATTCTACAGTTGACAAAAAGATCCCACGTGGAAGGGATGAATTACGAAGTTACTGTCCATCTTAAGTTTATAAAATGATGAATGTTATAAAGTAATATAACGAATTTTTAACAAACATATGAAAACTTCTATATCCAGAGGGAGTACTGCCTTTTTTGAAGTTGGCCCTCGAGGTGGTTAAATACTTATTGTAATGATACTACAATTGGTCAAAATATGCTTGGAAATAATATCTGGATTACCTTTTATAGATGCATTGAGAATCCTTATATATAAAAACATGTCTTTTGGGGTGGATTTTAATTTCTAAAATTGCCATAAGTCATTCAGAGTCAAGCTAGATGTAAATGGATGAATAAATTGAGAAATATTTTACTGTTAAATATGGCTCAAGTCTAGGAAGACTGAGTTTCCTAATGGCCTTGAGAGTTATTCCAAAGAAGGATTTTTTAGAAACTGTTTAAGCAATAGTAATATCCCTAGAGTAATTATTTCTTCCATAGTGTCTACCTACATTTAGATACATAAGCTTTGCTGTTATCATCTCTTTATATCCTAGTCACATCATCAAAGTCAAATGAATGATTCCAATTATTTTTAAAATAAGGGAAATTAGTAAAGAGGTGAAACTAAATTCCCCTCTGCTGACAGCTACCACATATCCTCTCTCTCTCTTTATTCTATAAGTGTTCTATAGGTTTTAATACAAAATGCCAAAGAACATTAGAACTATTTTGACTATTATAAGCTGGGTTTGAGCTAGTTCTCTCTTGATAATCTAAATATTAAGGGATAAACATTTGTGTGGTCTTACAGAGGGGTAAGAGTTTAAAAAATTGCTTCTAAGATCTATTTTAGAGGAAGAAATTAATATACAAAATGGGTCTGGCCTCATGCCTGATGTTTACTGTTTTCCAATCGAGTGCAAACGTCTGTGAATTTTTGGTGGTGAGCCAGCTGCTCTGTATTCATTCTGGTTGATTAAAATGCTCTCAGTAGAGATGCTGTTCAGAATTGATCACTCTGCTTTTGCCTGCTGGGAAACGGGAACTGCCAGGGCTTCTTAAACTAAATGAAGAAATTATTTCACCTTAGTAAGGCTCTATGAGATCCAAGGTTTCAAACTTTCTCAAGGTTGGAGAGCCTTTCTCCACTGTCTCCCATGCCAAGGAATTCCAATCCATGCTTCAAGGGGTGCTCTGGCCAAGCCAGAAGGTAATAAAAGATTCCAATTAAATGTAACTGTATCAATCTAGGGATTTACTTAAACATGTAGCAAATGTTTCAGACAGAATAAATTCTGGGAAACAGAAAGTCCTGTAAGTTCTGTCTTGCCTCTTCTTTCAATCAAAGCGTGACATGGTTGTGTTGGATAATTTTCACCAAGGACTGTGCAGGAACTTGTCACTGAAATAGACACTTATTCTGGATATGGCTGTGAATTTGCCTTCTCTGTTCACCATGCTTCTTCCAATAACACTATTTGTGGACTGAAAGACCATTTTATTCAGCATCATGGTAGCCCACATAACAGCTCTTTTCACTAAGGAACTTACATTACAGCGAAGAGAATGAGGATATATAAGGGACAGATTGTTGTCTTTTCTGCTCCCCTCTTGAGCAAGGAAATTTTTTCAAGTGATTGGCAATAGTAACAATAAAGAATGATAAGCATGTAGCCCAAAGAACTTGTCTTTATTATATTCTAAGGAGTTCAGTTAAGTACAGCAGTAAAAATGAAATAAAGATTGATACCCCAACTTACTTTTAGTGGACTGAAACAAAAAAATAAAACAACCCTGATCCAAAAAAATCATGACACTGTTGGATTTAAATCACTCAACTTATTCTGACTTCCAATATATTCTTCTCCTGCATTTTCCTTCCCTCCTTCCTTCCTTCCTTCCTTCCCTCCTTCCCTCCCTCCCTCCCTCCCTCCCTCCCTCCCTCCCTCCCTCCTTCCTGCCTGCCTTCCTTCTTTCCTCTCTTCCTTTCTCCCTCCCTTCCTTCCTTTCAACTTCCTTTCTTCTAACTCCCTTCCTTTCACTGGCTTCTCCTTTATCTGCTTTCAAATAGAGACATTTCTCAACATTCCATCTTCTGCCATTATTGTGGTGATATGATTTGAACGTGTGTTCCCTCCAAATCTCAGGTTGAAATGTAATCCCCAATGTTGGAGGTGGGGCATGGTGGGAGGCATTGGATCATAGGGACAGATCCCTCATGAATGGCTTAGTGCCATCCCCTTGGTGATAAGTGGGTTCTCACTCAGTTAGTTCACTCACGATCTGGTTGTTTCAGAGTCTGGGACCTCTTCCTTTTCTCTCTTGCTCTTCTTCTTGCCATGTGATATACTGGCTCCTGCTTCACCTTCTACCATGGGTAAACACTCCTGAGGCCTCACTAGAAGTCAAACAGATGGCAACAACATGTTTCTGGTACAGCCTGCAGAGCCATGAGCCAATTAAATCTTTTCTTTATAATGACCCAGCCTCAGGTATTTCTTTATAGCAATGCAAAACAGGCTAATACATGTGGTTTCAAGCATCTATTATTATAATGCCTCATAAATTTCCACATATCTCCAAAGCTTATTTCTCCCTTCTAAGATCCAAACACAAATACTCAAGTGCTTCTAGATGTATCCCCTTGTATATCACTGTGTTAGCCTGTTTGTGTTGCTATAAAAGAATACCTGATGTGGGTAATTTATTTTTATTAAAAAAAGGTTTGTTTGGCTCATGATTCTGCTGACTGGAAGATTAGCATCTGGCAGGGGCCTCAGCCTGCTTCTACTCATGGCAGAAGGTGAAGAGAAGCTGGCATGCACAGAGAGCACATGGTGAGAGGGAAGTAAGAGCGGGTAGGGGCTACGATCCTTTTAACAACCAGCTCTTGTGGGAACTAATAGAGTAATGACTCACTCTCCTCCCTCCCAAGGAGGGGATTTATCTATTCATGAGAAACCTGCTTCTATGACCCAAATACCTCCCGTTAAGCCCCCACCCAAATTGGGGATCAAATTTCAACATGAAGTTTGCAGAGGTGGATATCCAAACTATAGCAATCCTATAGCAAGTACCTCAAACTTAATATATCAAAAACGTTTATTTTATTTTCCATAAAACCTGTTTCTTTCATGAGTTCATTCTCAACCTCATTATTTTTAGTAGATGTTTCAGGGTCCCACACATTTATAATTGAGTTCTTCAAATTTTTATCTAATGTGCTTAAATCAACTTCAGACTTTCAATACCTGTGCCTCTATGCTTGAGTACTTTATCCAGAAACCCAGAGGCCTTTCCTGTGTATGCTACCAGACCAGAAAGTAGCAGAGTAGGCATCCTGAAGCAATGACTGATGGCAGTTGATATATGAATGCCTCAGCTCCTTTGTTCCTTAAGTGGGATCAATCTGAGTTGTGTTTTACACCATTTCTCAGATTTCTCTGCCCCCTTTCCCATCCTCTTTTTCATGAAATTAAGCTTCAGTTTTCCATGATGGAAATTGTTTACAAAATGTACCTTTTCTTGGCTGCTTTCTCTTTTCTGTATCACTTCCTACTCCCCACTCATAACACAAAACATACCAGTGTTTCCTGCACCTCCAAATAAACTGTTTGCTTTTGAATCCTTATTCTGGAGTCTGCACTTCCTAGAACATTCAAACCAAGACAGTTGATGCCAAAGTAATTCAAAGGAGCAGATTCTCAGGATAGGATTCTGTAATGAGATTACTTACTGACAATAAGGAGCCTACCACTAGGTGATTGGTCCTGGTGCACTGGAACATATTAATTACTAAGAATCTCACTGATGGTTGGTTAGGCTGGAATACGGTGAAAGGGAACACACTGCCTTACGCATTCTCCCTAGCATTTGTGGCAACATTAACTGCAAGGGCTATGGAGTTGCACTCTTAATTCTTACTTTAGTGGGCTAAAAGAAGAAAATGACAGGCTAAGTTGTTTCAGGGAAAGACATGAAAGCCGAAAGAGCTTCAAGGCAGGATTTAAAGAGTCTGTCATCTTTAGAAGATGGAGGGTGGCTCAGGTTGAAAATTAAAACCAGAATCTGATTATGAGAGAAGTCTCATTGTAAATAAGGCTCAATTCACCATCCCAGCTAATATTCTACACTAAAGTCAAGGAGTAGAATCCTTAACTTTCTAAGAACAGAAATGTTGATATTCACGCAGATGCCCTTGAGAACACTGATGCCCCAAATTCTCCTCTGGGAACCCTCTGGGCTTACAGAAGTGGCCCAGTTCCCACTGGTAGAGACAGCAGCCTCTCAAAAACTTCAAAACATACAGAGTTTCACATGATGTAGCTGTTTCTCAAGTTAATACTTACCCTCCTATGGATTTGCACCTACCTTCTTTATTATTATTATTATACTTTAAGTTCTGGGGTACATGTGCAGATCTTATGGAATTGTTACATAGGTATACACATGCCATGGTGGTTTGCTGCCTTCATCCCCCCATCAGCTACATTAGGTATTTCTCCTAATGTTATCCCTCCCCAGCCTCCCACCCCTTGCTATTGCTCCCCTATCTGCCTATCCCCCAACAGACCCCAATGTGTGATGTTTCCCTCCCTGTGTCCATATGTTCTCATTGTTCAACATTCACTTATGAGTGAGAACATGCGGTGTTTGGTTTTCTGTTCTTGTGTCAGTTTGCTGAGAATGATGGTTTCCAGATTCATCCATGTCCTGGCAAAGGACATGAACTCATCCTTTTATATGGCTGCATAGTATTCCATGTTGTATATGTGCCATATTTTCTTTTAAATTTTTTATTGGATTTTAGGTTTTGGGGTACATGAGCAGAGCATGCAAGACAGTTGCGTAGGAACACACATGGCAGTGTGCTTTTCTTTCCTTCTCCCCTTCACCCACATTTGGCATTTCTCCCCAGGCTATCCCTCCCTACCACCCCCTCCCACTGGCCCTCCCCTTTTCCCCCAAATAGACCCCAGTGTTTAGTACTTCCCTTTCTGTGTCCATGCGTTCTCATTTTTCATCACCCACCTATGAATGAGAATATGCGGTGTTTCATTTTCTGTTCTTGTGTCAGTTTGCTGAGGATGACGTTCTCCAGATTCATCCATGTCCCTACAAACGACACAAACTCATCATTTCTGATTACTGCATAATATTCCATGGTGTATATGTGCCACATTTTTCCAATCCAGTCTATCACCAATGGGCATTTTGGTTGATTCCAGGTCTTTGCTATTGTAAACAGTGCTGCAATGAACATTCGTGTACATGTGTCCTTATAGTAGAATGATTTATAGTCTTTTGGATATATACCCAGTAATGGGATTGCTGGGTCAAATGGAATTTCTATTTCTAAGGCCTTGAGGAATCGCCACACTGTCTTCCACAATGGTTGAACTAATTTACACTCCCACCAACAGTGTAAAAGTGTTCCTTTTTCTCCACATCCTCTCCAGCATCTGTTGTCTCCAGATTTTTTAATGATCGCCATTCTAACTGGCGTGAGATGGTATCTCAATGTGGTTTTGATTTGCATCTCTCTCATGACCAGTGACGATGAGCATTTTTTCATATGATTGTTGGCCTCATATATGTCTTCTTTCGTAAAGTGTCTGTTCATATCCTTTGCCCACTTTTGAATGGGCTTGTTTGTTTTTTTCCTGTAAATCTGTTTGAGTTCTTTGTAAATTCTGGATATCAGCCCTTTGTCAGATGGGTAAACTGCAAAAATTTTTTCCCATTCTGTTGGTTGCCGATCCACTGTAGTGACTGTTTCTTTTGCCGTGCAGAAGCTATGGAGTTTCATTAGGTCCCATTTGTCTATTTTGGCTTTTGTTGCCAATGCTTTTGGTGTTTTGTTCATGAAGTCCTTGCCTACTCCTATGTCCTGGATAGTTTTGCCTAGATTTCCTTCTAGGGTTTTTATCATGCCAGGTCTTATGTTTAAGTCTTTAATCCATCTGGAGTTAATTTTAGTGTAAGGTGTCAGGAAGGGGTCCAGTTTCTGCTTTCTGCACATGGCTAGCCAGTTTTCCCAACACCATTTGTTAAACAGGGAATCCTTTCCCCCTTGCTTGTTTTTGTCAGGTTTATCAAAGATTGTATAGTTGTAGATATGTTGTGTTGCCTCCGGTGCCTCTGTTTTGTTCCATTGGTCTATATCTCTGTTTTGGTACCAGTACCATGCTGTTTTGATTACTGTAGCCTTGTAGTATAGTTTGAAATCCGGTAGTGTGATGCCCGCCGCTGTGTTCTTTTTGCTTAGAATTGACTTGGCTATGCGGGCTCTCTTTTGGTTCCATATGAAGTTCATGGTGGTTTTTTCCAGTACTGTGAAGAAAGTCAATGGTAGCTTGATGGGGATAGTGTTGAGTCTGTAAATTACTTTGGGCAGTATAGCCATTTTCACGATATTAATTCTTCCTAACCATGAACATGGAATGTTTCTCCATCTGTTTGTGTCCTCTCTGATTTCCTTGAGCAGTGGTTTGTAGTTCTCCTTGAAGAGGTCCCTTACATTCCTTATGAGTTGTATTCCAAGGTATTTTATTCTTTTTGTAGCAATTGTGAATGGCAGTTCGTTCTTGATTTGGCTTTCTTTAAGTCTGTTATTGGTGTAGACGAATGCTTGTGATTTTTGCACATTGATTTTATATCCTGAGACTTTGCTGAAGTTGCTTATCGGTTTCAGGAGTTTTTGGGCTGAGGTGATGGGGTCTTCTAAGTATACTATCATGTCATCTGCAAATAGAGACAATTTGGCTTCCACCTTTCCTATTTGAATACCCTTTATTTCTTTTTCTTGCCTGATTGCTCTGGCTAGAACTTCCAGAACTATATTGAATAGGAGTAGTGAAAGAGGGCATCCTTGTCTAGTGCCAGATTTCAAAGGGAATGCTTCCAGTTTTTGCCCATTCAGTATGATATTGGCTGTTGGTTTGTCATAAATAGCTTTTATTACTTTGAGATACGTTCCATCGATACCGAGTTTATTGAGGGTTTTTAGCATAAAGGGCTGTTGAATTTTGTCAAATGCCTTCTCTGCATCAATTGAGATAATCATGTGGTTTTTGTTTTTGGTTCTGTTTATGTGGTGAATTACGTTTATAGACTTGTGTATGTTGAACCAGCCTTGCATCCCCGGGATGAATCCTACTTGATCATGGTGAATAAGTTTTTTGATTTGCTGTTGCAATCGGCTTGCCAATATTTTATTGAAGATTTTTGCATCTATGTTCATCATGGATATTGGCCTGAAGTTTTCTTTTCTCGTTGGGTCTCTGCCGGGTTTTGGTATCAGAATGATGTTGGTCTCGTAAAATGATTTGGGAAGTATTCCCTCTTTTTGGATTGTTTGAAATAGTTTTAGAAGGAATGGTACCAGCTCCTCTTTGTGTGTCTGGTAGAATTCGGCTGTGAACCCGTCTGGACCTGGGCTTTTTTTGTGTGGTAGGCTCTTAATTGCTGCCTCGACTTCAGACCTTGTTATTGGTCTATTCATAGTTTCAGCTTCCTCCTGGTTTAGGCTTGGGAGGACACAGGAGTCCAGGAATTTATCCATTTCTTCCAGGTTTGCTAGTTTATGTGCATAGAGTTGTTTGTAATATTCTCTGATGATGGTTTGAATATCTGTGGAATCTGTGGTGATTTCCCCTTTATCATTTTTAATTGCATCTATTTGGTTGTTCTCTCTTTTATTTTTAATCAATCTGGCTAGTGGTCTGTCTATTTTGTTGATCTTCAAAAAACCAGCTCTTGGATTTATTGATTTTTTGAAGGGTTTTTCATGTCTCAATCTCCTTCAGTTCAGCTCTGATCTTAGTTATTTCTTGTCTTCTGCTGGGTTTTGAGTTTTTTTGATCTTGCTCCTCTAGCTCTTTCAATTTTGATGATAGGGTGTCAATTTTGGATCTCTCCATTTTCCTCATATGGGCACTTATTGCTATATACTTTCCTCTAGAGACTGCTTTAAATGTGTCCCAGAGGTTCTGGCATGTTGTGTCTCCGTTCTCATTGGTTTTGAAGAACTTCTTTATTTCTGCCTTCATTTCATTGTTTACCCAGTCAACATTCAAGAGCCAGTTGTTCAGTTTCCATGAAGCTGTGCGGTTCTGGGTTGGTTTCTGTATTCTGAGTTCTAACTTGATTGCACTATGGTCTGAGAGGCTGTTTGTTATCATTTCAGTTGTTTTGCATTTGTTGAGCAGTGCTTTACTTCCAATTATGTGGTCAATTTTAGAGTAGGTGTGATGTGGTGCTGAGAAGAATGTATATTCTGTGGATTTGGGGTGGAGAGTTCTGTAAATGTCTATCAGGTTTGCTTGCTCCAGGTCTGAGTTCAAGCCCTGGATATCCTTGTTGATTTTCTGTCTGGTTGATCTGTCTAATATTGACAGTGGAGTGTTAAAGTCTCCCACTATTATTATGTGGGAGTCTAAGTCTCTTTGTAAGTCATTAAGAACTTGCCTTATGTATCCGGGTGCTCCAGCATTGGGTCCATATATGTTTAGGATCGTTAGCTCTTCTTGTTGTATCGATCCTTTTACCATTATGTAATGGCCTTCTTTGTCTCTTTTGATCTTTGTTGCTTTAAAGTCTATTTTATCAGAGATGAGAAATGCAACTCCTGCTTTTTTTTTTTTTGCTCTCCATTTGCTTGGTAAATCTTCCTCCATCCCTTTATTTTGAGCCTTTGTGTATCCTTGCATGTGAGATGGGTTTCTTGGATACAGCACACTGATGGGTTTTGGATTTTTATCCAAGTTGCCAGTCTGTGTCTTTTGATTGGTGCGTTTAGTCCATTTACATTTAGGGTTAATATTGTTATGTGTGAATTTGATACTGCCATTTTGATGCTAAGTGGCTGTTTTGCCTGTTAGTTTTTGTAGATTCTTCATTATGTTGATGCTCTTTAGCATTTAGTGTGATTTTGGAATGGCTGGTACTGGTTGTTCCTTTCTATGTGTAGTGCCTCTTTTAGGAGCTCTTGTAAAGCAGGCCTGGTGGTGACAAAATCTCTGAGTACTTGCTTGTTTGCAAAGGATTTTATTTTTCCTTCACTTCTGAAGCTCAGTTTGGCTGGATATGAAATTCTGGGTTGAAAGTTCTTTTCTTTAAGAATGTTGAATATTGGCCCCCACTCTCTTCTGGCTTGTAGTGTTTCTGCCGAGAGATCTGCTGTGAGTCTGATGGGCTTCCCTTTGTGGGTGACCCGACCTTTCTCTCTGGCTGCCTTTAGTATTTTCTCCTTTATTTCAACCTTGTTGAATCTGACGATTATGTGCCTTGGGGTTGCTCTTCTTGCAGAATATCTTTGTGGTGTTCTCTGTATTTCCTGCATTTGAGTGTTGGCCTGTCTTGCTAGGTGGGGGAAGTTTTCCTGGATGATGTCCTGAAGAGTATTTTCCAGCTTGGATTCATTCTCTTCATCCCCTTCTGGTACACCTATCAAACGTAGGTTAGGTCTTTTCACATAGTCCCACATTTCTTGGAGACTTTGTTCATTCCTTTTTGTGCTTTTTTCTCTAATCTTGGTTTCTCGTTTAATTTCATTGAATTGGTCTTCGACATCAGATATTCTTTCTTCTGCTTGGTCAGTTCGGCTATTGAAACTTGTGCATGCTTCGCGAAGTTCTCGTATTGTGTTTTTCAGCTCCTTTAATTCATTCATATTCCTCTCTAAATTATCCATTCTTGTTATCATTTCCTCATATCTTTTTTTAAGTTCCTTAGTTTCTTTGCATTGATTTAATACATGTTCTTTTAGCTCACAAAAGTTTCTCATTATCCACCTTCTGAAGTCTAATTCTGTCATTTCGTCACAGTCATTCTCCGTCCAGCTTTGTTCCCTTGCTGGTGAGGAGTTTTGGTCCTTTCTAGGAGGTGAGGTGTTCTGGTTTCGGGTGTTTTCCTCCTTTTTTCGCTGGTTTCTTCCCATCTTTGTGGGTTTATCCGCTTGTCGTCTGCGTAGTTGCTGACTTTTCGATTGGGTCTCTGAGTGGACACCCAGATTGTTGATGATGAAATATTTCTGTTACTTGGTTTTCCTTCTACCAGCCTAGCCCCTTTGCTGTACGACTGCTGAGGTCCACTCCAGGCCCTGCTTGTCTGGGGTGCACCTCTAGCAGCTGTGGCACAGCGAGGGATGCTACCAGTTTCTTTTTCTGCTATCTTTGTCCCAGGATGATGCCTGCCAAATGTCAGTCTTCTGGATATAGAGGGGTCAGGGAGCTGCTTGAGGAGACAGTCTGTACTTTTTAGGAGCTCAAGTGCTGAGCTGTGAGCTCTGTTGTTTATTCAGGGCTGTTAGGCTGCTATGTTTGATTCTGCTGCAACAGAGCTCATTAAAAAAACCCTTTTTTTCTCAAATGCTCTGTGTTCGGGGGTTTGGGCTTTATTTTTCGATGTTCGTTGAGGTGTCCTGCCCAGCTAGGATGCAGACTAGCCACTGTTTGCCTGCTGAGGCTCCGCCCTGCTGTTGTGTGATTCGCCCTTTTCCTCCAGGCTCTGCTGTGGTCTCCGCCACGCCCTGCGGTGGAGTCTCTTTGTTGTAGCATGTTGCCTCGGCAATGGCAGGCTGCATCAGCAGTGGGCATGTATCTCAGTGGGGCAGGTTGCCTCGGTAGTGGTGGATGGCCCTCTGCCACATAGCGTCTCAGACCGTCTGCTTGGGATAGTTTGAAATCGTGGTTTTGTTCATCCCACTGGGTACCCCAAACGCTCTGTCCCTGCAATCCCCTGGGCTGGCCTACTGTCCAAGTCTCGTTCAGTCTCAAGTCCAGCCCTCTCAAGTCTCAGGTTGCTGGTTCAACAGTGCACCCGGACAAGCGCGCCCTGTGGGGATTACTGGGTAGGGCCAGCCGCCTCCGCCCAGGCTGCCGGCTTCACCAGGCAGACGTACTGCCTGGCATCCCGTGTCTTTTTTATACTTGGGAGTTTCCCCGTTCTGTGGGCAACAAAGATCAGTCTGGAAATGTAGCTCCAACTCACCTCTTTGTGGATTCAACGAGAGCTCCAATCCTGGATTGTTCTCATAGCGCCATCTTGAGTCCCTCTCTCGCCATATTTTCTTTATCCAGTCTATCATTGATGGCCATTTGGGTTGGTTCCAAGTCTTTGCTATTGTAAACAGTGCCACAGTGAACATACATGAGCATGTGTCTTTATAACAGAACGACTTATAATCCTTTGGGTATATACCCACCAATGAGATTGCTGGGCCAAGTGGAGTTTCTATTTCTAGATCCTTGAGGAATTGCCACACTGTTTTTCACAATGGTTGCACTAATTTACACCCCCACCAACAGTGTAAAAGTGTTCCTATTTCTCCACATCCTCTCCAGCATCTGTTGCCTCCAGATTTTTTTATGATCACCGTTCTAACTGGCATGAGATGGTACTCAATGTGGTCTTGATTTGCATTTCTCTAATGACCAGTGATGATGAGCATTTTTTCATATGTTTGTTGGCAGCATAAATGTCTTCTTTTGAAGTGTCGGTCCATATCTGTAACCCACTTTTGATTGGGTTTGGTTTTTTCTTGTAAGTCTGTTTTAGTTCTTTGTAGATTCTGGATATTAGCCCTTTGTCAGATGGGAAGATGGTAAAAAAATTTTTCCATTCTATTGGTTGCCAGTTCACTCTAATGACTGTTTCTTTTGCTATATAGAAGCTCTTAAGTTTAATTAGATCCCACTTGTCTATTTTGACTTTTGTAGCCATTGCTTTCCGTGTTTTAGTCATGAAACATAGTCTTGCCTATGCCTATGTCCTGAATGATATTGCCTAGGTTTTCTTCTAGGGTTTTTATGCTGTTAGGTCTTATGTTTAAATCTTTAATCCATCTGGAGGTAATTTTTGTATAAGGGTAAGGAAGGGGTCCAGTTTCAGCTTTCTGCACATGGTTAGCCAGTTTTCCCAACAACATTTATTAAACAGGGAATAGTTTTTTATTGCTTGTTTTTGTCAGGTTTGCCAAAGATCAGATGGTTGTAGTTATGTTTTGTTACTTCCAAGGCCTCTGTTCTGTTCCATTGGTTTATATCTCTTGTTTTGGTACCAGAACCATGCTGTTTTGATTACTGTAGCCTTGTAGTATAGTTTGAAGTCAGGTAGCATGATGCCTCCAGCTTCGTTCTTTTTGCTTTGGATTGTCTTGGCTATGTGGGCTCTTTTTTGGTTCCATATAAAGTTTAAGGTGTTTTTTTCCAGTTCTGTGAAGAAGGTCAATGGTAGCTTGATGGGGATAGTGTTGAATCTGTAAATTACTTTGGGCAGTATGGCCATTTTCACAATATTGCTTCCTCCTAACCATGAGCATGAAATATTTTTCCATCAGTTTGTGTCTTCTCTTATTTCCTTAGAAGTGGTTTGTAGTTCTCATTGAAGAGGTCTTTCACGTCCTTTGTTAGTTGTATTCCTAGGTATTTTATTCTCTTTGTAGCAATTGTGAATGACAGTTCACTTGTGATTTGGCTCTCTGTCTGTTATTGGTATATAGGAATGCTTGTGATTTCTGCACACTGATTTTTATATCCTGAGACTTTGCTGAAGTTGCTTATCAGTTTCAGGATATTTAGAAAACAATGGAGTCTTCTAAATATACAATCATGTCATCTGCAAATAGAGAGAAAGTGACTTCCTCTTTTACTAATTGAATACCATTTATTTCTTTTTTTTGCCTGATTGCTCTGGCTAGAACTTGCAATACTATGTTGAATAGGAATTGTAAGAGAGGGCACCCTTGTCTAGTGCCAGTTTTCAAAGGGAATGCTTCCAGTTTTTGCCCATTCAGTATGATATTGGCTGTGGGATTGTCATAGATAGCTTTTATGATTTTGAGATACGTTCCATTGATATCTAGTTTATTGAGGATTTTTAGCATAAAGGGATGTTGAATTTTGTCAAAAGCCTTCACTGCATCTATTGAGATAATCATGTGTTTTTTGTTCTGTTTATGTGATGTATTATGTTTGTAGATTTGTGTATGTTGAACAAGCCTTACATCCCTAGGATGAAGTCTACTTGATTGTGATGGATAAGCTTTTTGATGTGCTGTTGCATTCAGTTTGCCCATATTTTATTAAAGATTTTTGCATTGATGTTCATCATAAATATTTGCCTGAAAATTTCTTTTCTAGTTGTGTCTCTGCCAGGCTTTGTTATCAGGATGATGTTGGTCTCATAAAATGAGATAGGGAGGATTCCCTCTTTTTGTATTGTTTGGAATATTTTCAGAAGCATTGGTACCAGCTCCTCTTTGTATGCCTGGTAGAATTTGGATGTGAACCTGTCTGCACCTGTACTTTTTTTGGTTGGTAGGCTATTAATTGCTGCCTCAACTTCAGCCCTTGTTATTGGTCTATTCAGGGTTTTGATTTCTTGCTGGTTTAGGCGTAGGAGGGTGCAAGTGTCCAGGAATTCATTTCTTCCAGGTTTATTGGTTTACTCATTTATGTGCATAGTGTTGTTTGTAGTAATCTCTGATGGTAGCTTGTATTTTTGTGGAACTGATGGTGATATCCCCTTTATTGCTTTTTACTGCATCTATTTGATTGTTCTCTCTTTTCTTTTTCTATTAATCTCGCTAGTGGTCTGTTTATTCTGTCGATCTTTTCAAAAACCAGCTCCTTGATTTATTGATATTTTGAAGGCTTTTTGTGTCTCTATCTCCCATAGTTCTGTTCTGATCTTAGTTATTTCTTGTCTTCTGCTAGCTTTTGCATTTGATTGATCTTGCTTCTCTAATTTTTTAAATTTTGATGATAGGGTGTTAATTTTAGAACTTTCCTCACTTCTCATGTGGGCATTCAGTGCTATGAATTTCCCTGTAGACACCACTTTAAATGTGTCCCAGAGATTCTGGTACATTGTGTCCTTGTTCTCATTGGTTTCGAAGAACATTTTTATTTATGCTTTCATTTCATGATTTATCCAGTAGTTGTTCAGGAGCAGGTAGTTCAGTTTCCATGTAATTGTGCAGTTTTGCATGAGTTTTTCAGTCCTGAGTTCGAATTTGTGGTCTGAGAGATTGTTGTGATAATTTCCATTCTTTTGCATTTGCCGAGGATTGATTTACATCCAATTATGTGGTCTATTTTGGAGTAAGTGTGATGCGGTGCTGATAAGAATGTATATTGTGTGGATTTGGAGTGGAGAGTTCTGTAAATGTCTATTAGGTCTGCTTGCTCCAGATCTGAGTTCAAGTCTTGGATATCCTTGTTAATTTTCTGTCTCATTGATCTGTCTAATATTGACAATGGGGTGTTAAGGTCTCACACTGTTATTGTGTGGGAGTCTAAGTCTCTTTGTAGGTCATTAAGAACTCGCTTCTTTTATTTCAGTGCTCCTCTATTTGGTGCATATATATTTAGGATAGTTAACTCTTTTTGTTGCATTTATTCCTTTACCATTATGTAATGCCCTTCTTTGTCTCTTTGATCTTTGTTGGTTTAAAGTCCATTTTATCAGAGACTAGGAGTGCAACCCCTGCTTTGTTTTGCTCTCCATTTGGTTGGTACATCTTCCTGCATCCCTTTATTTTGAGTCTTTGTGTGTCTTTGCATGTGAGATGGGTCTCCTGAATACAGCACACCAATGGGTCTTGACTTTTTATCCAATTTGCCAGTCTGTGTCTCTTGACTGGGACTTTTAGCCCATTTACATTTAAGGTTAATATTATTATGTGTGAATTTGATCCTGCCATTTTGATACTAGCTGGTTGTTTTGCCTGTTAGTTGATGCAGTTTTCTCATTGTGTCGATGGTCTTTAACATTTGGTATTTTTTTTTTTTTTTTTTTTTGTAGAGGCTGGTACTGGTTGTTTCTTCCCATGTTTAGTGCTTCCTTCAGGAGCTCTTCTAAGGCAGGCCTGGTGGTGACAAAATTTCTCAGCAATTGCTTGTCCATAAAGGATTTTATTTCTCCTTTACTTATGAAGCTTAGTTTGGCTAGTTATGAAATTCTGGGTTGAAAGTTCTTTTCTTTAAGGATGTTGAATTTTGGTCCCCACTCTCTTCTAGCTTGTAGGGCTTCTGCTGAGAGATCTGCTGTGAGTCTGATGGGCTTCCCATTGTTGGTGACCCTACCTTTCTCTCTGGCTGCCGTTAGCACTTTTTCCTTCATTTCAACCCTGGTGAATCTGATGATTATGTGCCTTGGGGTTGCTCTTCTTGAGGAATATCTTTGTGGTGTTCTCTGTATTTCCTATAGGTTGGGGAAGTCCTCCTGGAAAATATCCTGAAGAGTGTTTTCCAGCTTGGATTCATTCTCCATGTTACATTCAGGTACACCAATCAAATGTAGATTATGTCTTTCCACATATTCCCATATTTCTTGGAGGCTTTGTTCATTTCTTTTCACTGTTTTTCTCTAATCTTGCCTTCTCATTTTATTTCATTAAGTTGATCTTCAATTTCTGATATCCTTTCTTCTGCTTAATCAATTTGGCTATTGAAACTTGTATATGCTCCACGAAGTTCTTGTGCTGTGTTTTTCAGCTCCATCAAGTCATTTCTGTCTTCTCTAAGCTGTTTATTCTAGTTAGCATTTCTTCTCACCTTTTTTCAAGGTTCTTAGTTTCTTTGCATTGGGGTAGAACCTGTTCCTTTAGCTCAGAGAAGTTTGTTATTACCCACCTTCTGGAACCTGCTTCTGTCAATTTGTCATTCTCCATCCAGTTTTGTTCCCTTGCTGGTGAGGAGTTGTGATCCCTTGGAGGAGGAGAGGTGTTCTGGTTTTTGGTGTTTTTATCCTTTTTGTGCTGGTTTCTTCCCATCTTCATGGATTTATCTACTTTTGCTCTTTGTAGTTGGTGACTTTTGGATGGGGTCTCTGAGTGGGCATCCTTTTTGTTGATGTTGAGGCTATTTCTTTCTGTTTTTTAGTTTTCCTTCTAACTATCATGTCCCTCTGCTGCAGGCTGCTGGAGGTCCACTCCAGACCCTGCTTGCCTGGGAATCACCCGTGGGGTGTGCAGAATGGTAAAGATTGCTGCTCATTTCTTCTTTTGTTATCTTTGTCCCAGAAGGGTACCCTCCAGATGTCAGCCTGAGCTGTCCTTTATGAGGTGACTCTTTGGATATACAGGGGTTAGGAAGCCGTTTGAGGAAGCAGTCTGCCCCTTGTCAGAGCTCAAGTGCTGTGCTGGGAGCTCTGTTGCTCCCTTCAGAGCTGCTAGGTAGGATTTTTAAAGTCTGCAGTGCAACTGCCCCTTTTCCCAGGTGCTCTGTCCTGGGAAGTTGGGGTTTTATTTATAAGTTCCTGATGTGCTGCTGCCGCCTTTTTCCAGAGATCTTTGCCTTGCAATGAGGGAGTCTAGTCGCAGTCTGCCTGCAGAGGCATTGTTGAGCTGCTGTGTGCTCCCCACAGCTGCTGTGTAAAATTCTTTCTGCTTTTGTTTACCCAGGTAAGGTTAGAGCTGCCTTGTTAATAGTGGACACCCCTCCTCGCATGGAGCTTGAGTGTCCAGGGTCGAGCTCAAACAGCTGTGCT
This sequence comes from Callithrix jacchus, assembly GCF_049354715.1. NCBI lineage: Eukaryota > Metazoa > Chordata > Mammalia > Primates > Cebidae > Callithrix > Callithrix jacchus. The sequence continues at coordinate 135,089,753 of NC_133503.1, read as the reverse complement.
GGCCGCAAAAATCCCAAGCCAGTGGGATTCAGTTTGCTGGTCTTCATGGGGGTGGAACCCACAGAGCCAGATCACCTGGCTCCCTGCCTTCAGTCCTCTTTCAGGTATATGGGCAACTCTGTCTTGCAGGAGCTCCAGCTGCCAGTCAAAATATCTGCTTGGATTTGTGCTGGGAACTCTGTGCCAGCTGAATCAGGCACCCTGATTTGCCCTGGAAACACACAGTGCCTGGCGGCATGTGGGGATCTCCTGGTCTGTGGGCTGTAAAGACCATAGGAGAAGCACAGCATCAGAACCAGAGCTCTGGAGTGGTTGGACATCCTGATGGCCTCCACTGGGTAGGAGGGAGTGCACTGTGGCTCACTGCACTTCCTCAGTGAGGCACTCCACCCTGCCTCGATGTGCCCTCCTTGAACTACAGCCACTTTCCAGCCAGTGCCATTGAGATGAACCTGGTACCTCAGTTGGAAACACAGAGATCACTCGCCTTCTGCATCGCTCTCTCTGGGAACTGGGAACTGTGCTCCAGAGCTGTTCCTATTTGGTCATCTTGGCATAAGTCTATCATACCTACCTTCTTTTATAACTTCTAAGTCATCTACTCTCCTCCTCCCTATTACAGTCTTCAAAGGCAAGCTGATAGATTAAGTCCTGGCCCAGTCCATGTCACATAGTTGCAATTGATTCATGGACACACTTTGTCATTTTCTCATTCCCTGAGTATATAATCAAGAAAGATATACTTAGCAGCTGCCAGAACCTTTATATTAATTTATTTACTTATTGAGGAAGAGCAATGATGATGGGAAAAGCCTAGAAGCTCCTAAAATTTTACTCAACACTAGGTAAGATAGTAAATCAGGAGTAAGGTGACATTCTGAATAGAATGGTAGAGATTAGTAATATCTACAAGACATAAAGGATACAGAGATGTTGGTTCCCAGTGTATCTTTGTTTAATTCATTAGTGTAGTCCTTGCAATAAAAAGGTAGATCATAGCCAATAACTATGAGCTGCTGTAAACCCTACCATACCAATTGCTTCAATGGCAATTGCTCTGCTGGAATCCAGTGTCTTCACTAGAAGAGATTGATACAGCCTTTTGACATGCAGCTATTAACCTGGTGACTGTCTTATGTTCAGTTTACAATGGGAGGAAGGATCCCCTTGAATAGATAGCAGTAGCAGTATGTATTCAGACTCTTGCCCTAGGGCTCTACTAAATTTCTGCTCTGCCGCAATGTAAATCCAAAGTTTGTTTGATCAGCTTTACATTCCACATAATATCACACTGATACCAGGGAAACTAGTGTACTTGCCATATGCAACTTCCCAGATTTAATTAACATGATGTCAGTGGTAAGATACTTGTGTGACACATCATAGGAAATAAATTCTACAGATATTTTTAAAGTCTGCCATATTGATGAAGTTTCTAAGCATCTGACAAAATGGGGTATGCCCAGGCATCTCCTCCTATGTAAAAGGCAAATCACTGTACATTGCACTTCCTAGATAGATAAGTCATTGTATCTTTGATTGTTCTTGGTAGGCATCTTTGGATTTTGGATACAGGACATACCTCCCTTGGGAATATTGTTCCATCCTATTTGCCAGATAACTTGGAAGGCTACCAGTTTTGAGTGGGTGCCCCCAACTAGAGAATACTCTAAAATAGGTTCAAAATGCCTTTTGAGCACAGCCTGTGGTGCTACAGGTAACCTTGACAGGACACAGTGCAGAGTCTGGAAAGCCCCAATAGAGTTTTTAAGCAGAGTCATGCCATCTGCATCAGAGAATTAGTTATCATTACAAAACAAGCTCCTGGCATACTACTGGACTCTAATAGAAACTAAGTGCATGACCATGGGACATCAATTGACTATGTGACCCCACATGCTTATTGTGATGATTAATGTTCTGTATCAACTTGACTTGGCCATGGGGTGCCCAGATATTTAGTTAAACATTATTTTTGGTTGTGTCTGTGAGGGAGTTTCTGGATAAAACCCTCATCACTAGTAATTTCTCATATGAAGTTCCCTAATTGTTGAGGAACCTATATATCTACAAAATAGCCACTCTCCTCTCCTTAGCTTCTGGATCCACTGGTATTTTTCCCAATTCCTTCTGTTTTGACAACATTGCCTCTAGCAATAGCAGATTATTTTAAGGCAGCACCAATTATACCACAGAAGACATTCTTGCATCCTTTGCCCTGACTTGGGGAATGTGGAGCATTTCCAACTTGGCCCTTTGGCTGTATCCTTAAACCTGAACAATTTCTAGTCACTACTTCTGGCTTTGAAAGTTTCTCAAATATAGATTTCTATTGGTTTCCTTGGCTCAGGACACACATCATTTTCTCTCAGTTTCTTCTTGAAGCTCTATCATCATGCTTGAAATGAAGGAAGCCCTCTCCCTCTCTTGTAGTGGGGATGGGGTGTGATGTGGAGGTGGGTCCACAGCATACCAGCATTTATCTCCAAGGAAATCCTCTCCTTAACCTTTTCAATCTCAACACTTTCATACTCATGAAGTGCTCACTGGGGTAAGAGTTCTTAAACACTTTCTTTGCACATCTGCATAGGTGGTTTACTAGTTCACTTCAGCAAATGTGAGTGATTTCTACCCATGCTCCTCCAATCATTTTAAGACCTTATGCTAAAACTGTGACAGAAAGAGTCCCTTATTAACATCATTTGGCATGAGTTTTTATTCATTTATGCATATATTTTTCATTTTTTATTAAGCAAGTGTTCTTTGCACTGTGGTAGCTGCTGGTGATATAAAGATAAAAAAGACAAGGTTTCTGACCTGTGACGGTCCAGAGTTGAGCAAATTGTACCTTGAAGACAGGCAGTTAAGTTTTCTAATTTTCTGGAGTTTGACAGGGCAAAGCCTGTTCTAGGAGAAGATCTGCTCTCTTTGCGTGCTGCCTACGTAAAACATCTCTTTCTTTGGAGCTTCTGTCATTTATTCAGTGTTTCTTCTAAGGACATTTCAGATAAGATCAGAATTGCCTCAAAGCTTATCCTGTTCAACATCTCACATGGGTGTTAAGTAGTTAGAACTTATAATTCCTCTGTACCAAATGCTGCAGTTCTCATCTCTCTTTAATCTTTGGAGTAGTGGACATGGCACTGGTATTTATTGAAGGCTCCTCAAATGAATTTAAAATGTAGCCAGGGTTGAGGTTTATCCGCAAAACACGTGCACACACATATATGCAAACACGGCACCAAATTATACTTCTGCTCAAGGAATCTAATCTAGCTTCTATGATAATTGGGAGAAATATCAACGATTAAATCCAGAGATGACATAAAGTACACTTCAGGCAACATTACTTCATTGTTATTTTGAGGGGTCCATTGCTCACATATTCATTCCACATTTATCTTCTGTCAGTTCAAGGTAGAAATATCTGATTTTGCAAATGCTTCTCTTTCCTGTAGAGGAAAAAGGAAAGATAGGACTAGTCCTATTCATGAAGAAATGAGAAAGTGTACTAAAAATCAATATTCTTTTAAAGTCTTAGAGCACCATTATTGCTTCCTCAGACAAAATTTGTAGTAACGTTTCTTGTTCACATTTTTATTGCAGAATAAATTTGCTGAAAAGACTATAGTGAAAAAAGATATAAAACTTGCTTAAGAGTGGCATCATAAGATTACAAAATATTTTAGCGAGCGTGTCTTTTCATAATTCTAATTTTTCCTGATGCTATTTTAATATGACCTTGAGGTCAATGGAACTTTTAATGAAAAAGCCCTAAAAACTCAGAGTGTTTTATGTAATAACTATGTTTTTTTGTTATAACCCTATTAACTGATTTTTTTGGCAACCCTATTAACATAATAACTATGTAAACACAAGTGCCTGACACTATCTGTTGCTCTGCTTTTTTATGACTTTTTACAATCTGTCTCTAATACAGTCATTTACCATATAACGATGTTTCTGTCAATGATGGATCGCTTATACAATGGTGGTCTCATAAGATTATAATGGAGCTGAAAAATTCCTATCACCTAGTAATGTCATAGCTATTATAAGATGGTAGCACAATACATTACTTTTTCTATGTTTAGATACACAAATTGTTACCACTGTGTTACAAATTGCCTATAGTATTCAATATACAGTAACAGAATATACAGATTTGTAGCCAGAAAGCAATAGGCTATCCCATATAGCCTAGATCTTTCACTTTATATAGATAAAAAGGAGTAAAAATTAAAGCTATGAAAATTAAAAACCAAGCTATAGCATCTAGGTTTGTGTAAGTATATTCTATGATGTTCACACAGTGATAAAAATCACCTAACAAAGCCTGTCTCAGAATGTACCCTTGGCCTATGTTTGTTGCTTTGTTATTTATTGTATTTATAAGTATCTCATATCTGCCTGCATTCATTTATTTATTATTTCCCCAAATATCTACAGACTATTTGTATTAGAGATACAAAGATGAATAGAATATAATCCTTCCTCGTGCCCTAATACCACTTTGCACATACTTCTTTCATAGCCAAATAATGGGCTGTTCAAGTGAATGTATTTGATTCCTAGGAACTCTGTTATGTCTCTAGGAAGGCCCACCCTAGAATTTGTGGGCCTAAGCAAGAATCCAAATGGAAGCCCATATACCATGTATCTAAATATTTTTAAATTATACATTATCAAATCTTAAAATATGCTCTTTGCTTCTACCTTGCCAATATATTTTCAAAAAATCAAAATTGATAAATACATAGTAAGCTATGGTTTTTGTATGACTAGAAGACAGCAGATATTAAAAATGACTGGATTTTATTTTTTTGCATATATCTAGGTCTTCTGTAAATGGGCTGCTGCTGTAATTCATAAATTATTATCTATTCCATTAAATTAATTTTTATTGACTTTATTCTAGCAAAATCACTAATTATGTTGTAATCAAGATTTCTAAGTAATTTATATTATCTTAAAAGGAATGATCTAAAGGAATAAAACTTACAGGTAAATGCAAAGTATAATTAGAATGCTTTTATAAAAATGTAATGTATTTAAGAAAATAAAAGTAAAATCATAATTATTTTGTTTTCAAAAATGTTATTACATCATTAAAAATTATAAAATCTGATTTATAAATATCAGAATTTTAAATACAATTATTTTTAAAACCTGAAATTTAATTTCTGTTTTTAAATTTTAATTACATACAATTTAATATTTTAAAAAAATTTTTTCAATTTTAGTGTTCAAGATTGTATCTGCAATATAAAGAATTAGTATTAATTTTCACACATATTACATTTAGATCTACATATATGCAAATGTGAAAGAAACATAAATTATTTAATATTAAAAAATTATTTTCAACTACCATATTCAGCTGTTGCAAATATTGTGCTAATTGATGAGTGTCTCTGGAACAACATTGTCACACACATAGAAAAGTAAGAAAGGGACACTCAGCACTACTGGGATGCAAAAATATATTGTGTTCATGCTATCTGAAAGAAAGGAATTCATAATTTGTGCTAAGTGTTGTTCAAATCCTCCCTGTGCTCTGAACTCATGTTCCTCTCTGGCATTAGCAGTGGCACAACCCACACTCCTACTTGACACTGGACACAATCACCTCTTGTTTCAAGGACATAAGGCAAGAAATAGAAAATGAATTTCTCCTGGACCTGAAAGACTTGGTCATGAGAGTAGGTATTTAGGGTTATAAATCATTCTGAACCAATGCTAAGCATCAGAGCTTGAGTGACAGACACCCAAGTATTCTTCAGTAAACTTAAATTTCGTTTTTAGTGTTTGTGATATGCAGCTATTTCTACAGCACAGGATCCAGGGGAAGGTCATGTGTTGTTCAGTTGCATCTTTGTATAGTTACAGCCTATCATAGTGTCTGATATATTAAAAAAAGGAGTATTAGAATATTAGTACCCATTTGGTTGCGATTCAGACTGACAAGCAAAATAAGCAATGTGTTGACTTAGAGAACTGGCAAAGTCTGAGGGTACATATTCAAGCACAGCAAGATTCAGAGCTTCAAGTAACATTGTCAGGATACTGTCTCTCTCTGTTTGCTTTCTTATGTCCTGACTTCATTTTCATGAGATGTCAGTGATAACCCATTGGTTTACATCATCAAGGCTTACATGCTACTAGGTTAGCAACTCCAAAAGCAAAATGTTTCAGAGCTAATTGTTCCTTGGCTCTGATATGACTAGTGTGGGTCATATCCTCCCGCCTAGCATCATTCACCCTGGACATGGGATGTATTGCTTTCATGAATGAGTTTTGAGCCACATGACTAAACCATCATTCAAAGCCAAGGCTTAGTGGTAGTCCCATCTAAATCATATAGACTGAGAATGGGAGAGGAGTGGTTCCCACAGGAAAATTGAAGTGCTATCGCCAGAAAAATGAGAAAAGATGCTAAACAAGCAATATAAAAATTTTTGCTCCAAAGTACATCACAAATGTTTGTGAAACAAATACATGTACAAGTTAATATCATCACCTGCTCCGGGAAAATGGAAAACAACTAATGACAACACACTGTGATGTGACTTACAATTAAAAATATGTACAAAATGCAGTGAAGACTTGAAGAAACGAGTGGGCACTCCCCCAAGCAAAATAAGGCAATGTATTGACTTAGAGAACTGGAAAAATCTGACGGTACATATTCAAGCACAACCAGATTCAGAGTTTCAAATAACATTGTCAGGACACTGTCTCTCTCTGTTTGCTTCCTTTCTTCTACACTGACTTCATTTTCATGAGGTGTCAGTGATAACCCACTGGTTTACATCATCCAGGCTTACATGCTACTAGGTTAGCAATGCCAAGAGCAAAACGTTTCTGAGCTAATGCTCATTGGCTCTGCTATGACTAATGTGCCCACGAGTGTGAGCAGGGAATGGGAAGGAAGGTCAGACTGATAGAGTCTAGACAGTGAATCTTTCATATCATCCAAAACATCCTACTCCTTCTACTGATCACCTTTGAAAAATTGAAAACCTCTGAGTTTTATTGTACTGTGTTGTTAGGCTAGCCCCACCATTTCTTTATCCTATATGTTACTCTTACTTGGTTTTACCTCCATTTTGCTTTAGTATACTCACAAGAAATTCCTTAGAAAGCGTGCAGGCGGTTACTGTTATGAGGCTCTGCACATCTAAACATGTATTCCGGCCTCTCTTATGATTCTAGTTTGACTTTATATATAAATCTGGGTTCAAAGGATCTTTTAAGAGAATTTTGGACAGAGGTTTTGTCATTGTCTTCTAAAATCCAGTATTATTCATGAGATGTCTCATGTTGGTCTGATTCTTCTTCTTTTTAAGTACTCTGGGTTCCTTTTTATTCTTCCTTTTGGAAGCTTTTGTATATTTTTTTCACTTATACTTTAGGTTCCAACATTTTACCGTGATGTGCTTAGGTGTGAGTCTTTTCTAATTCATCCTACTCAGTACTTGATTGGTCCTTTCAAATATGAGAGATTTGAGTATCTCTTCAGATTCAGGAAATGAGTATGTTTTCTTCGGTACTTTCCTCGCCTCCATCTTCTTTGTTATCTCTTCCTGGAATGCCTATAAGCCACATGTTGGACTGTCTTAGAAAGATGCTCTATGTCTCTTAGTGTTTCTCTCATATTTTTCTTCACTTTTTTTCTTTTTGTTCTGCTTCATAAAATTGCTATGGCTTTATGTTCCAATTCTTCTATTTAATTTTGATATAAAAATATGTTTTTTAATGTTATTTTATAAACATATAAAAATATGTTTATTGTGGCCAACATACTTTTAGTTTCTAGGAGGGTCTTTTTTTTCTCTTGTTCTTTTTCTTTTTCATAGCACATGGCTTTTTCTTTAGCAATGTAGCAGAATTCCAAATCTCTTTGAGGACATTACAAGGGGCTTGGATTGTTTAAGGTCCTCCTGTCTCTCAGAGTATTACTGTTTCCCTCAAGGAACAGTCTGTTCACGTTTTCTTTCTCCTTGATGTTGCTAGGTTTTGTCATGTGTGTTATGGTCCTTGTTTGTAGTTTATATTCAATAATTGGGAAGTGAGAGGACTGACTGGGATCTCTGTTTACACTGGTGAGGCTGTTCTATCAACAGGTTTGCCTTGAGGATGAGAAAGAGGAACTACCTGCTCACCAGTAGTTTGTCCCAGCAAGGGGCTTCACTCTGGCTCACAATATTCATTTTAGTAAAGTAGTCCTTCTCAAGTACTTCTTTTACTTTATTTGGAATAAAGACATCAGATATCTTGGCTGATATAGTGGGGGCTCAGCTAACTCCTTGCCACCTCTGCGTGCAAAGATGGGGAGGAAAGCCACTTGCATGGTTCTTCTGTTGTCAGGCTCTCCATAAGCTACACTCTCTCCCTGGTTTTAGCCTCTTTCTTGCTCTTAGTCTTTATATCTGCTGGATCCAAGGCTGGAGGCTCTCTGTATATCCCCCTCCATCAAAGATTTCACAAAATATTCTGGGCCAAGGGTTTCTTTACCAGATTCTACCAATCAACACCCTTCCTCCACTTTCTGTCTTTCAAAAATTTGTCAAAATCTCTCATCTACTCAAGTCTCTCCTCTCAGTCTCTACATTACTATGAGTTTATTCCATCTTTATTCTTTTACTAGCATATTAATGGAGTCTTGGGGTACAGAAGGATATTAAGAAACACATGTATGCAGTTGTCATCTTGAAGCTTGTTACTTTTCCAACAACAACAGCAATATTTTAAACTAGTTAAGAGAAAAAAGATAACTGGAAGAGAATTTAAAAATGCTAGCATCCCAATACTAACAATTACAATAGTATATTCACTGGTAGAGCCCAATATGATACATAAATAAAGACTCTCCTTTTTCATATTTAAGATGATAGTATTAGGACATTTATATGGGGTTATCTTCATGTAAAGATCCTTCCACTTGCTCCTGCTTATGACCAGGAGTACATTCATTGTCAGAACTTCAGTTAAGGGGAAGGGGCACTATTTGTGGCTAGAAGAGACTGGGGCTTACAACCAACCTGAAGATCAAAACAATCACTCTGGCCTCCAAGCCACTGGGATCTCACAAAGTGAGCTCATTAACAATAGTTCTTGGTTAAGAACTGCTGTGGGTTAAATGTTTGGGTTTCCCATGAATTTAAATGTTGAAATCTTGACTGTCAAGGTGATGGTTTTGGATGGTGGGGCCTCTGGGAGGTGATTAGGTCAGTAGGGCAGAGCCATTGTGAATAAGATTAGTGCTCTAGTAAAAGATGCTTAAGGGAACTTATGTGCCCATTCTGCCATGTGACATACAGCGAAAAGACACTCTATTAACCAGAGAACAGGTGCTCACCAGACACCAAATCTGCCAGTGTTTTGATCTTGTATTTTTTTAGCCTCCAGAACTAAATTTCTGTGAGAAATAAATTTCTATTGTTTATAAACCACCCCATTTATGGTAGTCTGTTATAGTAACTTAGACAAACAGCATTATGGAGTAAGAAACTAAAGTGAATTTATTTCTCTCCTCTTTGTATAGTTTCGACAAATTTATTCTAGACTATTTTTTTATTCTACTTACTATGGCATTGTTGCTACGGATACAGGATGATACATACCATAATGTCTCAAGTGCTGGAAGAGTATCCCAATTCTCCAGAAAAAAAAAAAACTAGAAAAATGAGTTATATAGCATAGTTTAACTTGGCTATCAAAAATGCTCACATATAAGGAAAGACATAAAGATTAACTTTTACATATAAATTCTTTTCAGTTTGTCAGCTTTGGAGCAGTAAGAGAAGAGGCTAAATTTGTCACTATCCTGAGCTTCTGCACAAAGTAATGTACAACTGTGGAAGCAAAGACACTATTACAATTGCATTCAGTCTGGCTTCCCACAGCCAAGTATTTTCAACATTATTGATTAGCTGCCTTCAAAACAAATTGTGGAGGAAAGTACAGTTTAAGAAAAGGAAACTTTTCTAGTCGATAAGTAACTGAAGTAACTGCTGGGAGTTTTATATGATCCAATTTTAAGCTCTCTCTAAATTAGTTATGATTGAAATTTATGCCTTAGCATTTCTTTTGAATATCTTATTAAATATAATATATTCACTGAAGTGAGAAAGAAGCAAGTAAACTAAAGCTTTGTGCAGGAAATCATACTTTTAGTAGTCAAAATATGAAAACTACCAAACCCCAAATAAATTTTTAGGCTCCCCTACTGAAATCAGAGACTGCAGTACTTATTTCCTCATCCCAGCAGGATGAAATGAAGAAACTGGCCAGAACCAGTACATGGCACCAAAGACAACCTTTAGTTGCCCTCGTTGCTCATCAGCATAAGACACTCCCACCAGCACCATGACAGTTTACAAATGCTATGGCAACACCCAGATATGTGTGTGTGTGTGTGTATACAAACACACACATGCATGCATACATTAGTAATTAATATGATTGTTGAGCATTGAATTAATAAGGTATATACACTATCATTACTTTAATTTTTTTATATATTCCCTTTTTAGGCCAGGCACAACTGCTCATGCCTGTAGTCCCAGTGCTTTGAGAGGCTGAAGTTAAGAGGATTTCTTGAGGCCAGGAATTTGAGACCAGCATGAGCAACATAGTGAGACCCTGTCTCATAAAAAAAAATTTAAAAATTAGCCAAGTGTGGTAGCATGTCCCTGTAGTTCTAGCTACTTGGAAGGGTAAGGCAGGAGGATTGCTTGAGCCCCAGAGTTCAACATTACAGTGAGTTATGATCACGCCACTGCACTCCAGCCTGGGTGACGGAGCAAGACTGTCTCAAAAAAAAAAAAAAAAGAAATGTGTTTTCCAGGAGGGTCAGCTTATCAATTGAAAGAGAGAAGAGGGGAGATTGATACATGTGTAACATTTTGAATGAGTGACAATACCATTGTTCTGATTATTTAGTCTATATTTACCCATTAGACCAGGATTATGACAGACTATATAGAAGAGTAAGTACTGCAAAACAGGAAGCTGTTTTTTCTCATTATCTGCACTCAGTAAATACTTGTTAAGAGAATGAATATATTTAATTTGAATGAAATAGGATGTGGAGAAAAAGAACACTTTTACACTGTTGGTGGGAGTGTAAATTAGTTCAACCATTGTGGAAGACAGTGTGGCGATTCCTCGAGGCCTTAGAAATAGAAATTCCATTTGACCCAGCAATCCCATTACTGGGTATATATCCAAAGAACTATAAATCATTCTACTATAAGGACACATGCACATGAATGTTCATAGCAGCACTGTTTACAATAGCAAAGACCTGGAACCAACCCAAATGCCCATTGATGATAGACTGGATTGGGAAAATGTGGCACATATACACCATGGAATATTATGCAGCAATCAGAAATGATGAGTTCATGTCCTTTGTAGGGACATGAATGAATCTGGAGAACATCATCCTCAGCAAACTGACACAAGAACAGAAAATGAAATACCGCATATTCTCACTCATAGGAGGGTGATGAAAAATGAGAACACATGGACACAGAGAGGGGAGTACTAAACACTGGGGTCTATTGGGGGGAAAAGGGGAGGGCCAGCGGGGGGGGAGCTGGGGAGGGATAGCCTGGGGAAAAATGACAAATGTGGGTGAAGGGGAGAAAGGAAGCAAAGCACACTGCCATGTGTGTACCTATGCAACTGTCTTGCATGTTCTGCACATGTACCCCAAAACCTAAAATGCAATTAAAAAAATAAATAGATAAAAAAGAAATAAGACAAAATTGCCCAAATACATATATTAAGATATTAGAGTTTCTTTGATAAAATAAAGCAGAAGACAATACTCAATCTGAACAATCAATAGAAAATGTAAAGATTAAAAAAAAAAAAGAAATAGTGTCTAGTATACAGTATGAGCTCTCAAACTATTTGGTGACTATAGGTAAACTAACCTCACATTATATGAAATTGAGAGCACTTATGGCCCCAAAAATCTCTAGGAACATTGATTGTATCTTTTCTGCATTATTTTTTTTAGAGAGATTTTTTTTGTTAAAGATGGGAACATGGTATTATTAAAGGGATTGAGAACCACAGTCAAAAAATGAGTATGACTGAAAATTTAATACTGATATCCAGGGAGCTCAACTTAAACATTCACTTTATATATTTTTGTCATTATTTTATCATTACTATCATTATTATTATTATTAATTTTAAGAAGTTATGCCTTCATTCAAACAATAATGATCCTGAGTTAATGATGAGTTTTTAAATTTCTGCATAAATGTTTGGGTTTCTCACATTCTTCAGTTTCATGGTAGCAATCCAGGTTCAGCCAACAACTTTGCTAATATTTTAAATAGAGTCATCAAATCTACCTTAGCAAATAATTTGCTTTCAGAGTTGTAAGCTTAAATACAACATTGTGATAACTTTTAATTTTCTAAAATATATGAGAGCACACTCTTAGAAAGGTAAGGGAATTGTCAGTAATATCAGTTGGATTCTTCCAAGTTATTTTCATTTTTTCTTCAAAGATGTATCCTTTGCTGATACCATTATCTCAGGTTGTCATCAAATGGAATGACCATTCTTCTCATTTGGCTCTGAATGATAGTCATCCCCCATCAATGCTCAGAGATTTCTCTCTCTCTACTCTGTTTGGAATCCTTTTGCCAGAGTGATTTGTAGTAATATGAACAGTGATGGCATGTTGGGACAGTGAGAGTGGTCTCACACCTCCCATGACAAAAGCTGTGCTTTCATGTTTTTAAGTTAAATTCATATATATGGATACTAATAGATTACCTTTTAGATTTTATAAAATCTGAGTTTTGCATTTTGGCTTTCCACTAAGCAAAATACACCTGTAGTGTATAGGGTTAAAAATGTAAATCAATATGGCTCTTATTTCTTGAGAGTTTACTTTGTGCCAGATATTTAGGTTTACTCCTCACAACCCTCTGAGGTACGTGCCATGATTATTGCCATTTTGCAGATTTAAACATAGAGGCTTTGAAGAAACATGCCAAAGTCACAGAGCAGGCAGGCAACACAAATAATTCAAGCCATATAATCTGCTCCTACAGCCTCTGCTCTTGACTGGTATAGCATGCTGATTCCCATAAACTGATAGAATTATTAATGATAGTTGAATCCATTACTCTGTAGTTATCCTAAGGGTAATTATACTACAAAGCATGCCACATCTGACCTTGATGTGGTGCCACCGAAGAGCCAAACCAAAATACCATAGCATTTCTGTGGTGTTGCAGAACTGGTGATATTAAAATACAGACATGTGAGGCTTACTAGAATATGAAATCCGGCCACATCACCGGAGTGCACCTAGTGAAACACTATTTGTATGTATTTTTGTAGTTTATAATATTTATTAAATGATGGGAGCAACTGTCACTCTTCAAGTCAGTTTGATGTCTGCCTAAAATGAAAGGATGGACTTGTGAATTAATTGCCTGAACTTGGATGTAAATGACCGCATCTGTCAAAATTCTTGCTTCATGTCTATAGACATATTTTATTTCCTATTCATGTAGGAATTCACTTAAAACTTAGAGGATGCCTAAGACCTACTCTTGACACTTTCCTGTGTCTCATGTTGCATACGATAATGTGCACTGGGTGTGAATCTTTTAAGCTCTCCCAAGCTCCATATGGCAAGATATACACTTCAGAGAGGGATTAAAATCCTGGGACCTCTCCTTCTGATTCTACGAACTGGCAATAGGAATGCCATTCTGGTTTCCAGGTGTAAAAGTCTGTTTTAATGATGCTTTATATGCAGAGCCTTGGGATGCATATATTACAGGCATTGTAAAATAGAGATGGGATTGGAGTGGTGAGGCTCTGGGGAAAGCCTTGGAGCACAGCTGTCTTCACACAGTGACATACACTAAGAGGAGCACTGAGGATCGGGCAGCATTGGTCTCTCCATCCCTTACAGCTCTGCATAAAACTGTCCTCTCCAATAGACAAAGAGGGAAGAAGCAGAGATCATGCTTTCCTGTCTGTAAAAGAGTTTGTATCATTAGCTCTAATCCCAGGTCATTAACTAAATCTACATGGCAGAATAACTAGGATGTACATGTACTTATGGAAACAGTGGAGGAATAACAGAGCAATGGCTTATTTGAAGACTGACTTTGAATGTCAGGTATATGAATAGAAAATTATAGGCAAAAAAGGAAAATGGAATTAATATGTTTGTTTAATAATGACTTGTTTAAAAGCAGTGGATCAATGCCAAGCCACTCATTTCCGTGCCAGTCTGCTGATTTCCTCTAATACCATTTTTTAAAGAGATGTTTTCAGATTTCATATTCTCTCTCTCTCTCTCTCTGTCTCTCTCTCGCAGTAATAGTCATAAAATAAGAAATGTGAAGATCATTTACAGACTACAGAGAAAGACCTATAGTTGTTTCATGCCTTAGAGCTGGTAAGAGGAAAAAAATGGAAGTCAAACTCTTCATCAACAATTAATTCATAATTTTCTCTGTAATGAGGTTGGAATGAGCTGTGCAGAGAGGATGTAGCCTGCATAGCAATAACAGGCTTTCAGACAGAGTCCAGTCTCAATGTTACATTCCTTTCTCGTACAGTCTTCCCAGAGAACTTGTACGACGAAAAGCAACATGACCAATTGAACAATACCATGCTTTTAATTTTAATGTAAAAATCCACTCCTAGATCCATTTATAAAGTAGCATAAAGCAGCAACTCAGTGGATATTTCTAATATTTAAGTTCAGTAAGTTCTTCACGGAATAAAAATATCTATTAATATAGCTTATCTGTAACTTAAATAAGAAAAATGATATGATCAATTGTTACCTAGAAGGTATTTGATAAAAATCCTATTTCCAACTTAAAACTTTAGAAATAGAATACTTTTGTAATTTGAAAAGCTAGCTCTATCCCAACATAGCAGCTGCAACCCCCTCAATAGGGAAACACTAGAAATATTGCCATTAACTTCAAGGCAGTCAAGGATGCTCATTACAAGTCATCAACATTTAACCTGATAGCTGTTTTGGACAATGCAATATGAATGAAACAGAAATTACAGGAAAGGATACTGGAATGGAGAAAAATTATTTATAATCTAAACATTTATGCATAAATAAAAAACATAAATACAAATTATTTACTACCCCAAGAAAATCTACTATTAAGTAAAAATTATGAGGGGCCATTTTGTTTGGGACTGAGCTCATACACTATGTCCAACAGACCAGACCAATCCAGAATGGAGTCCCTTGTGTTAGATACCATGTAATCAAACTGAACTTTAAAATGGGCCAGTTCTCAAAAAAAAAAAAACCAGGAGACTTACAGTAATCAATCAGAAAGGCCCAGTTTACCTGAGCTGACACAATAAGCAAGTCTCCTTTCTTTTAACCCTATAACGGAAGTAACTTTGTAACAACCAATCTGCTTTTTTTCCCCTCCTGTTTGTTTTCTTCAGCCTTTTCCTGTCTTTATAGAAAGCCCACTTCCTCTGGTCAACTCACTGAACTGTTTTATGGATGAGGTGCTGCTTGATTTATTAATCACTATTAAAAGCCAATTAGATCCTTAAATTAAATTTGTTGAAATTTTGTTTTTTAACACTACCAAGAAATCACTGGAGGCTCCAGTCCATGTGTTCTGTTCCTGTCAAAGATGAGCCCTCTCCTCACCTGCAGTGGGCTGAAAGGGAGCCTCACTCAGAACAAAGAACCCATCAAAGGCAAACTTCCATATGCTCCCAGCAGTGCATCTGCCATTACATGCAGAGCTTTCATGCCCGCTCAGTGGAGATACTGCTCTTGCTCTTAGCCATAGCCTATCCCTTCCCTTGTGCACTGGCTCATATCCTCTCTCATCTAGTTGAGGACATCATTCTTGCACTTATCCTCTCCTCTCACATTATCACATTTTCCAGCTCTACTGGACTATTCCCATTAACATGCAAACACTATGTGGTAGTTTCCATCTCAAAAAGCCATTCCTGGCTTGGCATCATCCTCCAGCTACTGGCCAGTTGCTTAGCACCCTTTCCAGCGAAAAAGGTGTCTTAAACCACCCTTTGAACATTTTGAACTCTGATTCTTTCTTGTGCCGTGCCTGTTAAGCATTTGCCCCCTCCCAGTTCACCAAAATAGCTCTGGCTGTTGGAAGCTAGAAAAGGCGAGAAAGCATTGTCCCCTCAGAGCCTCCAGAAGGAATCAGCCTTGCCAGTACCTTAACCTTAGCCCAGTGCAATTTTGGACTTTTGCCTTCCAGAAATATAAGAGAGTAATCTGTGTTGTTTTTAAGCCACTAAGTTTGTGGTAATTTGTTGCAGCAGCAGTAGAAAGCTAATATATCAATAGAGAAAGTGTTTGGTTGTTAATTGTTCTAGGCTTAGTTACAGGACAGTCTTTGAAAGGCAGGTAACAAACACCACTGGTTTCATTCATAACCTCATTCTCACTAGCTGGAGATGGCCTTTGTTAGGATACATATCTCCATGGGTCTCTTGCATTTCTTTGTGTCTTGTGTTTGTTCTGGATTGTCTTTTCAAGGATGTTTGTATAGTCAAGAGCCTTTGCAGATAGAGATACTGTTTCCCTCTGACGCAGAGGCCTGATGCATTTGCTGGCCAGAGTATCCTGCTGTCCAGGGTAATAAAGATAATGTTTTCCTCTGGAGCATGAGTTAGGCATATTTGCTGACAATGCCTTTAAAAGATAGAAGCTTACTAAATTTAGCATTTCTCATTTGGGACATAAACCCATCATGATCTCAGTATCAACCTGGACCTGGATCTATGTTGTATCCATGGACTTTGGGGGATAAGGGCAAGGAGAATCAATGCAAAATGAAGCTCACACTGCTCACCATGTTATAAGTTATAAAGTCCATTGTTTCTGAACCAGGAGTCTTGTGCCTTCTGCCGTCCATGAACCAGCAGCAGTCAAACTTGTTAGTCTGCAAGTAAGGCAAAATCTGAAGCTTAACAGTTCTTGATGTACTTCCAGCTGGGGGTAGCTGCATAATATAGTATTGGCTTGTGAAATGCAGACACAAGTCCAATGAGGGTTCAACTGAAGGTACTTCCTTGATTATTCCAGCAGTTTCCCCCTTCCTTTGACCTGAAACTTAGGATGAAGTTGCAGCATCTATCTTGCAACCATAAGGTCAAATGCCAAAACGCCAAAGATGATAGAGCAGCAAGTTGGAAAGTACCTGGATGCCTGAAGGCATCTTTGAGCAGGAAAACCAACTCTGGACTACCTACCTCCAGATTCCTTATTATGTGAAGCAAACAAATCCCGTGTTTGTTCACTGTAATGTTGAGTAGCTATTGTTACTCATAGCTGAAGGCATTTCAGATCAAAAGTGAAAACAAAGATTTAGTTCTAAATCTCTGGTGTGTTCATTTCTTTCTGAAAATAAAAGTAGTTTTGTTATTTTAAATGATAAAACAGGTGTATTCTTGAAAAGTGTTAATAATATTGGAAAGCATAAAAATAAAGCAATCACTACGGCCATCCACTACTAATGACCACCACTAATTGTCTTAGTTAACATTTTCACAGAATAGTCAGAATAGGCTGGTTCTAGTGTTAGGGTGTTTGTGCTAGAATCTTAACTCCATCACTTATTAGCTATGAAATAAGGCAAGTTATTTAAATGTTATATGCATTAGATTTCTGATTTGTAAAACGAATATAAAACACCTACCATTTGAAAATTATATTATATACTAGTCAACATACATAAACGTTCAGAACATTCTTTACACAGAGTGGGCACACATTAAATATGGTTATTTTCATCTTCCTAGAATTTCACTGTGAGTTCATGTGCATGCACATACATATACACATTTCAGATAGGACATTGCTGTATATGTCATATTGTCACTTTTTTCTATTTTGCATTATTGCAGAGGCATGTTTTCCTGTCAATAAATATAATAAACATTGCCACTTCTAATGGCTGTCAGGTATTTCAGTATGTAAAGGCACATTCGCTTACTTTACCTGTCTTTTACTGATGATCAGTGAGGCTTTATAAAGTTTCCCTCTACTGTAAACAATGCTGTGTTGACCATCCTTATATACCACTTTTAAATACTAAATAAGAACTCTTTATCATAGTACTTTCTTCTAATCATTTTCCAGAAATATAAATGATTAGGACCTCAGCTGACCTGGAGGGAAATCTGAACTGTCAAGCATTAAAGTCAATTAAAGCAAAATGAGCCCAGATGAAAGTAACAGTCATGCCTCTCATCACTTTCTTCCATAATATAAGTAAAAGGCTGGAACTGGAGAAAGCCACTGACTCTCCCATTCTATTTTTCCACATGGAACAGCACACTGGTCAAGCCTTAGGTGGATCAATGCAGACATGAGGATGGTCTCTCTTTTGAGGAAACTCAGAACAAAAGGCCCAAAGGAAACCAGAATATGTCACACCAAGATATGCCTCTTTATTTTGAGCTAAAGGCAATTAAGAAGCAGCAAATGGAGGGAAAGCTCTATCTATCCTCCCCCTTTCACTCTACAGACAGGATATAAAATCTCCTCTATTGGAGTAACTCTAGAATGTTACCAGCCCAGAGACCAGACAGTACCAGAGGAATCTGCAAACAGACCTCACTGCATTAGTTTCCTCCCATATATTTACCTTCCCACAGTTTCTCACCCTTAGAAATGTACAACCACTTTCCTTTGTCTTGTCATTTCTCTACAAATTTATTGTTCTTCCTTAAAGATACTACATAAGTGGAGTTCTTTTTTTCAAAATTTAAACAAAAAAAGGAATTAACTTGTCAATAGGTAGAGTTTCCTTACTTTCCAACAAAACACCATTTTTAATTTTAATTTTTATTTATTTTAAGTTCATGGGTACTTGTGCAGGAGGATGTACAGGTCAGTTAAATAAGTGAATGTTTGATACACTGGTTTGCACACAGATCATTCCTTCACCTAGGTATTAGTCCGACATTCATTAGCTATTCTTCCTGATGCTCTCCCTCCTCCCCTTGACTCTCTGACACGCCCCATGTGTCCATGTGTTCTTATCATTCAGCTCCCACTTATAAGTAAGAGCATGCAGTACTTGGTTTTCTGTTCGTGTGTTAATTTGCTGAGAATAATGGCCTCCAGCTCCATTTATGCCCATGCAAAGGACATGATCTTGTTCCTTTTTGTGCCTGCATAGTATTTCATGGTGTATATCTACCACATTTTCTTTATACAGTCTCTCACTGATGGGCATTCAGGTTGATTCCATGTCTTTGCTCTTGTGAATAGTGCTGCAATGAAAATACATGTGCATATGTCTTTATGGTAGAATGATTTCCGTTCTCTTGGATATACATCCAGTAATGGGATTGCTGGGTTGAATGATATTTCTGCCTCAAGGTCTTTGAGAAATCACCCCACTGTCTTCCACAATGGTTGAACTAATTTACACTCCTACCTATAGTGTAAAAGCATTCCTATTTCTCCACAACCTTGCCAGCATCTGTTGTTTTTGACTTATTAATAATAGCCATTCTGACAGATGAGAGGTAGTCTCTTATTGTGGTTTGATTTGCATTTCTCCAATGATCTTCGATGTTGAGCTTTTTTCCTTATGTTTGTTGGCCACATGTATGTCTTCTTTTGAGAAGCGTCTGTTCATGTCCTTGGCCCAGTTTTTAATGGGGTTGTTTATTTTTTTCTTGCAAATTTGTTTATGTTCCTTGTAGATACTGGATTTTAGGCCTTTGTCAGATGAATAGATTGCAAAAATTTTCTCTCATTCTGTAGGTTGTCCAGTTTACTCTGATGATAGTTTCTTTTGCTGTGCAAAAGCTCTTTCATTTAATTTAGATATTACTTGTCAACTTTTGCTTTTGTTGCAATTGCTTTTGGCATCTTTATCATGAAATATTTGCTCATGCCTATGTCCTGAATGGTATTGCTTAGATTTCCTTCTAGGGTTTTTATAGGTTTGAATTGATATTTAAGTCTTTAGTTTATCTTGAGTTGGTTTTTTTAATATGGTGAAAGAAAGGGGTCCAGTCTCAATATTCTGCATCTGTCTAGCCAGTTCTCAAGAATAAGCCACCATTTTAAATTACTTTTCATTGACGTTTCTCCTGCATGATGTATACTGCTGTTTGTTTTTCTCCGTTAATCTTTCTTTCATTACAGAGTTCTGTTCCAACTAAGAATCCATGAGCATAAAGGAACAAATTATTTTTTCTCCCTTACAGGTTTCTGCAGTTCCTCCCTGAGGTTTCAGAGAATGTGAAGGGGAAGGACTAGGAGTAGAAGAGTTGTGAGTCAAAGTAAGACCTCTACTCAAGGTCTCAGACAACAAGTCCTGGGAATGGAGGTGCTAGGGCTGGAATATAAATATGTGAAGGGTATAGCTCAAGGCCAGAAGAGCTTGAGACCTTGACTGCAACTCCCTTCAGAGACTACAATGCATTGGCTGTGTATCAAGTCTGGTATGAGAAGGGCAGATTTCCCCCATGAGGCCTGCCAGGTGAAGCTTTTGTAATTGCCTATTGTCAGGCCTGAAAAATCACACACAGATTTGTAACCAGGAGCCAGCCGCCTCATAAACGCAGGCTCAAAGGATATTCAGGTTTTTAAAGATTTATACATAACATCCTTGAGGAATGTTACAATTTGCAGTCTTACCACAACATCACCAATACCAGGAATTATTGTTGTTGTTGTTTTTTAATATTTAACAATATGTGGTTTAAAATTTCTCTCCTTAATTCAGTTTCTATTTATTGGTTTCCAGGAAACTAGAACACCTTTCTGTGTCCACTGACAATAGGCACATTGTAATATTTTACTGTTTGTTTATTTTCATCAGATTTTTGCCCATTTCCTATTGAGTTATTATCCCTTTTTATTTAATTATGAGTTACAAAAATTATATTAATCCTCTAGAAGTCATATAAACATCAAATATTTCTAGTTTTGCTTTTTTGTTTATAGTATAGTTTTTTAATCTAGAAAATTTAAATATATTTGTAAGCAATCTGTAATTTTTTTCGTTATGGTTTCTGCCTTTAATGGTCATATTTAGAGAGTAAATAATCTAACCCAAGATTATACAATTATATACCTTTGTATGATTCCAGCAGTTTCTTAGAAAGATACATATATAGATATATGCAAAACCATCAATTAATCTGCAGTGTATCTTTTGTCAGGTTTCTAAGAACAGTTTTTACTTTAGTATGATCCAAATAATTTAGCCAGCTATGCCAACACCATAAGCAACACCTACTGATTGGAAATGCCAAGCAAAGTTTGTCTGCTTATTCTGGTGCTAGTTTCTTATTTTAATTATTATAGCTTTAAGCTTTTTAAAAACCTCTGGTATCAGCACCTGCTCCATTATTTTTGTTTTGCAATTTTTTTTCTTAGCCTTTTTCATGCATTTATTTTTCCAGGAAAATTTTAGAATCATTTAATTAAGTCCCTCTTTCCCTGGGCCGCCTCCATTCCACTGGGACTTCAATTGGGTTGATAGCATATTATTAGATGAATTTCTTATAAACTGACATATTTATAATATTGAGCTTTTCTATTTATATCATGGTTTATATATCCAATTTATTTGTGCAAGTTTTAAATGAGATAGGGATAAAAATAAGTTTCGTAACTTGAGGTCTGTGGGAGGGGGATTAGGGGAGGGGCAGTGGGGGGTAGGGAGTTGGGGAGGGATAACATGGGGAGAAATGCCAGATATAGGTGATGGGGGATGGAGGCAGCAAACCACATTGCCATGTAGGTACCTATGCAACAATCCTGCATGTTCTGCATATGTAGCCCAGAACCTAAAATGCAATTATATATATATATATAACATTTCTTAATTGAACAAGAGCAAGAAGGCTCTGTTGAGATGATTTTCCATTTTGTCTAAATGGAATCAGGGTAAGTCTTTTTATATCAGGACCATAAAACCATATAAAATATGGTTTACACATACTATACATGCGTATCTGTATCTACATCTATATATGCAGTTCTTACTTTGCATAGTTTGATATACATGAATTTCAACAATTATGGTTTAGTTAATATCAGTCCTTAACATGATTCAAATTTTTGTTGCTACTTTGTATTAACTATGAGTAATTGTGTAAAGTATAAATTTTACTGCTGTGTCTTCAGTCTACAAATCACTACATAAATAACAGATTATTAAATTGATTTGTGACCAGTCATGTTTCTTCTTTCAGTATCTGTCAAGGATTGGTCACTGCATATCTGTCATTCACAATTCATGCATAGACAGCAAGGTGTGTAGTAGCTATGTTGCCTCCTTGTCTCCCAGTAGTAAATCCATGTGACATTTTACAAAAATGGATCATTGACAAAAATCGGTCAGTAACGATGAAAGTGCAACAAATAAACAAGAAGTGATAATGCTGAAAGTGAAATTTGTATTGAACATAAATGAAATTATACATAGTGACAGTGAGAATGTTAGCACCACTGCTGTTTGAGAAATCTGCAGGCAGAAGAATAAATCAAACTTATTGACATATGTCCCAGAGGAGCTGATACTGGCAGAAAAACAAAAACTAAAACTAAACTTTACATTAAAGGATCTCTCAGAGATATTTCACGACATTGAAAATATAGAGGAGAAAACCTTGGGAGCTGATCCCAAACTTAAAACAGAGTATGATGATTTGCCAAGGAATTGAAATAATACCTGCTTTGTAACATAAATTATATAATAAGAAGAAGGGAATTACTGTTAGAAGTGCTTTTGAGGAATAGAGCATTTTAGAATAGTAAAGTAATTTAAATCTCAATATTTCTAACATTTTAAATTACAGTATACTAAAAAAATAATAGTTTTACTATTTTTCATGCTTCAAAACATTTATAACCAAAAAAGTAAGAGAGTTTTAATGTTTCAACAAAAATTTGTAACACTCACAGAACACTGTAACATTTTTCCATTGATTAATAAGATTGTCTTGCATGGTTTCAGCTTGTGAAGTCATTTTTATGACCTCATGCTACTGTGCAAAGTGAGTACTGCCTGTACTCAAGGGAGCAGGGAGGCAAAGAGAGGCAAGAAGGACAAGCTAAGTGAAAATCCTCCAGCACAAAGCAGCTGGCAGAAAAAGAGAAAGATCAAGCTAATGCTTTCACCTTGGTAAGAAAAATAACTCCCATGCAACAGACACTGGCCCAAAGAATGAATGTATTGTTCTAGAGTTACACTGCACTTAAGAAGGCATGTCCCCGTAATTGGTTTATTTTAATGTAATATATTCCTCTGAACCTTTTGCTTATAGGAGCAGAAGGAATTTCTGGCCCTGGATTACCTGAGTTTGCATCCTTGTTCTCTTTCCTTCAGGGAGGAGATTGTCTAGGTCTGAAATACCTACTGTCTTGCCTTGCATTAGTTGTGGTGTCAGGGAGGGGAATAGTGTTTATTCCAGCTTTTCATGGGAAGTCATCCTGGCCACTTAATCTTCTGGTGCAGTGATGCAATGAAATTCTCTCAGTCTAATGGGTTCAGGCACATCTTTCCTGGGCCAATAGCCAGAAATGGATTGATGTGCAGATTTAAAAGGAGAGGAAAAGCACAAAGAGTTTTTCAAGCCAAGGGAGAAACAAGAGAACAAAAGAAATACTGCTTCTGTAAATGGCCCTAAGTGAAGATTTTTTCTTAAAATCCCAATGATACTCTACAATGTTTTGAAAGTGATTTATAAGGCTGACAAGGACTGACTGGGCTTAATGGGGTCATTTGATTTTAATGCCTCAAATAGGACTGCTTCTATTTTTGTCTCAATAAAAGAGCCTGCACCAGTGCACATGAGCAAATTTAAAAACGTAAATCATGTCTATATGTGATCGATTTAGGAAGAAGGAATCTTGAGGAGAAAGCTGGACAGACAGTGAGATGGGAGATGTAATTTTAGACAAAATACGCAACATTCCTGTGTCCCTGGGGGTACACAAAAGGCAGAGAAAGCCTTATTTATAGACAACCCACCTCTGGCTCTGAGCTCTAATTTGAGGAACTCACAGATCTGCCTTACTAAATGTACATCCTTGGTAAGTTCCTGTGTTTCCTGCCTTTATCCTAACTTCTAAGAGTCTTTCTGAATCTGCCTTTGACTAGTAGTACAACCTTGAACAAGTAAATGGACCTCAGCTTCTTTGCCGTAAAGTGAGGGGGTTAAAGGAGAAGATCTCTCTCTAAACGGCTTTGTGACTCTCTCAAGTTCTGCATGAGAAATGCTTTTAATTGGAGAAACATTTAGTGTTAATAAATTAATTTTTAAGAATAAATTAAAACTCTGATCTTGCTCCAGAAAGGATTTAAGGTGAAGTATTAGTCAAGGTTCTCCAGAGAAACGAACCTGTAGGAAACATATAGATATAAGAGGAGATTTATTATAGAAACTGGCTCACCAGATTATAGAGGCCAACAAGTCTTACCCTAGGCCATCATCAAGCTGGACAACAAGGACAGCTAGTGGTATGATTCACTATGTGTTCAAAGCCCTCAGAATAAGGGGGTCATGGGTGTAAATTCTAGTCCAAGGCCAAAGGCCTGAGAGCCAGGAGAATCAATGGTGTAGCTGACCTGATAGCTGGGGGGACTAGAAGGCCTGAGAACCAGGAGCTCCCATGTCTGAAGGCAGGAGAAAATGGATGTTCCTACTCATTGAGAGAGACAAAATTTACCTCTCCTCTGCCTTTTTTGTTCTGTTTAGGCCCTCAAAGGACTGGATGATGCCTGCCTATATTAACAAGGGCAGATCTTCTTTATACAGTCTGTCAACTCAAATGCTGATCTCTCCCAGAAACACCCTTACAGACACACTTAGAAACAATATTGACCTGCTATCTGAGCATCCCTTAGCCGTCAAGTCAACACCTGAAATTAACCATTTGCAGGAAACTTGTCATCACATTATTGCTCTTGCTTGCACGTATGAGAAGTTTCTTTTTTTCCCCAGCCCTGTACCATGGCTACCTTCAACTAAGCTGAGGCATGGGCTGAGATTTCAGAGGCTGTAAAGAGTACATCATATTGCTTCCTAGATTGATTGGCAGCACAGATTAGCACCCTATGAAAGATTTCCCTATTAAAATGCAGTTAAAAATAAAACATCATTAATACAATAGTCAACTAGAAATGCTATCAAATAATTTGAAATAAAATACGAAGGAAGAAAAACAAATAAAATAACAACCATTATACTCATTTCAAGAACTATCCATCACTACCTGTGTAACCTTTATTTTCATCTCAGATGTAGGATAAATGCTTTGCCTCACTATAAATCTTTTCTTAGAGTCAAAGTCAATTGATTATATTCAGAGCTCATGTCTGGCTCCAATTCTTAGAAGCTTTAAGAAAACTTGACATTAGAAGCTCATTCAGGACTTCCAAATTCCCATAGAATAATGACAGGACTCCTAAATCCTAATTTTTCACATGTCTTCCAAGAATCATGCATATCAACAAGGAGAATATGTAAAATAATCTGTAACTTAAGCCTACAACATAACTAGATGACAGAAAACAATACTCTTCTCTCCAATGTACATGTGGTAGAAAAGTGAAAACAGCAGAGCCAACTCAGCTATGTGAGAATGAGGATTTAGGCAGATCCTTCAGGCAGGCACTAGCAGTGGGAAAATGAAAAATAAAATCTCCTCCCATTAAAAAAGAAAGTCCCGAAAAAGTCCCTACCCAGGAGGGACTCAAGATGGCGCTGTGAGAACAACCCAGGATTGGAGCTCTTCTCGTTGAATCTGCAAACGGTGAGTCAGAGCGGCATTTCCAGACTGATCTTTGTTGCCCACAGAACGGGGAAACTCCCAAGTATAAAAAAGACACGGGATGCCAGGCAGTAGGTCTGCCTGGTGAAGCCGGCAGCCAGGGCGGCGGCGGCCGGCCCTACCCAGCAATCCCCACAGGGCGCGCTTGTCCGGGTGCCCTGTTGAACCGGCAACCTGACACTTGAGAGGGCTGGACTTGAGACTGAACGAGACTTGGACGATAGGCCAGCCCAGGGGATTGCAGGGATTGAAATACCCAGTGGGACGAACAAAACCGTGATTTCAAACTATCCCGAGCAGACAGTCCGAGACGCTCTGTGGGGGAGGGGCGTCCACCACTACCGAGGCAACCCGCCCCAACTGAGATACACGCCCACTGCTGACGCAGCCAGCCGTTGCTGAGGCAACCCGTCCCTACTGAGATACACGCCCACTGCTGACGCAGCCTGCCGTTGCTGAGGCAACACGCTACAACGAAGAGACTCCGCCGCAGGGCGTGGCGGAGACCACAGCAGAGCCGGCAGGAACAGCGCGAATCACACAACAGCAGGGCAGAGCCTTGGCAGCCAAACAGTGGCTAGTCTGCCTTCTAGCTGGGCAGGACACCTGATCGGACATCCAAAAATAAAGCCCAAACCCCTCAACACAGAGCATTTGAGAAAAAAAAAAAAAGCGTTTTTTAATGAGCTCTGTTGCAGCAGAATCAAACACAGCAGCATAACAGCCCTGAATGAACAACAGAGTGCACAGCTCAGCAATTAAACCCCTATAAAGTACAAACTGTCTCCTCAAGCAGCTCCCTGACCCCTCTATATCCAAAAGACTGACATTAGGCAGGCATCATCCTGGGACAAAGAGAGCAGAAAAAGAAACTGGTAGCATCCCTCACTGTGCCACAGCTACTAGAGGTGCACCCCAGACAAGCAGGGTCTGGAGCGGACCTCAGCAGTCGTACAGCGAAGGGGCTAGACTGGTAGAAGGAAAACCAAGCAACAGAAATACTTCATCATCAACATTCTGGGTGTCCACTCAGAGACCCAAACGAAAAGTCAGCAACTACGCAGACGACCAGCAGACAAATCCACAAAGATGGGAAGAAACCAGCGCAAAAAGGAGGAAAACACCCGAAACCAGAACACATCGCCTCCTAGAAAGGACCAAAACTCCTCACCAGCAAGGGAGCAAAGCTGGACGGAGAATGACTGTGACGAAATGACGGAATTAGACTTCAGAAGATGGATAATGAGAAACTTTTGTGAGCTAAAAGATCATGTATTAAATCAATGCAAAGAAACTAAGAACCTTGAAAAAAGATTTGAAAAAAGATTCGAGGAAATGATAACAAGAATGGATACCTTAGAGAGGAATATGAATAAATTAAAGGAGCTGAAAAACACAATACGAGAACTTCGCGAAGCAAACACAAGTTTCAATAGCCGAATTGACCAAGCAGAAGAAAGAATATCTGAAGTCGAAGACCAACTCAATGAAATAAAACGAGAAACCAAGCTCAGAGAAAAAAGCGCAAAAAGGAATGAACAAAGTCTCCAAGAAATGTGGGACTATGTGAAAAGACCTAACCTACGTTTGATAGGTGTACCAGAAGGGGACGAAGAGAATGAATCCAGGCTGGAAAATACTCTTCAGGACATCATCCAGGAAAATTTCCCCCACCTAGCAAGACAAGCCAACACTCAATTGCAGGAAATACAGAGAACACCACAAAGATATTCCGCAAGAAGAGCAACCCCAAGGCACATAATCGTCAGATTCAACAGGGTTGAAATAAAGGAGAGAATACTAAGGGCAGCCAGAGAGAAAGGTCGGGTCACCCACAAAGGGAAGCCCATCAGACTCACAGCAGATCTCTCGGCAGAAACACTACAAGCCAGAAGAGAGTGGGGGCCAATATTCAACATTCTTAAAGAAAAGAACTTTCAACCCAGAATTTCATATCCAACCAAACTGAGCTTCAGAAGTGAAGGAAAAATAAAATCCTTTGTGAACAAGCAAGTACTCAGAGATTTTGTCACCACCAGGCCTGCTTTACAAGAGCTCCTAAAAGAGGCACTACACATAGAAAGGATCAATCAGTACCAGCCATTCCAAAATCACACTGAATGCTAACGAGCTTCAACATAATGAAGAATCTACAACAACTAACAGGCAAAACAGCCACTTAGAATCAAAATGGCAGTATCAAATTCACACATAACAATATTAACCCTAAATGTAAATGGACTAAATGCACCAATCAAAAGACACAGACTGGCAAATTGGATAAAAATCCAAAACCCATCAGTGTGCTGTATCCAGGAAACCCATCTCACATGCAAGGATACACAAAGGCTCAAAATAAAGGGATGGAGGAAGATTTACCAAGCTAATGGAAAGCCAAAAACAGCAGGAGTTGCAATTCTCATCTCTGATAAAATAGACTTTAAAGCAACAAAGATCAAAAGAGACAAAGAAGGCCATTACATAATGGTAAAAGGATCGATACAACAAGAAGAGCTAACGATCCTAAACATATATGGACCCAACACAGGAGCACCCAGATACATAAGGCAAGTTCTTAATGACTTACAAAAGGACTTAGACTCCCACACAATAATAGTGGGAGACTTTAACACTCCACTGTCAATACTAGACAGATCAACCAGACAGAAAATCAACAAGGATATCCAGGGCTTGAACTCAGACCTGGAGCAAGCAAACCTGGTGGACATTTACAGAACTCTCCACCCCAAATCCACAGAATACACATTCTTCTCAGCACCACATCACACCTACTCTAAAATTGACCACATAATTGGAAGTAAAGCACTGCTCAACAAATGCAAAACAACTGAAATCATAACAAACAGCCTCTCAGACCATAGTGCAATCAAGTTAGAACTCAGAATTCAGAAACCGACCCAGAACCGCACAGCTTCATGGAAACTGAACAACTGGCTCTTGAATGTTGACTGGGTAAACAACGAAATGAAGGCAGAAATAAAGAAGTTCTTCGAAACCAATGAGAACGAAGACACAACGTGCCAGAACCTCTGGGACATATTTAAAGCAGTCTCTAGAGGAAAGTATATAGCAATAAGTGCCCATATGAGGAGAATGAAGAGATCCAAAGTTGACACCCTATCGTCAAAATTGAAAGAGCTAGAGGAGCAAGGTCAAAAAAACTCAAAACCCAGCAGAAGACAAGAAATTACTAAGATCAGAGCTGAGCTGAAGGAGATTGAGACACGAAAAACCCTTCAAAAAATCAATAAATCCAAGAGCTGGTTTTTTGAAAAGATCAACAAAATAGACAGACCACTAGCCAGATTGATTAAAAAAAAGAGAGAGAACAACCAAATAGATGCAATAAAAAATGATAAAGGGGAAATCACCACAGATTCCACAGAAATTCAAACCATCATCAGAGAATATTACAAACAACTATATGCACATAAACTAGTAAACCTGGAAGAAATGGATAAATTCCTGGACTCCTGTGTCCTCCCAAGCCTAAACCAGGAGGAAGCTGAAACTATGAATAGACCAATAACAAGGTCTGAAGTCAAGGCAGCAATTAAGAGCCTACCTCACAAAAAAAGCCCAGGTCCAGACGGGTTCACAGCCGAATTCTACCAGACACACAAAGAGGAGCTGGTACCATTCCTTCTAAAACTATTTCAAACAATCCAAAAAGAGGGAATCCTTCCCAAATCATTTTATGAGACCAACATCATCCTGATACCAAAACCCGGCAGAGACCCAACGAGAAAAGAAAACTTGAGGCCAATATCCATGATGAACATAGATGCAAAAATCTTCAATAAAATATTGGCAAGCCGATTGCAACAGCAAATCAAAAAACTTATTCATCATGATCAAGTAGGATTCATCCCGGGGATGCAAGGCTGGTTCAACATACGCAAGTCTATCAACGTAATTCACCACATGAACAGAACCAAAAACAAAAACCACATGATTATCTCAATTGACGCAGAGAAGGCATTTGACAAAATTCAACAGCCCTTTATGCTAAAACCCCTCAATAAACTCGGTATCGATGGAACGTATCTCAAAGTAATAAAAGCTATTTATGACAAACCAACAGCCAATATCATACTGAATGGGCAAAAACTGGAAGCATTCCCTTTGAAATCTGGCACTAGACAAGGATGCCCTCTCTCACCACTCCTATTCAATATAGTACTGGAAGTTCTAGCCAGAGCAATCAGGCAAGAAAAAGAAATAAAGGGTATTCAAATAGGAAAGGTGGAAGCCAAATTGTCTCTATTTGCAGACGACATGATAGTATACCTAGAAGACCCCATCGCCTCAGCCCAAAAACTCCTGAAACTGATAAACAACTTCAGCAAAGTCTCAGGATATAAAATCAATGTACAAAAATCACAAGCATTCGTCTACACCAATAACAGACTTAAAGAAAGCCAAATCAAGAGCGAACTGCCATTCGCAATTGCTACAAAAAGAATAAAATACCTTGGAATACAACTCACAAGGAACGTAAGGGACCTCTTCAAGGAGAACTACAAACCACTGCTCAACGAAATCAGAGAGGACACAAACAGATGGAGAAACATTCCATGTTCATGGTTAGGAAGAATTAATATCGTGAAAATGGCTATACTGCCCAAAGTAATTTACAGACTCAATGCTATCCCCATCAAGCTACCATTGACTTTCTTCACAGAACTGGAAAAAACCACCATGAACTTCATATGGAACCAAAAGAGAGCCCGCATAGCCAAGTCAATTCTAAGCAAAAAGAACACAGCGGGGGGCATCACACTACCGGATTTCAAACTATACTACAAGTCTACAGTAATCAAATCAGCATGGTACTGGTACCAAAACAGAGATATAGACCAATGGAACAAAACAGAGGCACCGGAGGCAACACAACATACATACAACTATACAATCTTTGATAAACCTGACAAAAACAAGCAATGGGGCAAGGATTCCATGTTTAACAAATGGTGTTGGGAAAACTGGCTAGCCATGTGCAGAAAGCAGAAACTGGACCCCTTCCTGACACCTTACACTAAAATTAACTCCAGATGGATTAAAGACTTAAACATAAGACCTGGCACCATAAAAACCCTAGAAGGAAATCTAGGCAAAACTATCCAGGACATAGGAGTAGGCAAGGACTTCATGAACAAAACACCAAAAGCATTGGCAACAAAAGCCAAAATAGACAAATGGGACCTAATGAAACTCCACAGCTTCTGCACGGCAAAAGAAACAGTCACTAGAGTGGATCGGCAACCAACAGAATGGGAAAAAATTTTCGCAGTCTACCCATCTGACAAAGGGCTGATATCCAGAATTTACAAACAACTCAAGCAGATTTACAGGAAAAAAACAAACAAGCCCATTCAAAAGTGGGCAAAGGATATGAACAGATACTTTACGAAAGAAGACATATATGAGGCCAACAATCATATGAAAAAATGCTCATCGTCACTGGTCATCAGAGAGATGCAAATCAAAACCACACTGAGATACCATCTCACGCCAGTTAGAATGGCGATCATTAAAAAATCTGGAGACAACAGATGCTGGAGAGGATGTGGAGAAAAAGGAACACTTTGACACTGTTGGTGGGAGTGTAAATTAGTTCAACCATTGTGGAAGACAGTGTGGCGATTCCTCAAGGCCTTAGAAATAGAAATTCCATTGGACCCAGCAATCCCATTACTGGGTATATATCCAAAAGACTATAAATCGTTCTACTATAAGGACACATGTACACGAATGTTCATTGCAGCACTGTTTACAATAGCAAAGACCTGGAATCAACCCAAATGCCCATTGATAATAGACTGGATTGGAAAAATGTGGCACATATACACCATGGAATATTATGCAGCAATCAGAAATGATGAGTTCGTGTGGTTTGTAGGGACATGGATGAATCTGGAGAACATCATCCTCAGCAAACTGACACAAGAACAGAAAATGAAACACCGCATATTCTCACTCATAGGTGGGTGATGAAAAATGAGAACACATGGACACAGAAAGGGGAGTACTAAACACTGGGATCTATTGGGGCGAAAAGGGGAGGGCCAGTGGGAGGGGGAGGTGGGGAGGGATAGCCTGGGGAGAAATGCCAAATGTGGGTGAAGGGGAGAAGAAAAGCAAAGCACACTGCCATGTGTGTACCTAGGCAACTGTCTTGCATGCTCTGCTCATCTACCCCAAAACCTATAATCAAATAAAAAATTAAAAAAAAAAAAAGAAAGTCCCATGGGGAGTGGAGAAATACTGAGAACAATAGTATACTCATGCCATCACTAGAAATGGGTTACCTTTCATTGTGTGCTCCTTAAAGTCATGCAGTGGAAGGTACCCAACCTCAGCTGGGTGGCATTCTAGCCATTAATGGATGAATCACAATTTACTTGATTTGAATTGCAAGGAAAATGTCAAGAGAATCCAGAACATGGAATGTTCATGGGAAAACTAACTTGGAGTGTTCAGAACATGTGTGTGTGTGTGTGTGTGTGTGTGCGTGTGTGTGAGAGAGAGAGAGAAAGAGTGTGCACGTGTGTGAGAGTGTATTTGTGTATTACACCACTGGTTGGCTTTCCAAGGTCTCCAGCTCACAGATGGAAGATCATGAGACTTCTTAGTCTCCATAATTACATGAGCCAATTCCATATAATAAATCCTATTCTCATTCTCTCTTTCTTGCTTGCTCTCTCTCTCTATTGTACATATACATACATATGTATATATAATACATCTCTATATTTGTGTGTTAGTCCATTTTTATGCTGCTGATAAAGACATACCCAAGACTGAGCAATTTAGAAAAGAAAGAGGTTTAATTGAACTTACAATTCCACATGGCTGGGGAAGCCTCATGATCATGGCAAAAGGCAAGGAGGAGCAAGTCACATCTTGCATGGTTAGTGGCAGGCAAAAAGTGAGAGAACATATGCTGGGGAGCTCCTCTTTTTAAAACCATTGGATCTCATAAGACTTATTCACTTTCCCCAGAACAGCATGGGAAATGATTCAATTACCTCCCACTGGGTCCCTCCCATGACACATGGGAATTCAAGATGAGATTTGGGTGGGGACACAGTTAAACCATATACATTTGTGTATGTGTATGTATGTATGTATGTATATATATATACACAGTATAGATACACACACATTTAGAGAGAGAGAGAATGGGCGAGACAGAGAAAGAAAATGATTATGAGAAACTGGGCCCCATGATTATGGACACTGAGAAGCCTCAGGCTAGAGCCCCGGGAAAGCCCATGGTATAATTCTGTCTGGATCCAAAGCCTGAGAAGCAGGGAAGCCTATGGTATAACTTCCAGTCTGAGGGCAGGAAGAGATAACATGTTCCGGCTCAAGCAGTGAGGCAAAATAATAAAATGGTGGGTGGGGTGAATCCCTCTCTTTTCTGCCTTTTTTTTTCTACCCAGGCCTGTCTTAGTCCATTTGTGCTGCTATTAAAAGAAATACCACAGGCTGAGTTATTAGCAATATAAGTTTACTGCTCACAGTTCTGGAGGCTAGGAAGTCCAAGATCAAGGCACTGGCAGATTTGGTGTCTGGTGAGGGCTACTCTCTGCTTCCAAGATGGCGCCTTGTTGTTGAATCCTCTAGAGGGGATGAATGCTGAGTCTTATGTGGAGGAAGAGACAGAGAGGCAAGATTGTTTATAAGATGCTAACATTCATAAGGATGGAGCCCTCATGGGCTAATCACCTTCTCAAGGCCCCACCTCTTAATACTGTTGCATTGGGGATTCAGCTTCAGTGTAAATTTGGGAGAGGACACAAATATTCAAACCATAGCAAGGCCTTCAACAAATTGGTTGATGTTGACCCATATAGTAGAGGGCCATCTACTTTCCTGAAGCCACCAATTGAAATGCTTATCTCATTCAGAAACGCTCTCACAGACACACCCAGAAAGAATGTTTAATCTAGGCATCTTTCATGAAGGCTTTGAGACATTTAACTTCCAGGGGCAAAGTTTCTGGTAACATTTCCAAGGTACCCATCCCTACCTATATTTTTACCCTCCCCATGGCAAGCAAAGAGAAGAAACACAAGAGGGAAGCTTGTGCCATCTGCAAGTTCCCAGTTTGCATCATATACCTGTTGTTATTCCTGTCTGGGATATTTCCCACATGATTTTTCTCAAAATGTGGCCTGGACCCACTGTGAGCTTGCATGATGCTGGGCCTGCCCCACAACTGAAACTCTGAAGGTGGGACCCAGGATTCTGAATTTTAACAAGCTCCCAAGGATTCTGTGCACACTCAAATTTGAGAAGCCCTGCTCTAGCATCTGACTCCACACTTAACACTGCCAAAATTACCTATAAGCAGTGTTTACTATGAACAGTAATTAACATTGAAAATTACGTTCAACAGGTTACAGTAGGATTTAAAAATTAAGACATGCAGAGAATAATACCACAGCACATTCAGAGAGCTAACACTCCTTGCTTGATGAGGGAGCTGTTTCTCCCATTGCTGGGTTGCCAGATTTGTAGTTCAGCCTCTGACACAGACCTCTGACTCAGCTGCATTTAATTCTTAGAAGAATCACACCTCCATTTTCTCCCCTTCCTCTACCCACTGTTGTTCTTCCATACAATTATTCAAAACACTGATTTTCATGCTTAAATACAGCTTTCAGATGGCTTTCTTCACACCAGGTTAAGAGTTTATATGAACTAGGAAAATGATGTTGTAATTTAGTACCACTCAGTAAAAAAGCCTAACGCCTGGAGTAAGAGATGCATTAAGAGATGACCAGTTGAGCTCTGATGGGGGATGAAGCATGGACAGGCAGAAAGAACCCATTAGAAGCGTGGAATTATGTCTGAGCCTGGTGGTGCACCAAAGCTGGGGACCCTGGCTTCCTGGGGCCATAAGAAGGCCCAGAATTTCAAGAGTGCTTAGAGAAAGGAAGGGGAGTTGGGGGATGAGAGAGCAGAGGGCAGCTCAGAGGGCCAGGGGATAATAATTTTGCATACAGAATTTTGATAGGGAATTTTAAAAAATCTCTTTTCCAGTTCAGAAACAGTTCCTGGGAAAAAGGAAAGTTGTAAATATTCTATTTACAAGGAGTTAGGCCTGTGTGGAAAATTATTGGCTGTAGATGTTGGTAGTTACATTGA
Source organism: Callithrix jacchus (assembly GCF_049354715.1). Lineage (NCBI taxonomy): Eukaryota > Metazoa > Chordata > Mammalia > Primates > Cebidae > Callithrix > Callithrix jacchus. The sequence goes on along the minus strand of NC_133503.1, from coordinate 135,054,736 downwards.
AATATCACTGTTAGTCATCTGAATTTGAGTTCCTCCTAATAGAAGACCTCTTGAGCCTCCTGGGAGAGTGCACCACTTCCCCAGCCCAGTCATAAACCTTATTTTTAAAAATTTCAATAGTTTTGGGGAAACAGGTGGTGTTCGGCTGCATGGATGGTTCTTTAATGGTGATTTCTGAGATTTTAGTGCACCTGACATCTGAGCAGTGTACACTGTACTCAATATGTTGTCTTTTATCCCTCATCCCCCTCCCACCATGCCCCCCAAGTTCCCAAAGTCCATTATATCATTGTTATGCCTTTGTGTCCTCATAGCTTAGCTCCCACTTATAAGTGAGAACTTTAGCTGGTTTTCCGTTCTTGAGTAACTTCACTTAGAATAATGGCTTCCAACTCCATTCAAGTTGCTGTCAAGGCAATTAATTTGTTCCGTTTTATGGATGAGTAGTATTCCATGATGTATATATACCATATTTCCTTTATGCATTCGTTGGTTGATGGGCATTTAGGTTGGTTTTATATTTTTGCAATTGTGAATTGTGTGGCTATAAACATGTGTGTGCATGTGACTTTTTCATGTACCAGTCATGAACCTTCAAGATTGAAATCTGAATGAAGAGCAAATTGAAGGTGCAACAGTATTTTCACAATCTCTGTTGCTCACTTGTGACAGGTGATGGGACACTGCAGGGAGGAAGAGGAGGCAGTGACTGCTAATGGATATGGGGTTCCTTTGAGGGGTGATAAAATAGCTCTAAAATTGATTGTGGTAACAGCTGCACAACTCTGTGAACATACTAAAAACCATTACACTATACCCTTTAAATGGGTAGATTGTATGCTACATGAATTAGATCTCAATAAGGTTGCTTATATACATTTTAAAAATCACTGGAAACATATCTAGGGGCACAAAGAACAGAAAAGGGTGAAGCCTCTTTGTCAGCCAGTTTGACTCTCTGGCCAAGCATTGATAGTTACACAGCAGAAAAGCTGATGGAAAATTGCAGGAATTTTGTTGTTATCCAAGTTGGGTGAAGGTAATTATGAAACACTAAGAAGCACAGATAAAAAATGATAACAAATAAAAAGATCTGGTTTTATTTTTTTGCATCACCTACCCATTACGTCTGTTTTTAAAACACATATATAAGTAAAGTAACCAGAAGGAATGTGATATGGTTTGGCTGTGTCCCCACCCAAATCTCATCTTGAACTGTAGTTCCCATAACCCCCATGTGTCATGGGCCAGACCCAGTGGGAAGTAATTTAATCATGGGGATGGTTACCCTCATGCTGTTCTTGGGATAGTGAGTGAGTTCTCACAAGATCTGATGGTTTTATAAGGGGCTTTTCACCCTTTTGCTCAGCACTTCTCCTTCCTGCCACCATGTGAATAAAGATGTGTTTGCTTCCCCTTCTGCCATGATTCTAAGTTTTCTGAGGCCTCCCCAGCCATGCAGAATTGTGAGTCAATTAAACCTTAAGCCTCTTTCCTTTATAAATTACCCTATCTCTGGCATGTCCTCATAGCAGCATGAGACTAGACTAACATAGAATGTAAAGATGAGGCAGGAGTATGGGCTATGTTTCAGCCAAAATTTAATGTGTTGTTTATGTATGACAGTACATCTCAAGAGCAGACACTGAGATGATATGTGCTGGGTGGCATGAGTAAGATCCTTCATGTGCTGTTATTATAATAATTGCATTTTCCAAAATAGAAATTTATAGATAGGCAATTATAGTTGCTAGCCTGTAACCTCTGTTGTCACTTGATGTTTTGAGAACCTTTAAACTCTCTTCTTCAGTTTTGTTTTGTTTTGTTTTGTGTGCTTGTAAGGCTCAGTAACAATAACATCTTGTCTTTAAGCAGCATCACCCAAAACACTTCAGGGCTTTAGTGAGGGTGAGGAGTCAAAAAACAACAAAATATGATGATTAAGTAATAAGCCCTTCAAACCTCGGAAGATGGAACCAAGTGGTGAGCAAACCTAGTACCATTTAACTCACCTCTGAAAAGCAGGGACCATTTGGGTTAGGAGGTCTGGGCCTCTGGGTCAGGACATTATACTGCCCAGGACCATAGGGTGTGGAGCTGAGAGGGAGAAATCAAAGCAAAAATCAGGCAGACTGTCTAAAGAAGTTGCCAATCAGAAGACACCAAGCCAAGGGACAGAACTAAAAGTACAGGCTCCAGAGAGAAACCAGAGGAGCAAGGAGGATTTGGAGCAAAGGGTGGCAATGGGGCTAAAGGTGGTTCCAGTGGCTTTTATAGAGAGCGGCAGGCTCTGACGAATGGAACACAGGAGAGACAAGGGCAAAAAAGTGGATAAAGCTCAAACTCAGGGCCTCATTCCCTCTTCCTTGTTCCATCTTAACTTTTCCTAGTGCCAAATCAAGAAATTATGAAGTCCTGTGTGACGCCAGAGCCTCTGCCTAGAATAAGAGAAGCCACAGAAGCATGAAGCCAGTGTTTTGCTTTCACAGTGACATGGGGGATACCTTGTCAGAGGGCCTGAGGAGCATAACCTAAATCTCATGATATATCAACCAGTTTCCTCCACTTCCCTTATAATCCACCATAGATCTGTAGGCTCGTCCAGTGTTTTCTAAAGCCATTCATATTTTCACCTGGTAGGTTTTTAAATAGCCCCTGGGTTTCTCTGAAGTGTCTTGTAGCTGATACAATGTCACAGGAGGAGACCAAGTGGGTGCAGTTTCCAGCCTGACACCTTCTCTCTGCCTCGTTCACATTTGTTTTGTGTTTATCTGTTTTATATTTATGGTTTACATAAAAAGGTATCTATTAGGAGGGAACGAAGTTTGGTGACTAAAAATATAAATATTTGAAAAACCAAACCCTTAAACTGCTGTTGGTAACACTTGTATTTATCTTCCCAAAATAGTTTACTCAAATATGCCCTCTTCTCATTTCTTACACTCTAAGCGTTGAGGAATAATTGTCTGTTTCTGATCTATATCCCCTTCAAGGTTTTTCAGTTTTCTCTGAACAATGTTTTCCTTTGGAGAACCTCCCTCTAATAATTTCATGTATGACTAGGAGGGCTCATTACTGAGACACGGCTGGTCATGCATCTCATTCCACAGTCAAAATGACTGGTTCAGGAATGGATATGTGTCTGTAGCAGAACAAATTTGAGTCCCTTCCTAGTTCAACATGCTGTCATTGGGACAGAAAAACACTGCTGAGGTTGCTAAGCTGATAGACTTCTTGCTCATAATGTGCAAAAAGCATTTGCTGACAAATGGAACCATGCTAGGATGAGTGGAACTCAGAATGGAGGGAAAATCAGAGTCCTGGTGACATCATTTGAGCCTCTGGATCCAGCTGAACCTGAAGCCATTTTCATACCTGAACTTTCCCTTTTAAGTAAGTCGAGATTTCACCTCTTCCTCAATGCCATCCAAGATTAATCGCTTTGATCTTGACTGTCTTGCCTGCCATCTCCCTGCATTTGAGGTTTTGTGTAATACTCATGGGTGTATGTTGGTAACGCTGTTGTGAAGAAACTTCTTTTACTTATTCTAAACACAGACCTTGTCTATTTCCTCAACCTGGAAACAGGTTCCTCAGGGAAGAGGCCATTGCCTTAATATCTGTAACCTCTCAGTGGCTCATAATGATTGACCATTTGACTTCTCAAGAGGACAGTAACACTTCTTTTTTATGGAAAACTGAACATTTTGCCTTTTTATAGTAGGAAAAGTCACTGTCCGCTTCTTCTGGACATTCTGACCCAGCTTCATGGACATGTGCGCTATGGCCATGTCCTAAGCTCTGGTCATGACCACATGCCTTCCCTTCCTGTATGTGAAGTTCCATGATCTCTTTTTGCCCATCCTCTTCTTTTCCACACTTTCAGAAAGATATAGTATGTAAGAGGAAAAATGGTTTTTGTTTAGGTATTGTAGCTTCTTCTGCAGTATACAATATGAGGGCAGTTCATAAGTTGTTTGGAATTGTTCTGCCTTGTTTCCCATGCAGGAACAACTCTAATTACAGTACTCCACTGTCAGAACTTTTCATTAGCAGAAAATGTGTGCAGAATATAAAGGCTAAGCCCTGACCTGGCATTTGAGATTATAATCTGACCCAGTCTGCCCTCTTGCTTTCTCCTGCCTGCTTTCTCACTGGGATTGGGAATGTAGGTCCCCTTACCTCAACTATCCTGGAGGAAGGGCTAAGTCAGCATTTAGTCCTGGGGCCGCTGTTAGACACAGCACTCCTGGAAAACTCATGCACACCATCCCATGGATAACTGCTGGTCAAACTCTATCGTCATTGCTCCTCTGATATTCTACAGCTTCCATGCCTTCAGTCACATTAGTTCCTGTGTTTGAAAGCTTTGCCTGAATTGATATCTATCCAAATTTCACTTTTTTTTTTTTCATATGGAGGCTCGCTCTGTTGCCCAGGTTGGAGTGCAATGGTGCAATCTCAGTTAACTACAGCTTCGGCCTGCCAGGTTCAAGCAATTCTCCTGCCTCAGCCTCCCAAGTAGCTGGGATTACAGGCACGTACCACCATGCCCAGCTAATTTTTTGTATCTTTAGTAGAGATGAGGTTTCACCATGCTGGCCAGGCTGGTCTCGAACTCTTGACCTCATGATCCTCCCACCTCAGCCTCCCAAAGTGCTGGGATTACAAGTGTGAGCCACCGTGCCTGGCCCACTCATTGAATGACTTCCTAGACTTCGTCATCATCATCAACATGTACATTTCACTTGCTATGTGTATTTATATATACTCAATTCTCACAAAAACCACAGTGTAAGTACTAAAATTATTCCTATTTTACAAATGAGAAAATAAAGGCACTGAAAGGTTGAATAGTTTCCCCAAGGAGAATGACACAGCCAGTGAGTGTCAGAGAAAGGATCTGAATGTAAGCTGTTTGGTTCTAGAGCCTATGCTCTGATTTTCTAGGATGTATTGCTAGAACCTCTCATGGTTCTCGGCCTCTAATGTCTTCGTTATTTGTGTATGCCTCCCTTCCCCTAGCCTGCAAGCTCCCTGTAGACTAGGGAGGTATACACAAATAATGAAGACATAAGGGTGTAGTGAAATAACCATGGCATTTGAAAGCAAACAGGCTGGGCTTGAACAAATGACTGAAATTATATGAATCTCAGTTTCTTCATTTGTAAAAAGAGAGTGATAACATGTAACTTACAGTGTAACTGTGAGGAGGAATGAATGAAATAATAGGTGAAAGGTTCTTCGCTGGGGCTCTGGCATAAAGTGGGTATTCAGTAAACATTGACACTCTTCCCTTTTGTGTTTACATCACTGAAACTTGTAGTAGAGTTTCTTTTAGCTTATTAACTGTATAGTACTTAATCAGAGTAAATTAGCATATTCGAAAGGAGACTAGGAACATGTTCCCTTGTATTAATTTATTTAGCAAATATTTATAAAGCACCTACTATGTTAAAGACACTCTGAAAGATACTGGGGACATGACAGTGATCAGCAAAATCTCTGTTTTCATCGAGCCTTTATTAATGAAACTTCTAGGAGACCCTCGTTATGTTTGTTTCCAGATGAATGAGAAGTCTTCCTCTCATGCCGCAATACTTCAAAGCATAACTGTTAAGAGTAGTCATCTTTTTCTTTCCTCACCTGTTACTAACAAAGAGATCCTCTTAGAATTTGACTGCTGTTCATGGTAATGTGGGACCAAGGATCCCTGCCTGGGTCAAGGCCAGTGAAGAAACCTAATACCGGTGATAACAGTGCTGTCTTTTCCATTTGCCTCTTTCCATGAGGGTGTAGGCAAGCTACTGGATTATTTGTAGGTTCCAGCAGAGTCAAAAGCTGTGTGGATTTTTCCCACAGCAATGATCTAGAGAGAATGTCCCCTCTTGCTTACATTCTCACAGAATGACTAAATGGCTTCATTTACATATTCTACAGTAACAATGTCTGAACACAGATGCCCTCTTCAGGTGAGGTCATGAAGACAGCTAAGGGTGAACTGAGGGTGAACACATGTCTGCCTCAGCAGGGGAACCTGTGAAATTCAAACATGTAGCGTCCTATAGTAGCTGACATGGAATGTTACTTTGTGCTAATGTTGACCTGTTAGCTCAGGGACTCTTCAAAAGGGGTTAAAAGCCTCTGGGGATGAAGAAATATTCTTTTTCTTTTTTTTTTTTTTGAGATGGAGTCTCACTCTATAGCTCAGGCTGGAGTGCGATGTTGGCTCACTTTAACCTCTGCCTCTCGGGTCCCAGTTCAAGCAATTCTCCTACTTCAGTCACCCAAGTAGCTGGGATTACAGGCATGAGCCACCATGCCCAGCTAATTTTTGTATTTTTTTGGTAGAGATGGGGTTTCATCATGTTGGCCAGCCTAGTCTTGAACTCCTGACCTCGTGATCCGCCCACCTAGGCCTCCCAAAGTGCAGGGATTACAGGCATGAACTACCGCGCCCGGGCTTGAAAAAATATTCTTAACCTGCGTCTACAGAGACAAACACGTTCCAGGAAGAGTACACAGTTAACTTTGAATTTGAGCCCATTTTTTCCTCATAATGAGTCTAGATGATTCAAAATTCAAGTCTTAAAACTGTGGAGTCATCCTGGACTCTTCTTTTTCTATCATATTCCATCTCCAAGAAAATCTTGCTGGCTTTACCATACAAATATGTCCAGAATCCAACTATTGCTCATCTCCTCCCAGTTTTCACACTGGTCTAGGCGCCCAGCATCTCCCATTTGAGTTATGGCAGGAGCCTCCCATAAGACCATGTTCCTACCTTTGTCCCAAGGCATGACGTTCCCAATCCAGAGTTGTCTATTTAAAACTTAGTTCTGATCATGTCACTTCTCCAACCTAAACCCTGCAATGACTTCCTGTCTTACTCAGAGTAAAAGCCAATGTCCTGAGGATGGTCCACAGGCCTGATGGCTCCTGTGACCTACCTGTCCTCACCAGTACAACCCTCTGCCTCACTGTCTTTGTCCACAGTACACTTCAAGCCTGTTTTTCAAACAGGCCCTTCTGTGAATTCTTTCCTCTGCTCGGAATGTTGTTCCCCAGAGATCTCCATGGTGCACTTCCTCAGCTGCTTCTAGTCTGTACTAAAATGTCACCTGTCCAGTGATGCCTATCATGTTCATTCTAAGAAAACTGCAGTCCACACTCTGGAATGCTCAATATCCTTTCTTGCTATTTCTATTAAGACTTATAAGCTTCTTGGCCAATAAACATATGTGAAAAAAATGGTCCGCATCACTAGTCATCAGAGAAAAGCAAATCGAAACCATGCAATACCATCCTATACCAGTCAGAAAGGCTATTATTAAAAAGTCAAAAAGCAACAGATGTTGGTGAGACTGTTGAGAAAAGGGAATCTTGTACACTGTTGATGAGAATGTAAATTGGTTCAGCCACTGTGGAAAGTAGTTTGGAGATTTATCAAAGAACTTAAAACAGAATTACCATTTGACCCAGAAATCTCATTACTGGGTATATATCCAGAAGAAAACAAGTAGTTCTGTCAAACACACACACACACATACACACACACACACACACACACACATACACACTCTCTCTCTCTCTCTCTCTCTCTCTCTCTCTCTCTCTCTCTCTCTCTCTCTCTCTTACATGTTCATCACAACACTATTTGCAATAGCAAAGACGTGGAATCAACCCAGGTGTCTGCCAGTGGTGGATTGGATAAAAAAAGTGTTGTACATATACACCATGGAAAACTACACAGCCATTAAAAGAATGAAAAGCCCTTTGTAGCAACATGGATGAAGTTGGAGGCCATTTCCTAAGCAAATTAACACAGGAAAAGAAAACCAAATACCACATGTTCTCACTTATACATGGGAGCTAAACATTGGGTACACACGGACATAAAGGTGGCAACAACAGACAATGGGGACTTTTAGAGCTTGGAGAGAGGGAGATGGGGAAGGGTTGAAAAACTATTGGGTACTATGCTCAGCACCTGTGTTATGGGGTCATTTGTACCCCAAACCACAGCATCACACAATATACCCAGGTAACAAACCCAAACAAACCCCCTGAATCTCAAACAAAAGTGAAAAATAAAATAAAAGAATAAATAAATTGGAAAAAACTTGTGGGCTTCTCATGTCATATAAAATTGACTTAGGTATTTTGTTTTTCATCTGTTTTCTCCCACTAACCTGCAAACTCTACCCAGGCAGGGATTTGTTTCGTTTGGTTTTGTTTTTCGCTGTTGTATCCTCAGCAGCTACAATAGCACCTGTTCCACGGGAGGAGTTAAATAACTATTTGTTGAATTAGTATGTCATATTTTCAGAAGGACACAGTTGCAGTCCAGGATGTAGAGTGAACAGGCATTGGGCCTTCTCTCCCTAGGCTCTTTCCAGGATGCAGAGAAATTCATAATTACTGGGAGCCCAGCTGTGGGTTCAATCAAGCCTTCATGCCTGCTCATCAGGTTGGGGGATCACTCACTGCTAATTATCCAGGGAAAAGATGGTTGAATTATGTATGGTATTGCTTGCAAAATGCAGCAATTTGCTTAAAATTGGTTAATGTGCATGTTCAAGGGTATGGATCCTACAAAATTTTAGACTTCATTCTTGTGGGAGTTTATAGGAAAATAGCTTTCAGACAGAAAGAAAAATGAGCTCCAAAATTCTCTCAAGAAATTATCTTTCTCCTCCCGCTTTCTATTTGTTAACCCTTTGGTGTGCCAATCAACTTTTGGGGAAAAAAGAAGTTAAAGATAAGAGATCAGTTTAAGTTATTCCAGTGACATTAAAATTACCTCAGACTCTTTCTAACATTAAAATTGGGTGGAGACCTTAGAAACTTCAGCTTCAATGTATTTTCTGTAGCATCATACAATTTTTTTAATGTGATCTGAAAAAAGAAAACGTTCCAGGCAGTATGTATTAAGTCTGTACGGGTCCAAGGTAAGAGTTGAAAATGTCTCTTTTTGGGAAATTAGCAGTTCTACTATGAAACTAAACTTAGAAAGAAGAAGACGGTTCTAAAGAGAATTTCACAATTTGGTGTAGATTGCTAATCTCATTAAACACATTTTACTGGTAGGCTCATTAGAACCTCGTTGTGATTATCCTAAAGCAAAGCAAGGGAAACACATTGCTAGCCTCTGAAGGAAAGCCCCCTGTTTTCAAAGAGCATGCTTTTGAAGGCAGGTAGAGCCCCTCTTCCACACCCACCAATGTGGCAATTGGTGTTGGTGGACAGTGCACTGTTGGTTGATAAAGTGATCATTTTTAAAAAGAAAAAAAGGCAGAAAGATACTGACAAATTCAGAGGTTCTATCTAGATACACCAAAACTTTACTTCTCACAGGTGACTTGACAGAATTTGAGGAAATAGATCTCCCTACCACCAAAAAAAAAAAAAAAAAAAGAAAAGAAAGAAAGAAAGAAAGACAGAAGAGAGAGAAAAGGAACTAGCCATTACCAGGTAAGATCGCTAAGATTCTGAGGCTCTGGCTTCTATATGTTTTGTGTTGAGTTTTAAGTTTCGTTAGTAATAGAAACTTTGAAATAATAGCCATAATTTATCTATTGCTCGCTAAGGGCCAGGATCAAGCTAAACATCTGTCTAATTTAACCCTCAAAATAACTAGTATAGTAGGTAGTGCTCTTATTCTGGAAATGAGAGAAAAAAGATTTGGAGAAGTTAAATGATTTGCCTGAGGTTATATACTGAGCTCAGAACTATTTCCTCTGAACTCTGTGCTTTTTGCCTTTTTACATTATTCTTTTTTCATTAAGTTTTTTCTTTTATCATACTTTAAGTTCTGGGATACATGTGCAGAGTATGCAGGTTTATTACATAGGTATACACATGCCATGGTGGTTTGCTGCACCCATCAACCTATCATCTATATTAGGTATTTCTCCTAACGCTATCCGTATCCTAGCCCCCCAACCCCTGACAGGTCCTCATGTGTGATGTTCCCCTCCCTATATCCATGTGTTCTCATTGTTCAACTCCCACTTATGAGTGAGAACATGTGGTGTTTGATTTTCTGTTCTTGTGTTAGTTTGCTGAGAATGATGGTTTCCAACATGGACGAAGTGGGAACCACCACCCATGTCCCTGCAAAGGACATTAAACTCATCCTTTTTATGGCTGCATAGTATTCCATGGTGTATATGTGCCACAATTTCTTTATCCAGTCTATCATTAATGGGCATTTGGGTTGGTTCCAAGTCTTTGCTATTGTGAACAGTGCTGCAATAAACATACATGTGCATGTGTCTTTGTAGTAGAATGATTTATAATCCTTTGGATGTATACTTAGTAATGGGATTGCTGGGTCAAATGGTATTTCTGGTTCTAGATCCTAGAATTGCCACACTGTCTTCCACAATGGTTGCACTAATTTACAGTCCCACCAACAGTGTAAAAATGTTTTTATTTCTCCACATCCTCTCCAGCATCTGTGGTTTCCTGACTTTTTAATGATTGCCATTCTAACTGGCGATGGTACTTCATTATGGTTTTGATTTGCATTTATCTAATGACCAGTGATGATGAGCATTTTTTCATATGTTTGTTGGCCTCAAATATGTCTTCTTTTGAAAAGTGTCTGTTCATATCCTTCACTCACTTGTGAATGGGTTTGTTTGTTCGTTTGTTTCTTGTAAATCTGTTTCAGTTCTTTGTAGATTCTGGATGTTAGCCCTTTGTCAGATGGGTAGATTGCAAAATTATTTTCCCATTCTGTTGGTTTCCAGTTCACTCTAATGATTGTTTCTTCTACTGAGCAGAAGCTCTGGAGTTTAATTAAATCCCATTTTTCTATTTTGGCTTTTGTTGCCAATGCTTTTTGTATTTTAGTCATGAAGTCCTTGCCTATGCCTATGTCCTGAATGGTTTTGCCTAGGTTTTCTTCTAGGGTTTTTATGGTGTTAGGTCTTATGTTTAAGACTTTAATCCATCTGGAGTTAATTTTAGTGTAAATTGTCAGGAAGGGGTCCAGTTTCTGCTTTCAGCACATGGCTAAACAGTTTTCCCAACACCATTTATTAAACAGGGACTCCTTTCCCCATTGCTTGTTTATGTCAGGTTTGTCAAAGATCAGATGGTTGTAGATGTGTGGCATTGCCTCCAAGGCCTCTGTTCTGTTCCATTGGTCTATATATCTGTTTTGGTACCAGTACCATGCTGTTTTGATTACTGTAGCCTTGTGGTATAGTTTGAAGTCAGGTAGTGTGATGCCTCCAGCTTTGCTCTTTTTGCTTAGAATTGACTTGGCTATGCGGGATCTCTTTTGGTTCCACATGAAGTTTAAGGTGGTTTTTTCTAGTTCTGTGAAGAGGGTCATAGGTAGCTTGATGAGGATAGCATTGAATCTATAAGTTACTTTGGGCAGTAAGGCCATTTTCACAATGTTGATTCTTCCTAACCATAAGCATGGAATATTTTTCCATCTGTTTGTGTCCTCTCTTATTTCCTTGCACAGTGGTTTGTAGTTCTCCTTGAAGAGGTCCTTTACATCCTTTGTTAGTTTTATTCCTAGGTATTTTATTCTCTTTGTAGCAATTGTGAATGGGAGTTTACTCTTGATTTGGCTCTCTTTTAGTCTGTTATTGGTGTATAGGAATGCCTGTGATTTCTGCACATTGATTTTGTATCCTGAGACTTTGCTGAAGTTGCTTATCAGTTTCAGGAGATTTGGGGCTGAGACAATGGTGGTCTTCTAAATATACAATCACGTCATCTGCAAATGGAGACAATTTGATTCCCTTCTTTCCTAATTGAATGCCCTTTATTTCCTTTTCTTGCCTGTTGCTCTGATTAGAACTTCCAGTACTATATTGAATAGGAGTGGTGACAGAGGGCATCCTTGTCTAGTGCCAGATTTCAAATGGAATGCTTCTAGTTTTTGCCCACTCAGTATGATATTGGCTGTGGGTTTTCTCATAAATAGCTTTTGTTGTTTTGAGATACATTCCATTGATACCTAGTTTATTGAGAGTATTTAGCATAAAGGGCTGTTGAATTTTGTTGAAGGTCTTCTCTGCATCTATTGAGATAATCATGTGGTTTTTGTCTTTGGTTCTGTTCAAGTGGTGGACTATTCTATAGACTTGTGTATGTTGAACCAGCCTTGCATCCCAGGGATGAAGCCTACTTGATGGTGATGGATAAGCTTTTTGATGTGCTGTTGCAATCTGTTTGCCAGGATTTTATTGAAGATTTTTGCATCTATGTTCATCATGGATATTGGCCTGAAGTTTTCTTTTCTTGCTGAGTCTCTGCCGGATTTTGGTATCAGGATGATGTTGGTCTCGTAAAATGACTTGGGAAGCATTCCCTCTTTTTGGATTGTTTGGAATAGTTTCAGAAAGAATAGTACCATCTCCTCTTTGTATGCCTGTTAGAGTCTGGCTGTGAACCCATGTGTACCTGGACTTTCTTTGGGTGGTAGGCTCTTAATTGCTGCCTCAACTTCAGACCTTGGTCTATTCAGGGTTTCGACTTCTTCCTGGTTTAGGCTTGGGAGGATGCAAGTGTCCAGGAATTTATCAATTTCTTCCACATTTACTAGTTTATGTGCATAGAGTTATTTGTAATACTCTCTGATGATGGATTGAATTTCTGTGGAATCTGTGGTGATATCCCCCTTATCGTTTTTTATTGCATCTATTTGATTCTTCTCTCTTTTCTTTTTTATTAATCTGGCTAGTGGTCTGTCTATTTTGTTAGTCTTTTCAAAAAACCAGCTCCTGGATTTATTGATTTTTTAAAGGTTTTTTTGTGTCTCTATCTCCTTCAGTTCAGCTCTGATCTTAGTTATTTCTTGTCTTCTGCTAGTTTTTGAGTTCTTTGCTCCTCTAGTTCTTCCAATTTTCTTGCTCCTCTAGTTCTTCCAATTTTCATAATAGGGTGTCGATTTTAGATCTTTCCTTACTGCTCATGTGGGCATTTATTGCTATAAATTTCCCTCTAGACATGCTTTAAATGTGTCCTAGAGATTCTGGTACATTGTTTCTTCATTTTCATTGGTTTCGAAAAACATCTTTGTTTCTCCTTCATTTCATTGTTTATCCAGTCGTCATTTAGGAGCAAGTTGTTCAGTTTCCATGTAGTTGTGCAGCTTTCAGTTAGTTTCTTAATCCTGAGTTTTAATTTGATGGCACTGTGGTCCAAGAGACTGTTATGTGTTCCATTCTTTTGCCTTTTCTGAGGAGTGATTTACTTCCAATTATGTGGTCAATTTTAGAATAAGAGTGATGTGGTGCTGAGAAGAATGTGTATTCTATGGATTTGGGGTGGAGAGTTCTGTAGATGTCTATTAGGTTTGCTTGGTCCAGATCTGAGTTCAAGTCCAGGATATCCTTGTTAATTTTCTGTCTCATTGATCTGTCTAATATTGACAGTGGAGTGTTAAAGTCTCCCACCATTATTGTGCAGGAGTCAAAGTCTCTTTCTAGATTGTTAAGAACTTGCTTTATGTATCTGGGTGCTCCTCTATTGGGTGCATATATATTTAGGATAGTTAGCTCTTCTTGTTGTGTTGATCTTCTTACCATAATGTAATGCCCTTCTTTGTCTCTTTTGATCTTTGTTGGTTTAAAGTCTATTTTATCAGAGACTAGTATTGCAACCTTTACTTTTTTTTTTTGCTCTCCATTTTATTGGTAAATCTTCTTCCATTCCTTTATTTTGAGTCTATGTCTGTCTTTGCACATGAGATATGTTGCCTAAAGACAGCACACTGATGGGTCTTGAATTTTTATCCAGTTTGCTACTCTGTGTATTTTGAAATGGGGCAGTTAGGCTGTTTACATTTAATGTTAATATTGTTATGTGTGAATTTGATCCTGCCATTTTGTTACTGGCTGTTTGTTTTGCCCGTTAATTGATGCAGTTTCTTCATTTAAAGAAGAAATGGTAAATATGTTACATTTTTGCAGTGGCTGGTACTGGTTGTTCCTTTCTGTGTTTAGTGCTTCCTTCAGGAGCTCTTGTAAGGCAGGTCTGATGGTGGTGAAATTTCTCAGTAATCGCTTGTCCATAAAGGATTTTATTTTTCCTTCAGTTGTGAAGCTTAGTTTGGCTGGATATGAATTCTGGGTTGAAAGTTCTTTTCTTTAAGAATGTTGAATATTGGTTCCCCACTGTCCTCCAGCTTGTAGGTTTTTGGCTGAGAGATCCGCTGTGAGTCTGGTGGGCTTCCCTTTATGGGTGACCCGACCTTTCTCTCTGGCTGCTCTTAGTACTTTTTCCTTTATTTCGACCCTGGTGAATCTGACAATTATGTGCTTGGGGTTGCTCTTCTTGTGGAGTATCCATGTGGTGTTTTCTGTATTTGAATGTTGGCCTGCCTTGCTAGGTTGGGGAAGTTCTCCTGGAAAATATCCTGAAGAGTGTTTTCCAGCTTGGATTCATTCTCCCCATCACATTCAGGTACACCAATCAAACATAAATTAGGTCTTTTTACATAATCCCATATCTCTTGGAGGCTTTGTTCATTTCTTTCCACTCTTTTTTCTCTAATCTTCCCTTCTCATTTTATTTCATTGAGTTGATCTTCAATCTTTGATATCCTTTATTCTGCTTGATCAATTATGGTATTGAAACTTCTGTATGCTTCGTGAAGTTCTCATGCTATGTTTTTCAGCTCCATCAAATAATTTATGTTCTTTAAGCTGATTATTCTAGTTAGCATTTTGTATAACCTTTTATCAAGGTTTTTAGTTTATTTGCATTGGGTTAGAGCATGTTTCTTTAGCTCAGAGAAATTTGTGATTACCCACCTTCTGAAGCCTGCTTCTGTCAATCTGTCAAACTCATTTCCATCCAGTTTTGTTCCCTTGCTGGTAAGGAGTTGTGATCCCTTGGAGTAGGAGAGGCATTCTGGTCTTTGATGATTTCATCCTTGAGGTGGTTTCTTCCCATCTTTGCAGATTTATCTACCTTTGATCTTTGAAGTTGGTGATTTTGGATGGAGTCTCTGAGTGGGCATCCTTTCGGTTGATGCTGAAGCTATTTCTTTTTGTTTTTTATTTTTCCTTCTAACAGTCAGGCTCCTCTGCTGTATGAGGCATTTTTATTTTTTGTTTTTGATTATACAGTGTCAGGGAGCCACTTGAGGAGGTATTCTGTCCCTTATCTGCCTGTAGAGATGCTGCTGGTCTACCTCAGACTCAGCCCAGCTGCTGTGTAGGCTTCCTCTGACTTTTGTTTACACAGGTTAGATCCACATTCACAATGGCAGATGCCCTTCCCCACACTGAGTTCGATCATCCTGGGTTGAGCTCGAACTGGTGGGCTGGCTGCAAAACTCTCGAGTGAGAGGGCTTCAGTTTACTGGTCTTTGTGGTAGTGGGAACTACCAAGCTGTATCACCTGTCTCCCTGCTTTCAACTCTCCCTCTTTCTGGGGGGTAGATACATCCATCCCCCTGCTAGTCAGAACTTCTGCCCATTTTGTGCCAGCAACTCTCGGCACCAGGCCAGCTGGAACTGTCACTAAGATCTGTGTTGGTAACTCACTGTGCTTTTCAGTCCTGCAGTGTTCTCCTGGACTGTGGGTTACAATGGCCATGGGAGAAGCACAGTACCTGAACTGGAGTGCCGAGGGGGTAAAGTCTCCAATTCTCCAGTCAGTTGCACTTCCCAGGTGAGGCAGTGCCCCACCTTGCCTCAGTTCACCCTCCTTGAGCTACATCCACTGTCCAACCAGTCCCATTGAAATGAACCTGGTACCTCAGTTGGAAATGCAAAGGTCCTTCTGTGTCTCTCTCACTGGGAACTGCACTCCAGAACTGTCCCTATTTGGCCATCTTGACAGAAGTCATGCCACATTTTCTTTATCCAGTCTATCATTGATAGGCATTTAGGTTGGTTTCAAGTCTTTGCTGTTGTGAACGGTGCCACAGTAAACATACATGTGCATGTGTCTTTATAATAGAATGATATATAATCCTTTGGGTATATACCCAGTAATGGGATTTCTGGTTCAAATGGTATTTCTATTTCTAGATCCTTGAGGAATTGCTACACTGTCTTCCACAATGGTTGAATTAATTTATACTCCCACCAACAGTGTGAAAGTGTTCCTATTTCTCCACATCCTCTCCAGCATCTGTTGTCTCCTGATTTTTTAATGATCACCATTCTAACTGGCATGAGGTGGTATCTCAATGTGGTTTTGATTTGCATTTCTCTAATGATCAGTGATAATGAGCTTTTCTTCATGTTTGCTGGCTGCATAAATGTCTTCCTTTGAAAAGTGTCTGTTCATATCCTTTGCCCACTTTTTTGTCTACATTTACTACCACCCATCTGATTGATGTAGAAATTTCCTTTTTAAAAAGACTACATGAAGTAACTTAGAAATGAAGATATGCCTATAAACTTATGTAGTTACAGCCTAGTTAGGGGAGCACAATGAAATCCATTCCATTCTTTGCTCTTGGACACCATAGAAGACATAGTCATTGCTCATCAAATATTCCATGTGGTTCATATAATTTTCCAACTTTCCTTGTAGTTAAGGTTGGCACTGTGTAATACATTTGGCTAAGGCTGTGTAAAGAAATTATTTATGTCACTTCTAGCATGAGTATTTAACAAAGGAAGGTGTGAGTTCTTCATTCTCTGTTTTACTTTGTCACAGCAGATTAGAGAGCTATTTCCTAGATGACACAAGTTTGTGAAGTGTCCATCTCTGAGTAACCTTCAATGACTTATATGGAGCAGAGTCCCCACTAACCCACATTGGACATGTAGCATGAACAAAAATAAAGCCAAACAAAAATAAAGCCCATTGAAATTTGGGACTTAGCTACCTAGCCTAGCCTGACTGATAGATGCACTTTGTTAAGGATTTAATGAGTAAGAAGGTGCCAGTGTCCTGGATCCTCTCTTCCCCACCTACAAAGCCACTGCGTCTTGCCTATCCTTTAGTAATAACCTATGCTTTTGAGTTAAGTTCTGTGGGCAAACATGACAATGGCCAATAAATCTGATCTTAGAAATAATCTTAGATATGTTTTGTATTTATAGACTAATTGTTTTCTCTGTTTTAAAAATCCTCTTAATTCATCATTAGCTTATGATGAAGGACAAAAACACAATGAAATGATAAGAGAGGTAAGCCATTATTAATGTGTAATTGACTGCCTGGAGAAATTTCCCAGTAAGATTTAACAACATGCTCAACTAATTTACCCTGTGGCAAAATCATTTAAATATTTATTTTTCACTCAAACTTTTAAAATGATTTTAATTATCACTTTTACAGATAAGCTAGAGGATATATCATAAACAAAATATGTAAATAATTATTATATTAAATCCTATTTTTATTTCCCTTTGAAGGTTGTTTTACCTCTGGTATATGAGTCAGTGTGATCCAATGGAAAGAACATGGGTTTTGGAGTCTGTATTAAATGGGCTTTAGAAAGTAATGGAATTAAATTTTTTGTATACCTGAAAAAATCCATGAATTCTCTGAGTTTGGAGATGTCTGGATATTTAATTATAAAAGATATAATTAAGACTAGTCTCTCTCCATCTCTTCTCTCTGCTTTCCACTGTGTGGGTGGCTCCATTCTTAGCAGGCTCTCTTTGCTTTCGGAAGCAAAAGGTTGCCAGTTATGATTAAAATTACACCTTCGAAATTCCAGTGCAGCAGAAAAAAGAGAAAAGTCTCCCTTTTTAATTTTCTCCAAAAAGTAAAAAAGAAAGAAAAGAGAATAATAGAAAAAAAGCTATGCAATTCTTTCTATAGACTGAGGTTGTATCACATGACACTCCTGACTACTGTGCCCACCAGCACACAACTACCTGATGGACTCTGTCCAGGTCCCAGAGCAACCTGGAGAGGGGCAGTCAACCCAACCAAACCACACTGAGTGAGAACAAGGAAGGAATTGCTCCCCAAGAGGGCTCTCACCGTTAAAAGGAGGAGAATGCAGGAGAGAAAAAACATGTTTCCACTGTAGATTCAGATGCATTTGAACTTGAAACCTCTTGGTATCTTAACTATCTCTGTGACCTTGTGTAAATTATTTATCCTTCCTGAGGCTGACATTTTTCGTCTGTAAAATGGTATCAATGGTAAAGAATACCAGCTCTCCAGGGTTTTTGTGATGATGTAATGAGTAAAACAACATAAAGCATCTTACTCAGTGTGGACTAAAGAAAGTACTGAATAAATGGTAGCCCTTGGTGTACAAGAACTGCACGAAACATTGTCCTTGCATAATTGCCCTTGTAGAAAACCTGGAGACATGGCTTTCTTTCTGCCTCACTTCACTCAAAAAGGGAATCTCCTTGCCTGGCTCAGCTGACAAGCAAAGGTGGCACATGTCATTAATATCATTAAAATGCCACCTGCATTATGCATCAAAGCAGCTGTGTTTATTGTCATAATTCACCAACACTTCCACAGTAATTTCTCACTCATTATCAAAAAGTGAAGAGTTATATTTTACTTGATTATAAATATACCTTGTATAATTTCATCATGAAAAAATAAACTTGACATTTGCCCTGGGCAACATTCATTGTCTCTTTTTCCCTGGCTCCACTCAAAACTCCATCAGCTCATAGCTTTACCTTTAGCATTGTTTTACTTTTCTACAGAATATGTACTCAGAGACCTAATGAGAAACTGTCATTTCACAGTGTCTAATATTTGATTAATAATAATGGGTTAATTTTTGTGGTCTGTCATGGGGGTGTTGTTGTTATTGTTGTTGTTGAGATGAAATCTTGCTCTGTCACCCAGGCTGGAGTGCAATGGCATTATCTCGGTTCACTGCAACCTCCTCCTCCTGGGTTCAAGAGATTCTCATACCTCAGCCTCCTAAGTAGCTGGGGCTAGATGTGTGCCACCACAGCCAGCTAATTTTTTGTATTTTTAATAGAGATGGGGATTCACCAGGCCAGTCTCAAACTCCTGACCTCAAGTAATCCACCCACTTCTGCCTCCCATACTGCTGGGATTACAGGCATGAGCCACTGTGCCTGGCCGTCATTGGGATTTAAAAACTGGCATTTTAGCATTTCCTCATTAATCTTCATAGTGTAGGTTAGTGTTTCTCCTGAAACTCCATTATTTAACCAATACAAAAATCGTTTTACAGCCATTTGTTTTTAGGAGTGTGTTTCCAACTTTTCCTGTTGGGGTGGATAAGCAGATAGGGAAAAGCTAAAATCTACCTCCCTAAAATTGACTTGTTGCTAAGTTTTTGTGTCCGATTGAGGTGTCAGTAAGATGTACTTATGCAACATTTGGGAAGTGGCAATAAGAGGAAAAACTTTCTTAATGTCACGTCCACTATTTTTGCTACAAACACAGTTTAGGGGGATCATGATCCCACTGTCCTGTCACAGGCTTCAGGGGTTTTGAAAGGTGAAGCATGAGACATCTGTTTTGCTCATGCATGTGGCCACGGTGCCACAGCCTTATGATTTTAGAGTCCTGGCTGTGACAGTGGCAGTGTTGTTCTGGAGCTGATGGCTTTCTGACTGTATAAGAGGCAGCAGATCCCCGGGTTGACTGATTCTATAGTGTGGAAACTGACCCAAGAGGGTCTTTCTTCAGCCATCCCCATGATTCTGAAGTCAGTTATTAGATCGTAATAATTTTCATCTTGATTAAATTAGTAATGGTGGACACTGTTCTCTGCAACTTAACCCTCAAATTTTATTAAAAATGTCTTCAGGGGCTGGGTGCGGTGGCTCAAGCCTGTAATTCCAGCACTTTGGGAGGCTGAGGCGGGTGGATCACGAGGTCAAGAGATTGAGACCATCCTGGTCAACATGGTGAAACCCCATCTCTACTAAAAATACAAAAAATTAGCAGGACGTGGTGGCGCGTGCCTGTAATCCCAGCTACTCAGGAGGCTGAGGCAGGAGAATTGCCTGAACCCAGGAGGCGGAGGTTGCCATGAGCCGAGATCGCGCCATTGCACTCCAGCCTGAGTAACAAGAGTGAAACTTCGTCTTAAAAAAAAAAAAAAGTCTTCAGTTCTCTATTTATTTCATATACCAAATTTCAACTTGAGATAGAAATTGGCCTCTCTCTTTTCTAAAAAGTAAGAAAAATGTATCATATAATCATAATCACAGGACCTTTGTTTCCATTCTAATTTCAAGAAGTCTTTTCTCTGTAGACTTTTTAATTATACATAAATAAATATAAAGGGGGTTTTCTAGGGAAAAAATAATAGAAGCATCTTGAAAAGGTGTTTTATAATGGCATTGCTGACAACAGTGATATGCATATGATATTGCTAAGATATTTGGATTTTTAAACCCAAATTTCACAACATATAAATCATAGAGAATGAGTCTAACATTTTTCAGGCCAATAGTTGATTTTTCCATAATATATCAGTGGTAGTAGGATACCTCCCTAAATGTGGCTATCTTAATGATGTGGTTAGGAATGGCAAAGATCAGAAGGAGGAGGCTGGGGAAGAACATTAAAGAAACATGTTATGTGTTTGTTTAGACAGGAACTCCATGTATTCGTTCAAGGAAAAAGGCCTATTCATACATGAAGCCTAAGAGATTTTAAAACCAGATCACTGATTCCCTGAAGATTGGATTAAGTTTCACAAGTAAATTGGAGAAATAGAACTACAGTTATTCTTTATACAGTGCTGGATTGATAGAAAACAACCTGAAATAGAAAAAAGTATAAGAATTCTAGAGGCTCTTACGGATTTCCAATCTGCAGTAGGGATCCTTTTAAGTGTAGCATTAGGAGATCACCCTTTCACCTACCTTCTGGGGAATTGTGCCATCTTTCTTGAGGAAAGGAGACTGTGATAAAAAGAGAGAGGAAAAAAAACCCTATATCACTGGAAAATCTAATCAACAGCTAGATCACTGTTTCGGCTGTGGTACAGGAGGGAGAAAGAGAGGCACACATGGAGTTCTGGAAGCCAAGAGAAAAGTTTCCAGGAGTTAGTATAAATGTATGGTATTTTCCAGAGAGATCACTGGATACAAGAATTTGCTGACCATTTGGTGATCTCAGAATAATTTCAATAGACTTGTGAGGGCAGAAACCAGATTTCAGTAGGTTGAGAAGTAAATGGAATGTGAGAATTGGAGACACTAAATATATATCCTCACCTTCCTTTTGAGAAGAGGAATAAAAGAAAGACTGATGGGGCAGCAGCTTGAGTATTGTATTGAGCACATTTGAGTATGTTCAGTAAAGAAGAGATAATGAACATTCAAATGTGATGAGGGTAAAAACTATCTCTACAAGAGTATTGTTCACTTCTTTTCCTTCTCTCTACCTGCAGTGTCAAAATTGGATAATTCTTCCTTCGTAGCTTCACCACTGCTATATGTCTTGTCCTTATTTTATAAATTGGGCTAATTAGTGAAAAAAACCATCTCTCAGATGAGAGATTTGTGTCTTGTATGCATGGATGAGGGAAAAAACATTAAAGAGGTAGAGGGGAAGACGAGAAGGCCATACAAATGAGGAAATCTAATATAATATTGGTGGAGAGGCAAGGGTAAGGAAGGAAGTTTAAAACAGTATAATATGTGTGAAATGGACTTTAATAAACATCATCATGGATAACAAACTGGATGCTTTTGCAAATTCTTTGATGGATACAAGTAAATAGTGGAATTGCTCTAAGTGTTGAGTGATAGTTATACTTGCCATGTTATTAGATAAAGTCTCTGGTATTTGTCCAGTTACTGAGGTTATGTAGCATCCCAAAACTTAGTGATATAAAACAATCAGGAGCTCACTGAAGTTGCGTGGGAATTATATTTTCAAAAAAAACTCCTATGAGCTCAGGTTTAAAAACCGTTCACTGTTATAGCTTTAAAACAGCCTTCGAGTCCCCACACTTGCATTAGCTCAAAGTGGGCCATATGGCTTTCTAGTCCTATTTTGGATATGACCATGGAAGAAGATAGATATGGAAGAACTTCCTGAAGGGAAGAGCAGGGGCTATGAAGAATAAGGGACAAAGAAGTTCCTTGCAGAGTGTAGAGTCTGTGTCAAATCCATCTACACTGGTCACAAGATACTGTACAAATGTCTACAGAATTTCATTATTGCTGTGGACCAATGGCCATTGTGTGTTTTCTGTTCTTCACTTTTCTGGATGAGAGTTCTATTATAATCATTCTGTCCCTGCTGTACTATTGTAGAGAGTGGGGGCATAAAGTGGCAGAAAACCTGACTTTTTCATTCATAGGTCACAAGATCATTAGAAGCCACACAGATCTAATGGCGAGGATAGCTCATCACCTGGAAATCCTGGGCTTAGCACTGGAATCAGTGACTGAGCAGAACTTTTGATTGGTCTCCCTTGCAGAGAATTGGAGACACTAAATATATATCCTCACCTTCCTTTTGAGAAGAGGAATAAAAGAAAGACTGATGGGGCAGCAGCTTGAGTATTGTATTGAGCACATTTGAGTATGTTCAGTAAAGAAGAGATAATGAACATTCAAATGTGATGAGGTAAAAAGTATCTCTACAAGAGTATTTCTTCACAGAACTGGAAAAAACCACCTTAAACTTCATATGGAACCAAAAGAGAGCCCGCATAGCCAAGTCAATCCTAAGCAAAAAGAACACAGTGGAGGCATCACACTACCAAACCTTAAACTATACTACAAGGCTACAGTAATCAAAACAGCATGGTACTGGTACCAAAACAGAGATATAGACCAATGGAACAGAACAGAGGCATCGGAGGCAACACAGCATATCTACAACCAAACAATCTTTGATAAACCTGACAAAAGCAAGCAATGGGGAAAGGATTCCCTGTTTAATAAATGGTGTTGGGAAAACTGGCTAGCCATGTGCAGAAAGCAGAAACTGGACCTCTTCCCAATACCTTACACTAAAATTAACTCCAAATGGATTAAAGACTTAAACATAAGACCTGGCACCATAAAAACCCTAGAAGAAAATCTAGGCAAAACCATTCAGGATATAGGAGTAGATAAGGACTTCATGACCAAAACACCAAAAGCATTGGCAACAAAAGCCAAAATAGACAGATGGGACCCAATCAAACTCCACAGCTTCTGCATGGCAAAAGAAACAGTCACTAGAGTGAATCGGCAACAAAAAGAATGGGAAAAAATTTTTGCAGTCTACCCATCTGACAAAGGGCTGATATCCAGAATTGACAAAGAACTCAAACAGATTTACAAGAAAAAAACAAACAAGCCCATCCAAAAATGGGCAAAGGATATGAACAGACACTTTACAAAAGAAGACATACATGAGGCCAACAAACATATGAAAAAATGCTCATCATCACTGGTCATTAGAGAGATGCAAATCAAAACCACATTGAGATACCATCTCACGCCAGTTAGAATGGCGATCATTAAAAAATCTGGAAGCAACAGATGCTGGAGAGGATGTGAAGAAATAGGAACACTTTTACACTGTTGGTGGGAGTGTAAATTAGTTCAACCATTGTGGAAAACAGTGTGGCGAGTCCTCAAGGACCTAGAAATAGAAATTCCATTTGACCCAGCAATCCCATTACTGGGTATATATCCAAAGGATTATAAATCGTTCTACTATAAGGACACATGCACACGAATGTTCATTGCAGCACTGTTTACAATAGCAAAGACCTGGAACCAACCCAAATGCCCATCGATGATAGACTGGTCTGGGAAAATGTGGCACATATCCACCATGAAATATTATGCAGCAGTCAAAAATGATGAGTTCATGTCCTTTGTAGAGACATGAATGAATCTGGAGAACATCATTCTCAGCAAACTGACACAAGAACAGAAAATGAAACACCGCATATTCTTACTCATAGGCGGGTGATGAACAATGAGAACACATGGACACAGGAAAGGGAGTACTACACACTGGGGCCTATTGTGGGGAATAGGGGAGGGTCAGTGCTGGGGGAGCTGGGGAGGGATAGCATGGGGAGAAATGCCAAATGTGGGTGAAGGGGCGGAAGGCAGCAAAACACACTGCCATGTGTGTACCTATGCAACTATCTTTCATGTTCTGCACATGTACCCCAAAACCTAAAATGCAATAAAAAATAAAAAAATTTTAAAAAAAAGAAAGAAAGCAGGTGTACTTTTCCCACCCCCCTCTCTCTTTCCACATTGTCTACAAGATTCTGACACCCTAGGGAAGGCCAAGTCACATGAAGAAAAGAGCCTGATCTCTGAATGACTTTATTGAAGGCAATCACCAACCAGGAACACTAACATTGGACTAACGAGGGAGCAAGAAATAAAATTTTGCTGCATCAGGTCACTAAAATTTGAAGACTTATATGTGCAGCAGTTAGTTAATACACTGGCAGATACACAAATAAATCACCGGTTTTCTAGTGATTGTTTTGGTTTTCCACCTAATTGAAGTCTGAGGCCATTGATTGGGTATCTGCCAAAAAGGAGATAAGGTACCAGTGCTCTTTATAAGATTAATATGCTGATTAATCAGATTTACTTGTCTGGAAACTTTATTAACCCTAATAAACAATAATGCATATTATGTTAAATTGTTCAATTTTCTGAATTCATATATTGACTATCAATACTCAGTGATTTGATTTGTTCTATTTGAATATGTGTATTGTATAAATTTAAAGCAACATTCCCAAGCATTGAAAGAAAAAATATCTGGGCAAAATAAATGAATGTTTATTCTGTTATTAATAGCATCAGGGTCCTATTCAATTACCAAGATACAGATCAATGTTTATCAATCCTTTCAGCTGCCTTTGTGACAACTCTGATGTCACAGCTTCGTCTCATTTCACATTTATCTCTCTATTCTCAGTACCCAGTAATATGCCTCACACATACAAAGGGCCTAATTAATATTGGGGAACTGAACTTAATTTGAAAACATGAAATTACAAGTGATACAGGTCAGGTCTAAAGAACCTTTAGGTATTTATTTGTCTAGTAACATCAGCTTTAGTCCCTCAACATCAGTTTTACTCCTGGGAAAGTCATTTTATAATTGAAAGAACATTTTTTATGATGATGCATTTGAAATGTCTCTACCTTTCATTTCATCCCATTAAATTTTAAGGAAGTTGTCGTTTCATAATTTAATACTTAAAAGTGCCTGGGATATTGAGTCACTGTGGAAGCTTTAACTGGCCTTTCATTATATTAGGATCTTGTAGGTGAGTAAAAATTACTTAAAGTAATTACTTGGATTACTTAAAAATTACTCAAAATCACTGAAATTATTAATGTTGTGTTGTGTCTTCTTAAACTATTCTTGGATCCTTTTTAGTCCTCATTCTCAAGGTATGGCATTAAAAATCCTATAATGATCAGAACAAGGAGCCAAGGTTAAAATGATTTGTCCCAACCATTTTGCAACCATGACAAGGCTAGGGTGAGGAATTGGAGCTCACAGCACTCTTCTGCCTCTCACTCTTTCTCTCTCTGGTACCTAATGCCTTACACTGGCATTAACTCACTGGTGTCGTTTAGTGCACTGAAGGATGATTTGCTTTTCTCAGCATGCCTAGTGCATCAATAGATGCCCTCTTGGCCTTAAAATATCAAAGTACCTTCCCAAGTACCAGACTGCCCATGAGTGACAGATGCCAGGAGAACAGAACAGTACACACTTCAGAATCATCAGGCTCAGCCTCTGACCCGTGCAGCTCTGTATTTTCTTTGGCACAGGCCATCTCATGCATTAAAACAAATTGCATTAGCATTGAGGAGTGTTTTTCACCCTATCACCTGCTTAGCCCCTCCTGTATTAATCCCTCCCTCTCTCCTTTACATCAGCTAAAATATAATCCTCCCCTGGGAAACTTTGTCTTCCTTCAGAAGGCAAAGGCATGAAGTAATCGGCCAAAGCAGGGCCGTAAACACACACAATGGCTGACCTTCTGTACCAGGTGTGATAACAGGGATAATTTTGGGGAACCACTCTGTCCAGTCATTCCCAAAGCTGTCTGCGCCTAAAAATCCTCTTGTAAGCTTTTTGGGTTTGTGGATAGTTTATTAGTTTGGTTGATAGGCATGTTTATAATTACATATAAAATAATGAATTAATTTAGAAATACTTTTTGTCTTCTATTTCATGAAATCACTTTATGTGTTTCTACTACATCAGCATCTTTGTTGTATTTTGAATTATTAATGCAATTTTCCAATGCATATTATTTTTACAACTAAGTTGTTTGAGATGCACATAGCAATTTTAACAATATTTGTACCGGATATGTTGGCACTGGAAAATTTATGTTCCAAGCCACCTGTTCCAATTTACACAACATTAGAATACTTTGCTGTGGCAGCAGTGCTTTCTGCCCCTGTAAATGTCTATCCGCATTTCACAGTGAAACCGCTAGCTGTATTTGTACAGCCATTTTTTAAAAGGCTGATTCACATTGACACCCAGTATTTGCAGATGTGAAGTTCTATTTTTGGAATAGTTACTAAATTTGAGTTAAATCTCTTTCCTACTTTTATAATATTAATTTTTGTTCAGCTGATTCTGTCAGGTGACCTCTACAAGTATTGTTCCCAGCTTTCAAGCTACTGTATTTCCCTGAAACAGGGCATAGCTGTCAAAATAAAGTAGTCAAGAGAGACCCCGTGGGATGAGATGCTTTGTACGGACTTAAATAGGAAGCCACTCCTTCTTTTCCAAAGGATAATTTTGTGGAGGACTTAAAAGCTTTTAAAATGTTTAGGTCAATGGTATTTGATCCAAGAGCTCTGAAATATGGCCAGAATATATAAATTTTTCAAAAGTGCACCATATGACTTTTATGTAGCCATCCCAGAACAGGAGTACAGGAGCCTGTGTATGATGTGTGTGTGCTAGGAGAGGGGAGGGTATTTCTTTTCAGATCACTTCCCCTAGCCCTTCCCAAACTAAGCAATGTTATCAGTTTGGTATGAATACTTTCATACTTTCCCTCCATCCTCCAGCATGTGTGTGTGTATACATATAAATTTATGTATGTGCATGTGTATATGTGTGTGTGTTTGTGCATACACACATGTTTATACATATATATATATATATATATATATATATATATATATATACTTGTTTGGAGTTGTTTTTCTATATTTTAAGAAAATGGAATGTTATAAATTACTCTGTTGCTTTTTCTTTAACTTAGTATTTTCTCAAGGACTGGCCTTCAGAATACATATGCCCGGGTATGCATGGGTTTTGGCCTTGGCATTGTTGATAGTTTGGGCCAGATAATTTTTGGGGGTGGGTCTCCTGTGCATTATGTTTAATGATATCCTTGACCTCTGCACACTAGATACCAGTGCTCCCATTGTGACAATATAAAATGTCTTCAAATATTGCCAAATATCCCCCAGGGTGGGAGAGACAAAAATCACTCCTAGCTGAGAATCACTGACATAAAGTAACTTATTCAACCATTTCTTTCATAATGGAGATTCGGGTTATTTTTCTGTTTCTTAAATCCTCTTTGCCATAAACATCTCCAAATATGTATCTTCAAATAATATTGCTTCTGTTTCTACAGGAGAGATTGCCAAAATGAGATTTCTGGGGAGTTCTATAGGCATTGTTAGATTACCTTCCTAACAGCTTGTAGCAATTCACATACCCATCAGTATGTCAAAAAGTGTCCCTGCACTCTCACCAGCACTGAACAATAACTATCTTAAATACACACACACACACACACACACACACACAAACACACACGCTGGTTATATGCATAAAAATGGTGTCCCAATATTGCTTTAATTTTTAATTTTCCTGACTGTTTGTGAACATGTTGTCACCTATTTATTGCTCATTTGCTTTTCATGTTCATGAAACCTGTTCATATTGTTTGCCTATTTTTATGGGTTGTTTGTGTTTTTTATCTTCACTGATTTGTAGGAGCCTTCTGCTATGGATAGTAACCCTTGTCCATAAACATTACAAACCATTTTTTTTTCTCCAGTCAATCATTTATGTTTTGGATTTTATTTTAGAGGCAATAATCTTTTCCCTGTTTTATAAGATCAGTCATGTGGGAAAACTCTTCATTTAAAATATATTGTGCCCAGTGTATATGAGGGATTGGTTCCAGGACATCCATGTAGACCAGAATGCACACATATTCAAGACCTGCATTTGGCCCTGTGGAACTCACTTAGGAGAAAAGTTGACCCTTCCTATACGCAGGTTTTTAATTTGAGGAATATTGTATCTCCACCTGTGACTGGTTGAAAAAAATCTGCTTATAAGTGGACCCACCGTAGTTCAACTCTCTGTTGTTCAAGGGTCAACCACATGGAAGCTAAAAGGACAAAGTGGCCTGTTCCAAGTTGCATGTTCAGTTAAATGCAGAGCAGAGATAGACACAGTTCCTCACCTAGGTCTTCCTTCCTTACCCAATGCTGCCTTCCAGGAGCTGCTCTTCCCATTCCGCCCTCATTTCTCCATACTCCATCTGTGTGTGTTCACAACAAAGGGAATCAATTTGAAAACAAAGGACAGCAAAGTATAATAAAATATCGTAACACAAAAACGGCTCACATGCCTTGAGCACATATTTTTTTATGCTGCCCTTTTATAGTAGCCCAAACACCTAAGCAGTGCTTGGGGAAGAGATTGCCATCCGCTGGAGCATAGGCAGGGTACCAGAGACAGAGCAGATGGCTGAGGGGCATTCCTGGCTGGGAATTCTGCCAGCAAACATTGGTGAGGAGGTGCAGAGATAGTCTGAGTAAGACAGCCAGGAGACTAATATGTTCAGATGGCATAACGCCTTTTCACAAACTGCTGGGCTGTTTATTCACAGCAGAAGGAAATAAGGCTTTTAAAAGCTCTAACACCTTAGACATCACATTACAGTGGAAATCACTTCCCTGTAAGAGAGTGAATGTATTAGGAAAACATTTACTGAAATATCATTGCATGTGCTAAAATTAAATGTTTTTGAAAACAACAAAAACATCCAAGTTTTTATTCTCTGTATTGCGACATTGAGCCCATTAATTTTTATATGCGTCATTTGCAACACTGTTCAATGCATTCTTGCAGCTGGATACCAAGAGAAATGCAGTATGGTGACCACGAGTTTGTGTGTTTAGTAGCACATTGAGAAAAATGGAAGTCAGATGGCCCATTTCTCCTGTATCATTCCATTCAGTTTAGCCAATTAAAGCATTAATGTTTGCTCATGCCTGACCATTCCAAACACATATTGATACAAAATAAACAATAAACACTAGGAAATTTTAGCTTAGATGAGACATGTTTTTCAGAAGTTTGTCTGGATGACTAAGCCAGTGATTTTCAACCAGGATGGTAGGAGGTGGGTGGAGAAGATCTCTTAAAATTACACTTTTCACCCAGGATTCTGATAATCCTTTTATAAGGCATCCTATCCACCACCTCCACACAAATGACAATCAGGTAAGCCAATTACAATTGGAAATGGAAAATGCATCTCAGGTGAATTGGGCATGGAAAAGGATTGAGAACCACTGATCTAAAAACTCAAAGAGATTTCTTCAACTAGAAACCAGCATGGCAAATTTACACACGCGCACACACACACACACACACACACACATACACTTCAATGCTGTTAATATTAATAGGCAAGACTGAGCTAGGCACAGTGAGGTATGCAAATGAAGACTTTTTCTATATACTTTTATCTAACCTTCAGCCCAAATCCTAAGCCCAATGCAATACTATTGACCACACAAATAATTATGGAGGATCTATTGACCACATAAATAATTATGGAAGATCTATGGAAGACTTTAAAATGTCTAATGGTTGATCCCTACCCTCTCTGGAGGTTCACAGTCTAATTGATATATTCAAGCAAGTACACAAGGAGAAACAACACAAAGCAAGGTCTGCCATCCTTATTCTCCCACCACAAATACATAGAAATACTTCCCACTGGAGAAACGTGTAATTACCAAAATGAAGATCAAGAATACAAGGAATGCTGATAATTTTGAGAAATCAATCACAAGAGCTAGATGCAGGAAGCCAGATTACAGGTATTGCAAGAGTTAGAGTGGGGTGAATAAAAAGGGGTTTATTGTGAAAGGTTAAAATTAAGAGAACAAATAAATATGATCCTAGGAGATACCTGAAGATTGTTCACAGAAAAAGAAGATGGTGCCACAATGGGAAAGATTAAGGATGGCATTGGGGAAGTGGGAGTTCCTGAGGATGGAGGCGGATGGGGTGCAAATGGACAAGCTCCTCAGTTGGAGGGCAGGCATCCAGACACTCTCATCCAACCCCCACTTTTTAGACTTCTTCTATTTTTTTCCTAAGGGAATTACCCTGCCAGTTTTTTAGCTTGGATGAAGTCAATGTTGATAAACTTAATTTTTCTAAAAAATATTCTTTTCGGCTTTTGTTGTTGTCTGTTTGTTTGTTTGTAGACGGAGTTTCTCTCTTGTTGCCCAGGCTGGAGTACAATGGTGTGATTTTGACTCACTTAAACCTCCACCTCCCAGGTTCAAGCAATTCTCTTGCCTCAACCTCCTGAGTAGCTGAGATTACAGGCACCCATCACCACGCCTGGCTAATTTTTTTTTTTTTAGTAGAGACAGGGTTTCACTATGTTGGCCAGGCTAGTCTCAAACTCCTGACCTCAGGTGATCCACCCAGTTTAGCCTCCCAAAGTGCTGGTATTATAGGTATGAGCCACCTCACCTGACCTTTTTTCAGTTTTTACTATCCATTTTTTGGTCATTTCTTATTTTATATCTTGTCCATTCTCACAAATTCATTGAATGAATTAGGAAGCAGTTGTTCTTTCTGGTATTCAAAAGGAATAAAAGAACATTTATTTATATTTTAATTGACAGTCTCGAAAACAGGTTGTGATAATCTTCCAACTTTTCTTTTTTGAAATTGTTTTAGCATTGATATAATTTGTAGTGCTACTTAACTTTTTCAACATATGGAATAAAATTATAATCAGTCTTTTCTACTAATTATCACATCTGTATCAGTAAATATTCTTGAGTTTTGTCCTGGGACGCAGTTAAGTTTCTTAGAAACAGTTTGATCCTTTCTGGATCTTGCTTAAGATGTGTTAAGTCGGACTGGACCAATGCTCAGTCCAGAGTTTATTCTTCATTACTGAGTCAACACCCTGTGCATACCCTGCTCTGTACCCCATGAATCGTGAGGCTTTCCATTCCGGCTGGTGGGAACAGGCACTGTTCCATGTCCTGCACGAATATGATCACCTCTAATTCTCTTAGGTGGTTCTCCTCTTGGGTAGTTTCTTCAAGTGCGTGTGTTATCAATACTCATTGGATACTTGAGGGGATCCCTATACAGATCTCTGTAGTTACCACCCTGTGCAGTATTCTCCTCTTTGGTACTCTATCCTGCAAAATATAGGCACCTTAGACTCCCTGAACTCTCATCAGTGTTTCCTCAATTCAGAAAGTTCATTGCCCCTCCCTACATTGTAGCTTGGAAACTCTGTCTTCCAGCTTCAGTTTGGAAGCAACCACAGGGTTCACCCTGTTTGTTTTTGTCTTTCTAGTTTACTGTCCTTCATTCAGTGTATTGAAAACTGCTTTTATTTATGTATTTTGTCTGAAGTTTTTGTTGTTATTTGTCTGTGTTGTTCCAATTGGAGGGTAACCCAACCCTTGTTTTACCATCTTGGCTGGAAGTAGAAGTCCATAGTATTTTTTAAGGACAGTAAATTATTCATTAAACATTCTCTGGAATTTTAGTTAATTGAACAAATGTATAGATAGAGCAAAACCAGTCTGGCTGTAGGTTTTTAAAAATCCTGTGAGTAGAGTAATCACGTCATGTTACTGGAGGTTTCTTATAGTACAAATGAAAACATCTTCTCTTGTTTACAGTGTGGCAGTAAATGATCATGGCCTGGAGATTCACATTTCAGTCCCGCTTTTGAACACAGATGCACATTTTCCACACAATAATCTGGAAGATGTAATATTGGCAAAGCTTCTATGTGATTCTGATGATTGATCTGGCTGAATGAATCAGTACAGTGCCAGTTGGGGTTTTCAGCCTTAGCACTGCGGACACTTTAGGGTGGATAATTTTGTTGGGCCAGGGAGGGAATTGTCCTGTGCATTGGGGATGTATAGCAGCATCCTGGCCTCTACCCACTAGATGCCACCTTCACCCCCAAGTTGTGATAACTACAAATGTTTCCACAAATTGCCAAATGTCTCCTAAGGGGAAATAGTGTCTCCAGCTGAGAAGCACTGGTGCAAATTAAATCTAGACCTCAAGCTTCTAGAGAACAGAAACTGTATTGTATTCATGTCTATAACCCCAGTACTCAGGAGAATGGTCAGTAAATGGCTGTGGAGTGAACAAAGGAATGAGTAACATGAAAGATTGAATACCATCGGTCCTGTCTTTCAGAACAAGTGTTCTCAAACTTCATGGTTTTTTAATTGCCAGATAAAACTGTATGTAGTTATTATGTACAATTTGATATTTTAAGGCATATGTACATTGTAGATTGACTAAATATAACTAACTAACATATACACTGCCTCACACCATTATTTTTCTGGTGCATCTATTATCTTACCACTTTTCAAAAATACAATATATTGTTGTTAACTATAGTCACCATATCATACAATAGATCTCTTGAACATATTTCTTCTACCTAATTGAAAATTTTCTGTTCATTGACCATCTCTCCAAGCCCCTAACCTCACTGTTTTTAATGATCAGTAGAGTTCTTGTTAAAACACAGAGTCTCAATCCCACTCCCAGAGAATCACTGAATAGACATGAGGTGAGATATAGTCATCTGCATTTTAACAAGCACCACCAAGTGATTGCTTGTTAAATCAATCAACCAAAATCTGAGAAAGCCCTAATCCAGACTACAGTACTAAAAAGTATTTGAGGCAAAAACTTATGCTTATTACTTTTACACCAATTAGAACATCTCTAGCCATTTTTCCCACTCTATTCATCCAGCATGTGTAATTTCAGGGACAAGTAAACGAATACTTGGCTCATCTACAGATCCAAGAAGAATTTGCTTTGAAAACATTCAGCTTAACCTGCAGGTGTTCATTATAATACCATTTACCATGGCGATGTTTACTTCAGGATAAAAATCAGCAGAATGTCAGCTTGGACCTCAATCTGGGATCTTTTAGTAAGAGTTCTGGGCAGAGCCATTGGCCAGATTCTGCAATCAGAGCAAGTTCTTGAAATGGGTTCTGTCTCTGCTTCAGTTGCCTCTTTTCAGAACTTGATTGAAGCCTTTCAATTCAGAGGCAGATTTTGATCCAGGTGACCACAGACCCCAGTTTCTATGGTGAGTATTTCATAGCATTGAACAGTCAGGGAAACCACTTTAAATAGAAGGAAAATTACAGTAAATTCTCAGTAACTAAAAAAATGTTTTATTTCTTAATATATGCCACTGTCAAGGGACTTCTTGACAGTATAATCTTAGGAAATAATATGTACACATTTTGGTTTGTTTAATAATTTTCCTGCAAGACAGAATGCTTTGGTCAGAGGCTTGGTTTTCTTTATTCCTGTAAAGTTCTTTTTGGAAAAGTTTCAATCTCATTTGTCTATGGAATAAGAATTGTTTGTCCACACTCAGAAAGCTTTTGGAGAAGAAAGGGCCTATGGAGCACTTCACAGACTCACTGGTCACAGAGCATTCTAAAAGTAACAGATCAAGGATTCACAGAGGTAGATGCCATCTGGGAACTATTACCCTAGCAATGAAAGGGACCTATAGAAGTAAGTAATGCTGATTTACTCTGAGAGTTATGTCATCCGTATTAAGAAAAGATGTGTTCATGATATGTATATGGTTTGGAGCTATCATTCTGGACAATTCTAAGGAGCACCAACCATGTGATTGGCAGTCATATTCTGTCTCTCTCAGAGCAGTCTAGCTTAGAAATGTGCCTCCCCGGAGGTTGTAGTGAGCTAAGCTTGTGCTACTGCACTCCAACCTGGGCAACAGAGCAAGACTCTGTCTCAAAAAAAAAAAAAGAAAAAAGAAATGTACCTCCCTCTGTAGTGGTGATTAGCCACTGAATCTTTTGCTGGCTCCAATCTGGAGTGATATTCAAAATACTTAACAATACTTAATAATAAGTTTGATAATATAAATTAATACATAAATCAAATATTTCGACAACTTTTTTCTGTTCTCGAAGTCAACTAAACAATAGAGCATACAATGGCTTACCAAGCAATACAAATCATGCAAAATATTCATCAGTGTATTATGGTATTTTTGAAAAGATTTGATGAATTTTAAATATTGCAAGTACCATCTTTTGTTTGACCTGTCAAGGTGAAATAATGCCTCTAAGTCACAATTTGGTGAAGGGACTGCATCAGACTCTTCCAAAACTTCCCACCAAACTGATCATCATTTGGTCCCTGGCTTCTGACTCTCATTACAGCCAGAGTGTCACTGGGCTTGTTGCCCACTCATCACAGCCAGCTACACACCTGATGCCAGTGCTTTCCACATGATGTGCACTCAGAGGGCCTGTATCCCAGACCCTGCCAATAACGGTACCCACTGCCCATATCACCAACCTCTCTGACTGGGCTGTCACAAGGCAATGCTGGCTGTCACTGGAGCAGCAGGCAAGCACTGCACTCCCCTTCTTGTGCTGTTACCTTGATCCATGCAGTGCCTGCCAGAGGCTGCTCCCAGGCCCAGTTACCTGATTCTGCAGTTGGGCAGCATCATCAGGTGGCTTGTAGGTTCCGTATCTAAGAAACTGCACTTCCTGTTGAAGGTGTCGAATCCTCTCAAAACCTCTATTTATCAAATAGCAGTTAGATTAAGAATTATCATGCCCATAAAAGACTGCCTGAGACCTTAATATATTTGATATATTTATTATTACCTAGGTTACAATGCAACAGGAGGCCTATTTGTTAAAGGGCAGAGTGATATTCTAAAACAATCAGCTTGAATTAATTAGTTGCCATTAGAAATTATATTACTAAGAATATTTCTGGCTGGGTGTGGTGGCTCACGTCTGTAATCCCAGCACTTTGGGAATCCAAGGTGGGTGGATCACGAGGTCAGGAGATCAAGACAATCCTGGCCAACATGGTGAAACCCTGTCTCTACTAAAAATGCAAAAATTAGCTGGGCATGATGGCGCGGGCCTGTAGTCCCAGCTACTCGGGAGGCTGAGGCAGGAGAATTGCTTGAATCTGGGAGGCAGAGGTTGCAGTGAGCTGAGATTGTGCCACTGCACTCCAGCCTGGTGACAGAGAGAGACTCCATCTAAAAAACAAAATAGAATATTTCTGCTACTGTTACATTATTTACAGCTAGTACAGAACTGATATAAGAGTTTAGCAACTCATTCAGGGACTTTCCAAAATGTGATTTTCAGCCTTCCAAAAGCTGACTGGCTGCCTTGAGTTTCCTAAGGTAGTATGTGGATTCCATTCTCATAGCCCAGCCTGAGTAAGATGGAAAGGTGGTTTAGTCATTAGTTCATAAGACCCAAACCAAATCTACTGAAATGGTTGAAATGGGAAGACTCTACCTATATTTGCTTCTAGTTTTGAAATGAACCTTTAAAAATTTTTCCTTTTGAATGAGATAGAGTATAAACACAGATTATTAAGTGATAACTAATGAATATTCAAAAACAGAGTTACTTTGTTGTTATTTATTAACTGATACATGGAATAAAGTAGTATGATTTCTCTAGAGAAAGTGACCATATCTTATTATTTATTCTTCTTCCAGCGAGTACATAGGGCTCAGTACGCTGAATATGTAAACAAAATGTTTAAATGAGTAAATCAATGAGTGAATGAATAAATGAAAGGCCCCTCCTTAAGCTAGAAATAGGGAATTGAGGGTTGGGGAAAGTGCTCTAAAAGTGGGAATAGGATGGCTTTTGGAGCCAGACAGATCTTGGCCAGAATGACAGGTTTCTCTGGCACTTCCCTATCATGTAGCCTTGGATGTATCACTTAATTTCTATGGGCCTTGGTTTCAAAACCTAGAAAATGAAGGCTGTGGGACAGAAATAATACTGTAATACTTATATTGCAGAGTTGTCATATAAAGGTTAATAAGGTACATAAAGCTTCAGGCACATGATAAGCGATAAAAATGTGGAAACTTTATCACATTACTGGCCACTCATTATTCATGGAAAATATTAATCCAAAGCATAATTGAACTTATCTTAGTATACAAAGGACAAATATTCTTTAATTTTTTTTTTTTAATTTTTTATTGGATTTTAGGTTTTGGGGTACATGAGCAGAGCATGCAAGACACTTGCGTAGGTACACACATGGCAGTGTGCTTTGCTTTTCTTCTCCCCTTCACCCACATTTGGCATTTCTCCCCAGGCTATCCCTCCCCACCTCCCCCTCCCACTGACCCTCCCCTTTTCCCCCCAATAGACCCCAGTGTTTAGTACTCCCCTTTCTGTGTCCATGTGTTCTCATTTTTCATCACCCACCTATGAGTGAGAATATGCGGTGTTTCATTTTCTGTTCTTGTGTCAGTTTGCTGAGGATGATGTTTTCCAGATTCATCCATGTCCCTACAAACCACACGAACTCATCATTTCTGATTGCTGCATAATATTCCATGGTGTATATGTGCCACATTTTTCCAATCCAGTCTATTATCAATGGGCATTTGGGTTGATTCCAGGACTTTGCTATTGTAAACAGTGCTGCAATGAACATTTGTGTACATGTGTCCTTATAGTAGAACGATTTATAG
Organism: Callithrix jacchus; assembly: GCF_049354715.1. Lineage (NCBI taxonomy): Eukaryota > Metazoa > Chordata > Mammalia > Primates > Cebidae > Callithrix > Callithrix jacchus. The sequence goes on along the minus strand of NC_133503.1, from coordinate 135,017,985 downwards.
TCTTTTGGATATATACCCAGTAATGGGATTGCTGGGTCAAATGGAATTTCTATTTCTAAGGCCTTGAGGAATCGCCACACTGTCTTCCACAATGGTTGAACTAATTTACACTCCCACCAACAGTGTAAAAGTGTTCCTTTTTCTCCACATCCTCTCCAGCATCTGTTGTCTCCAGATTTTTTAATGATCGCCATTCTAACTGGCGTGAGATGGTATCTCAATGTGGTTTTGATTTGCATCTCTCTGATGACCAGTGACGATGAGCATTTTTTCATATGATTGTTGGCCTCATATATGTCTTCTTTCGTAAAGTATCTGTTCATATCCTTTGCCCACTTTTGAATGGGCTTGTTTGTTTTTTTCCTGTAAATCTGCTTGAGTTGTTTGTAAATTCTGGATATCAGCCCTTTGTCAGATGGGTAGACTGCGAAAATTTTTTCCCATTCTGTTGGTTGCCGATCCACTCTAGTGACTGTTTCTTTTGCCGTGCAGAAGCTGTGGAGTTTCATTAGGTCCCATTTGTCTATTTTGGCTTTTGTTGCCAATGCTTTTGGTGTTTTGTTCATGAAGTCCTTGCCTACTCCTATGTCCTGGATAGTTTTGCCTAGATTTCCTTCTAGGGTTTTTATCATGCCAGGTCTTATGTTTAAGTCTTTAATCCATCTGGAGTTAATTTTAGTGTAAGGTGTCAGGAAGGGGTCCAGTTTCTGCTTTCTGCACATGGCTAGCCAGTTTTCCCAACACCATTTGTTAAACATGGAATCCTTGCCCCATTGCTTGTTTTTGTCAGGTTTATCAAAGATTGTATAGTTGTATGTATGTTGTGTTGCCTCCGGTGCCTCTGTTTTGTTCCATTGGTCTATATCTCTGTTTTGGTACCAGTACCATGCTGTTTTGATTACTGTAGCCTTGTAGTATAGTTTGAAATCCGGTAGTGTGATGCCCCCCGCTGTGTTCTTTTTGCTTAGAATTGACTTGGCTATGCGGGCTCTCTTTTGGTTCCATATGAAGTTCATGGTGGTTTTTTCCAGTTCTGTGAAGAAAGTCAATGGTAGCTTGATGGGGATAGTGTTGATTCTGTAAATTACTTTGGGCAGTATAGCCATTTTCACGATATTAATTCTTCCTAACCATGAACATGGAATGTTTCTCCATCTGTTTGTGTCCTCTCTGATTTCGTTGAGCAGTGGTTTGTAGTTCTCCTTGAAGAGGTCCCTTACGTTCCTTGTGAGTTGTATTCCAAGGTATTTTATTCTTTTTGTAGCAATTGCAAATGGCAGTTCGCTCTTGATTTGGCTTTCTTTAAGTCTGTTATTGGTGTAGACGAATGCTTGTGATTTTTGCACATTGATTTTATATCCTGAGACTTTGCTGAAGTTGTTTATCAGTTTCAGGAGTTTTTGGGCTGAGGCGATGGGGTCTTCTAGGTATACTATCATGTCGTCTGCAAATAGAGACAATTTGGCTTCCACCTTTCCTATTTGAATACCCTTTATTTCTTTTTCTTGCCTGATTGCTCTGGCTAGAACTTCCAGTACTATATTGAATAGGAGTGGTGAGAGAGGGCATCCTTGTCTAGTACCAGATTTCAAAGGGAATGCTTCCAGTTTTTGCCCATTCAGTATGATATTGGCTGTTGGTTTGTCATAAATAGCTTTTATTACTTTGAGATATGTTCCATCGATACCGAGTTTATTGAGGGTTTTTAGCATAAAGGGCTGTTGAATTTTGTCAAAGGCCTTCTCTGCATCAATTGAGATAATCATGTGGTTTTTGTTTTTGGTTCTGTTTATGTGGTGAATTACGTTGATAGACTTGCGTATGTTGAACCAGCCTTGCATCCCTGGGATGAATCCTACTTGATCATGATGAATAAGTTTTTTGATTTGCTGTTGCAATCGGCTTGCCAATATTTTATTGATGATTTTTGCATCTATGTTCATCATGGATATTGGCCTGAAGTTTTCTTTTCTCGTTGGGTCTCTGCCGGGTTTTGGTATCAGGATGATGTTGGTCTCATAAAATGATTTGGGAAGGATTCCCTCTTTTTGGATTGTTTGAAATAGTTTTAGAAGGAATGGTACCAGCTCCTCCTTGTGTGTCTGGTAGAATTCGGCTGTGAACCCATCTGGACCTGGGCTTTTTTTGTGAGGTAGGCTCTTAATTGCTGCCTCAACTTCAGACCTTGTTATTGGTCTATTCATAGTTTCAGCTTCCTCCTGGTTTAGGCTTGGGAGGACACAGGAGTCCAGGAATTTATCCATTTCTTCCAGGTTTACTAGTTTATGTGCATAGAGTTGTTTGTAATATTCTCTGATGATGGTTTGAATTTCTGTGGAATCTGTGGTGATTTCCCCTTTATCATTTTTTATTGCATCTATTTGGTTGTTCTCTCTTTTATTTTTAATCAATCTGGCTAGTGGTCTGTCTATTTTGTTGATCTTTTCAAAAAACCAGCTCTTGGATTTATTGATTTTTTGAAGGGTTTTTCGTGTCTCAATCTCCTTCAGCTCAGCTCTGATCTTAGTAATTTCTTGTCTTCTGCTGGGTTTTGAGTTTTTTTGATCTTGCTCCTCTAGCTCTTTCAATTTTGACGATAAGGTGTCAATTTTGGATCTCTCCATTCTCCTCATATGGGCACTTATTGCTATATACTTTCCTCTAGAGACTGCTTTAAATGTGTCCCAGAGGTTCTGGCACGTTGTGTCTTTGTTCTCATTGGTTTCGAAGAACTTCTTTATTTCTGCCTTCATTTCGTTGTTTACCCAGTCAACATTCAAGAGCCAGTTGTTCAGTTTCCATGAAGCTGTGCGGTTCTGGGTCGGTTTCTGAATTCTGAGTTCTAACTTGATTGCACTATGGTCTGAGAGGCTGTTTGTTATGATTTCAGTTGTTTTGCATTTGTTGAGCAGTGCTTTACTTCCAATTATGTGGTCAATTTTAGAGTAGGTATGATGTGGTGCTGAGAAGAATGTGTATTCTGTGGATTTGGGGTGGAGAGTTCTGTAAATGTCCACCAGGTTTGCTTTCTCCAGGTCTGAGTTCAAGCCCTGGGTATCCTTGTTGATTTTCTGTCTGGTTGATCTGTCTAGTATTGACAGTGGAGTGTTAAAGTCTCCCACTATTGTTGTGTGGGAGTCTAAGTCCTTCTGTAAGTCATTAAGAACTTGCCTTATGTATCTGGGTGCTCCTGTGTTGGGTCCATATATGTTTAGGATCGTTAGCTCTTCTTGTTGTATCGATCCTTTTACCATTATGTAATGGCCTTCTTTGTCTCTTTTGATCTTTGTTGCTTTAAAGTCTATTTTATCAGAGATGAGAATTGCAACTCCTGCTTTTTTTTGCTTTCCATTAGCTTGGTAAATCTTCCTCCATCCCTTTATTTTGAGCCTTTGTGTATCCTTGCATGTGAGATGGGTTTCCTGGATACAGCACACTGATGGGTTTTGGATTTTTATCCAATTTGCCAGTCTGTGTCTTTTGATTGGTGCATTTAGTCCATTTACATTTAGGGTTAATATTGTTATGTGTGAATTTGATACTGCCATTTTGATTCTAAGTGGCTGTTTTGCCTGTTAGTTGTTGTAGATTCTTCATTATGTTGAAGCTCTTTAGCATTCAGTGTGATTTTGGAATGGCTGGTACTGATTGATCCTTTCTATGTGTAGTGCCTCTTTTAGGAGCTCTTGTAAAGCAGGCCTGGTGGTGACAAAATCTCTGAGTACTTGCTTGTTCGCAAAGGATTTTATTCTTCCTTCACTTCTGAAGCTCAGTTTGGCTGGATATGAAATTCTGGGTTGAAAGTTCTTTTCTTTAAGAATGTTGAATATTGGCCCCCACTCTCTTCTGGCTTGTAGTGTTTCTGCCGAGAGATCTGCTGTGAGTCTGATGGGCTTCCCTTTGTGGGTGACCCGACCTTTCTCTCTGGCTGCCCTTAGTATTCTCTCCTTTATTTCAACCCTGTTGAATCTGACGATTATGTGCCTTGGGGTTGCTCTTCTTGCGGAATATCTTTGTGGTGTTCTCTGTATTTCCTGCAATTGAATGTTGGCTTGTCTTGCTAGGTGGGGGAAATTTTCCTGGATGATGTCCTGAAGAGTATTTTCCAGCTGGGATTCATTCTCTTCGTCCCCTTCTGGTACACCTATCAAACGTAGGTTAGGTCTTTTCACATAGTCCCACATTTCTTGGAGACTTTGTTCATTCCTTTTTGCGCTTTTTTCTCTGATCTTGGTTTCTCGTTTTATTTCATTGAGTTGGTCTTCGACTTCAGATATTCTTTCTTCTGCTTGGTCAATTCGGCTATTGAAACTTGCGTTTGCTTCGCGAAGTTCTCGTATTGTGTTTTTCAGCTCCTTTAATTCATTCATATTCCTCTCTAAGGTATCCATTCTTGTTATCATTTCCTCGAATCTTTTTTCAAATCTTTTTTCAAGGTTCTTAGTTTCTTTGCATTGATTTAATACATGATCTTTTAGCTCACAAAAGTTTCTCATTATCCATCTTCTGAAGTCTAATTCCGTCATTTCGTCACAGTCATTCTCCGTCCAGCTTTGTTCCCTTGCTGGTGAGGAGTTTCGGTCCTTTCTAGGAGGCGATGTGTTCTGGTTTTGGGTGTTTTCCTCCTTTTTGCGCTGGTTTCTTCCCATCTTTGTGGATTTGTCTGCTGGTCGTCTGCATAGTTGCTGACTTTTCGTTTGGGTCTCTGAGTGGACACCCAGAATGTTGATGATGAAGTATTTCTGTTACTTGGTTTTCCTTCTACCAGTCTAGCCCCTTCGCTGTATGACTGTTGAGGTCCGCTCCAGACCCTGCTTGTCTGGGGTGCACCTCTAGTAGCCGTGGCACAGCGAGGGATGCTACCAGTTTCTTTTTCTGCTCTCTTTGTCCCAGGATGATGCCTGCCTAATGACAGTCTTTTGGATATAGAGGGGTCAGGGAGCTGCTTGAGGAGACAGTTTGTACTTTATAGGGGTTTAATTGCTGAGCTGTGCACTCTGTTGTTCATTCAGGGCTGTTAGGCTGCTATGTTTGATTCTGCTGCAACACAGCTCATTAAACAACCCTTTTTTTTTTTTCTCAAATGCTCTGTGTTGAGGGGTTTGGGCTTTATTTTTGGATGTCCGATCAGGTGTCCTGCCCAGCTCGAAGGCAGACTAGCCACTGTTTGGCTGCCGAGGCTCCGCCCTGCTGTTGTGTGATTCGCGCTGTTCCTGCCGGCTCTGCTGTGGTCTCTGCCACGCCCTGCGGCGGAGTCTCTTCGTTGTAGCGTGTTGCCTCAGCAACGGCAGGCTGCGTCAGCAGTGGGCGTGTATCTCAGTAGGGACGGGTTGCCTCGGCAACGGCTGGCTACGTCAGCAGTGGGCGTGTATCTCAGTTGGGGCGGGTTGCCTCGGCAACGGCTGGCTGCCTCAGCAGTGGGCATGTATATCAGTTGGGGCAGGTTGCCTCCGTAGTGGTGGACGCCCCTCCCCCACAGAGCATCTCAGACCGTCTCCCTGGGATAGTTTGAAATCGCGGTTTTGTTCGTCCCACTGGGTATCCCAAACGATCTGTCCCTGCAATCCCCTGGGCTGGGCTACTGTGCAAGTCTCGTTCAGTCTCAAGTCCAGCCCTCTCAAGTCTCAGGTTGCCGGTTCAACAAGGCACCCAGACAAGTGTGCCCTGTGGGGATTGCTGGGTAGGGCCGGCCGCCGCCGCCCCAGCTTCCGGCTTCGCCAGGCAGACCTACTGCCTGGCGTCCCGTGTCTTTTTATACTTGGGAGTTTCCCTGTTCTGTGGGCAACAAAGATCAATCTGGAAATGCAGCACTGACTCACCGTTTGCGGATTCAACGCGGGCTCCAATCCTGGGTTGTTCTCACAGCGCCATCTTGAGTCCCCCCCAGGACAAATATTCTTAATATACCCTGAACCAATGGTAAAAAAATATATATATATTTTCCATAATTCTTGAACTGCTCATGAAATATCACCAAGAAAAATAAAGCTTTCTGCAAGACAACTGAGAAAACATTAATTGTTGCTTCTTTGCATTAAGGAACAACTCTGTAATAGCTAAGAGGAATCACATAATCAAGTCAATATGCAGCTTTACTTTGTAAATACTCAGATAAGCACATGGGAAACTTCAATCAGGTCTCCTCCTTTCCAGAAGAAACAGTAAAACAGCACAAGATAACATACAAAGCTTCATTTTACAAGAGTTCTACTTTGGATGTTTCCAAAATATATTGGCTATTCCTTTCTTTAGCAATTACTTTATACAGGACTAGACATTCAAGTTGTGTTAGCAGAAGAAATGGACACACTTTGGAGAAAGAACTGGAACTGATGAGGCCTCAAGTCTACTGCTCAAGCGTGGTCAGCATGAGCTTTATGCTGTCCTTTATTTCCTGATTAGCCTTCAACAATGAGGATGATTGGTTGCCTAGGACCTGACTCAGTTCCTGACCTTTTGCTGTCCAGTCTTGGAGATATAGCTCATATTGCCTTCATCGGGAGGCTAACCCTACTGGAGCATGCCAGGTGACCAAGTAGGAAATCTGGAGCATGCCAGGTGACCAAGTAGGAAAACTAGGGATTATCTCATTTGCATATAGTTTGCTACCTTCAGTTGGTTAAGTTTCAGTGCATAGAATGGAAAACATTAAAGTTAGAAGGGCTCTTAACTAGCCCGACACCCACCTTGTATAGAAAAGAAATTGAGGCCAGATGTGGTGGCTTATGCCTGTAATCTCAGCACTTTAGGATGCCGAGGCCACAGATCACCTGAAGTCAGGAGTTCAAGACCAGCCTGGAGAACATGGTAAAACCCCATCTCTACTAAAAATATAAAAATTAGCTGGGTGTGGAGGCAGGTGCCTATAATTCCAGCTACTCAGGAGGCTGAGGCAAGAGAATTGCTTGAACCCAAGAAGCAGAGGTTTTGGTGAGCTGAGATTGCACCATTGCACTCCAGCCTAGGGAACAAGCGTGAAACTCCATCTCAAAAAAAAAAAAAAAAGAAAGAAAGAAAGGAACAGAAATTGAGTCCACTAAAGAGTGGTAACTAATTATGGGGAATTGCATCAGTGATTAGAAGAACAGCCAATGCCCTTTCCATGTCATGTGGATAGATGCCCACTCTTCTGTGGATTTCTATAGCTTAAAGGATACTGAAAAAGAGAAAATGGGTATCATTGTTTAACTCATTTATACCAAAATTCAAGCTAGATATTCCCATAAGAGGTTAGTAATAGTAATGGCATCTTTTATACAATGGACAGCATAACAAGATATAATAAGTGTACTTATAAATGTATTAATTTATAATGTTATATATATATATCTCTCTACCTGTTTCTAAGAAAGAATTAACTCTTTCACATTAACTTTTAGCAGTAAAACACATAAGATAGAATAATTAAAAAATAAAGATGAATAAGTGAGACTAGTAGCATATCAACTGAGGAACACAGGAGATAATTAAGTCAGAAAATTTGCATTTGATAATCAGAATGAGTGTTAAATTTAACTCTGAGATTCTTAGCAGCCAATGCGAAAAGGAAAGACAATGGGTTAAAAAGTCATCTGCTATCTGTTAAAGGAACCATTCCAGTTCTTCCTGGTGAGCAATTACAAGAGGACTTTATTGCATGGTTTTCTTCAAAGGATCCTGAATAATGCAACAGACAATGCCTTTGATACCATCATATAGAAGATGCAAAAATGCTCTTCATGTGCCAAATTAAAATATTCACTTCAATAGAAGTACAATATTAAATTCTCTGAAGGCTTTTTTGAGTTATATGTGTACATTGGTATAAGGGAGTTGTCACAAAGAAAGCAAACATGGAGAGAAAAATGATATGGTCAGGAGGTAGTATTTCAGACCCCGGGTGCTTCTTTTGAAGCAAATGGGCTGAATATGAACAGTTGCACAACTAAATGTGGAAGTTCAAGTCTCCTTCAGAAGCCTCTAGTAAGTTGATAATGATGAGAATTGAGCCCTCATTTACAATTTTGTAACCTCACAGTACTGGCTACCTTGAGTAGTCACAGGAATTTTGAATGCTACTCTCTTGACATGTTTTCAAACTGAGAAACTAGGGATACAGCACAGTTAAAAAGCATCTGATTGAAGAAGTGGAGGAAGTTGCAGTGCCATAGCTTACCAAAACAGGCAACTTTTCACTTGTCTCAAGCTATGTGGTTACAAGCCACCACTTTCAAGTCTGAGGAACTGGAGTGTGGGGTATTATCTGGCAGAGTAACCAGCGAGTTGAGCTGTCTGGGAGGAGCAGAGGGGATATGGCAGGTCTAGGGAAGCCTCTTCAAGCTCATTAGCACTGATTTACAGGCCCACCTTTGTGGGGCTTGAGCAAGAATGCAAATGAAAGCCCATATTCTGTTTGTGAAACTATTTTAAAGTTGTAAATCAAGCTAACCAATGATAGATAAAATACCTCATATCCTTCTACTTTCATAAATGTACCTTAAGAATGGACTAGAAGGCCAGGTTCAAATGTAAAACCTCAAATTCTGTGAGGTTTTACATTTGAACCTGGCCTTCTAGTCCATTCTTCAATCATTCTTCTGTGAACTTCAATCAGCCCCTTCTCTACTCAGCTTGGCCTTAACCCTCATTGCAAAGGACCTCATGCACATGGGTGTGAACATCCTAGCCTGCATGCCCAAGAAATTTTGCTACCCCCTCTCCAAACAGCTAGAAAGCTATGCCTTAGGCCTGCACATCCCTGGAGATGCACAGAGCAGAGCAGAGTTCACCCTAGAGAAGAAGGACCCAGGTAGCAGGACTGCAGAGAGACTGAAAGCAAGCTCAGGACATCTGGGCAAGGAATTTTGGGATCCCAGGTATTTCGAGACAGGAAATGGGCTCCACATGGACACACACATCTCTTAGGCCTGGCAGACTCCTCATCTTATGAAGAATGTGCAGCCAGAAGCAGGTCATAAAAAAAGCCCTCTAGCCATGGTCTGAAGGTGGTGGTGAGGAACAACTAAACACTGGTTGTAAGAACAATCTAAGGGCAAAATCTGCCCACCAACATTCCCCTCCTCAGCTCCATTGTGCATCAGAGTTGATTCAGCCAATCTGGCTCCCTGATAAGGACCTTGTCGAATTGCATTACTGTATACAAGTCCTTCCTAAAGGACTTGCACCGTAGGACTTTGAGATTCTTCACTGATGGAAGAGAATCTAGCATCCTCCCCTATGAGAACTCCCCCAAAATCCAGAACGCTCCCCCCTGCTCTGCCTTCTCTCCAATAGCAGCTCCTCTGGCTCCATGTTTCAGGCCCCAATGTTTGCCCAGGCTCCTCCATCCCACCTGTGTAGCCTGCCACCCACCATTCAGGACGGCACTTGCCTCTGTCCAGGGTGCTGCTCACAGGGTCTGGTTACTCTGGATGTTTTAGCAATCATCACTACAAGTCAGTCCCTTGGGTCTGCCTCATTCAGACCCCTCTTCTTAATAACACCTAAAATATTTCTTTATCTTGGGATTTTACAATGACAAAAAAATGAATGAATTAAAGGTATAGGCTTTCAACTAGACTTGAGTTTGAAACCCAGGTCTTCCCTACTAGCTTTGTAAACTGCAACAAGTTACATAAACTTCCTAAGCTTCAATTTCACCATCTGAAAAATAAAGAGATAATACTCACTCTGTATATTTGCCATAAAAATTAGATAAACTGTCTGGGCATAGTGGCTTATGCGTGTAATCCCAGCACTTTGGGAGGTCAAGGCAGGTGAATAATGAGGTCAGGAGACCGAGACCATCTGGCTAACATGGTGAAAACCCAACTCTACTAAAAATACAAAAGGTTAGCCGAGTGCAGTGGCATGCACCTGTAGTTCCAGCTACTCAGGAGGCTGAGACAGGAGAATCACTTGAACCAGGGAGGCAGAGGTTGCAGTGAGATGAGATAGCACCACTGCACTCCAGCCTGGGTGACAGAGAGAGACTCTATTTCAAAAAAAAAAAAGAAAAAAGAAGAATTAGATAAACTGATGTATGTAAAATACTTAGTTCAGTAGTACCTGGCACATCAGAAATGTTTCATAAACATTGAGACCCTTCCTTCAAAACTATTTTTAAGGAGGTAATTTCCTCCAAAATCTATAGATCTTCAAAGTCTGGGTTTTCAGTTAGCATTCAGGGCCCTTTAGTAGTTGCCTCTGTCCTCATCTCTTGTCTGTCCCCGAGATGACTTTCTTGTTTATGCCAAGTAATTTTCATACAAGTGACTCACACTTTCTGTCCTCCATGGCTCTGCTCCTATTATTTCAACTGCAGTGTGTTCAGCCCCTAGGCTGTTCTTGCCATTGGACCTTCTCTCTTCAATTCCAGGTCTCATCCATCTCAAGCCCTACCTCAGTACTCACCTCTTCCAAAGAGCCAATGGCTGCCTTCTCTTTGCCTTCTCCTTTCCGCAAGTGGTAGACTGTATTTCTGACAATAGCTGTAGCTGACCTCTCTGATCCCACATCCTCTGTAGCAATGTGACCCGGCCAAGAAGTGAAATCTATTTCTTCTCCCCCTGAACCTAGATGGACTCTGATTGCTTTGTCCAATAGAATGGTGGTCAGATGTGGCTTCCAGGATTCCTGAGCCCAGGCCTTAGGACTGTCAGCTTCCATGTTATACCTTAGAATGCTAACTCTGTGTTAGGCAAATTGGTTTTTAAGAAACCCAACCACCCTGAGACTGCCATACAATAAGGAAGTTCAAGCTAGCCATGTGGAAAGCCCATTTGGAGAGAGAAGGATGCCTGCCAGCCCCCAGCTGTTTTAGCCATCTGTGGCAGCCAGCCTCCAACACAGTGTCAGTGATCCCCATCTCCTGGTATTCATATTCTTGTCTAGTCTCCTCTGATATAGTACCAGGATTGGTCTGTGTGACCAATAACATATGGCTGAAGTATTTGTTGGTATATCTCTTTCAGGGTTAAGGTATAAAATACTGCTCTCTCTTTCTCTCTCCTCAGTTGCTCTGGTACAGTCTAGCTCTTATGGAAGTTAAGTAAGTTGTCAAAACTCACTCATAGCTAGTAACCCAGATTCAAGTTCAGGCTGCAGGGTTTCAAAGACCGGATAATTAACCACTGCACTCTCTTCCTCTTATAGGAAAATTTAGGAGACCCAAAAATATACTTCTCTTATTGCTTAGTAGTAATGGAATCTTTGCCCCCTGCCTATGTCCTGAATGATATTGCCTAGATTTTTTTCTAGGGTTATGGTTTTGCATTTTACATTTAAGTTTTTAGCCCATCTTGAGTTAATTTTTGTATAAGGTGTAAGAAAGGGGTCCAGTTTCAATTTTCAGCCTATGGCTAACCAGTTTTCCCAGCACCATTTATTAAATAAGGAATCCTTTCCCCATTGTTTTTGTCAGATTTGTCAAAGATCAGATGGTTTTAGATGTGTGTTCTTATTTCTGAGATCCTTATTCTGTTCCATTGGTCGATGTGTCTGTTTTTGTATCAGTACCATGCTATTTTGGTTACTATAGCTTTGTAGTATAGTTTGAAGTTGGTAGCATGATGCCTCTAGCTTTGTTCTTTTTGCTCGGGATTGTCTTGCTATACAAGCTCTTTTTTTGGTTTCATATAAATTTTAAAGTAGTTTTTTCCAATTCTGTGAAGAATGTCAATGGTAGCTGGATGAGAATAGCATTGAATCTATAAATTGCTTTGGGTAGTCTGGTCATTTTCATGATATTGATCGTTCCTATCAATGAGCCTCATTTCATTTTTCTTTGCTGATATGCATTGAGTGAATTAGCTGCAGTCTTAAGTCAATCAAATAAATTAATGTATTATTACCCAGAATGCTGCCTTTGGGCTAAGATGTTTGTCCTCTTTTATGCTGCTAATGCCAAGGTTTGGTTGCTTTGAACTTTATTATTTAAATCGATTTTATTTTGCTTCCAGGTATGAGTGTTGATAGCATGGTAACTTGCTGTTGACTTATCAATTGACTATTATTTGCAAGGCCTCCTGTGCCACACTGTGTGGGGGTTAAAAGAAGCTGTGTTGAAGAGAGTTCCTGCCTACAAAAAGCTTAAATCTAGTGATGGTTAACAGGTTTAGCAGGCTCTCTGGGTGAAACATGGGAAGGGGTAAGAAGAAATTCATTCATTCTTCAAATACTTTTAGAGCATTTATGATGTTGGAGGTGCTAGGCATTTGGAACTCATCAGTGAACAAAATAGACAATGAGTCTGTAGAGCTTATTATAGTTGGAGGAGACAGGCATTAAATCACAAGGTTAATGTATGAGTGTCATTTCCCACTGGAAGGTGACATGTATTCACAAAAAATTAGACTAGGGTGAGGGGGAAGGAAGTGTCTTCATAAGTCAGGCTCTTCACAGGCACTCTTGATTATCAAAATAATCCAATCCTGTAATTGGAAAAACAAGAAAATTCAGGTTTAGGGAAACTAATGCTTTGATCTTTATAATCCAAAAGCCACCCTATAACTATGCCATGTGATATGGTACAGTTCTAAAATAAAGACAAGTTCAGTGGAAGCAAATAAGAAAGCAGTGAATTCTGAAGGGGCTTTTCAGAGTCTTGAAAGAGGAGAGGGAAGATGATCCAAGAGAGAACTCAGAATACATTTGTATATGTCTATTTCAAAACATTGACTTTTCAGCTCAAATCCACATGATTGTGTGAAAGTCTTACTATCTCCAACCTGAAAACACAAAAGGTTTTCCTACTGAATGGGAACTTATTTGCTAAAAGCCAACTGAATTCCACAGCACTGCAACATTCAGATAAAATGCCAAGACAAAAAGCGTTGCTCTCATAATAAGGAACAGAGCTGCCAGGTCAGCATTTTTAAAAGAAAAAAAAAAAAAAGACCTGTGGCTCTGAGCCAGAAAGACCTCTTCCAAGAAGGAGGCGGCTAGGGCTCAAGCCCCTACTGGGGTCTCTCAACAGTGGTAACTCCTCTCAGATGACCTCTCCACAGCAGTAACTCCTCGGGCCTTGGGGGAGGTTGCAGTAAGACTGCCCTTGCTCATTCATTATCTGTCACAGAGCTCTGCCCATGGCTTCACCCATTACGGAAATTGGGGCTATTTTTTTCAGGCCTGTCTTTATTAATTGTAATGCTTTGGCTATCTTCCAAATCATCTTCTTAACTGAGTACTTACATGCATTTCCTGAAGAATGTGAATTGAATTTTTTTTCCATTATCTGATTCATGTTCTTCTTAAGTTGGATGGCCTTTTTTCTAATGCGTTTAATAATGGTTTTCTTTTTGTATGGTTTTGGTTGAAATGTAATGTACATCCAGAGATGTACAATAATCATAGGAGTACAGAAAGCTTGATGAATGTTCACAAAGTGAACACACTTAGACAACTAGCACCTAAATTAAGAAACATAACCTCCCCAGCCCCCAGAAGCCGTCTTCTCCCTCTCCCAGTCACTGTTTCCCACCCTTAAGGGTAACCTATGATTTAATTTCTAATAACGGCGATTAGTTTCACCTGATTAGAAATTTATATAAATATAAGTGGAATCATATAGTATGTATTCCTTGTGTGCGGCTTATTTTACTCAACATTATATTTGGCTATGCAGTTGCCAGTGCCTGCAGTTTGTGCATTCTCAGCTTGTATAATGCCTCCATAGTGTGAATAGACCACAAGGCATCTATTTACTCTGCTGCTGATGGCATTTGGGTTGTTCCCAGTTTGGGGCTAAACCATTTCGCTGATTGCTTTAAATTAGTGAAACTTATATGTGATTCAGAAGAAAAAAAATATGCTATTAATGGATATTTGATCATTATGAGCAAAATTCTAACTTCAAAAATTTATGCTGGACAGTAAGCTCCTTGAAAACAAGGTCTAGATAGAAGAAATAAGTTCAAGAGATCTATTGTATACCATAGGGATTATAGTTAACAATATATTGTCTTCTTGAAAAATTCTAAGAGCGTGGATGTGAAGTGTTCTCACCACAAAAGTGATAACTAATTGAGGTCATGCACATATTAATTAGTGACATTTTGTCATTTCATAGTATACATATATATACTTCAAAATGTCATGTTATACACAATAAACACATATAATTTTTTCTGTTGATTGAAATGTTTAAAAGAACTATTGGAGAGAGAGAGAAGAGAGGGAGATTATGGGAATTGGTTCATGTGATTATGAAGGCCAAGAAGTCCCATAATCTGCCATCTGCAAACAAAAGAATCAGAAAAGCCAGTGGCATAATTTAGTTCAAGCTGTAACAATTCAGAATTGTGAAAGAAAATAGAGTAAAGCCACGATGAATCTGTAGTTTGAAAATATGTGATTTCCTTCCTGTTCATCAAATATAAATAAGTTGCTTCTTTTAGGGAAAGCTACAGGAAGAAATGCCTCCAAAATTCCTTGTTATTAACTGGAATAAAAAATAATGATAAGCAAACTAGATTATAAGTAAAGTATTAATGCATATAAAAATTTAAATTGTTTTTAGTTTTCAAAATTAAAAGTATAGTCAATACAAAGAGAAATTAAACAAGGAAAATGTGCAGCAAATATAACAAGTAAAAAGTTTCTTTATAAAATATTTGTAGAAAACATTAACAAAAATGTAGCCCTTAATAATCTATAAATAAAATATTCACAGAAAATGTTATGTAACTGCTTAGCTAATGTTTAAAAAGTTCAACTACAATAGTAATAAAGAAATACTAATAAAAACAACAGAAGAACATTTATTTGACCAAGTCAGCAAATGTATTTAGGTGATAATACTCAGAGATGTTGAAGATGGACACGGTAACAGTGTAGATGAGAGACTAAATTAGTATAATCTTCTTGGGTTTAATTTTAAAAGTACATGTCAAATAGATGTTTATTATTTTATAGACTAATTCTACTTCTGTAAATCTATTGTCAGTGTTCAAAAATTTAGCAAAACTTAATCAATAAAAAACCATCAGTGTTACTTAGACAGTGAAACAGTAAAAACCACTCAAAATTAGAAGAATTATTATGTATTCTGTTCAATACAACTAATGTTTACATAATTTGCAATATAACAGAAGAGCTCTATAACAATGTTAAGTAAGAGGGACAGGTCATAAAAATACAGCATGGTTGCAATAATGCAAAAACTTTGTTAAAAACTAACTTTTATAAATTCATAAAAATCTGTCACACACACAAAAAACAAATAAAATGTATCAAAATAGCAAATAAATGGTGGTTTCTAGGTGGTAGGACTAGGAGTAAGGTTTTCCTCCTTTCAATTTATCATGGTTGCATGCATTCTTTGGATGATAATAAGGATATTTACTTTTCATATTAGAACAAATTGAGGGTAATAATTGAAATAGTAAACTGGTGAGGAAAAGGTGAGGAAGAGATTTTTGGAGTCAGGACTTCCACACATTCCATACCACACTCTGTATTCTGGCTTAGCCTGAAGGGCTTACAAGATCTCTTAATTCCTAATTTTTCAATATGGGCCAAAAAGTAGAACACTCAAGAATTTGAGAGCTATTGTGGATTCTAAAATCTGTAACAAGCATCCATGCCTGAAGAAAGCTGACCTTTTTGTTTCAAGTGTCATTTGTCTTCTCAGCTCAACAAACACTTCAGGTCACAAGTCTATGTCACTTTGCTCA
Source organism: Callithrix jacchus (assembly GCF_049354715.1). Classification (NCBI taxonomy): domain Eukaryota; kingdom Metazoa; phylum Chordata; class Mammalia; order Primates; family Cebidae; genus Callithrix; species Callithrix jacchus. The sequence goes on along the minus strand of NC_133503.1, from coordinate 135,002,332 downwards.
TCAAAACTCCCGACTGACACAAGCTCTGTGATACAATGCTAGTCTCTGGAATTGAAATAAGAGAAATATATTTTTAGTCCAGAATGTATGAGCCATCAGACCAAATATCAGATACTTTGATCCTATGGTTCTGGAGGTCTATATCATTCAGCTTTTAGTCATGGACTGGGAGAAAGTGAGATCAAGTATGAATTTTCATTATCCATAATCACTTTGTAGGAAATGATACTATGATGGCTTTCTCCTTTACAATTAAAAAAAAGATTCTATCACTAGTTTTGGTTTGGTGCTATCATTTTTTCAAACATCCATGGTGTTTTTTGTTTGGCTTCGTTTGGTTTTTAGGCAATTCAATTGTGCTTCCTTAACAGCAGTTCTCTCTTAAATGTTGAGATAAGCTTTGAGGAGGCAGTGTCAGTGTGTATCTCGAAGAGATCACTGGATTCTGGGTTCACACAGCTTTGTGACTAGCAAGCCAAAACTCCTACTCTCAGTTTCTCTTGTCCATTAGAAAGTCCATGTATCTGCCCTACAAATCTTGTAGGATGTGGTGAAGATCAAATGTAATATTATATATTAGGATACTACATAAATGAAAATTAACAATAATTTATGATTTTTTAATGGTCAAAGTAAATTTGTTGTTGTTTTTGTTGTTTTACTTTAAGTTCCAGGATACATGTGCAAAACATTCAGGTTTGTTACATAGGTATACACATGACATGGTGGTTTGCTGCAGCCATCAAGCCAGTCATCTTGGTTTTAAGCCCTGCATGCATTAGGTATTTGTCCTAATGCTCTCCCTCCCTTTACCGCCAACCCCCTGATAGGCCCCAGTGTATGTTGTTCCCCTCCCTGTGTCCATGTGTTCTCATTGTTCAACTCCCACTTATGAGTGAGAACATGCGGTGTTTGGTTTTCTGTTCCTGTGTTAGTTTGCTGAAGATGATGGCTTCCAGCTCCATCCGTGTCCCTGCAAAGGACATGATCTCATTTTTTTATGGCTACATAGTCTTCCATGGTGTATATGTGCCACATTTTCTTTATCCATTCTATCACTGATGGGCATTCGAGTTGGTTCCAAGTCATTGCTATTGTAAATAGCACTGCAATAAACATATGTGTGCATGTATCTTTATAGCAGAATGATTTATATTCCTTTGGGTATATATGGTATTTATGGTTCTAGATTCTTGAGGAATCACCACACTGTCTTCTACAATGATTGAACTAATTTACATTTCCACCAATAGTGTAAAAGCATTTCTATTTCTCCAAAGGCTTGCCAGCATCTATTGTTTCTTGACTTTTTAATATGCCATTCTGACTGGCATGAGGTGGTACCTCATTGTGGTTTTGGTTTGCATTTCTCTAATGAGCAATGATGTTGAGTTTTTCCATACGTTTCTTGGCCACATAAATGTCTTTTTTTGAGAAGTGCCTGTTTATATCATTCAACCATTTTTTAATGGGGTTTTTTTTCTTGTAAATTTGTTGAGTTTCTTGTAGATTCTGGATATTAGACCTTTGTCACATTAGTAGATTGCAAAACTTTTCACCCATTCTGTAGGTTTCCTGTTCACTCCAGTAATAGTTTCTTTTGCTGCGCAGAAGCTCTTTAGTTTAATTAGATCCCATTTGTCAATTTTGGGTTTTGTTGCCATTACTTTTGCTGTTTTAGTCATGAAGTCTTTGCCCGTGCCTATATCCTGAATGATATTGCCTCGGTTTTCTTCTGGGATTTTTATGGTTTTGGGTTTTACATTTAAGTCTCTAATCCATCTTTAGTTAATTTTTGTATAAGATGTAAGGAAAGGATCCAGTTTCTATTTTCTGCACATGGCTAGCCAGTTTTCCCAACACCATTTATTAAATAGGGAATCGTTTCCCCGTTGCTTGTTTTTGTCAGGTTTGTTGAAAATCAGATGGTTGGAGATGTGTGGTGTTATTTCTGAGGACTCTTTTCTGTTCCATTGGTCTATATATCTGTTTTGGTACCAGTACAGTGCTGTTTTGGTTACTGTAGACTTGTAGTATAGTTTTATGTCAGGTAGCATTATGCCTTAAGCTTTGTTCTTTTTGCTTAGGATTTTACTGGCTATACATGCTCTTTTTTTGGTTCCACATAAAAGTTAAAGTAGCTTTTTCTAAATCTGTGAAGAATATCAATGGTAGTTTGAATCTATAAATTACTGTGGGCAGTATGGCCATTTTCACAATATTGATTCTTCCTATCCATGAGGATGGAATGTTTTTCCATTTGTTTGTGTCTCCTCTTATTTCCTTGAGCAGTGTTTTGTAGTTCTCTTTAAAAAGGTCCTTCACATCCCTTGTAAGCTGTATTCCTAGGTATTTTATTCTCTTTGTAGCCATTGTGAATGGGAGTTTACTCATGATTTGGCTCTCTGCTTGTCTATTGTTGATGTATAGGAATGTTTGTGATTTTGGCACACTGATTTTGTATCCTGAGCCTGCTGAAATTGCTTATTAGCTTAAAGAGATTTTGGAGATTTTGGGCTGAGACAATGGGGTTTGTAAAACATAGAATCATGTCATGTGCAAACAGAGATAATTTGACTTCCTCTCTTCCTTTTTGAATACCCTTTATTTCTTTCTCTTGCCTGATTGCCCTGGCCAGAACTTCCAATGCTATGTTAAATAGGAGTGGTCAGAGAGGGCAACCTTGTCTTGTGCTGGTTTTCAAAGGGAATGCTTCCAGCTTTTGCTCATTCATTATGATATTGACTGTGGGTTTCTCAAAAATACCTCTTATTATTTTGAGATATGTTCCATCAATACCTAGTTTATTAAGAATTTTTAACATAAAGCAATGTTGAATTTTATCAAAGGCCTTTCTGCATCTATTGAGATAACCATGTGGTTTTTGTCATTGGTTCTGTTTATGTGATGGATTACATTTATTGATGTGTGTGTGTTAAACCAGCTTTGCATCTCAGGGATGAAGATGACCTGATCGTGGTGGACAAGCTTTTGATGTGCTGCTGGATTCCATTTGCCAGTATTTTATTGAGGATATTGGCATGAATGCTCATTAGGAGTATTGGCCTGAAGTTTTCTTTTTTGTTGTGTCTCTGCCAGGTTTTGGTATCAGGATGATGCTGGCCTCATAAAATGAGTTAGGGAGGAGTTCCTCTTTTTCAATTGTTTGGAATAGTGTCAAAAAGAATGGTACCAGGTCCTCTTTGTAACTCTGGTAGAATTCAGCTGTTAATACGTCTGGTCCTGGGCTTTTTTTTTTTTTTTTTTTTTTTGGTTGGTAGGCTATTAATTACTGCTTCAATTTCAGAACTTGTTATTAGTCTATTCAGAGATTGGACTTCTTCATGTTTAGTCTTGGGAGGGTGTTTGTGTCCAGGAATTTATCCATTTCTTCTAGATTTTCTAGTTTATTTGCATAGAGGTGGTTATAGTATTTTCCGATGGTAGTTTATATTTCTGTGGGATCAGTGGTGATTTTCTTTTTATCATTTTTTATTGTGTCTATTTGATTCTTCTCTCTTTTCTTCTTTATTAGTCTGGTTGTCTATCTATTTTGTTAATCTTTCCAAAAACCAGCTATTAGATTAATTGATATTTTGAAGGTTTTTTGTGTGTCTCTATCTCCTTCAGTTCTGCTCTGATCTCAGTTATTTCTTGTCTTCTGCTAGCCTTTGGATTTGTTTGCTCTTGCTTCTCTAGTTCTTTTAATTATAATCTTATGATGTCAATTTGAGATCTTTCCAACTTTCTGATGTGGGCAGTTAGTGCTATAAATTTCCCTCTTAACATTGCTTTAGCTGTGTCCCAGAGATTCTGGTACGTTGTCTCTTCGTCCTCATTGGTTTCAAAGAATGAAGTAAATTTTGAATAAAATTAGCTTTGTAATATAACTGGAGCTGCAGTTTCTTGCTCATATGCTCAATATCCTAAATTTGGATTTTGATTCTGCTATTAACTAGATGTGTGACCTTAAACAAGCTATTTAAATGTTTTTGTTTTCTCACCTCTAATGTACCTAATGCCTATTATCCATGGGTTTTGTGAGTATTATAGATTATATTGTTTGTAAAAGCACAGAGAAATGTGACTGAGTACAATTATTATTATCATAATTATTCTGGATTAAATGAAGTTAAGACTTCAGCAATTGGACTAATAATTTTGATCAAGATTTATGGCCAATCTGAAAAATTATGGCAAACAGAAAATCTTTTTCCTTGAAACAGGATTAATGTTTATGAAAAATTTGAATTATTCAGTAATTTCCTTTTCCTGTATCCTTTATTTAATAATGATGTACTTCATAGGGATTATGTAATGTCCATTTCTTTATTTTAGAGGGAACTGTTTTAAAAGATGTAGTTAAAACTTGTTTAACACAGAGATACTATTATGGCATATTTGATATCTTCTCTCATTTGCATTTTTGTATTTAATAAATCTACTTTGAGCTGGACATTATGTCTGGATTAATGCCACAGCTGCAGATACAGACAGAAAATTGGCTATGGTGAGAGGAAAGATACCCGAGGAGAGTCCTAAAACTGTATCTACACCTGAGCTACCTTAATTGAAATGACCATGAATAACACAGGCAGGGTCTGGATCTGAGGTGAGAATTATGCCCTGTTCCAAAGGAAATCCATTTCAGATCTTTGATCTACCTTGGAGTGCACCAAATTCCCCTGTCAACCCTGGAACAAACTTGTCACAACACTTGAGTATTCTACTGCCAGAGCAATCCCGACTTACATTCCTGAAGCCAGCTCAGAACAAAGTCAGGTTTATTTGCTCCAACTATCGCACCTGATTAAAATTCTCGTTTCTATGGAGCAACAGCTTAGAGTGAAGAGAAATAAATGTTGGCAAAGACATACCTATAACTGCTTATTACAATAGAGACATAGACTAAGAATCTCTTAAGATCTGAAGGAGAATATTCCAGGTGCTGAACATTCTATCTTTTCATTATTATAAAATTTAATTTGGAACAGAATAAATTGGGAGATAATTTGCCTTATCATAAGAATGTGACTAGAAGTTAGATTTTGAAATTAGTATTGCAAAGCAAATCTAATCACAGTTTACAATATAAATAAGAATAGTTCATGATTCCTTCAGAGTACGAAGTACATGTAGATTTTATAAAACTCTATTATAATAGCATTTTATAATACTTTATCATGATCTTTCACATTTATTCAAATTTGGAATGCTTTAGAATGAATGTATACATATCTTTAGAGATACTGAACACTTTATTCCAGACCACTAAAATAAAGCAAATAATGCAATGAGTCATGTGCATTTTTTGGTTTCCCAGTACATATAAAAGTTATATTTATACTATAATCTAGTCTATTAAGGATGCAATAGCATTATGTCTAAAAAGTACTTTAATTAAAAGATATTTTATTGCTAAAGAATGCTAACAATCATCTGAGCCTTCAGGGAGTTGTAATCTTTTTGCTGGGGAGGGGTCTTGCCTCAATGTTGATGGCAGCTGACTGATTACAGTGGTGATTGCTGAAAGCTGGGGTATCTGTGACAATTTCTTAAAATAAAATAATAGTAAACATTGCTGCATCAGTGGACTCTTCCTTTCACAAAGGATTTCTCTGTAGCATGTGATGATGTTTGATAGCATTTTACCCACAGTAGAACTTCTTTCAAAACTGAGGCCAATCCTCTCAAACCCCGCTTTATCAACTAAGTTTACATCCCATTGTAAATCCTTTGCTGTCATTTCAACAATGTTCACAGCATCTTCACTGGGTGGAGATACCATCTTAAGAATTTTTTTTTTCTCATCCATGAGAAGCAATTCCTCATCCATTCAAATTTTATCATGACATTGTAGCAATTCAGTCACATCTTCAGGCTGCTCCACTTCTAATTCTAATTCTCTTGCTATTTCCATCACATCTGCAGTTACTTCCTCCACTGAAGTCTTGAACCCCTCAAAGTCATTCATGAGAGTGGGTGTCAATTTCTACCAAGTCCTGTTCATGTTGATATTTTCATTTTCTCCTTTAAATCATAAATATTCTTTAATGGCATCTAAAATGAAAAATTCTTTCTACAAGATTTTCAATTTACTTTGCTTAGAACTCTCAGAGGAATCACTGTCTATGGCATCTATAGCCTTATAAAATATATTTCTTAAAGAGTAAGACTTGAAAACTGAAGTGACTCTTTGATTTATGAGCCGCAGAATGGATGTTGTGTGCAGGCAAGAAAACAACATTAATCTCCTTGTATGTCTCCATCAGAGCTCTTGGGTAACTAGGTGCATTTTCAACGAGAAGTAATATTTTAAAAGAAAAACGCTTTTCTGAGCGGTAGCCCTCAACAGTGCACTGGAAACATTCAGTAAACCATGCTATAAACAGATGTGCTGTCATTCATTATCATTCCAATTATAAAGCACAGGAAGAGTAGATTGAGCATAATTCTTAAGAATTCTATGATTTTTGAATAATGAGCTTCAGCTTAGTCACTAGCTGCATTAGCCTCTAATGACAGAATCAAATTCTCCTTTCAGCCAAGCATTGACTTCCCCTTTCTACCTGGGCAAGTCCTAGATGGCGTCCTCTTCCAAGAGTTGTTTAATAAGATCATGATCTTGGCTAGATCTTCTGGATAATTTGCTGCAGCTTCTACATCAACACTTTTACTAGCACTTTTGTGTAAGTGCAGCGTCATCTTTTACTTTTCCATTTTGGAAGCAGCTTCTTAAACCTCTTGAACAAACAACTTCTGCTGGCTTCAAACTTTGCTTCTGCAGCTTCTTCACTTCTCTCAGCTTTCATAGGATTGAAGAGAGTTAGGGCTTTGTTCCAGATTGGGCTTTGACTTAAGGCAATGTTGTGGCTGGTTTGATTTTTTTTTCTCTAGACCACAGAATCTTTCTCCATATCAGCAATAAGTCTGCTTTGCTTTCTTATCATTTGTGTGTTCCCTGGAGTAGCACTTTTAATTTCCTTCAATAATTTTTCCTTTGCATTCACAACTTGACTACCTGTGTGGTGCGAGAGGCCTAGCTTTTAGCCTATATCTCAGCTTTCAACATGCCTTCCTCATAAAGCTTAATAATTTCTAGCTTCTGAGTCCAAGTGAAAAGTGTGCAACTCTTTCCTTCACTTAAATATTTAGGGGCCACTGTAGGGTTATTAATTGGTCTAATTTCAATATTGTCATGTTCCTGGAAATAGGGAGGCCTAAGGAGAGGAAGAGAGACTTGGAGATGGCTGGCCAGTGGAGCAAACACAACATTTATTGATTAAATTTGACATCTCATATGGGCAGAGTTTGTGGTGCCCCAAAACAATTACAATACTAACGTCAAAGACCACTAATTACAGATCACTATAATGAATGTAATAATAATGAAAAAGTTTGAAATATTTTGAGACTTGCCAAAATGTGACTTAGAGGCAAAATGTGCACATGCTGTTGGAAAAATGGTCCCCATAGACTTACTTGATGCAAGATTGCCACAAGCCTTCAATTTGTAAAAAATGCAATATCTACAAAATGCAATAATACAAATGCAATTTTAAAAATGAAGTATGCTTGTATTAAATCATTTCCAAAGTTTTGTATAGGATCACAAATACTTTGACTCATGATAAATAATGAAACACTGGGCTACCTTTATTACCAAAGTCAAATAACTAAAATCATTTCTCCATATTAATTTCTAATTAATTTCTAATAATTTCTCTGGATTTGTCACCTTTATTCTAGCAAGGAACCCTGTTTGATTCAGAGATAGCTATGTCAGATGAAGATAAAATTCTGTCCTCCCCCAGATTATATTCTGGGTAACAGTTATATCTAAGTGTGTTGTATCTAAGTGGAATAAAACCAGACCTTCTCATCTTTGTGCTTTGATTTGGGGGATAGAGGATCAAACATTATTATCCTTATCTGCTTATGTGAATTGAAGCCCTGTCACATGCAGAATTATAGAGTATTCAGAGATGCTTAGAAACCTGCCCCATAAACTTTATGCTACTGTGTTCACTCATCTGAAACTTTCTTCCTAAAATAGACAGTTTGAAGTAAATGTAATCAAGAGAATTGCAAAAAGGGATCAGGTAATCACAATGGTATTCATGCTGAGTGCAAAACAAAGATACAATATTTTCTTTACAGAGAATGATGTAAATTTTGGCTCATTTTTTACTTGTTAGTACACAAAATCAGGAAGGAGTGTTTAATTGAAATGATTCCATTGTTTCTGAAGTTTCTTTATCCCTGGGTATAGTAGCTTAGTGACCCCTAAAACCTTTATTAAACCTGCTGCCATTTTTATGTAAGACACCAGATTGTTTTTTTATTTGATGTAATTTTTAGAGTATGGGAAGGAGGGAATGAGGAGGAGACTCATAGATGGTACTATGGTTTGAATGTTTGTGTCCCCTCCAAAGTTCATGTTGAAATTTGATTGCCAATGTAACAATATTAAGGGGTGGGGCCTTCAGAAGGTGATTACATCATGAAGATAGAGCCCTTGTGAATGGGATTAGGTGCTCTTATAAAAGGGCTTGATGGAAAAACTTTTTCTTTTGCCCTTCCATCTTCTGCCATGTGACAGACAGCTTTCCTACCCTCCAGTGGATGCAACATTCAAGGCGCCATATTGGAAGAAGAGACCGAATCCTCAACAGACAATGAATCTGCTGGTGCCTTGATGTTCAATTTTCCAGAGTCCAGAACTGTAAGAAATCAATTTCTGTTCTTTATAAATTACCCAATTTGTGGTGCTTTGATTGTGGCAGCACAAATGGACTAAGACAGATGTTTACATGAACTTCGATATCAGAGTTTGGTCATGTCTGGAAAAACAAAACTATGTAATTTTGTAATGTTTAATTTCTATTATTGCTTTATGGCTGTCTATCCTGGTGACTCGGTAAAAACATCTGTGAATTAAGAAAGACTCTTTATTGACTGGGCGTGGTGGTTCACACCTATAATTCCAGCATTTGGGAGGCAGAGGTGGGTGGATCACCTGAGGTCGGGAGTTCAAGACCCACTTGACCAATATGGAGAAACCCCATCTCTACTAAAAATACAAAAATTAGCCAGTCCTGGTGGTGCATGCCTGTAATCCCAACTACTCGGGAGGCTGAGACAGGAGAATTATTTAAACCCAGGAGGCAGAGGCTGTGGTAAGCTGATATCGCACCATTGCATTCCAGCCTGGGCAACAAGCACAAAACACGATCTCAAAAAAAAAAAAAAAACAGAAAGAAAGGAAAAAGAAAGGCTTTTTATTGTGACCATGTCATAGGCCTGGGTTAATTTGAAGATAAAAGTATCAAAAGTAATATTACATTTCTTACCATGGCAGCCAGCCAACTCATTGGGGTTGCTTTTAATTAAATCCACATGAGCTCTTACAGAGAACAAAGCAATGCCTCTTTTGAATTGCAATGGCTTTCCTGACCACGAAGCAGGCATTCAAATTTGCCTGTTATGAAAAAAGGTGGAGTGTCATCTCATTTATCTGCCATGTTGCCCTGCCCCCTGAGATGGTTAAGTGCTTCCTTCATACTTTGGTTTAACTCTGTAAACACCTTACTCAGTCTATTAAAATGCTGTTTTGCACTGGAAGATAAAATTAGTTTATGTGTTCATGATACGTGATCATCTTTATTCAGTCAAAAGGCAATTGTTCCCTTCATTGGACTCCTCTCCCTCCTGGAGTTGATAAATTGTCCACCCCTACTGAGAACATGTTTGTCTTATTCTGTTGCCCCATGTGTTTGGAGATGTCCTATAGTTTGTGTCCCACCTTCTAGAGGGAAGCTAGGAATTCTTTCCTCATTTTCCTTGTAGCAAATATGTAGGTATGGGTCCTAGGTTAAGCCAATCCTACGTCACCCTTGTGAAGGCTTAACTTCAGAAAAAAGAATGTGGCAAAACATACGCTCTTCTGCAGCTATTAACTGGTAGAAGTGGCAGTGAAGGTGTCTGGCTGTTTGAGAGCAGCAGTGGTGAAGGCTCTGGCCTTCCATCGGTGGTGGAATCATGGTAGTAGTGCCCAGTACTGATGGCCACGAGATCTTTACTTGAGCAGCCCATAATGTGATTTGGACATTCACTCCCAGCATGTAGGCTTTAAGCCTGAGCCTGTGGTCCTCCCAGAGAACTTCCCGAAGGACCCACTATCCTTTGAGCAGCTTAACATCATTTAATAGATTCCTTTTCTAATTGAATTGTCTCCTGCTCTTTTGTTTATAAGAACCCTGAGAGAAACACAGATGGAATTTTTTATACATATAAAAAGATTTTGTAATTCAACACCACAGTTTTATAACCTTGCCTCTCCAAGAAACTTGCATTTTATTCCTAAAGGGCTTATTTTTTTTTTTTTTTTTTTTTTAGTGAGTGTTTTTAAAATACGTTTGAGGATATATAAACAACATTTAAACAATTTTACATGATATCCTTTGAATTATTCAGAAAGGCAGATGTACCCTGGATGCCTATGAGTTTTATCAATCACAACTTACAAAAATGTTTTTTTATCAAAGAATGAAATACATAGTGTTAACAATGCGGTGGGGGATGAAGGAGGAAAAGAACAGCATAGCATGAGGAGTGCTGCAGCATAAAAATGAGACTATCCTCTTACTCCACACAAATATTTTGAGTATTTCATAATAAGCCCTCACTGCTGCAAAATGCGGAGAGAGATTAAAGCTAAGCTAGATTTCAGGACAGGTGACAAGAGTGTGGAACAGCAATCCGAGAAAGGACTGGAGGAGAAATATTCCAAATCTCCAGGTAAATGCTTTCTTCAGGGAAACCACAGAGCTCAGGCCCTGGATGTGAGAGGAGATGTAAGCCTTCATCAGGGGTTCCTCCCACCAGGCTGGAGTCTTCCCTGAAGCATGAGTATGGCAAACAAACAAGCAAAAGCAACACAAGAAAAAAGAACAAACAACGTGTGCATCACACTTGTTACATGAATAGCTGTTTCTACTTGGAGGGAAGCCCTTAGCTCAAGAGTCTCTGTTTAAGATTTTTTGTTTTGTTTTGTTTTGTTTTTTTGAGTCGGAGTTTGCTCTTGGTACCCAGGCTGGAGTGCAATGGCACGATCTCGGCTCACTGCAACCTCCGCCTCCTGGGTTCAGGCAATTCTCCTGCCTCAGCCTCCTGAGTAGCTGGGATTACAGGCACGCGCCACCATGCCCAGCTATTTTTTGTATCTTTAGTAGAGACGGGGTTTCACCATGTTGACCAGGATGGTCTCGATCTCTTGACCTCGTGATCCACCCGCCTTGGCCTCCCAAAGTGCTGGGATTACAAGCTTGAGCCACCACACCCGGCCTCTGTTTAAGTTTTGCATATTGCACCTCAGTTGCTTCATCATCATCCCCAAAAGCATTTATTAAAGGCCCCTCTTTGTGGAGTATTGTTCGGGTCCTACTCAGAGCAAAGCAGGAAAAGATGGCTCCTGACTGCTAGGAGTCTACAATTCAGGTACCAAGGAAAGGCCCCATCTTTTTCCTCCATCTCCGGATCCCTTGTAGCAGAATTCCAGTTTATGTCTTGGCAGGAACTGGATTGAGATGGTCAGAAGGCTAAGATCAACCTTTCTCTAACCTTTCCTCTTTTAAATATCATGTATTGACAACATCAAAATGCTATATTAACTGTTAATAGTTTTTCTATTGTTAAAGTGATTTTAAGATCAAACATATCTAAATTCTAACAAAAATGTATTTATGATCAAAGGAACAATAGAGAAAGCTATTTTCCTGTTTTCCTTTCTCTCATAAGTATTAGATCTAAAAGAATCTTAAAAGGAAAACAAACCTCGTAATTTATTACTGCCTTTGTTATGTGAGTGGTCAGTTTTTGTGTTGTTGGTAGGCTCATTTAATATCACACTTTTAACTTTGCTGGAAAAACTTATCTGAATGTTTGGTTCCCCAAAATAATATAAAAACAAGATTTCAAGTAAGAAAAAAACACTGATCTGAATCTTCAGTGCAGTCAGCAAATAGCGACATTTGTGGTTTTAAAAACATAATTGTATCCCTTGCCTGATAAAATTTTCTTATAGTACATTATGCAACAGCAATCTGTGACTAAAAATATAAAATAGAATATACATTTTAAAGTAAAATATTTCTTTTTAAACGTCTTGCATCAACACCTTGAGGTCAGAAGACTAAATATCTGCCAAAAGGTGGCAAACTGGAAATCTGAACGATAAAAGGCATAGGAAAAACATTTATCTTAGCTTCCTCTGCATGGGGATCAAAGTTCACACTAAGCACAGTAATCACAGCTATTTAGTAAGCCATCAACCTATGATGAACTTCAAAATTTATTCTTTCCAGTTAAAAAGAAATACCTCATTTTTTTAATGAACAATAGAGAGAAATATAAAATAATTGTTAACATTTTGAATACTTCCTTCATGTGTTTTTATTAGATGTAGTATATGTAGTTGAGATCATACTACACATCCATGTTTATACCCTAGGTTTTTCTTTTAATATAATTTAATTCTTCACATTATTAGAAACTGTCCATTGGTATCATTTGAATGGCTACTTAATATTTTATCAAGCAGGTACACCATAATATGCTAAGTCAGTCTTCTATTGTTAGATAGTTAGGATGTTTCCAATTTGTGCTGTTATAAATAACACTGCATTGAACAGCTTTGCCAGCAAGGTTTCGCTTTAGGGTTCCACTTTAAGATAGACTCTGAAAGGGGGGTTACTGCACTAACTAGTAGGAATGGTTTTAGAGCTCTTAGCATGTGTTGCAAATTTTTTCCTTAATCCCTCAAATAGCAGCACCAGTTTAAACTCCTGTCAAGGGTCTATCAGAAAGGACATTTCCTGACATTTTATAACCAGCATTCTGTGTTGTTTGTTTCATCTTCATATGCTCCTCCCTGTTTTAAAAAGCAACTGAATTGAAGTTCACATGAAGGGATGGTGTGAGAAAGAACCATACACAACTGTCTTTGTACAGATGTTGTTGAAGACATGGTCCTCTCTGTCACCAAATGACCCTGAAAAACAAAACAAAACAAAGAAACAAACAAAAAAATATGGTAGCGAAATTGCTCTAAGATTTCATTGCAAAGAAAAAGTGAACAACTCCTATCTACAGTCATTTGAAGTCTTACAGCTATGTGTGTTTATGTTGCCACTGGACAGCAGGGAGTTTAAAAGCCAGGCTGTAGTTCACGTTCCCATATCATAGAAGCCTTACTGTTTCACTTTATTTTAGCTTCAACCTGAATTTCTTACCTTAAAAGCAATTTTTATTTTATTAATTGATTTTTTAACTGCTTTAAGTTCTTAAAGAAAAAAAGATGTGATCTAAATTAACTAATACATAATTTTCCCTTAAAATGTTTTGTGAAAAAGATATTGTTACTTTGAGTTGTATTTTACTGAGTATTAGTACAATTGAGTCTTTCTTTATTACTCATTTACATTTCCTCCTTGATGGTTTGCAGTTTATTTTCTTTGTCCGTTTACCTACTGAGGTCTTCTTTTCCTTTATAGTTTGTGTTTTGTGTGGTACACCTTTCAAGTCTCTCAATCTTTTTCATATTCGTGGCAAATACTTTCCAGTTTCTATCAGACTGATTTTTTTGACTTAAAAAAAATTTCTTTGTTATTTAGTATAATTTTCCACAGTATCTTTGGAAGCATTAAGTCAATGAATTATTATTGTTATTTGTAATTTCTTCCATTGCTTATAAGCTTATAAATCTCCATTAATTGAGAGGTTTGACAAACATAAACTTCAATTTTATCTCGTATTTAACTGCCTTAATAATTGTATAATAACTCCATTTGAAATTAATTTTGGTAAAGTTTACAAGCTTAGGATCTAAATTCATATTTCCCAATCCCCTAAAATTCCTTTAAGATGATGTATGTTGTTAAATCTATACATTGACTTTGAAAGAATAGATATCTTTAAAATATTCAGATTTTCCATTCAAGAGTATATGTCTCTACGTATTCAACATTTCTTTTAAATCTTTTAGTAAAATGTTGTGATTTTATTCATGTGATTGTCACAATTTTCTTGCTAAGTTTATTCTAGGTATTTTATATTTTCTCTTCCTTTTAAATGGTATCTTTTCCAATTTTACCTTATAATGGATTATTGGCAATATGTAGAGTAGCTATGACTTTTTACACATATATCTATATTCAGCCATTTTACTAAATTGACTTTTGCTTGATGTTTATCCGTTTACAAATCTAACAACTATCTATCATGATAGTTTCTTCTACTTTTTTCTTATTCTTATGTCTCGAATCTTTGGTCCAGATTTGTATTCCATTAGCCAGAGCTTGTAAAACCAAGCTAAATAATGTTGATGATAACAGGCCTCTTTATTTCATTCCTGATTTTAATGGGAATGCCCCCAAATGTTTGCTTCATAATGATAACATGGTCGTCAGTTTGACATAAATATTATCTTCTTCAGAATGTATTTCCTTATAACTAGATTTCTAAAGAGTCAGGAGTGGGTGTGAAATGTTAAGAATTAACATTTCAACATAAATTGAGATACAACCATAGGATTTTCTTATGTGATCATATGATTATTATTAATGTATTTCCTAACACTAGCATATGCCTTCATCCTGATGAAACCTATGAGGTCATGTTTACTCTTTTCACAAAAATATATAATGCCAAATCCAATTTGCTGGGATTTTATTCAGGATTTTAGCATCTTTATCCACACTTGAGATTGTTTCACTGTGTGTGTGTCTGTGTGTGTGTGTGTTTGTATTATCACTGTAAGTTTTTTTCATATCATGGTTTTCCAGTTTCATAATTGGCTGGAAAGTTTTTGATGTCTTTGTACTCTTCAAAATAGTTAACACAGTAGCAATTATTTGATCTAAAAAAGGTTAAAAAATAAGTTTGTCTATATTCTTATTTATTTATATATTGAAACATTCCAAGAAGAATGAAAAAGGTTTTACCAAAAGCTATGTAAGAGGACAAAGTGAAACTAGGACAAAATAAACTATTTGCATACATGTATCACAATTTTTACTCATATTAAGAACTGAAAGGAAAGTTCCTCAGGTCACCTTAAAGGATACACTGCCCGACCTAGTGAACAAAGCCCTTGCCACCATCCCCACACTAGTAAAATGTTTCTTATAATATGTTATATACAGGTTCATGGCATAACACAAATGCATCAGTATAATTAATACCATCTGCAAAGTAGATGAAGTGCAAAGAAAAAAAGAAAAACATCTCAGGTATGAGCTCACCCAGACAGTTTCACATAACATGGATGTAACATTCAAAGTGTCAGATGGATGTATTGCATGGTCTTTAGCACCTTCCTAAATATTTTTTAGTTACAACTAAACTTTTGATAAGAAATGAGCAGAAGAGGGTTTGAAGTTATCATTGCTCTGCCAAGAATCTGGGGTGCAGATTTTCTATATCAACACCATATGCTTTGAGAAACAACCAAACAGGGGCTGGCTCCCCTTCCAGGCCATCTGTCTGGCTTTATGGCCGCTCCATCTGTCTGAGCAGCTCCATTCATGGCTTCATCCTCAGGCCTCAATGGGGCTGTGGGAGTGCTATAGTTACCCTTGCCTTGGGCGTCTCTCCACATTACACTCTCTACCTTTCAGTCAAGCCTTTGACATCCCTGATCGTCATTCTGCTGCCATGTAGTGAGGGTCTCCTGTTTTGTCCTACACAGGACCCCTCCACTCTGGGCTCACTTCCCTGTGAGTATGTTAGTCAGGCAGCCTATCCCTCCACTTGTCATGTGCCCAGGTTGGGCCTTTCAGACTCTCCTGGGAATCCCAGGCTAGTCATCCAAGGATGAAATGCAGAGGCAGCTGAATCATTCCAAAGGCAGAGCCCTAAAAGATGCTTCTGAGAGTTTAGCCATCTCCTGGCTCCTGTCTTTCCCAAACCTGGTTCTTCAATTCTTTTTGGGATTCTCTTTGCTTCTACTCTCTTTGGTTTTCTTCCAACCTCTCTCCTCTCTCTCTTTCTCTCTGTCTTCTCCCCCACCACCCCATCTCTCTCTCTCTCTCTCTCTCTCTCTCTCTCTCTCTCTCTCTCTCACACACACACACACACACACACACACACACACACACACACACCCTTTCATGGCCTACATCAGTTTCAGTTTCATTTCTGTGTTTGCAGACTCTACCTTGATGACAGGACACATAATTAGATTCTAGGTCCGTGCAGCTCCTTTGGATTGACACCTCAGTTGTACTGTCTGTTGGCTTATCACTTATTCCTGGAAACTGTCTCAGGTCATTTTCCACAATCTGCAGCTTGGAATCCAGTCCTACCCCACACCTGAGACCAGCCCAGGTATCCAGGGCTCCAGCCCACACCCATAATGCTCAGCTTCTCTTATCCTGGGAAGGAGACTGAGTTCCTAGGGGATTTCACTAGCCCTCATCAGATTTCCATTGCCTACCTGCCCATGATCCAAGCAGAGTTCTGTTCATTTGCTCCTTTTAGTCTAGAGATCCTTATCAAGTGTTCTGTTTATGTGCATGTGTTTCCAGGTAAGAGGAGATCTCCCACCAGAGAGACAACTGTGCCTTGAGTGTTGTGCCCAGACCTTGTTCTGTCTATCCCTGAGGTCAAGGCACTCTGCAAGGATATAGAGAGCAACTTGTGGTGTCACTTCAGTCTCTTCTTCTCCCCTGAGGCAAATCTGGATGTGCTTTGTAAGTAAGAATGCATAGCTCTGCCTTCTTTGGGACTCTGAGGTCTCAGCACAATCACCTCTAAGAGCACTGCTGATTCCCACTTATCTTTAAACTCTGTCTGGACTTTGTCTCCTTCTGGAAGGGTGGCATGTAGAAGGTGGCTGTAAAAATTGTATGGTACCAAAATGAAATTGGCCTGTGTGTCAAGTTCTAGCCATCTTCTGGTAGTTTGTGAACACTTCGCTCTATGCTTTTCTGGTCTTAACCTATCAAGGAAATCTCTTCACCGAGCATTCTGAGAAGTGATGATCTGGAATATCTTCTGTCCACTGTGCTACTTCTGCATTCCCTCTGGGACAATTTGGAGAAATGTGTTTTGAAATCTCTTTGATGGAAATTCTAGACCAACTTCTTTTCTTCCAAGGACTCCCTATGCCTGCATTTTCAGGAAGCCTTCAAAGACGAGCTACCTCTTCTGGATACAGGAGTTGAACAGCCTTAAGGTGATATCTGAGGCAGTGAGGCAGAGGGACAAGATGGAGCCCACCATTCTTTTAGGGCACCCATTAGTAATGTGACGCCACCTCGCATGGGATGAATGAGAAGGGTGTGGGAAAAGGGTATAAACTTCTTTCTCAGTTTTTTTGAGAGCGGGCAAGGGCTCCACAGTCCCCAAATACAGAACTTTTATAAACCGTAGTTTAGACCTAATTCCAAAATGAGGCTTCCTTCTCCTTTCCGTGGAACTGACAGTAGCCTAGGATAAGCTTGATTTGAGTTTATGTCAGTCATAAAAGTGCAATTTGCAGAGAATCCCTGGAAAGTATGTGGGGAAAGAGGCACCAAGCAGCAGTTATAAAAGAACCTGCAGTTCTGAGCTGCCAATGCATGTAGATAGAAGTGGGCACAAATTGCATCACGGGAGATTTAATGTTGGTATAGGATGCGTTGTCATGCAGGAAATGGCTAATAGAGTACCCAGAAACCAAACTTGGGACTGGGAGTCCAGTGAAGCGATAGTTTTAAAAATATCTTTATTATCAAGAAACAGCTTTAGTCTAAGTGTAGAGAAAGGGAAAACAAATTAGGCAGACTATTAATACCAAACGTTTCCATCATTAACATTCACTGCATTGCTGCTTCTCAAAATAAAAAGCCATTTGTGACCCAAAAGTTGGTCAGCACCAATACCTTTAGATCATGCTAAAAATAGAAGTGAACCTAACTTCCTGAGAGCTTACTACATGCATTTTTAATACCTAGATCATGTAGGGAAATCAGCATGTCTATTATTAAAATAGAAAAGCTGAGTGTTAGAACACTAATTTGGAGCAGGAAGATTATACGAGACAAATTCTGAACATGAAGATGATAATTTTCCCCTGAGCAGTAAAATAATTTAATAGAACTTAATGCATTAACAGACCTCTAGTAGAATGTTAAAAAGAAATTCTAGCCAGTGAGAATGGGAAAGACCAGTGGGAATATTCAGAGTTGAGCTATAAATCATCTGGATACAGAGTATCCAAAACATTTGCTACAGAGCTTAGTGCATCAGTAGCGGTCACTGAATGAAAAGGAGAGAGAAAAAATTCAGAGAGATTACTCTTGTCACAAAAGGGGCACATGTGGTTTTTTAACTAAATTTCACAAAAACTATAGATAATGCAGGTATCTCTGGATATTGTTATGCCATTACCCCTCCAAAGAAGGCACTGCAGAATTTAAAGTCATGAGTTCCTCATAAAAAAAAAAAAAACCTCTTGATAATCCTTATTTTGGAAATCAAAGTTCAAGAAAAAATGTGAAATATTAATTAAATGTGTGAACAATTATTTAAAATGTGTTTAGCACTTCTCATATGAAAAGCGCTCTATTGGGGAGTTCGTGGGATTTAACGCTGTATGAAATGTGATGTCTTTGCCCTCAAAAAGCTATTGCACCACAGGAAATGAAATGGAATTATTTATAATCAAACTGGTAAGTAATGAGGGCCATATATGCAGTTGAACCTAAGAGTTAACAAGTGTGAAGCTGGGCAGGAAGCTTTGCCTATGATGGCTGGCAGAGGTAACAGTAGAGAAAGTGGTATTTGGTATCTCAGGTGGTGGGTATAGCGTGAATAACTTTACGCAGAAGTAGAGAAACTTCTTTTCCTCTGGGTAGATACCCAGGAGTGGTATTGCTGATCGAATAGTAGTTCTACTTTTAGTTCTTTAAGGAATCTCCACACCGTTTTCCATAGTGGTTGTACAAGTTTACATTCCCACCAACAGTGTAAAAGTGTTCCCTTTTCACCATCCACACCAGCACCTATTATTTTGATTTTGATTATGGCCATTTTGCAAGAGTAAGGTGGATTTCATTGTGATTTTGCTTTGCATTTCCCTGATAATTAGTAATGTTAAGCATTTTTCCATTTGCTTGTTGGCCATTTGTATATCTTCTTTTGAGAAGTGTCTATTTATGTCCTTAGCCCACTTTCTGATGGGATTTTTTTTTTCTTGCTGATTTGTTTGAACTCTTCGTAGATTGTGGATATTAGTCTTTTGTCAGATGCATAGATTGTGAAAATCGTCTCCCGCTCAGTGGGCTGTCAACTCTGTTGATTATTTCTTTTGCTGTGCAGAAGCTTTTTAGTTTAAGTCCCATCTATTTATCTTTGTTTTTGTTGCATTTGCTTTCCGTTTCTTGGTCATAAAATCTTTGCTTAAGCCAATGTCTAGAATGGTTTTCCAGTGTTATCTTCTATAATGTTTATGGTTTCAGGTCTTAGATTTAAGTCTTTGATCCATCTTGAGTTGATTTTTAAATAAGGTAAGAAGTGAAATTCCAGTTTTGTTTTTCTACATGTGGCTTGGCAATTATCCAAGCACCATTTGTTGAAAAGCATGTCGTTTCCCCACTTTATGTATTTGTTTGCTTTGTTGAAGATTAATTGACTGTAAGGTTGTTTATAGCATCACAATTTGCAACTGCAAAAATAGGGATCCAGCCCAAATGCCCATCAATTAATGAGTGGGTAAAGAAAATGTGGTATATCCAGATAGATAGATAGATAGATAGATAGATAGATAGATGCCATGGAATACTACTCAGCCATGAAAAGGAATGAATTAACGTCATTGGCAGCAACCTAGATGTAACTGGAGACTATTATTCTAAGTGAAGTAACTCAGGAATGGAAAAACAAACATTGTATATTCTCACTCATAAGTGGAAGGTAAGCCATGAGTACACAAAGATATAAGAATGATACAATGGACTTTGGGGACTCAGGGGAAAGGGTGGGAGGGCAGTGAGAGATAAAAGACTACATATTGGGTACAGTGTACACTGCTCGGGTGATGGGTGCACCAAAATCTCAGAAATTACCACTAAGGACCTTATTCATGTAAGCAACACCACCTCCCCCCTAAAAACCTATCAAAATAAAAAAATAAATTTATTTTTAAAAAAGTAGAGAAACTTGATGACTCTATGGGTATGGCAGTTAGCTCAGAATATCCATGTACTCTCATCCCTCATTGGTTGAGGGTTCACAGGCCTACTGTGCAACACTAGGGTGGTCGAGGTCAGAGACAGGTCAAACCATCCTGGCCTGTGGTCATTCACAACTTCCTCTGCAGTGAAGGCTCTGGCTCTCTGGTGGACATTGACTTGAGTCACATGGACAGGCAAAGAAGTTTGCACTTTAAATCACTGTGTAATCATGAAGTGCTTAAAGCAGGTGTGTTGTGCTTCTTCTGGGAAGCTGTATTTCTTTTGGGAGTCTCCAAACCAAACACTGGAGCCCCACAATGCTGTGTGGTGTGGTCCCAATGTTCTCAGCCACCATTTAGGTAATGGGAGCTCCTCTTCCTGGGACTGAGACATCAGGAACATCCCCCTTCCTTGTGTCTTACCAGTTGCCACATTTACTGAGACCAGACATTTTCTGAGTAACAAAAACTACCTTCTCCTAGATGTGGAGATAATATAGCAACAAACAACATAGAGAGGCAATTATGGGCCCATGGAGCAAACCCAGGGTGCAGCCCTGAATGGCCTAGAATTTCCTTTAATTCATCTCTCTCCTTCTTAACAAGAATGTTTTCCAGATGTCAAAATCTGCCTTTTTCAGGAGCAACAACGACAACAACAACAACAGCAAATCTCTTGTGGGCACTTTTGTCTTCCTTCCCCATCTCTACCCTACCACACACTTCTAAGTGACACACTACCTTCCACTTTGAGCCACCAGAGGAGGCTAGAGACCTCTTCCGAGTTTCTTTCTCTGACCCTGCCTGGGGCAGCTTCTTCCCTAGCAGTTTGAGTAGAAAAATGCTCCCAGAACCTAAGTTTTCATTAAGTATTAATGAATAAAAAAAACATAAAAAATAAATATTTTTTAAAAAAATGTCCAGCCTTCCATCTGGACTCCTAAATGTTCCCTTCTGCTTGCTAAGATCCTGAAGCCATTCTGACTTCAGGAAATTATTTGTTAAACACCTTCCATGATGTAGTACCTGTGCTAGAAACTTGGCATACAACGGATGGAGACATCCTTCTTGTTTTTCCAACAGAAATGAACTTGACTCGTAGTTCAACTCAAATCGGTAGACATTTGTGAGGTATCTGCTGTGTGCCAGGTGCTCTTTTAGTGCTGGAGAGAGATAAGATTGCTTTCAGCTGTGAGCAAAGGTCTCTAACTTAAAGTGGCTCTAAGAAAATAAAAAGAGGAAATGTATACTACACAACAGAGGTAGGGCCGTTCCAGACATGGCACAACAGGGCTCCGGCTCCACTTCTCTTAAATTCACTTGACTCTTACATCCTTCATGTGTTATGTCATTAGACTCCCTCCCCTCCATGATTCCAGGATATTTGCAAAGTTCTATATGTCACATTCAATCAAATAATGTCTAAAGACACAAATGGGACTTCTTTGCTTCATTTTTATTTTCAGGAGTAAGGAAAGCTTTCCCAAAAGCTGTCTAGAAATCTTCCCTACAAATGTCATTGAGCAGAATTGTGTAACAAGTTCATGCCCAAACCAATAACTAGAAGGAAGAGGGGAATTAACATGACCGACTTGGACTGATTAGAATGTAATTAGCCCATTCCCTAAAGTACATGGCCATGTGAAAAGTGGTAGATACCAGTTTGCTGAGGGGGGTTGGAGATCTAGGCAAAAATCTCAAGAGCTTGTCAGAAGAAAATGGTGGTGGAGTCCTGAGTTACACTGGAAGAAATTAAGAAAGAGGCCGAGAAGCCCACCAACCAAGAGGAGGCATGCCTGAGTTGTCCTGTGGTCCAGCGAGCAGCAAATCTACACTTAGATGGATGCAACCCTGAAGTAACCGACTAGGAAAAGAAGTCTACCCAGAAGCTAGAAAGAAGAGCACACATTTCAATTTTGCAGTTGTTTTATGGATCTTAAAAGACCTTGCTATCAAGCAAGGGAAATTGGCAGTGCTATGTCTGGTAGAAAAGGGGTGGATGATGAATGACCCTGAAGTGGTGGCAGTTCCAAACAGATTATTTTCACATAGCAATCACTCCTCCAATCAGGCACCACTTCCTTCAGTGTACATGAAGCCATATTAAATTTTATTTTCTATATTTTGCATTTATTTGTCAATTAGTTATGTAAAATGCCTTATATAGTCTTTTTCACCTTATTTCCACTGAGCCTTTAAACTCTAAACATATTGTAATGCATCTAGGAAGGAGTTACATTTGGCTGTGTTTTGGTATGAATATTAATAGAAGGTCCATATTGTTTCAAGCCCTTCCGTAAAATATAAAAAGTGCTCTTAGCATTCAGCATAAAACTGTATTGTTAAATATATGTGTGTAGGTTTTTTTAAAAGGTAAAGCCCAAACAAAATCTGGATTCTTTAAGGCAAGCATAAAGTGTGCGTACGTGTGTGGAAGTTGGACTGGATATTGGTAGGGCAACCAGCAGAGCTGGATAGAAGATGGATCTGGTGCCTTTTAAAATATGATTGGTTATTCCTTATAATTTCTTATTGCCTGCAAATATTTTTCTTCAAGTAAAGTAAAAATTATAACCAATACTTCTAACATCTGAAGTCTTTTGTAAGGAAAAGACTGAAGTTTCTTCTGTTACATATGCCAGTGCTCCTTCATGGTATTATGCTTCCTTGTGTGTTGTCATTTTGCAGGCTTTGTTATTTTCTAACTTTCATTCATTTGTGTGATTTTTTTTTTTTTTGGCAGTCCAGGATAAAGGAGGGCTCCTCCAAGTAGGATTTGCATTTCTTTCTATCAGGCACCTAGGAAATTACCAACCCAATATTAAACTGAATTCATAGTTTATTGAGAATTTGGGGCTAGACATCTCTGACTTGCATTCAGTTGAAATTTCTAGCTAAGTATATCTACCTCTACTCCATAGCCACATTCTCCTGCTTTACTAAGCATCAAGGCAGCATTTTCGGCAGTCCCCCATATTGGTAGTGGTAGGGAGCATTGGCTTCTGGTTTCCCTTACACTGAAAGTGTAAACCTTCAGCTTGCTTATAATAGGGGGTGGACTGTGCCTCACTATTAGATTCAGTAGCTTGTGCAGGTCATAGGTATTGCCTTGTATCCCCCTCACATTGAAAAGACTATGAAAACCTACCCCACCATATTGCTATCACCATCTAATAAAAGGATAAGAGGATGGCCATTCAAGAAATATTCATTAGAATTTTACCAGTTAGCAAAACCCAAATGAAATAGTTGCTAAATAGCAATAATCATTAATAACTGCTAACATCATGAAAGTGACAATTAGTATACGCCTCTTAATTAAAGGACACGTATGTAGTAGTTTTATTTTTTGAAAAACCTGCCTCTGGTAAGCCTCTAGATCTATTTTCTGAATTACAGGAAATACATGGAGCAGCAGAGCCTGTTAAATAGCATAACGGGAACAAAATCAGTAAAATCCAGCCAAGAGCCCTATAGGACATACGGTTTCTTCATCAACAGTAACTTATGAAGGGAAAAGAAAGGAAGGCTGAGGCAATAGATAAATAGAGATTTAAGAGACATATCAACCAATTGCAATGTGTGGTAGACCTTATTTGAATGTTGAGTCAAACAAACTAATTTTTAAAAATATAAAATAAGAGGGAGAGTAGGAGGGTAGGAGACAGAGGTGTCTATGGAAACAATGTGAGTTACCCAAACTCAATGTGGCAGCACCCTTCTGGTTCTGGTTGCTGATCTTCCACAGTTTTGGAAAGAAAATAGGAACACCAGCCACCGGCGCAATCCACTTGCCAAACTGCCTTCCTAGAACCAGGACCTGCCCACATATCCACGGCTGACTTCATAAGCGGGAGCTCTGCAACTCCTTGGAGCACTTGGTCAAGCCTACAATGAATTTTTGGGTGAGAGGAAAGCTGAACAGCACAGGGAAGGGGAGAAACAGGGATAGGGCCCAAGTGGATCTGGGTGTGGGCTTAAAGGACCCCAGCAATAGAACCTAGCCACCAAAGAGGGACCTAAGCTTTAGGGTTGTTTAAGGCATGGAGCATGGGGACTCAGTCCTTGTTTGCCCAGGTCTCAGGGTTGTACTGGTTGGGATGAATATCTGTGTGTATATTAAATTGCAAAGGATTAAGGCAGGATTCATGTTCAGGAAGTGACTTGGACTTGGGAGACAATCGGGAAAGTTGTAGAGTGACCCGGAGATCTGAGCATGTCAGCCATATCTAAAAGTAGTGGGTGAAATAACCTGATAAAAGGAGATTGAAAGCAGTAGGTTTCCGGGAGGAGGGGTGAAGAATGTTCTGGGAGCAGTAATACAGAACAAAGACACCACCTTCCTCTCTCTAGACACAAGTCATGCAGGCACTGGAGGGAAAAAGTCAGCCGTCACTTGAGAGGGTTGTGCGGGAGCAGCCTCTTAGGAGGGCAAACCATACTTCCATGATAACAAAAAGGTGAAGAGAACAGTTGGAGTTGAGGTTGATGATACTGGGCATTTTCCTAATGGTGAGCTGCAAAGTTCAGGAGGCATAGTCAGAGGGTTTCAGGAGTTGGGTAGGGAGAAAGGGACAGAATACTGGATGTACTGAGCCTTATGAGCATTAGAATGTAAGGATGAGAAAAGCACTTGAGATTTTGGGACTTCTTGTGGTCACTGATACGAGTAGGCACTAAGGGCTTAAAAAGATGAACATTGGTAGACTCAAAATATACTGTTTTGACTTCTGTGAGCCACAGCCTGACATGGGCGCAACCCCACCCACCCAGGCTCCCTCAGCCACCTCCCCCAGGCATGGCACAGGGAGGGCCTCACCTCCCTATCAACTTCACACTCAGTGCCAAAGCTAATGGTGAGGTGATTCTAAAAGGCCTCCAGTCTGTTTTCCAGGAGCAGGGGATGGCAGAGCTGGTGCACACCTGGCAGGACCATGGCTATTCAGCAACCTACACAAATGGAAACACAAAAACAGCATCTTTGCTAATTTGAGAATTTGCCCACATGGATTGGTGTTGTTGGACCTTCAGAGTTACAATGATGACTCTCAGGGCAAAGAAGAGATCATCAGCCTTTTGGACAAAGTAGAAAAAAGAATGGAAAGAATTGAGTGAAGACAGTACTGGGCTGGTGAAGTGATTACCATTCATAGTTTGAAGAGGGGCCATCAACAGACATTGGTCCACTGCCAATGGGCGCCTGGTTGAATATGACATAGATGAAATGGTGTACAATAAAGATTCACCTTTTTGGAACATTAAAATTCTACACTAGAAGCAATTTGGAAATATTCACATCCTTAGTGGAGATGTTAATTTGGCAGTGATTTGGCATATACCTGGCCCATCATGGGCAGCAGCGAAGAAGGTTACACTGGCAAAGATGTACTGATTGATTCTCAGAGGCTGAGATGGGGACTTAATGTGTGAAATGGTCAAACTAAAATCAAAGATGGTCACTATGGTAGAGATTGACCATGGTGATTGATGGATGTAAGAAATATATGCAAAAAACGTGTGGTGATGTCATAGACAATCTTAAAGGAGACTGCTATCAGGCTCTGAGAGAAGACTGTATTCCAATACTGAAGAGGCACACCGAAGAAGGGAGAGAATTTGATTATATGACTAATGATTTGACAGGTGTTCCAATCTCCATAACTCTGGAACAAGATTCCATGTGGAAGTTTCTCAGACTGAATTTTGACCCATCAATGAACATATCGAAACAGAATAGGAAATATTTTACATAGGGAAACTGGGTCAGTCTGACAGGAGCCCTGCCACTCTATGAAGAACATCTCGGGTGCCTATATTGCCTTGTGGAATTCTCAAAGGAGATTGTCTATGTCCCTTCAAACTTTGAATTGTGGGTATTTTACCCTGTCTGGAAGAAGGCTAAACGTTAAAGATGAATATCCTCTAATCACATGTGCTGCAAATAGCCTTTTTGGACCTCCATATGCTGTACATGACATTGAAACAAGTCAGGCAATTAATTGTGAATTCCTTGAAGTTTTCCTTTTTAATTATTATTTTTAATTCTAAAAAGCAAATGGCAGGCCGGGTGCAGTGGCTCGTGCCTGTAATCCCAGCACTTTGGGAGGCTGAGGTGGGCAGATTACCTGAGGTCATGAGTTCGAGACTAGTCTGGTCAATATGGGCAAACCCTGTCTCTACTAAAAATACAAAAAATAGCTGGACATGGTGGTGGCCACCTGTAATCCCAGCTACTCGAGAGGCTGAGGCAGGAGAATCGTTTGAACCCAGAAGGCAGAGGTTGCAATGAGCTGAGATCATGCCATTGCACTCCAGCCTGGGCAACAGAGTGAGACTTCATCTCCGAGAAAAAGCAAATGGCAAATGTTTATTTTGATGAGCTGAGGGTGTTATTTTTTGAAAGTCAGCTGAAAGATGGTTGGACAGCATAGCAAAGACTGCCAGATGCACTAACCCCCTAGAGTGTGATTTTTGTTACTTTTTGTTTCTCCCAGGGCTTGTTTTGTTTTGTTTGTGGTAGACTTTCAATTTGGATGTTTGGAAGAATGAACTTCATTGTTTTGTCCGAAGGGAAGTTCTTGATAGTGTTTCTTTCCCCCAAAATGGACTTAGATATTAAAATTTGGTGCTTATAAGAAGAGTTTTTGAAAAAATAAATAGTAATACTTAAAATGACAAAAGAGACGAAAAATAGCGTTGAGTGTTGTGGAAGCTGAG
Organism: Callithrix jacchus; assembly: GCF_049354715.1. Classification (NCBI taxonomy): domain Eukaryota; kingdom Metazoa; phylum Chordata; class Mammalia; order Primates; family Cebidae; genus Callithrix; species Callithrix jacchus. The sequence continues at coordinate 134,975,400 of NC_133503.1, read as the reverse complement.
TGTTGGGATAAGAAGGGTCGGTGTCTGCATTTTGCTATAGATTCCTGATGACGGTGAGGAGTGGAGAGGTGCAGACTTAGTCTGAGAACATGGGGCTCTCTTGAGACCTCTGCTGTGAAGCCAGGTATAACTCTGACTTTCCAGGGCATCTTACACAACCAGTGTTCTCCAAAGCACAGCCTTTGGAAAACCTTGCTCCAACTACTAAAAGAGGAAGAGCGACTAACATTTATTGTATACCCATTATGTTCTAGGCACATGCTTCTTGTGTAAATACAATCACTATAGCATCTGTACCTAGTGTGAATTATTATTTTGTCAAAATCACTTTGCAGATGCAAAAACAGACCTCTCTTAACTCATTGCGTGTCTTTCATAGCTTGTTTTTTTTTAGCACCACAAGAAGACATTGCGTTGAGGAAGAAAAGTCCTAATGTGTAGGACGGCAATGACTTTAGAGCACTGGGATTCTGTGGGGACAGGGCAGGTGTACCCACTTTTCCTCCATCTGCTTCTACAAGACAAGTGTTTTCAGAAGAGAGAAAACATTTCCTTATAATGAAGGTGTGAATAAGACTAGTCTGAGTGCTGAATCCAAAGGGCCTGGGGCGAAGGTGTGTGCCAGGCAGGACCCTAGAACAGAACTGCTTTAGAGGGCAAGTCCAGGAACCACGGCACAACATCATCATGACAAAGTGTTTCCTGTAATCCAAAGAGACAATGTTAAAATAGCCTTTTCCGGTACAACCTGGTCTTAAATGGAATGTTTCCTGCAAACACACAATCAGAAGCACACAAAGAAGGAACTATTACCTTCAAATGCATCAAGACAAGAAAATCCAGCGGCAGAAAAATCAATCCACTTTTAAAAATATCTTCCACGGACAACATAGGAGAATGATTTAAGGAAGACAAGCATAGCATAAAGCACACACTGATTGTTTTTAAGGTTTGTTTCATGGTTTTCTGAACTTCTGTAACTTGGAGAAACAATCCATTATTCTGCAACAGCTTGGGAGAGGTTCTCCCGTGTGAGAACTCAGGTTCTCTTTATTTTTTATATAAATAAATTTTATTTAAAAATTATTTATAAATTTTTTATAAATAACGTGTGGGAAATCCAGATAAGATTTGTTATTTTTAAATTTCACAATTGTATTTCCAATGCAGGATTCATAGGCACTTCCTTGTCATAGTAGCAGCACGTTAATTGTTGCCTAAATGATTACCTAGTTAAATTCTTTAACTATTTAAATAATTATTTTATTAAGAAGAATCTATGAAAAGAAAATGAGCACTTCACTAATTTTCATGTTGCCTGACCATCTCATAGCACCGCCTACAGTTACAGACAGGAAAACCTCTCACCAGAACAAGAAAGACCAGCTCAGGAAGTGTAGGCTCAACAGGACATGAGAATCTTAAAGTTCCAGAGTGTCTGAACCAGAGAGGAGGGAAAATGAAAGGCCAAGAGTTGTCTCCATTTTCTTTTCTTCACAGTATCCTGCATAGTGGCACAAATCAAATTGGAAAGCCCAAGGGCTTTCCACACTGCCCTGGGCACACCGCCTGGTCCCACAGGATCCTCCGGGCAGGAGGCTCCAGGCTGGGGATGCCTGATAGCTCTCCTTCCTGGGCGCCTGTATTATACATGTAGCATTTATATTTCTATCCACACAGCATTCATTCAGCCATCCGTTCAATCACCTATTTACACAGATGGAACACATTCGCGGAGAGATGTGTGTGTTTAAGTTCCAACCACTGCAGCCCGTACTCGCGCCGCGCTTTGTCTCGCTTTGGGTCCCCACCACAGGAGCTACGATTTTGGAGAAGGCACATGCCTGTGTGACCGCTTCCCACTCCACAGGGGTTCCATGAGTGCGCGGAGCTATAGGAGTCAGGGACGTGGAAATGCCCTGCTTTCTGCAAGATCTGGATCCGGATGGCAGGGTCCGCGTCGAAAGGCCTGGGAGGGTGACGCCCTCCGATGCTGTTGCGGGGTGGGTGCGCCAGGCTTGGGTGTGGCAATCTCTTTCTTTCTCTTTCTCTCTCTCTCTCTCTCTCTCTCTCTCTCTCACACACACACACACACACACACACACACACACTCGGTTGTTTCTCCCTAAGGGGCCACTGTCAATGTCTTCCTGTGAGCCCAGCTGTCTGGCCCTGCCTAGCACCGGGGAGACACTGGACTTAACCCAGCGAAGTTTTCTTCGGTTTGTTCTTGCTGTGCCCAAGTTTCCTCTGGACTTGTCTGCCAGCGTCGGGGTGGGGGCTGGGGGAAATGGGCAATCTAGCTCTGCCTGGTTGCTCCCTGGAAGCCAAGACAAAGTGAGCAAGTCCATCCCAGGCCCAGAAATAGAATACAAACCCTCTTTGGCCCGGTGCTAACAGAGCCCAGCAGTCAGAATTCCCTCCCGTCTGGCTGGACCTGACCCGGGGCGCCGCCAAGTGCGCAACGCACAGTCACAGTCGGAGACTAATTGAGCACCGGCGCCCCCCTCCTTCACCTGCTACAAACTCGGAGTCCTGACTTCTCCAGAAGTACCTACCACTTGGAGGCAGCTCTGCCTCCCTGCCCCTCGCCCCCCGCCCCAGGCCCGCACCGCAGCAGCGCCTCGGCACCGCGACTTCCCCGAGCACTGCGAGTGGTGCGCGGCGCTCGCCTCCCCCCGCGAGCCGTAACTCCCTGTGCACCGCTCGTACTCTCGCCAAGCCGCCGCCCGGCACTGCAGCACCGGGGGGAGGAGGCGGGCGGAGGAGGGGAGGAGGACCGCAGCGTGCAAGCCGGGAGCCACTTTCCCGCCCCTCCTCTCGCCGCTGACACGCTCAGAGGAGTCACCACTCCGCGCGCAGCAGGAGAGAGTGGCAGACGGAGGCTGCCCAGGGAAGCGAGCCGGAGCGGCGGCCGCACGGAGGCGGCTGCAGTGCTGACGCCACTCAGAGCAAGGGTCTCCGACGGCTGGAGCGGTGAGTCGGGGAGGCGAGGCGGGCATCCGCGGGGAGACTTTCCCCCGCTGCCGGATTTCTCTTCCCGACTGGTGGCCGGGCGCTGCAGCCTGGGGAAGTTTTTGCTGCCTTTCAGAAGCGCAACTTTGCCCCGCCTGCCCCGGGAGAAGCGGCTGCAGGTGCCGGCTGCTGGGTAAGCACCTTTGTTGGGGAGGAACCTGGAAAGTCGGGGTACAATAGACACAGTGACTCCTGGTTCGCTATGGTAGGTCTGGGGACTGGGTCACACTTTATGCCGGATTTCCAGGGGAGGTGAGTGGGCAACAGCGGGGATGCAGGGGCGAGTCTGCAGGGACCGCCAGGCTCTTTTTTGCTTGTGTGATTCGACGAGAAGGGATAGGTAGATTCACATCCAGCATCCTGGAGCCCCGGGCTGGGTACTGGGACCTGTACCTTCATAGCAGCCTTAGGTTCAACTTTTCAACGGGGATTCCGCTGCAGATGTGCGGGTGGCGGGAGAGCAGAGGCAGCCGCAGTAAGTGCTGAGGGAACCTGAAAGAAACACCAGGAATGTTCAAACTCTCCCACCTACATTCCCGAAGCGCCTGTGTAGCGTCTAAGCCGGAGCCAGAGAGGGCTGGAGAGCAGGGGTGCCCGCGGGGCTGAGGCTCTTTGTCAGCGCCTGCACTTCCTACACAACGCCTTCATTCAGCAAAAACCCACTGGGCGCCTACTGTGCTCCAGGCGAGGCGCAGCCGACCGAAGGCTGTGAAGCCCGGAGGGGAGAGGGAGCGTTCCCGGTAAATAAGCTACGGAGGTGATTTCAGATGGCGATGAAGGCAGTGCAGGCCATCAGCCTACCCTTTCTCTGACTCTTTGTCTTAGTGGGCTTTTTCCCCTCCGCCTGGGTTCTAGAACTGGGAAGACTTTCCTCCAAAGCTTCGCAGGAAGCGCCCCGGGCTGGGCCCAGGGGGACTGCGGAATCTGGGGATGAACTTGGCTTGGAGCAGCCAGCACCTCGTGGCAGATGAACGATCGGGAGATCTATGGGCTTGCGGGGACCTTCGGCGACGCGCGGAGGCGGAGGGGGAGGGGCTGAGTCACAGGGGCTGGAGGTGCCGCCTGGACGGCAGGAGCGGGGGGCGCTCGCGTCACCCGCTACGTGTGTGAGTGATGCAAATGCAGACCCGCGAGGGGCGGGCGAGGGTGGCGGGTGGGGGCAGGCGGCGGAGTCTCCGTCTGGGAGCGCGCATGTGTGCGTCAAAGGCTCTCGGTTGATGGATGCCCCGCGGCGCGCCCTGCGCAGACAGTGGCGACCCGGCGGGGCCGTGGGGTGCGGGAGGATTGCGGCGACGCGTGGCGGCGAGGAAAGCCGCCACGGCCCAGGCGGGCAGGCGGCTCCGCAGTGCGCCGCAATGCCGGGAAGGCGCCGCAGCGACCGGGCGCTCCCCGGGGATCCGAGGAGATGGGGAGCCTTTTAAGGCTCCAAGACAGGGATGCCTGATGGTCTCCTCTCCTGCTGAAACTACTCCCTTCATACTTAGCTGAGAGCGCGGTAGTTTCCGTTTAATTCTTATCCTTAATTTTGAAGAATGTGGCACTAATCTCTTAGGCGTTCACTCATTTTCTATGGTAAGTTACGAAAGGCCTCGTGCTCGTGGCAAGTTTTCATGTGAACGCCTAGGTATTGAGGTTCGTAGGGTTCTGTAATGCCAACCCATTGCGCCACCATTCTTCAGGATTTTTGGCAGGAGGCCTGGCCTCTAAGTGGGGTTGAAGAATGTCTTACAAAACAATGTGCCGCATTCCTCTTTCATGGCATAAAAACCACGCGTTAAAAACACCACTGATAATACACTCTCCGGTGGAAAATAGTAAACCGAATCCACGATCCGGATCCATTCTATTCTTATTTTAAAGGCCACTTTCTGGAAACCCAATGACAAAGTTTTTCTACTGGCTTTACTGAAGGAGCCCAAATCTGCAGTATATAGGCAAAATGAATGAAAGGGGGCTGGGTTGGGAAAGAAGAAAGAAAGAAACGGAGGGAGGAAGAAAAGCAGTTATCAAGGAACCCAGAGACATAGATGCTTGTCACCATTTTCTTAAATATTGTGTTATGTCACCTTGTGCAGGTTACTCAGCCTCTTGGGTTTATCTTCCACCTTTGAGAATTGTGAAAAATAGCTTATACTAGCTCTTATGTACCTTACAGGGTTGTTTTGAAGACAAAAGAGGTAATTTAAGAGAGCTTTGACTTTGCAAATACAAATTCTTTATGAATGGAAAATACTAGTAAACAAGGCCCCTACACACACACACACACACACACACACACACACAATTTTCTGTTTTAAAAAATTAATATAGACTTCCCAGCATTGTTTCTTTAATAAAATTTGGACCTCAATGACAGCAAATGCAGACAATAGACTTTTCCTAACAGTCTAATATGCAATCTAATGCCATTAGCAGCTGACCGTCTGGAGAAGGAAAAAAAGAAGCTCTGGATCACATTTGAGTGTTTCGTTGATGTAGTGGAGAAATCAGATTTATTTTTCATGACTCAATGACAGTGAAAGTAGCTTCTCTGATCTGAGAAGCAGACGGGCCTAAGAACTTGTAGTAAAAGTCCTATTTATTTTTAACCCTATCATATTCCTTAATTGTGGAAATGCTTCAAATAATAAGATGCAGTTCCCAATCTCCAGGAGATTACAGCAAAAAGCATCATAATGTGCAAAATATCACATGAGGACAAGTACCAGAAAACCCATTTCCTATAATTAGGAATGTTAAGCAAACTTGATGACATATTGTATGAATAAAAGCATGTAATTTGTCAAAATGCCTCCTTAACCAGCCCACTGTTGTTATTCATATTACTCCATATAATGATAGATTTCTGTGAGTAGTGAAAGCGAAATGCCTCATTCTGTGCAGCTATATCAGGGGAAAACCTACAATTCACCAGCGTACTTCTCGGTCCCATGTTGGTGAGGTTCCTGTTTGACTGTGGTTCACAGCATACATATTATTCTCCATTTAAACACAAACTCATCATTTCAATGAAGTCTATTTGTAAACCCAGGAAAGGCACCCCTGGCAGGTGTTATGTAGTTTTGATGCAACATTGCCACATTGTTTTTGCTTTTGTTTTGCTTTTCAGTCTCTGCACAGTTGAGCAACCAGTGTAAAATGTTGCAGTGGTTTGAATTTGGAGACTGTTTCTTTATTTGAGACAGCTGAGAATAACAACAGGAATGAAGCTACCATTTTAATTTTTGCTGGAAATATGCCTTAATGGAATACTGAGAGACATTTTATTTTACACAAACAACCCCTCCTAATTAGGGACAGCAGTAGTATTTGCATTTCAGGATGGCTTCCCCATTGAGTAGAATTGAACAAAATGAAATAAATGGACAGGATGGATTGGATGGTTTGGTGCTTTCTAGTCCTAATATTCTTTCTCTCCAGGAAACAGAGAAATATATGATGAGCTATATTTTAAGTTTGAACTTCGCTTATAAGTAGTATAGAAAAAGTGTTTGTTTGTTTGTTTTAATTAGCTCATGTTGAAATTTTACATGAAGCTACAGGCTCTGTTTTTGTAGATAAATGGTCTATTAGATTTTGTATTATGTCATTAGATGTATGAATTAAAAATTTTAGGGATCAAATTTGAAAAATAATTTCTGCTTAATATAAAGAAGATAGATAAATTTGATTTGACATTTAAAACATTTTCGTTGACCATTTAATGCACCATATGCTTCCTACATCTTTTCCCAGAGATAGTATATAGTACAAATGATTAAGACTGGATGCTATCAGATGGGCTTTAGTCTTCCGACAATCTTGAACCCTCTTACATGTCAAGAGTACAGTACATACAGATTTATGGCAAATGAAACAAGAGCTTTCTCTTGTTTTCTACTATTTGGAAATCCTATGAATTAGAATCCTAGAGTAGCCAAATAGACCAGTGATTCTCAAATAGTTTTATATATCATACTTTCATGGGGAGCTTTTTTAAGTCAGAATTTCTGAGCCCCATTCTAGACATTCTAAGTTAATGGTTCCATGGTTGAGACCAGAATGTGCTGCTGAGTGAGTTAGATGTTATCACTAGGGAAACCACATGTGCAGATGCACTTGAATTCGTACTAGATAGCTTAGCAAGAACCCAGAATGCATGGGCTTTCTAAGCTATGTTTTCCCCTTTAATGTTTACCAAGTATCTGCTGTGAAATACCATTCTGTTTGGCAAGACAGACCTAAAGAGGACTGACTTCTTTGGTAAAAGTCATAGGAGTGAGTGACATGGGTGGTTGGGAACAACTTCATGGAGACAGTTATATATTTGGTGTCAATGAAAGGAAGGGCATTTGCGGAAGGAACATTGTGATGACAGATCAATTGAATGCAATAAAGACTGAAAAACTTTGCATGGCCTTCAGAGCCCTAGGGGGTCTGGCCTCTGCTCACTTCTGCAGCCTCATTTTACATAAGCCCCAAACCACATCTATCCCCAGCAAACTTTAATCATCAGTCCCCTTTGGCAACCTGCCCCAACTTATCTCTACCACATTAACTCATCATGCTCTTCAGATTTCAGTCTAGCTTCTAAGCCTCTGTTGTGAGGTTACTTTTAATACAGTGTACTTTTCCTCATAAAGTTATCAGAGAAAATGTCATATTCTCAGTTAAATTTGAATTTAGATAAACAATAAAATATTTTTAATATAAATTATCTCAAATATTGCATGGGACATTGTCCTAGTCTGTTCCAGCTGCTATAACAAAATATTTTAGACTGGGTAATTCATAAACAATGGAAATGTATTGCTCACAATTCTGGAAGCTGGGAATTCCAAGATCAAGGCCTCAGAAGATCTGGTGTCTGATCAAGGCCTGTTCCTCATAGATGTTCTCACATGGACATGGCAAGGCACCTCCCTTCAACCTCTTTGATAAGGGCACTAGTCCTATTCATGTGGGTGAAATCCTCATAACTTACTTATTTCCCTGAAGTCCTCACCTCTTAATACCATCACACTGGAAATTAAGTTCCAACATATGAATTTGAGAGGAATACCAGCTTTCAGACCATAGCAGACATACTTACACTAAAACATTTTTTGTTGCATATCAAAATCTTAAAATTATATGAGTGCCCTATATTTTACTAGCAATTCTGTTTATGAAGCTCACTAATTTTATAATTTCCTTTTTTAAAAAAAAAAAAGAGATTCTTTTATTAATGCCAGTCTCCCTTCACCAATCTACAAACCCTAGGAGACTGAGGATAGGATTAGGGATAAATTGTTCTTGTATTAATCTTGGTGATTTGTCCCTCATGTTTGAAGTAGTATCTGGAGCATAGTAGGAGCTCAATAAATATTGTCAAATGAATTAATGACTTGTTAGAGAAAAACAGTATAACCATGAACAAGTTTCTTTTTTTTTAATTCTAATGTTTATTTTTATTTTACATTCTGGGATGTATATGGAGGATGTACAGGTTTGTTACATAGGTAAACGTGTTCTGTGGTGGTTTGCTGCACCTATCAACCCATCACCTAGGTATTAAACCCAGTATGCATTAGCTATTTTTCCAAATGCTCTCCCTACCCTCAATCCCAGTGTGTATTGTTCCCCTGCCTGTGTCCATGTATTCTCTTTGTTCAGTTCCCACGTATAAGTGAGAACATGCAGTGTTCGGTTTTCTATTCCTGTATTAGTTTGCTGAGGATAATGGCTTCCAGCTACATACATGTCCCTGCAAATGACATGATCTCATTCCTTTTTATGGCTTCATAGTACTCCATAGTGTATATGTACCACATTTTCTTTATCCACCCTATGATTGATGAGCATTTAGGTTGATTCCATGTCTTTGCTATTGTGAATAGTACTGCAATGAACATACCTATGAATGTGTCTTTGTAATAGAATGATTTATATTCCTTTGGTTATATACCCAGAATGGGATTGCTGGATCATATGGTATTTCTGGTTTTAGATCTTTGAAGAATCACCACACTGTCTTCCACAATGGTCAAACTAATTTACATTTCCACCAACAATGGAAAAGCGTTCCCATTTCTCTGCAACCTTGACAGCATCTGTTGTTTTTTAACTTTTTAATGCTCACCATTCTGCCTGGTGTTTGAAGGTATCTCATTGTGGTTTCTATTTGCATTTCTTTAATGATCAGATATGTTGAGCATTTTTAACCATGAACAAGTTTCTTAACTTCTCTAAGCCTAAGTATTTTTAGCGGTGAAAAGATGATTTTGTAATCTACTTTTTAGGATTTTATGTAGCAATTACATAAGGAAAATATACACAAAGCTCCCAGCATGTTACTTCATAGGCACTGTACTTTAAAAGGTATCTTTTCTTTTGTCTCTATATTTGTCTTGTAAAATGAGAGGATACCTTTTTGATGTATAAAATTCCATTTTCTTTTCATTATACTGCAATTTCAGAAGCAATCAATGTTTCCTGAATATTTACCAAATGCAAGGTAGTCTGAAGGATTCAGCTATGCAGTTATAAAAGTCCTGTTCTCAAGGAGCATCTATCTGTGGATTGGTAACACCTAGGGCCAGCTTCATGAGTCTTTAGCCTGAACAGTGTTCAGGCTAAAGCTTCACATTTAGAAGAGCCCTATGTTTGGTTTAGTGTTCTGCTGTCACTGAGAAGGGGGCCCCATGTTTTCTTTTTGCATTGGGCTCTGCCAATCGTGTAGCTGGTCTTGTTAAGTTATGCATATTTGTATCCAGCATGCAGAGCATTGTATTTAGTCTTTATGGTAACCCTGGCCTCTCATTACTCAGAGAACTTGTAATTTTCCTAAGATGCATGGCTTATAATTAACTAAACCAAGTAAGCAGACACATAGTTCAGTATTCTTTCCAATACACCCTGCCTGTCTTCACCTGATTACAACCATCCAGTATGTCCAGACCTTTGAATGAGCATCTGGAGCTTTTAGAGACACCTCAATTCTCCTATTCTTCGGTGACTGCAGTGAATCCTCACTGCTGTCACTGCTTCTGCAATTGCTGAACAATTGAAACTTGAAGTTCTAGTTCTGCCTTTGTAGAAACACCAGGAACACCAGCATCTTGATTTCTAAGATACTATCTCTTCAAATATTTAGGTTTTAATATCTGCAGATTTATGCAGGATAAATAGTAAACTTGGGGTGCTAAAATTTATCTAAGAGAAATATCTGAGATATTTTATTCTTTGCTTTAAATTACCCAGCTGAGTCATGCAGCATGGGAGCTTCTGCAGCAAGGAACAGCCATGCATTTTGGCAGTGGGTAGAGAAGGTGACCCACTTTGTCATTTCAAGCTCCAACTAGCCTCTTTTAAAATACACGTATTTTAATATCACTTTTTAGTAGTTCTAAACATGCCCATTTTATTTCATTTTTGTGCTTCATATCTAAGAAGTCATATTCTAATAAATCCATTGAGCCATTGTCATGTTTGCCCTCATACCATTCTTTTCAACACATGACAGCATGCTCCAGTCAATGCATATTAAACACATCACTAGCTGCATTGAACACACAACAATTTAAGTGTAAAGATTATTACTTTTTGAAGCATCCAATTAAATTTGCAACCTGTGTTTCCTATTGGCCACATCCATGTGGAGGTAGAAATTATAGACTCACAATAGCAACTATAATCATTTCTCTGGTTCTCTTCTGACTCCAATTGTGGCATTCCCAGCCTGCTTCAAAGATTCCTCACTATTCTTTAAGTCCTTGGGGATTGCTCCTGTAGTCTTTGTCCCCTGCTCTGGTCCCTGCAGCAACATTACCACAGTGTTGCCCAGCCTGCCTCTCACTGCCCAGAACACCTTGGCTCCAGTGTTGTGGAATCTGCTGATGCTGCCCTATGCTTTCGATGTCCCTGGAGAGTTTAGACAATGTGTGAATGTATGAGGGCTGGTGTATGGACACTCTCAGTGATACAGTGCTCTGTATTTATAATCATTTCTCCCCCTCTGATGCAAGGCCATTGTCCTAGGACCATAAATAATGGTCCTCAAATTGTCTTTCACTCAGAATAAGCTTTCTAGGAGACTTTTTTTTAAGCCTACATCAGCTCATATTCCTAGGTGGTCTCCAAACTAAGTACTAATCAGGCCTGACCCTGCTCAGCTTCTGAGATGAGATAAAATCCAGAGACTTCTTAGCCCCTCCCCTTCTAGACATGTTCAGATGGATCAGAATACTAAGACAAATCATCAGAATTTTGTATGTTTATTGCATCATTATTTGTAGTGGTGAAAAAATGGAAGAACCTGATCACGGTAATTATGGTTAATCCAAATAGTGAAATACTACACAGCCACTGAAATGAATGAGGTGAACCTACATAGTAAAATGGAAATATTTTGAAGATGTTCTTAATATGGGAATTTATGACCAGAATATATAGTATGATTCTACTAAGAAGAATTTCAGGTATATTACAGAGTCTGGAAGAACAAAGACCAAACTCTTTCTTTGGGGGATATGGAAAGGACCTTACATAGTTTACTTTATATATTTCTGAATTGAGTTTCCAACAATAGCACATATAACTTTTGTAATTAAGACACTAGTAGAGGTGGTAAATATTAATTTCAATATACACCTGCAATGCTATTTTTCTAACATGTATACATATTGGTGTTCTTGTGGCTAAGAAAGCAGTACCAGTTTTTCTCATGGATATCATTCCAGGCAATAATGTAAGTGAGGTCATCTAAGTTGTGAGAACATAAATTGCTTTGGTACTCAATAAAACTGTTTTCATTTTGAATGAAAAAGGAACATAGCTATAAACATTCAATACAGTGGCCTTTGAGCAGGGGCTGCTTATTGCTGACTTAGGTAATTAGAGCTGAGGGTCAACTCCCATTCCTCCACTCCCATCCTCAGTAAATCTTATTTGTCCAATAGCTGTCAAAAGCTTGTATTAATACTTGGAATATTTTGCTTTTAGGCACACTTTTCGCTGTACTGTGACTGTGTGTTTGATGGGATGGGAGATTGGCAATTTTTTATCTTCTCTTTCCGAGGGCTGGGAATGTTCTCCCTCCTCCCATCTCTTCTTCCCCAACTCCCACCATACAGATGTTTATCTATGGAAAAGTCTCCTAATCATCCTTCAGTCCTCAGCTCAAAGAAGGATTGAGACTCCACAGCTCTCTCTCAGTCTCTCCTCGGCCCCTTGCAACTCCAGCCTTGGAGTGCTTCTCATATTATGTCATGGTGGCTGCTTTATGAGTATTTTCCTGCTAAACTCTTAATACCTTGAGGAAGAGGCCAAACCACTAAGATCTTTGTAACTCCTGACACTGGACACATAAGGGCTGGAAGTATTTTAAATTATTTTTAAAACTTTTTGTTAAAGCATATTATTTAGAAAGAAAATGCGTGTTTGATAAAGGTGCAGCTGAGTTTATTTTCACAAACTGAACACATCTCTTTATAGAGCACCCATCAAAAAACAGAAATAGTATTTCTAATGCCCCAGAGGCCCCTTGCATCTCCTTCCAGTGAAAACTATTTACCACTGTCCTGACTTCAGTCCTTTGGATGTGCTTGTCAAGTTCTCCCTCTCCTGCTGCAAATTCCATTGTTCCATGCACAAGGTCTGAGAAGCTGCTTCGCAGAGCCTTGCTACTGCCAATGGACATGCAAGTGGTGTGACTGTGTCCAGAATGCTGTTTGGTTCCCAGAACTTCCAGTTTACAAGGTATCCAGTCCACAAGGCAGAGGCAGAGAAAACAGCCCCTAATTAATTGCACACATAGCTGTCTGCACTGCAAAGCAGCTTGGCTTGTGACCTCATTATAAGCCCCTCATGAGCAATTCTGTCATTTGACCTCCGCACCTTGTCCAGAATTTCACAAAACTGTTCTTGCACAGTCCTTTAGACCCAGGCCTTATTCATCTTACCCTCCAAACTTGAGCTCACTCCAGTGGGTCAGAATGCAACAAACTGATTTCCAGACTCTTCAAATTTCTCTTCTATCAGCTGGCTTCTGAGCAGCAGTGGTCTGGATAAAACACATTGGATTCATCCCTCTCTCTGTACTAAATATTCTGAATTCTTATTACCAGACCAAGAAAACTCACTGGCGAACCCTGGACTCTCATGAAATTATTTTTTTCTCCTTGTAGACTTGTTTCTAATGTCTTCTTTCCCTTTGGCATCACTATTCCAAGGAATAGTTTTAAGAAATTTCCCATATTTATTTTAAGGATGTTGCCCGTTATATTACCCATTGCCCTATTCATTACTGTCTATTTAAGAAATGCTTTTGGAGCTGGGTGCAGTAGCACACACACTTGTAGTCCCTGTGAAGCCAAAGCAGGATTGCTTGAGCCCAGGAGGTCAAGACCAGCCTAGGCAACATTGGGAGATGCTGTAAATAAATAAACAAGTAAGTAAATAAATAAATATCTTTGGAGTTTTGGCACTGTAAGAAACTGAGAGTCTCCTGAGCACTGATTTTGTTTTATCAATTAAATCCATGATGATATAATTTTTATCCACAGAAAACATAGATCATAAATATATAGCTGGATCAGTTTGACAAGTGTATACATCTGTGTGGGCAAAAGTGTATCTCCATTACCTTAGAAGATTCCCTGTATCCCTTTTCATTCATTTCCTCCTTTCCCAGAGACACTGTCCTAATTTTTATCACCAAAGATTAGTTTTGTGTTTACTTGAAATTTAAATAAAAGGAACCATACAGTATGTACCTGTCTGTTCTCTTTTTTAACATAGTATTTTTGAAAAGATTCATGTTTTTACGTGTATCAATAGCCAAATCTTTATTACTGAATGCATATATTATATTATGTGAATATACCACAATTTATTTCTCTGTTTATCCATTGATATTTGGGTTGTTTACAGCTTGGAGCTAGTAACAATAAACTATCTATGAGCATTTTAGTGCATGTTTTGCTGTGTAAGGTAATATTCACAGGTTATGGGGATCAAGAAATGAATATATCTTTGGGGAACAATTTTTCTGCATACCACCCCTTCTGTATATCTTCTATGGTGAGGTGTCTGTATATTTTGCCATTTTTCAGTTGCGTTACTTGTTTTCTTATTGTTGAGTTTTAAGAGTTATTTGTATATTCTGGATACCAGATAAGTGTTTAATAAGATATGTGTTTGCAAATATTTCCTCCTAATGTGACTTGTCTTTTTATACTATTGACAATGTCTTTTGATTAAAAAAAGTTTTTAAATGTTAATAAAGTCAAATTTTTGTCTTTTTTTTCTTTCATGGATCATGCTGTTGGTGTGGTGTCTAAAAATCTCACCAACAAACACAAGGTTATGTAGATTTCCTTCAAAGCTTTCTCATAGAGACTTTATAGTTTTACATTTTATCATTTGGTCTATAATCCCTTTTGAGTTAATTTTTGTTTAAAATGAAATATACAGTTTCAGAGGCTTTTAAATTAATAGACTTTATATTTTTGAGTTGTTTATGGAAAAATTGAAAATAAAGTACAGGGTTCCTAGTTACTCATCCCCTGCCAGTTCCCAGTTCTTGCATTAGTGTAGTAGATTTGTTACAATTGATGACCCATTACTGATACCTTATTGCTAACTGAAGTAGTAGAATTTCATCAATATGCCTCTGATTATTTAACAAATTAGTTTCTTTAATAAAGGCTATCCAGGGTTTCAGTTTCTTCTTATGTCAGCTTTACTGTGCTACCTTTATAAAAGAAATGTGTCAATTTTATCTGGGCTGTCAAATGTATTGCATAGTTATTTATCATCACTAGCTTGTTTTTATCTTATAGACTCTGTGATTCTTATATTAATTGTATTTACTTCATTTCTTTGACTTCTCAGAAGGTATGTTAAGTTTTTGTAGTCTTACAAACATATAGCATTGCCCAAAGACCTTTAAAAATATATATGAATTATTTAAGAATAATTTCTATTTCATTAGAACATGAAAGATCAGTTGCCTGTGGTTATATACAAGGTTTTTTAAACTCATAACTTATTTTCTTTGTCATTGAATAAAAGCCCTAAAAATATCAGAACATTAATAACTAGATAGAATGGTATATTTAGTTAATTTTTAAAATAGCTAAGTGATAGAAGCCAAGTTTGTGGAGGATACCAATCCTTTTGAAAGCACAACTATTGATAAAAAAATGAACTACTCATGGGTTTTCTTTGGGTCTACTCATTACTTAATGCTATATGTGTTCAAAATCTAAAAGGATAAATGACTTCTGATTTGAATTTTGATAACAAAGGCTTTATTTTGTGAAAACTATGGGCCTTAGTCCTTATTGCATCTCTGCCTACTTTTGCATTAATCTGTCAGGATACAGGAAACTTTGCATATACTATCTTTCCAAGTGATTGTAGGGGAGTGAGTTCATGAAATACACATTGGTATGATTTATTCAAGGGTTTTTCTAATGCCCAGCAACTCATATGGCTTGGATTAAGCATTTATGTTTATATTACACTGGTTAACTTCTATCTTTTCCCTAGATTTTACCCATTACTTCTTTTTCCTAATATCTATCCATTTCACATCCAATATCATAAATTTCTTATTGGCTTTTCCTATTCTTCTTTTAACAATACTTACATTCTTTATGCTGAAAAAAAACAGAACAGTCTCATGATATATCAGACATTTATTGCCACATCATGCTGCTTAATCAACCACTTTAAAAGTTAGTGACATAAAGCAACAGTCATTTGTTTTCATTCACAAATCTGTAAATTGGCTGAGGGCTAGGTGGTCTAGACTGAGCATGGCTGGGTTTTTTTTCACTTTGCATATTGAAATCAGGTCTTTTATCCTCCTGGGTTAATAGATAACCCAGTTCATATTTTCTGTGTGGAGGTAGCAGAGGTATGTGAAAAGTGAGCAGAAATACGTCATGCCTTGTGATGGTTAGTTTTATGCATCAACTAAATTGGGCCATGGGATGCCCAGATATTTGGTTAAACATTATTTCTGTGTTTGTCTGTGAGGGTATTTCTAGAAGAGATTACCTTTCGAGTTGGCAGACTGAGGAAAGCAGATTCCTAGCCTCACCCAATCTGTTGAAGGCTTGAATTGAATAAAAGGCTGTGTAAGAAAAAGTTCTTTCTCTCTGCCTGTTTTTGAGCTGGGACATTGATCTTCTACCTTTGGATTCAGGCTTTCATTTAAATTATACCATTGCCCCCCCACAGGTCTGTACTTCTCAGCCTCTATTATTGCATGAGCCTATTTCTTACAACAAGTCTCTTTATTATATCTCTTCATATTTATATCCATAAGTGTCCTTTTGGTTGTAGTTCTCTGAAGCTAATATCTGCCTCTTAACCCTAGACTCTTAGCTGGTGCACTGCCACTCATCCCACATTCCATTGACCAAAGATTTGCAGTGCACAAGACAGTTCCACATAAACAAAGCCTTGCCTTGCATATCACACCATTTTCCACTGTCCCACCAGATATCTATTTAGATAAAAAATCTGTTTCTAATAACTTGGGCCTACAATTGAATTCTGTTTTTTATATAAACACAGTATCTTTTGATACGTTGTAAATTCGATATGTTGTAAATTTTCCAGGAGTAAAACTACTTGTAAACCAAGAGAAGACTATATTTTGTTTTGTTTAAAGTCTCACTGAGAGCTGTTCCTCATTTCTGCAAATCACATCACCACTGGTAACAAACCCTACTTGTGACATTAAGTTGCTAATAAGTCCACCTGTATTTGCCTGCATTGGCATTTGTTGCATTTGTGATGATTCTACACTTAGATATTAGCATCCCATGTCTTCGTTTTGTATTTGAGAGCTTACACTGGAACATGTACATATTTTAAAACATAATTTATTATTTCTTCTGTTTCCCCTTAAGGCATTATGTTGATATTTTAAATTTATGTGTAGAGGTAGATTATCTATGAATATTATTTAATAAGGCATTGCTAAATATATGTTATTACTAGGTGCTTTTGAACATCCCTAAATCCTCTATATTTTAGACTACATTGTAGGAAGCTGACATATTTGGAGGTGGGAAAGGAACAGGCTGTAATACAGAGAGCTCTTCTATCTTAGCATTGTGTCTGAAGGGAACATGTTCCTTCTGTGAAGACAGTCCCATTATTCTCCTTCTGGCAGTAGTTGAGAGAGGGTAGTGTGTGCGCTGGGCATACCTACAGAAATGGGTAGTCTGGAGAAAATGTGCAAACCTTTACCATAATTCTGCCTCTGAGACTCACCTGAAATCCAGGGAGTCTGAAGACTTGTCCTGTGAAGACCCTGAGTTTTTACTGGGCATTTCTGATTTTCATCAGTAATGAGTAGGAGCAAGGGAAGCTTAGGGAGAAAAAAACGGGTGTTCAAAGATGGCTGCTCCAACAAGTTCGGGAGATGCCCAGTAGGAATCTGGTGGTTTCTTTCTAATACTATTCTTTAAATTCTGTTATTCTTTGAGGTCACTGCCAGACAGTGTTTCTTGTGGGAATTCCCTGCCAGAGTCTTCTGTGTATGGGAGTGGGAGCCTCCTGACTTACTTCCTGAAGAGACTCTTACGAAAGAGGGGCTAAAGGCCTGGTGACTGATCTTTGTCCATAAGCTCAAGGATATTTTATTTACCTATTAATTGAAACTGATTTAAGAATGATTCAAAGGGAATAAATCAGAAGACACTGAGAGAGTGACCGAGGCCTAAATAACAGATTCTGCTCTGTGTGCCTTTTTATCTAAAGCTGGAGTATTGATAAGGGCATCACACTCTATCTGTGGCACGCAGAAAACGTTATTGTTGAGGCAGAGCTATCCTCATTTATTGATAAATACATTACAGCTAATTGTTTCTCCAAACATTCATTACTCTGAACCTGATATGTAATGATCATGCCTGCCTTTGGCATACAGATGTGTGTGCACAAAGTTTGATTATATTCAACGGCAGTAAATGCAAAACAAAACAAAGCCAGACAAAAACAATAAACTCTAAGGGTTAACATCCACCTCCCAGAAAGCCTGAGGAGAAAAGCCAGTGATTAATATAATTAAATGTGCGACATGAATCCAGACCATCTTATACCTGCAGCTTTATTTAATATCAGGAGAATTGTGTGATTTTTTTTAGCAGCAATTGGTTATTACAATTATATACAGTCCTATCTTCCGTTCTGAGGTCTATACATGATCGCACAAATAAACATGGGTTTCTTGCAGGGAAGGACAGAGCTGGCTGTAGTTAGGAAGGCCCAGGTGCCTGGCTTCTCCGAGGGAGCGAGCGCCCGTCTGGCCATAGAGTAGCTGAACCATTACACGGCAAGCGAGGGCATCAGAAGGGCAGAACGGTTTCATTTGTCTGGGAGGACGACGGGGCACGGGTGGGATTGGGCTGGGTACAGGCGCCTGAGAGGTCCAGGGCTGAGCCCAGGGAAGGAGGGGGACGGCAGACATCAGAGGGGCCGCAGCTCCTCCTCCACGGAGGAGTTGGGAGGCAATAGGGAAGCTAGCTCTGGCTACGCGTGGTAGTCAAGACCCTCGGCAAACACACCCTGGATAAGGCGTCTGTCCTGGAGAAGGGGCTGGGCAGGGGCTTGAGCCCCGAGGCTTCTCTGCCTTCAGCCGGACTTAAGATCAAAGCTGAAGGCCACTGTGCCTGGGGCTGGGGCTGGGGGCCCTGCGAGAGGCCGGGTGGACAGAAATGTGAGTTTCCAGGCTGCCGCCAGGCCTCAATACAACTGAAGACAGTTCTGTTCCCCACCTGGGCTCCAAGCTGCCCTCCCAGGGCCAGAACAGGAGGCCGGGCGTGGGCACCACCGTCACCCCGGACGCCGTCCTCCAGGCTGGAGGCGGGCGTGGCCCTAGTCCCGCTCATTCTCCTTGCTGGCGCCCTCCGGCCGCAGCAGCTTCTCCACCTGCTCCTTGATCTGCCTGTCCTCGCCCGGACGGTCAGACCTCTGCACCCCCAGGCAGCCCTCCTCGTCCTCCTCATGTCTTCCCCTCCTCGCCCTGCACGTCCAACTGCACCTGGCCCTTGACGCCCACCCCCTCGTCGCCTTCCTCCTGGGGAACCAGCAGATGGTAGGTGGCCGCGGAGCCCTCGGGGCTGTGGCCCTCCCTCCCAGGCGAGGACGTCGTGGACTCGCTGCTGACAGGTGAGATGTCGCTGCTGCTGTGCTGGTTCAGGGCTGTGGGGCTGGAGGGAGACAGTGGCTTGACTGGGACTTGCCAGGAGGGGATCTTCGGGGCTGACTGGGATGAAGGGAACTGCCTCTGATTTAAAAGAAGCGCTTTCAAGGAGTTGATTGGTTCCACAATATTCTGAGGCTCCGGGATCCAGTTGGTGGATGTGGTGGCCTTAGCAGTGGTCAGCTCGTGGGCGGGCTCCTGGATCTTCTGCTGCTGCAGAATCAGCAGCTGCTTGACAGAGGTGAGGGTCGCCTGGAACTGAGTCACTGTCTGGGCCACGCTGCCACTCAGCTCTGAGAGAACAGCCTCCATCTTAGCTGCTTCCTGTCCTCTCGGCCGCCCAGGTTGAGGGGGAGCAGGTATTTCTTATAGAGTCGGTGGAAGCCAAATGCGATGCCTGCTGTGATGATGGCTAGGGCTCCATGATCTCGCCATCGGGAGCCTGCAGGGCTGTATGGCTGAGATACGAGGTGACAGGACTGGACATGAACTACCTGTGTGGCTGGGCCCAAGGATGAAGGCTCATGCACAGCAGTGCCTGACTGCTGGAAGGCCATATCAATCTCTTCGTCAGCCCTTTCTTCTTAAGGAATGCTCTGCTGGTTGCAAGTGGGCTCTGGCGGATCCGGGAATTCTGGAGAAACTTCACTGCCCTGGCAATGACCGTCTCTCGAGGCAGCACATTTTCACTTCCTGGAACAGAGCTTGGCTGGCTCGGCTGTTCTGCCAGCTCCAAGGACGCCGTCTTTCTGAGGCCTGCGATTCTTCTTATGGGCTGACATCAGCAAAACCTGCTGGCCCTAGAAGATGTGGAGGCATTGGAGCTCTGCCTAAATTGTCCACTGATGGGGAGAATCTGAGCCAAGATTAAAGGGATGCTGCAATGAAGAACTAATTTATTTGCTCCCAGCTTTGGGGCATTATGTACTTTCTTATTACCACGTTATATATTATTACCTTATTATTGTCCTATGAGTTTTTATGTTGATTATCATGTCAGACAGTTGATGTCATGTCATATTTCACTTATCAAAAGTCCCAATATGATGGAAAATAACAGTTCATGCTGTATCTGATCTGCTGGCTTAGAATTTTTTTTTCTTACTAGATGATTTTGAAATTGGGTACTACAAAATTTAAAAATTGTGTGATGAGCTGTCTTTGCCTAAGATTGAAGTGCTATAAACTGTATACCTGAGGTCTTGAGATTTCTAGTGATGTTTTTAAAGTTAATTTTACTGCACTTCCTGTCTGCCATCACAGTGCTTTCTTTTGCTCGTGTGTGTGTGTCTTGTCTTCATGTCCTATTGCTGCTAGTGATGAGTTATAACATCTTCACTCAGGAAATTCTGACATCATTAAATGCCTTCTCAGGGTTCTCTGATCACACTGCACTTTTCTGCTTTGAAGGGTTTCCTTCTTCTCTTCCAGGATAACCAACCACTGATTTTCAGTCTGGCTGACGTATAACAACACAAAAGTATCTTTCATAGCAGTTTTCACTGTGTCTTTGACTGACAGCATTGGGAATCGGGATCTCTAGCTTCTCAATGTAACAGCTTCTCAGACAACTATTGCTCTCATTCTCAGCCTGTAGGCCATTTGGGTTGATATTCAAGGTAGTTCAGCTTAACCCTCTATTAATGATAAGAAGGATTCATTGTATTTTGTATTTTGTAAAATGTATTCATTCATTTTGTATTTTCTGATCATACCACCAGGTTTTCCTTCTTTTCATCCAAGCTGAATATCTCATCCAAATATTCAAGTTTAATTCTAAAAACTAACATGTGTCTGTGTGTATTTATTTCTTAGGCTAACAGATTTCTCATGTCTCAGAAGTAGTAACATTGAGAGTTGTGGTTAGATGTAAATTCCGGCTCTTATTTGAATTTTTAGAATGTGCCCAAAGTCTCTGAATGTACAACTTTGTCAGTAAATTGGCCAAAATCTTTGTCAGATGCTCAGTAAACATTTACTACATCAATTAGCCATAAAATTAGTAAATTCCTTTTAGCTTTGTTAAATATTAGGATAATAGGAAAAGGAGGCATTTTAGATAAATCATGACTCTTTTTTCAGTTCTGGTGCATGTAAAGCTGCCTTTGGGTCAACTGGAGGTCAAGTTTGGCTATTTATTTGCTTAGTGGCTCATAAGCTACAGCTGTGTTAAATAAAATAAATGCAGCTTCACAGTATGTAAGAAAACTAGCATCAAAACTACGTTTAATTCAACTTGGCATCAGTTATTGCCCTTAAAGAGCACTCTTTCCTATGGGATCATAAAAGGTGCTAGAATTTCTCTGGAGATAAGAAGTCACACAAATGATTTAATAACAGTCTTTAAGCATTTAAAGGGCATATGCCAAAAGATAATGCCTACTTTCTCTTCTTAACAGGGTTGAAGAAAATAGACATTAGGAGATAATTGAAATATTTTAAAAAGTGAAATAGAAATTTTAATCAATTTCAGCTAACAAATCGGCCATATCCCTTGTGCAAGGGATATGCTATGCTAATTACAAGAACGAGGTGGGTGGGATACAGCCCGTGATCTCAGAAGCAGGCACACCTGTGAGGGAGACATCAGACACGTTGTCTATCAGTACTCTGCAACAGAGTACGGATTTGCGGATTCAGTAAAAGAAGTCCAGAACTCCACGGTGGTTTGAAGGCGGCAGTCTGGTGTTTGCTCAAGGTAGGGTTTCTCAACCTCAGCACTACTGACATTTTGGGCCAGATAATTATTTGCTGATGGAGGCTGTCCTGTGCATTGTAAGATGGCTTATGACAGCCTTGGCCTCTACCTACTAGATAACAGTAGTGTTTTCCCCTGCATTGTCACAACCAAAAATGTTTCCAAATATTTCCACATGTCCCCGAGGTTGAGGGTTTTGGGAAGTGCAAAATTGCCCTCATTTGAGAACCACTGATTTAGAAAATGCCTTTTGACATTCTCCCTAAAGTGCAGGTAAGTTTTATCAGGCCCAAAGAGGGAGAGGCAGGATGTATGAGGAGAGGGAATCTTGTGACTAGGGTGCAGAGGTGGAGCACCCTGGTGATTTGAGAGGTGACAAGTGTCCTGTTGGTCTGGGAGAGAGGAAAAAATCACAGGCAGTGGTGAAAGATTTAGCTGAAGGGTGGGTGAGACTCTGTAAAGGTCAGGTGTAGCAGTGTGGGCTCAATTTCAGCAGAAATTACCTTTATCAGAGTCATATTTAGAAAGTTTAATTTGAGGCCGGGCGCGGTGGCTCAAGCCTGTCATCCCAGCACTTTGGGAGGTCGAGGCGGGTGGATCACGAGGTCAACAGATCGAGACCATCCTGGTCAGAATGGTGAAACCCCGTCTCTACTAGAGATACAAAAAATTAGCTGGGCATGGTGGCACGTGCCTGTAGTCCCACCTACTCAGGAGGCTGAGGCAGGAGAATTGCCTGAACCCAGGAGGCGGAAGTTGCGGTGAGCCGAGATCGCGCCATTGCACTCCAGCCTGGGTAACAAGAGCAAAACTCCGTCTCAAAAAAAAAAAAAAAAAAAAAAAAAGATTTAATTTGAAATCAGTGTAGAGTGGCTTAGGGCAGGAACAACCTTGGGGTACAGATAGCAGTTACGAGTGGCTAATTTTCATTACTTCATAGAGATGAAATTCTGTTCTTCATTCATTCTGTGAAGTAGTTAGCCCATATGTATTTATCACATCTCTTAAGTGCTGGGCACTGCCCCAGCTGTGGAAGGTAGGACCTAGAGGACAAAGTGCCTGTTCTCAAGGAATTTACAGTCTGGAGGGGTTGAGATGGACAATTAGAAAATAAAAATGAAAATATCAGAAGAGCTTTCAAATCATACTTAAATTCTGTGAAGACAGTGCACCAGTTGATGTCAGAGAAAGTAAATGCCGATAATTATGATAAAATTCATCGTAAGAAACTGAGACATAGTTTTGTTGCAAGGAAATTGCATTTATATCAACATTTATTAGAAATTCCTCCATAGTGGCCAAAAACAGAATATATGTTCTCCTATTGACACATGACAGTCTCTGCTATCAAGAACATTTCTTTGTAAATTTATCCCTTGTAGAGAGGCTTTACTGCATGACTATGGGGACTTTGAGACAGAGTAGAAGGGAAAGAAGAAAGAGGCAACTAACATTTGCAAGGTTTCCAATACATGCTGGCAGTGCTGCTGGCCACTGGTATTTAGTTTTTATCACACCCTCAGTTCAGGCCACTGTCATGTCTCACATGGAATAATCTAACAATTTCCTAACAGAATCTTTGGACTTCAGTTTTGTCCATATTCATGCCATTACCCTACCTGAATGACCTTTTTAAAACACAAAAACACCTTGTCTGTTCTTGTGTTCAAAACCACCAATGGCTGTCTCTTCACTTAATATAAATTAGCAATTCTCTACCAGAACCATAGTGCACTCCCTCAAGCCCTTGATGGTATCATGTTCTCCTCTGCCTGCCTGGGGACTCTCCACCTCACCCTCTACCCACCCATCAGATCATATAGCTAACTCTCACTCACCCTTCAAGACTCAACTAAAGACCTTATCTTCTAAGGTCCAACTTAGGCACCCTTCCAATGTGCACACTCCCAGTGGGTTGCGTTAACCAGTAACAATTACTCTATGTTGTAAATGCTCATTCCCTTGTCTGTATTTTGAAAGTTCACGCTGGTGAACCCAGAAGGTGATGCAGGGCTTGGCACAATCACTATAGATGGAATGAATCAGCATTTTAGAAAGGAAAGGGCAAAATCCCAGAGAATATATATTACTTGCTCAAGGTCACAGAACTTTAAATAGAGGTTTTATACTTGTCTGGCTTAAAAACCCAGGTTCTGCACATATATCAAGGGAATCTGTGTGTTCTGCAGAGCCATGTGAGAGCATTATAAAGACTTGTTTGGCTCAGATGGTTTACTTGTAGCCTTGTTGAGAGATGTTGAATAAATATACATTATTAATCACTTAGAAAAACATGACCCTGACTTTAGCAGTCTCTTTCATTGATGTGCTTCTGTAATTATCACCAACTTAGAACTGCCAAGGCTTGAGGCCTCTCTGTTTGTATCCAAAGGCAGCCTTAACATTTGGAAGAGCTAGATTTTTAAAATTAATTTTGTTCATTAATATTCTATTGAACATTGATACAAGTGCTTTTTCTTACAGAACCTGGTATGTGTCACTGCTTCCTCTCCCCATTCTGTTAGAGGATCAGTCCATAAGGCAATATAGGAATGTGTAAAAGAATAAAAAATACAATAATACATAATTAAAACTGCTGAAATATTTTGTATTTTGTCTAATGGATCTCTAAAGTTGTAGCACCTTTGATTCATTGTTTACCATTCTGTATTTAGTCCTCATACCTTTTTGTAGTCACTGAAATTCAAAGCAGAGAAAGGGAGAGAGAGAGGAATTTTGATATATTATTCACCTGCATCTGAGCTTATTCCTAATTTAAAGACTAGTAAATAGCATCATGTTTTTTCTGAGCACACAGAAATTTAAGAAATAATTTATAAAACAAAATATTTCAAGTAATATAATACTGAAATTATCTTAAATATTAATGCCCCTTCACTGTGTGTCTTAAAAGGATATATAAGGATTATAGCAAAGAAACCTAAAATTCATCTCCTATGGATTCTGTTAATCTCTAGAGTTTTCACCATTACCACTTCTGGTTAACCTAGATGGGTTTGCATGTCAGCCTATGGCACATAAAAACAGCCATAGCTTTACCGGGCAGTTGTATGCTCTTCTAGCAATATGCTAGTTACTTATATTAAGTTTGATTAGTAGACTAATAATAGAAAATATTTATTGAATGCCTGTATGCTGTTAGGACACCTAGGCTGTTTATATACATTATCTAATTTAAACCTCACAGTTCTATGAGATTGGTACAATTAAATTTTAAAGTGTTTTCTTATTAATTCTATTAAACATTTAAAGATGAAATAATATCTAATTTAAACAAGTTCTTTTAGAATATAGCAAAAGAGGATACAGTTTCCAACTTATTTTATGAGGAAAATGTTACCCTAATACAAAACCATACAAAGATATTTCAAGAAAACAAAGCTACAGAAAAATATACCTCATGAACATAGACGCAGATACCCTCAGGAAAATACTAGCAAGTTGAATCCAGAAGTGTGTGAAAAGTATATACATCACGATCAACTTTATGTAGTTGTTGGAAGGCCCTAGAAATAAGTTCATTTCTTAGGCGACTTTAACTCATTTGCAAACATCAGAATACAAGTCAGCAGAGAGGAGTGACAGGATATGTGATAGCTGTGGGTAGCACTATGAGCATTTTGTAGATGCGTGCCTGTATGTGTCAGTTGTTAGCTGTTCTAATGGCAGTATTGGCCAAGCCCTACGGGAAGGGAGCTGGCCAAAGTGCTGAAATGTCTGGCTAGTCCAACAAAAAGCACAACGAAATTTCCTCAACTTATTTGATCAGAAAACAATTGAAGCTAAATTCAGGGGACAATTCACAGTTCTTATATTTCTATATTTATCAGCAACGTTTTTAACAGGCCAGGTCTTGCTATGTTGCCCAGGCTGGAGCGCATTGGCTACTCAGAGGCCTGATAATGGCACACAGCAGCCTCAAATTCCTGGGCTCAAGTAATCCTCCTGCCTTGGTCTCCCAAGCAGCTGAGACTACAGGTGTATGCCACTGTGCCTGGCTCCAAAACATTTCTTCAATGGATACTAGTGAATAGGGCTTTATCAGCAACTTCTGACATAGATAATCACAGCCTTCTTGTGCTAAGTATTAAGATACTCTCTAGCTCCAAACCTACCTTCCTACATTCTGTTTGTGATGCTGGAGATAGGACTCTGCAGACTATATTCCTGAGATGGCTCCATGATAGGCTCTGCAAATAGAAGATACTAGAGGGAGATTAGAGATGCTGGGAAGCTGCAGGAAGAAGAAGGGGCCTGCTCTTTCTCATTTTCTTCTCATGGGCTTCTTATCTGCATGTGGTTCTTGTGGGTGTCATGTCTTAGAAAAACTTATTCACCCCAGAGGAGGCAGTTTCTTCCTATTTCAGCAGATGATTTCAGTTTGCAGTTTTTCTCACAGTTGCAGAAGCTGTCTCTCTGTGGGTTGAATAATGTCCTCTAAAAAGTCATGTTCTCCCAGAACCTCAGATGTGACCTTATTTGGAAATAGGATCTTTGCAGATGAAATTAGTTAAGATGATGTCATACTGGATGAAGGCGGGCCCTAAATCCAAGGTGTCCTTAGAATAAGGTTATGTGAAGACAGAGGCAGGGATTGGAATGACGCATCTTCAAGTCAAGAAATGCCAGGGATTGCTGGCAACCACCAGAAGTTAGGAGAGGCAGGCCACAGATTCCTCCTTAAGGTCTCCAGAGGGAGCGTGGCCCTGCCACCACCAATGCCTTGATTTCGGCTTCTAGCTTCCACACTATGAGAGGACACATTTCTATTCCTTAAGTCATGAAGATTGTGGGCAGTCTTAGGAAATGGATACATGGCCTCATCATAGCCCTCTCACAGACAAGCCCCAGGTAGCTGGCACCCTTTTCTAAACAAAGGAACCCAGGGTTCTCTCTCAGTCTCTTGAACCAGTTGACCAGCACCTGCTTCTCAGAAGTCTGAGTTTCAGCTCTGTAGGGCCCTTTCTCTAAGCTTATTTAATAATTAAAATTCATACCTTTTCTCCCCCAACCCTAGAGGTTATAGTTTTTCTTGCTTGCAGTTGCTAGCTTTGTGATACTTTACAGTTCTCTTTTTGCCCGTTTTGTTACCTTGCTAGCAACTTCATGCTTAATAATTATTTACATTAAATTTTCTGCATTCAGTCTCCCAGTTGGATGCTGACTTATACACACACTCCCTGATACTCTTTCACCATTAATTTCAAGTGAAATTGCAATCTCTTGGTCTTGTCTTCCTCCTGCCACCTAGGTACCTCCTCAATCTTCTTTGCTGGTTTATGTTCTTCTTCCCAACCGCTTAGCCTTACTATGATCCAGGGAGCAATCTTCTCTTCACTTCTTCTCCCTTCTCATCTTACACTGACTGTCTTGGTGATTCTATCTATCCTTAAGGCTTTAAAATCCATCTATATGTTGTTGACTCCCAAATGGTTTGGTCCAGACCTCTATCCCCTGAACTTCAGCTACCTACTCAGCATCTCCATTGGATGTCTTGTCAATAGCTTAAATTTAATATGTTCAAAATCTGAACTCTTGATGCCTTCCCTGCACCTGCCCCCACAAAAACCTGCTCATTCTCTACTCTACCCCATCTCCGTTGATGGAAAATGCACCCTTGCCCTTTCCCTCTTCCTCTCATGCTCCACATCAGGAAGTGCTTGTGCCTCTGCCTTCAAATTATAACCAAAATGTAACCACTTCTTGCCACTCCCACTGCTGTCTTCTATCCCCTGCCCCCTCCCATCTGAACCACCTGAATTACTGAGGTAGCCTCCCACCTATCTCTCTGCTTCTACTTTTGTCCTTCTGGAGTTCATCCTCAGCATAACAACCAGAGCAATCTCTTAAAAGAAAAGTCAGATCATGTGCCTTCTCTGCACAGATCCCTGCAGTGGCCCCTCTGCGTACTCAGAGTAAAAGCTGATGTCCACAGGGTTTTCTATCATTTGACCCCTTCTTACCTTTATGGACTCATCTTCTACTCTTCTCTTTTATTACTCTGTTCTGTCTGCACTGACCTCCTTCCTGTTCCTTTCATGCACCAAACATGCCCCTGACTTAGGGATTTTGTTCTGTCTTCTCTGCCTGGCTCATTCCTACTCCATAGATCCTCTTGGATGTCTCTTTCCTACTTTAAGTCATTGCCTGAATCTCATCTCTATGAGGCCTACCCTGAATTCCCTAATTATCACAGCAATCTTCCCCCTCCCTACTCACCATCCCCCTTGCCTTACTCTTTTTTTCATAGCATGGATCATATTCTAATAAACATATGGCTAATTTTAGTATGTTTATTGTCTTTCTCCCCATGCTAGCATGTAAACTCCACAAGGCAGGGTCTAGTTTGTCATTGCTGCATCCCAAGTGCCTAGAATAGTGCCTGACACGTAGCAGTTTATATCTCATGAGTGTCAAAAGAATGAATTTATTCACAGATCAATAGAAACTCAAAAGATATGTTATGCACTTCAGGTAAAGTAGATAACAAAAGTGAGTGTACAAAGGAATTAAAGACTGCCAGAAATAACCAAATAAGCCAATGGCAAAACGCACAATTCCAACATTAGAAAAAAAATCAGTCAGTAATCCAAAAATGAAGTGATTAACGAGTTTTAAAATATTCTAATTTAAGAGCAACAGAGTGTTTCCCAATATGAGGATTATAAACATTTTGTTTAATTCTAACAATTTGAGAGTGATGAGACCTTGTTCCTTTTGTGAATGCTAAATCTTTAGTATACAATAATACCTGTTAATATTTCTCTGACCTCAAATGGTTTACAAGATGCTGCCATGAAATACTGACTGGCTCAAGAGTCAGATTTTGCATATACAAATTTACATATAATAATAAATAATGCAGTACACTTTTCAGATTATTCCTAATTACATTTTCATTTAATGCTGTGACAGGTAATAATTGATTACATAAGTTACATAAAGAATCTTTGAAGACTGCCCCTAAGAAAGCAATTTTCTTGGCTGGGCATGGTGGCTCACACCTGTAATCCTAGCACTTTGGGAGGTCAAGGCAAGCGGATCACTTGAGGTCAGGAGTTCGAGAACAACATGGTGAAACGCTGTCTCTATTAAAAATACAAATAATTAGCTGGGCATGGTGGTATGTGTCTGTAGTCCCAGCTACTCAGGAGGCTGAGGCAGGAGAATCACTAAAACCCAGGAGTCAAGATTGCAGTGAGCCAAGATCGGACTACTGCACTCCAGCCTGGGCAACAGAGCAAGACCCTATCTCAAAAAAAAGCAATTTTCTTTGTTATTGTTGTTGTACTTGAAGTTCTTGGGTACATGTGCAGACTGTGCAGGTTTGTTACATAGGTATACACATGCCATGGTGGTTTGCTGCATCCATCACCTTGCGATCTACATTAGGTATTTCTCCTAATGCTATATCACTTCCTATCTCCTCCACCACTTGCTATCCCTCCCCTAGCTCTCCACCCCTGACAGGCCCCCATGTGTGATGTTCCCTTTCCTGTGTCCATGTGTTCTTCTTGTTAAACACCCACTTATAAGTGAGAAGTACGGTGTTTGGTTTTCTGTTCTTGTGTCAGTTTGCTGAAAATGATGGTTTCCAGCTTTATCCATGTCCCTGCAAAGGACGTAAACTCATCCTTTTAATAGCTGCATATTATTCCATGGTGTATCTGTGCCACATTTTCTTTAGCTAGTCTATCATTGATGGGCATTTGTGTTAGTTCCAAGTCTTTGCTATTGTGAACACTGCCGCAGTAAACATACATGTGCATGTGTCTTTATAATAGAATGATTTATAACCCTTTGGGTATTGAGAATAGCCACACTGTCTTCCACAATGGTTGAACTAATTTACACTACCACCAATGGTATAAAAGCATTCCTATATCTCCATATTGTCTCCAGCATCTGTTGTCTCCTGATTTTTTAATGATCGCCATTCTAACTGGCATGAGATAGTATCTCAATGTGGTTTTGATTTGCATTTCTCTAATGACCAGTGGTAATGAGCTTTTTTTCATATGTTTTTTGACTGCATAAATGTCTTCTTTTAAGAAGTGTCTGTTCATATCCTTCACCTACTTTTTGATGGAGTTGTTTGTCTTTTTTCTTGTAAATTTGTTTAAGTTCCGTGTAGGTTCTAGATATTAGCCCTTTGTCAGATGGATAGATTGCAAAAATTTTTTCCCATTCTGTTGGTTGCCAGTTCACTCTAATAATAGTTTATTTTGTTGTGCACAAGCTCTTAAGTTTAATTAGATTCCATTTGTCTATTTTGGCTTTTGTTGCCATTGCCTTTGGTGTTTTAGTCATGAAGTCCTTGCCCATGCAATGGGCCCATGTATGTCCTGAATGGTTTTGCCTAGGTTTTCTTCTAGGGTTTTTATGGTGTTAGGTCTTATGTTTAAATCTTTAATCCATTTGGAGTTAATTTTTGTATAAGGTGTAAGGAAAGGGTCCAGTTTCAGCTTTCTACATATGGCTAGCCAGTTTTCCCAACACCATTTATTAAATAGGGAATCCTTTCACCATTGGGGAAAAAAAGCAATTTTCCTAACAGAATTTATTTTCATGAGGCTTTGTTAAGATTGGTCATTTTAAAATCATATTTAATTCTTGAAGTCAATAATATTTAATTCTTGAAGTCAGTAAAGTGTCTACAGATTCTCTTAAACTTTGCATTACACCTAAGTATGCAAAAATCACACTTCAGGAAAAGGTCACTTACATTTTGTCCATACAGCACAGTAGGCAAATGTTGCATATATTTGTTTTTCAGCATACATTTTTGGATGGTGGTCTACATGGAGCATAGGGCACCTTATTTTAGGACCACTGACCTGTGATTGACAGAGAGTGGAGAATCAACAAAAGATTATGTGATGTGAAAGCAACTTAAGGATTTCTTTTGAGTATTTAGAAAGCATTTTTTAAAGTTCAAACTTTTCAAAATGTAATAGCAAAGATACGTAGTTAAACAATAATGTGAAATAGTAAAGTTAACTTACATAATGTGGCCAGTTAAAAGATAAAATTGGAGTGATGTTCATTCTGTAGGGATAAAAGAGGACAGAAAAAAGGGATGAGACAAAAGAATTTGGAAGAGTCACACAGAAAGGCAAAGACAGAAATATGGGAATAGAGAGTCTGTGGATTAGAAACATAGACAACTTTTGCAGAACCTGTTCTAAAGAAGTCTTTAAATTTCTATATTTTGACATAAAATATTTAAGCACAGGTGTTCTTAAAATTGTATTATTCACCATATTAGAGGGGAAAATACCTTTCTCTTATGCAAAAAATAAATATCTGTATTCCATGGAGGCCAAACATTTATTTTTCATTGGATAACTTTAACATCATTTAACCTTTTAGGATATAAAAGATCATGTTTTATATTTTGGTTTCAAGCCAAGCCTTAAATGATTGTCTGCTACTTGACCTAAGGATCAGATCAACCAAATGTGAGTCCCACCCTAAAGCAAATGGAGATAACTTGTTAGTGTCATTAATTGTGGTGAAAAAAAAATTTGTTGTTTGGCATTGTGTAGACAAAGAAGTTGACTAAGTTATAAGCTATCTGCTGGTGGTGTTTCTAGTATTTCAACATTGTCCTGTTGGCGTTAGAGATGAAATGAATAGCCCAAGGTTCCCCAGCCAACAAGGGATGTGAGCAACTTTCTTTTGATTTTGTGAATTTATAATTTGTGAATGTATAATTATAGAACCATCCTTTTTGCTTTTAAACACTTGGAGGAG
Organism: Callithrix jacchus; assembly: GCF_049354715.1. Classification (NCBI taxonomy): domain Eukaryota; kingdom Metazoa; phylum Chordata; class Mammalia; order Primates; family Cebidae; genus Callithrix; species Callithrix jacchus. The sequence goes on along the minus strand of NC_133503.1, from coordinate 134,943,724 downwards.
GAGATTCAAAAGAAGAATATGTGTTAGAGGACTAACTTCCAAGCCTTAAATGCTTACTGTATTACTACATATGACCGTAAAATATGTGAAAGTTTCAGTGAAGAAGAAGGAACAAAAGGAGAAAGGGAAAGTGACAGGATTGTTCGTGTGTGCTCATAAATATTCTATTTTTTCTTCTTTCTAGTCTAATATCAGAAGAGGTGCAAAGGGTTCAATCTCTTGAGATTGTAAGAATGGTACCATTTACTATGTCAAATGAGCAGTGTCTATCTGAGATTTGAAGTATCTGCCAACCTCATTTAAAGATTTGAGAGGGAATGATTACAGGGAAAACACCAATGAAATATGTTATAATTTTTCTTAAGTATAATCTAATATGGTTCATTTCTCATACAGCAGGTTCTTTAGTAGGATGGGTGTTACAGGTTAAATTGTGTCCCTGAAAAGCCCTAACTTCCCATACGTGTGGTGTGGCCTTGTTTCAAAGTAAGGTTTTTGTCGATGCAATCAAGTTAAGGTCATTAGGGTGGGCCCTAATATGACTGGTTTCCTTATGAAAAGAGGGAAATTTGGCACAGACACATAGGGAGAAACTGAGGCAGAGACTGGAAAGATGCACCTACAAGCTGAGGAACACCAAGGCTTCTGACCACTGTAGGAAATGGGAAAGAGGCAAGGAAGGGTTCTCTACAGGTGCCAGAGGGAACATGGCTCTGCTGACACCTTCTTTTCAGACTTTTCGCCTCCAGAATGGGTGAGACGGTCAATTTCTATTGCTTTAGGCCATCCATTTGTGGTATATTTTTACTTGGAAAAATTATACTGGGGAACTAATACAGTGGTTTGTGTCTAGAAAAATCATTTAAAACACAGTGACTTAAGTCAACTCTGACTTTCCATAGAAACAGAATAACAATTAGCGGCTACATTTCATTATGACCTGTCTAGTTCTTCAGAGGTATGGCCGTCCACAGTACTTTTACTCGCCTAACAACTGTAAGTGGTGTTCCTCTGAACCTAATTGTGTTTTCTAGAATGCATTTCCCAAAGGATTGACCTATATATTTTTGAAATCTTTAGGAAAGGAACCCTGCTGAATAGGGGAGAAGATGTGGGGTTATGTCAAAACAATGAGAAGGGCTTGCTGGTGGTAGAGGCAGCAGAGAAAGAAGATGAGGAGGCACCTTTTACTTGAAGTCAAGGGCGTGGAGTGCAATTTGTTGTGCTCATTGGGAAGTGGAAGGCTTCGATGGTGGATAGTATCACTTGGTGCCTCTTCTTTGACTGCAGGAAGAGGGGACATGAATATCTTTGGCTGGAATCTACTTGGGTGGAATTGCTGCATTTTCATAGGAAGTTAGCAGGCAGGGCACTCTCTCCAGCAAAGGCATGTTCCTGAAAGAGCTATTCATCTAATTCAGCAGACCCTCAGGGTTTCTGGAGTTAACATTTGCAGTTGGACAATCAAGAGCAGTCTCACGAGTCACTGACGTGTAGTAATTGTGCTGAGGCACACATTTCATCACAGAGGCTGCAAGATTGGTGTGCACACATGAGTTCTGGGCACGGGAACCAGGCTGGCAGCCCGTTGGCACCAGCCTCGAAGTGCAGCTCTGTTGTTCTCAATTTGTCTCCTTATGTACATTTTATGGAGAAATTAGAAGCTGAATTCTGAAGCCAGGAGTGGGATGAAACACCTCGGAAAGCCAGCGCAGTGTTGCCTATATGCCACAATGGTGCTAAGAACATGAGTGTTGGGAGTTCCACAGGGCTCAGCAGCTGAGAGAGAACAAGATTCAGAGCCAAAAGTCTTAGACATGTGTTCATATTTAATAGAACCGCCTCTGTGTGACTCTAGGCCAGTCCCAATGCATTTCTCTGTCTCAATTTTTTTTTTCTGTAAGATCTGCCCTAAGGAGGATCAAATGAGATAATACATGTGAAATTACTTTATAAGTGTAAATGTGCAATGCAGATGATACCCCATGAATGTATATCCCTGGACACCCAAGGGCTAGGAGTTGAATATTGCCTATGTTAGAATCTCTGTGTTACATACCAGGCGAGGAACCTTTTTTGTGGGGGAGGAGAGGTGGGAAGGGATCCTAAAAGATCCTCTAAATGGAAGCAGAGTCCATCAGATCTGTCTACTTTGGAAGTCATTTTTTTAGTGTCCTTTGAATGATAAGTTTCTTCACTAACTCTTTCTTTCTTTTGTATCTAGACCTGTCTGCCTTAAGGAATCACATATGATTTTCTTATGACTAAAGCAAAGGTGGTTATTAATGATGAATATTTTTACATAATTCATGTGCATTATGTGAGAGAAATTGAGAGAGAGTAAAGTAAGGCACTTCTCCAGTGAGGAAATGTATTTTGTCCTTCTCCCTCCACCCTGAATATTTTCAGCAGTGTATTTCCATTTAGGGAATGACCTATGGGACTGTTATAATTAGATTCCATTGCTGCTGATGGAGACTAGAAGACAAAGGCAGGCATCTTTCTCTAGAGCGTACTGGCCATGGCAGAAACAGTTCACTCCTCAGTGACAGCATCAAGCTAATTTGCCTTCCTAGGATTAGACCAGGAAATATCAAAGTTAATTTGCCTTCTTGGTATTATACTGAGAGGCAGTGGCATTTCTCCTGTTCCTGTACTGTGTGAGTCATGTTTGCTAGCAAGAGAAGGCCTTGTTTTTTCTTGAGTGAATCTTCTCCTGTTGGCAACACCAGAAAAATGTTTTCACCCCTGATGTGTGTCAGCCCTGGTTTCTGGACACTTGTCCTGGGAATGCTTGTTCTGTAAGATGCTTTGTCCAACAGGCGCTTTCAGGTCAGATAAATTTGGGTGATGCCACCCGTTTCCCTTCTTAGAAGATTTCCATTCTTCTAGATATTAGAATTTAGCTGATAACAAAATAGGAAAAGTTCTTTTTCTCACAGAGTTTATAGCTGGCAATAAGAGTCAGACAATGAACAAATACAAAACGTGTTATGTTGTCAGATGGTGAGAGATGATAAGAAAAGTGGCATAAAGGGTCAGGGCATGATAGAGGCACTGGCACTCTTAGGTGGTGTGGGCTCTATGGAGAGGTGACATTTGAGAAGACACCAGAAGGAAGTGCAGGAGGGAGGCCAGCCTCTGTTCTCTGCGGGGAGATCATTGAAATCCAAGATAACAGCAAGAGCAAAGGCCTGGAAGCAGAAAGTGTTTGGCCTCCCAGACTCCAGTCTGGCTGGTGAGACCAGAGAGGAGGCGGGCCAGGCCTTGTGGGGCCAAGCGGATGAAGAGGAGGCTCCTGAAGGGTTTTTAGTAGGGGAATGAGGTTTCCTGCCACACCTTTGGAGAGGATTTTTGTAGCTGTTGTGTGGAAAAAGGACTCTGAGGGACAAAGGTAGAATGAAGAATGCCAGGAGTGAGGCCCTTGTAGTGTTCAGGTGACACGTGATGGTGGCTTAGACCAGGTAACGAGTAGTGGAAGTGGTGAGAAAGTGACAGGTGTTCTCTCAGTATATTTTGCCACAAACCTTCTTTTTTAGGGACACTTTAAAATATTTTTCAGAATGAATTTTGGAAAACACTGTTGTATATAGTCAGATGTCAATAATGTATTTCTGTCCATCATGAAAGTACCTTCATACCTTCTTCCATGTCACTAATTTGTGGTGGATAACAATGTCAGGGAGATAACACACAAGAAGCTAAAGGAAGAAACTTAAAATTTTAATTTTAGCTGATAAGGCCAAGGTTGAGTTACACTGTTGGCTCAGAAGTATGACAGTTGGAGAGGGCATTGGAATCTGCTTTTGTTTTCATTTTTATGTGTTTTGCATCCATCATAGGTATAGGTTTGCAGAAGCCTCTCAGTACATGTTTGTGTTTTTGAAAACTTTCCGCCCATACCTATATGCCATAGAATTCCTACTACGTCTTTTAATAAGCAAGTCCTTAATCAGCAAGTGCCTCTACTTATCTACCTTTTGCTTGGCCAGCTCAGTCTAGAACTCATTCTATCCAAAAATCATAGTACCATGCCAGCACATTGCTCTTATCACATGATAATATAATTATCTGTTCATTTGCTGGATGGTCCCACTAAAGGGAAGATACCTTGCTGGCAAGGGCTGGGCCTTTCATTTCTGTATGCATAGCATCTAAGGAGGGTCTACCCCCTTCTGTGGAGCAGGCACAAAACAGCTATGTGAAGAATGAGTAACTGAATGAATGTTCAGGATTGCCTTGCCTATGAAGAATATGAGATGAGCCAAAACATGGTTCCTTCCCTTATGCACTTGTAGTCTAATGGGGTGGTTGGATGAATTCTGACTTCCCTTGAGACTGTTGCTTTGGAGGCCAGATCAGTTCTCAAACATTAGTAGAATATTCAGTAGTCCACTTGGGAGGATTTCAGCCAAGAAGTCCTTTTCACCCAATATGTACCTTATAAACCTAACTACTGAGCTTGAAATTTTACAACTTATACATTTTCTTGGACTAAGGAGTTAAGAGAGAAATATCTCATGGAAAGAGGTACTGTGGGAACTCCTTAGCCATTTATTTATATGGTGTATGTGAATTAGTTTACCAACTCTCTCCCAATGGCAATGAAGAGAAGGTTTTATTGGGAAAGAGAGGAGAGAATGCCCATTCTCACTGGCTATGTTGATCGCTTATGCTACTCTTTCTAATGCACAGATTTGTACTTTCCTCCCCACAATCACACCTACACATACACACACAGAGACACACACACACACACACACACCAGGCTTGTGGCAGCAGAGACCTGCCTTGAATGGCATTTTCTCAGCACACATCTCTGACGTACCATCAGAACCCTGGACAGAGCACTGCAGGCTAAGTAAATGAATGCTCCAGTTCTCATGCTTTGCGGATGGCTCTGTGGGGGCTTGTACACCACTGAAACACCTTGGTCTCAAAGCTATGCTCCCATTTAGCTACAGAGCACTGATGGAGGTGTTCAGTAAGTCCCTGATGCCCTCCTTCTAGAGGCCACAAGCAAGGAAACAATGAGTACAACACCCCTCCCCACCCCCCACCACCTCATGATAATGCCCTGGAGTGGATTTTATCATGGTGTTCAGGAGGTGCTGAGTAAACAAAGGCAGATGCTTTTATAGCCGCTGCCTTAAGAACCTTGCAAAATGAAATATTTACTAAGTAAAGCACAGACAAAGTAGAAAGAGAAAATACATCCTTTCTAGCCAGTAAAGGGAGAACAGTGCAAGCTCTGGGGGCTCTGTCTTCTCCTCTTGTTGATATCTATGAGAGTTTCCTGAGATCTGGGAAAATGTGGTTTGCTGGGAAAATGTGGTTTGCTGTTATCAGTGTAATAGGAATGAGGCAGGCTTGATCTATCTGGCTATGCTGTTAAATTGCATTAAAACTCTGCAAGTATGCTAATCACATTGCCCTGATTCCCTCAGAAATGACAGGCAGACAAGTAGACATTCTTTGAGCTTTCTTTTGCAGGCTAAACCTGAGGGTGTGTAGCTCAGCAACAGCTGTAAACACTGGGGTTGAGTCTTTTCTGAAATAGCATGCTGTGACTTCATGACTCCTAGCCTGTGCTCGCAGGCGAGGGAAGGGCATGATCAACTTAGGTTTAATGATCATGTTTCCTTTCAGAAAAGGAAATTGCCGGTATTATCACTGCAGGATGATGAATTATATATATAAATTATATTCTTTTATTCTTCTTTAAATTCAGGTAAACTAGCACTTACCAAATGGGTACTATGTACCAAGATTTGCCTTTCGATGTTATTTCATCTTAACAACAGCAGTGTTATTTCCCGTTTTACACTAATGTCACAAGGCTAGTAAGTGGTAAAGGCAATATGGAGCCCAGGTGTGTGTCTGACTCATAAATAAGATCACTGTTTCTGACAATTAAATTAGGTCATTTTTAATATACCTGGGACACCTGTTTACTCAAGGGATGTTGTAGAGTTTCTGTATAAATTTAGGAACAATTGTGTATTTGTCCCACTAAGGTGGTGTATGATACTGTGACTGCTTTTAGTTTCCCATCTTTGAGTCTAAGTAATTGCTTGACACCAGTATTTGATAGGCTCTATAGCCGAGTTTTAAATATACAAGATAGGGGTATCTAATTTATCGACTGTCTTTTTCTTCTACTTCTCGTGATAGGCTTACAGGGGAAAGGGAAACAAATCTTATTTTGTGATAACTCTGGTGATAGATTGAGTGAATGTGGAGGTGAAGAAGGGTAGTTGATCATACTTACCAAGCACCTACCAGATACAATGAAGAGCTGGATTTTTCTCTTTGACTGCTCTGTCTGAACTGAGGAACTTTCCCTCTGACTGTCCTCCTCCTTCCTCAAACCTGTCTTTAATGACACTTAATATATGCTACCTGTTTTCAAAGATGTCATACTCATTATAAGGTGATCATAGTCAGAATAAAAAGGATAACAAATGTGAAAGAGCAGGGCTAGTGAGGTCTAGTAAAAGAAAAGGAGACATCACCAATATCTAGATAAATAGGATTTTTAAAGAACTCCTTGTTTTATGCTCCACTAGGCTACCTTCTTCTAGATCTTCTCACCCCCCTACTCTAAACCCATCTTGCTTAGAAAACCCAAGGCCCATACTGTGACTCTCAAAAGTCCTGGGTGATCTGTCCCAGCCACTTCCCTTGATACTCCCTCCCTGGCTCTGCTCAGCCACCTGGCCTCCTTGCCATTCTCTGCCTTAGGCCCTCTGCTTTTGCTGTCTTCTGTGTCTGGAAAGCTCTGAGCCCCTGGGTAGTAGCATGGCCTATGCCCTATCATTAATCAAGCTTCTCTTCAAATTTCTTCTGCTCAGAGTATCCTGCCTTGGCCACTCTTCCTTGAAGACCAGCACCTCCTGCACTCTCTAACCCTGCACTCTCTAAACCTGCACGTGTGGTCATTTAAATTTAAATTGCCCTGTTTTTATTGGACAGTCAGATACAGAATTTCCACCATTGTGAATGTTCTATGGGACAGAGCTGCTCTAACCCCTTACCCTGCCTTATTTTTATTTGTGGCACTCATCACTACATGAAGTTACATTTCTTTGTTTTGCTATCTGTCTTGCCTGGAGAAAGCAAGCTTCCTACCATCAGGGACTTTGTGTGTTTCATTCAGTCTCTTGACTTTTAGCTCCCAGCAGAGTTCCCAGCACATCACAGGTGTGGAAAAATACTTCCTGAATGAGCGATTGGATCTTTTGATTCCAGGAGAGAGCAGAATTGTTGAGGGAAGTCCCTCTCCTCCTTCTGCTCTTTCCAGTCCCCACTGCCTTCTGAGAAGGAATTCAGTTCCTGGCTTTGTTTCTCTTTGCGTTTCCCTCACGTAAGTTCCAGTGAAAGAGGCAGAACTGACCACATTTACTTTGGATGGTCATTACCACATTCACAGATGGTCCTTTTCAAGTCTGATGGTGCCTGTTTAATGCTGGGAAAACCATCTTCCAGAATGTCTTTGGCCATTGGATGGAAGAGAATGTCTCACTGTTATTTAAGAGCAGGAATTGCGTACAACAGTGTTATAACTGATTATGCTTCATAATGTGGACTATTTTGATGCTGCTTAGGCATCTGGTTTCCCCCAAAGAGCTATGAGATCCTGCTAACTACTTAGGGACGGGAATCTGGGAGCACTGCATTCCTCCTGAGCTTGACTGAAGACACTCTGAGTGCACTTTCCAGTTCTTCTTGCAAAGTTGCTCCTGTACAACTTTACCCGAGATGGGTCCAGGTCTATGGAAGGTTATGGAGAGGAAAAGTGAGCTAGGACTGTCAGCATGGTTCAGAGCCTTCCCTTTCTGATTTATCCTCAAGCAAGTCTAACCCTTACTTGCAGTGTATCCACTCTGCTCCACAAATGGAATTCAGTGAGTTGTCCCCATGAATGCTAATGTTTTACTGCAGGAGACAGCACGTTACTGACCCACCCAATGGATCTGACAGAAACTAGTTTGTGGCCAAGTATATATCATGGTTTTGAGAAAACTGTATGCAAATATAAAATAAATTTAGAATGTTTAAATGTATATATATATATATATATTTCTATATATAGGTATGTATCTTGTTCATTAAATAACTGTCATTGTAAGAAGAAAACATCTAAACTTTAGTGAGTTACATAAAAGAAAGCTTGAATAATAGGTATCTTTCTTAATGAGATGACTCTTTTAGTTCTGCAAGTAATGTATAAACTTAGTGAAATCCTAATGAAATTTTCCTTTGAAAAGTAGGTAAGCAATTCTGAAGTTTATTTGAAGGAAAAAGTAAATGAGAACAATCAATAAATACTTGGAGAAGATGAATCATGGAGGACACAGGCACTGAGATTAAAACATATAACAAAGTGATAAAAATTAAAGCTAACTGGTATAAAGGCAACAGTAGATAAACATATTAATAGAGAAGAATAAAAAAACTGAAGAGATACTAATACATATAGGAATTTTTTCTCTTATAAAATAGGCATTTTAACAGCTATTCCTGAGATATTTGGTTATTTTTTTAAAATACCTTCCTCAGGTAACAAAAAAGTTTCAGAACTAAATGTTAAACAATGAAACTAAAGTTAATTAGAACAAATATAGATGAATGTTTTGGAAGTTCAGGAGGGCCTTAATAAACTTACAACAAAGCAGAAATCATGAACGAAGAAACTTTTAAATAGACTATATAAAAATTGATTAATAGGTTTTCTTGGTGAAAAACACTGGTCACATAAGGTCACCTGAGAAACAATTTACAACATATATGACAAAATAGTTTATATCCTTCCTATGTGAAGAGCTCTTAAAATTCAACAAGAAAATGATCTTGTATTAATTTTCTGTGGCTGCCTAACAGTTGACCACAAACTGGATGACTTAAAATATAGAAATTTATTATCTCTCAGTTCTGGAGGCCAGACTCCCAAACAAAGATGTGAGCAGAGCTTCACTTTTTCTAAGGAGACTCCCTCCTTGCTCTTCTAGCTTCAGGGGACTCCAGGTGCTCCTTGGCTTGTGGCTATCTAATTTCTGCCTCCATCTTCACATGGTCTTCTCCTTTTGTCTATGTGTCTTCTCTCTTCTGTCTCTTATAAGGATGCTTGTTATTGGATTTAGGGCCCACCTGAATAATCTAGGATGATTTCATCTCACAATCCTTGACATTTCTGCATTGAGGTAGCAATTAATACCTTGCCAACCACAAAAAGCCCAGGACCAGATGTATTCACAGCTGAATTCTACCAGAGTTACAAAGAGGACCTGGTACCATTCCTTCTGAAACTATTCCAAACAAGAGAAAAAGGAGGACTCCTCCCTAACTCATTTTATGAGGCCAGCATCATTCTGATACAAAAACCTGGCAGAAGCACAAGAAAAGAAAAACTCAGGCCAATATCCCTGATGAACATCCATGCGAAAATCCTCAGTAAAATCCTAGCAAACTGAATCCAGCAACACATCAAAAAGCTTATCCACCACAATCAAGTTGGTTTCATCCCTGGGATGCAAGGCTGGTTCAACATACACAAATCAATAAATATAATCCATCATATAAAAAGAACCAATGACAAAAACCACATGATTATCTCAATAGATAGAGAAAAGGCCTTCAGTAAAATTCAACACCTCCTCATGCTAGGTATTGATGGAATGTTTCTCAGAATAAGAGTTGTTTATGACAGACCCACAGCCAATATCATACTGAATGGACAAAAGCTGGAAGCATTCCCTTTGAAAACAAGCACAAGACAAGGATGCTGTCTCTCACTACTTCTATTCAACATAGTATTGGAAGTTCTGGCCAGGGCAATCGGGCAAGAGAAAGAAAGAGTATTCAAATAGGAAGATAGGAAGTCAAATTGTCCCTGTTTGCAGGTGACATGATTGTATATTTTCTAAATATACATCATCTCAGCCCAAAATCTCTTTAAGCTGATAAGCAACTTCAGCAAAGTCTCAGGATAAAAAATCCATGTGCAAAAATCATAAGCATTCCTATATACCAATAACAGAGAGCCAAATCATGTGTGAAATTCCATTTACAATTGCTGCAAAGAGAATAAAATACCTGTGAATATAGCTTACAAAGGATATAAAGGACCTTTTCAAGGTCCTACAAACCACTGCTCAAGGAAATAAGAGAGGACACAAATGGAAAAACATTTCATCCTCATGAATGGGAAGAATCAATATGAAAATGGCCATACTCCTCAAAGTAATTTATAGATTCAATGCTGTCCCCATCAAACTACCATTGACATCTTCACAGAATTAGAAAAAAACTACTTTAAATTTTATATGGAACCAAAAAAAGAGCCCGTATAGCCAAGACAATCCTAAGCAAAAAGAACAAAGCTGGAGACATCACACTGCCTAACTTGAGACTATACTACAAGGCTACAATAACCAAAACAGCATGGTATTGGTAACAAAACAGATATATAGATTAATGGAACAAAACAGAGGCCTCAGAAATAACACCACACATCTACAACCATCTGATCTTTGACAAACCTTAAAAAAACAAGCAATGGGGAAAGGATTCCTTATTTAATAAATGGTGTTGGGAAAACTGGCTAGCCATATGCAGAAAGCTGAAATTAGATCCCTTCCTTACACCTTATACAGAAATTAACTCCAGATGGATTAAAGACTTAAATGTAAGACCTAACACCATAAAAACCCTAGAAGAAAACCTAGGCAATACCATTCAGGACATAGGCACGGGCAAAGACTTCATGACTAAAACACCAAAAGCATTGGCAACAAAAGCCAGAATTGACAAATCGGATCTAATTAAACTAAAGAGCTTATGCACAGCAAAAGAAATTATCATTAGAGTAAACCAGCAATTAACCGAATGGGAAAAAAATTTTGCAATCTACCCATCTGACAAAGGGCTAATATCCAGAACCTACAAGGAACTTAAACAAATTTACAAGAAAAAATCATCAAAAAGTGGGTGAAGGATATGAACAGACACTTCTCAAAAGAAGACACTTAGGCAGCCAACAAACATATGAAAAAAAGCTCATCACCACTGGTCATTAGAGAAATGCAAATCAAAACCACAATGAGATACCATCTCATGCCAGTTAGAATGGAGATCATTAAAAAGTCAGAAAACAGATGCTGGAGAGGATATGGAGAAATAGGAATGTTTTTACACTGGTAGGAGTGTAAATTAGTTCAACTATTGTGGAAGACGGTGTGGCAGTTCCTCAAGGATCTAAAAGCAGAAATACCATTTGACCCAGCAATCACATTACTGGGTATATACCCAAAGGATTATAAAGCATTCTACTATAAAGACACATGCACATGTGTTTTTTGCAACACTATTCACAATAGCGAAGACTTGAAACCAACCTAAATGCCCATTAATGATAGACTGGATAAAGAAAATGTGGCATATATACACCATGGAATACTGTGCAGCCACAAAAATGGATGAGTTCATGTCCTTTGCAGGGACATGAATGAAGCTGAAAACCATCATTCTCAGCAAACTAATACAGGGACAGAAAACCAAACACCATATAATCTCACACATAAATGGGAGCTGAACAATGAGCACACATGGACACAGGGAAGAGAACATCACACACCAGGGCCTGTTGGGGGCTGGAGGGCTAAGGGAGGTATAGCATTAGGAGAAATACCTAATGTAGATGAGTTGATGGGTGCAGCAAACCACCATGGCACATATATACCTATATAACAAACCTGCATATTCTGCACATGTATCACAGAACTTATAATTTAAAAAAAGGATTCATTTATATTATAGCATGTTTCAGAATTTCTTTCCTTTTTAAGGCTGAATTCTGTTGTATGTGTATACCACATTTTGCCTATCCATTCATTGGTCAGTGGACCAATGGGTTGCTTCCATGATTGAGCTACTGTGAATAACAGTGTTAGGATCATAGACATATAAATATCTTTTCCAGAATCTGCTTCAATTTTTTGTGTGTATACCCAGAAGTGGAATTGCTAGATCTTATGGTCATTCTATTTTTATGTTTTTAGGAACTGCCACACCATTTTTCACAGAGGCTGTAGCATTGGTATTCCCATCAACAGTGCATGGTGGCTCCACATCCCCGCCAACACTTGTTATTTTGTTTGTTTGGTTGATTTTTGCTAGTAGCCATCCAAATTGTATGAGCTGGTCCAGTTCTGTTTTAAATAAGCCTGCTTTGGTTTTATAGTCTGAAAGAAAGATTCTGTACTAAATTGAATTCAATTATTTCTTCAAAGAAGAATACTGCCCACTTTGACTCCCTTAAAGATATTTCCGGGACATTCAGAAAAGTTTATATATGCAAACAGGTTTGTCATTTGTGTGAGGCCTTTAGATTTCACTGCTCTGGGGTTTTTTGAGATTTGGACAACTGCTGAGGTCAAGTTTACCCTGGTTTAGGAGATCTATTCTTCACAGAGCAAATTAACTGTGTCAAAATTGCATAAAAATGAATGTTAATGTACTTAAACCTTCCAGGCTCTTCGAATAACTTATTACTTTTAAAATATATAGATATGCTAAATACTTTCTATTTTTAAAGCAAGTCTGTGTAAAACTCATAAGCAATCACATTTGGAAAACTTCATTTCAGTTTTTGATAGACTTAAAAGAAAAACCATATTTTATTTTAGAAATATTATTTTAATGTAGATTTTCTGCCTTTTATCCTGCTTCCTTCGATTAATTCTAATTAGTTTTATGGTATTTTATAATAGAGACATTAGAATTTAAAGAATTTTAGTGTTCATCTTAATACAGTATTTCCATAAAGTGTGTAATGAGAACTGCTCACTGGTGTCATGTTGAGGGCAGGGAATTCTGTTATTAGGAAAGTTCGGGAATGGATGGGTAACAAATTAAACAGCATTCTTTATAACTCATGCTTCACATGAAGTGTGAGACAGAAACTTCCAATATTTATATGACCATCAAACCTTGTCCTCTCAGAACTTATAGGACCACATGTTGCATATTGCACTTTGGGGAACTGCCGATCCAGACAACTGCCTGGTAAAGAAAGTGGGGATATCCAGAATTTACAAAGAACTCAAACAGATTTACAGGAAAAAAACAAACAAGCCCATTCAAAAATGGGCAAAGGATATGAACAGACACTTTACTAAAGAAGACATACATGAGGCCAACAAACATGAAAAAATGCTCATCATCACTGGTCATCAGAGAGATGCAAATCAAAACCACATTGAGATACCATCTCACACCAGTTAGAATGGCGATCATTAAAAAATCTGGAGACAACAGATGCTGGAGAGGTTGTGGAGAAAAAGGAACACTTTTACACTATTGGTGGGAGTGTAAATTAGTTCAACCATTGTGGAAGACAGTGTGGCGATTCCTCAAGGCCTTAGAAATAGAAATTCCATTTGACCCAGCAATCCCATTACTGGGTATATATCCAAAGGACTATAAATTGTTCTACTATAAGGACATATGCACACGAATGTTCATTGCAGCACTGTTTACAATAGCAAAGACCTGGAACCAACCCAAATGCCCATTGATGATAGACTGGATTGGGAAAATGTGGCACATATACACCATGGAATATTATGCAGCAATCAGAAATGATGAGTTCGTGTTGTTTGTAGGGACATGGATGAATCTGGAGAACATCATTCTCAGCAAACTGACACAAGAACAGAAAATGAAATACCGCATATTCTCACTCATAGGCGGGTGATGATAAATGAGAACACATGGACACAGGGAGGGGGGTACTAAACACTGGGGTCTATTGTGGGGAAAAGGGGAGGGCCAGCGGCGGGGGGAGCTTGGGAGGGATAGCCTGGGGAGAAATGCCAAATGTGGGTGAAGGGGAGAAAGGAAGCAAAATACACTGCCATGTGTGTACCTATGCAACTGTCTTGCATGTTCTGCACATGTACCCCAAAACCTAAAATGCAATAAAAAATTAAAAAAAAAAAAGAAAAAAGAAAAGGTAACTCCATAGGAAAGATAACTCCATAGTGAAAGGAAATATTCAGGCAGTTCCGGAAAAGGAACAAGAAACAGGAAATCAACATATGAAAATGTACTTCTTCTTGCTCGTTGTTTAAAAATCCAAATTCAACTGTGATAAGATAGAAATTTTCACTTCCAGTTGGCACCGATTTCTTTGTTTTTAAGACAGAGTCTCACTCAGTTGCCCAGTCTGGAATGCAGTGGCCTGCGATCTTGGCTCACTGCAACCTCCATTTCCCGGGTTTGAACAATTCTCCTATCTCAGCCTCCTGAGAAGCTGTGGCTACAGTTACCCCCATCACGCCCAGCTAATTTTTATATTTTTAGTAAAAACAGGGTTTCACTATGTTGGCCAGGATGGTCTCAAACTCCTGACCTCAGGTGATCCACCCACCTGGGCCTCCCAAGGTGCTGGGATTACAGGTGTGAGCCACCTCATCCAGCCAGATTTTTTAAAGACATAAAACTAGGATAAGATATGAGGAAACAATCATTCTCATACATTGTTCATAAGTGTATTAACTGATATAATGTTATGTGTTGGCAATCTTGTAATATTTATTAAAATTTAACCCCAATTTTACTTATACTAAAGTAACCTATAGAAGACATTCCCCTAAGTACACAAAGACAAATGTACATGAATTTGTAACACTGGAAACAAACCTCTGGAAAGAATTTGGTAGATCTACATGTATTTTCGCAGAAAGTGATCCAAGATACAGCAACACGTAAAAAGAGCAAGTTATAAAAATGATTTAGAAAATGATTCAGTTTTTGTTACATGCAGAGGAAAAAAAAATCTAGTGTCATATATACTAAAATATAAATAGTAGCTATTTCTGGGGGTTGGCATTTTGGAGTAACTTCCATTTCTATCTCATGTATTTCTGTAATATTTGATCATATACTAAGGGTAAAATAAAAACAATTTTACAAAAAAAAAAAAAGAAAGTGGGGAAGCTAAGAGTTGGCCCCTTATGGGGCTTGAGTCCTCATTTAATAACATTGCTTTAAGGCCAGGTATGGTGGCTCATACCAGTAATCCCAGCACATTGGGAGGCTGAGGTAGGAGGACTGCTTGAGTACAAGAGGTCTAGACCAGCCTGAGAAACATAGAAAGACCTGGCTATTATTAGCCAGGCATGATGGTGCATACCTGTAGTCGCAGCTACTCAGGAGGCTGAGGTGGGAGGATCGCTTGAGCCTGGGAAGTTGAAGCCGCAGTGATTTATGATCACACCACAGCACTCCAGCCTGGGTGAAATAGTGAGGTCCTGTCTCAAAAAAAATAACCAAAAAACCCAATAACATTACTTTATGGTGTTTTATTTTATTAGGTTCCTGTTTTCAGGAAACTTACATATATTGATGAGCATAATGGAAAACAAGATTGAATGCCAGGAGGAAACCAGCTACACTTAGCTTGCAAGATATAATTAGGCTAAGCAATAAAGAAAGGAAATCTTTTCACAAAGGAGGTGGTTTTTGAACTGCACCTTAAAGAATGAGAATGTCTGCATACAGGTATTTTAGAGGGTTGGAGGGGAAGAGGCATCTTTAAATAATAAACACTTAACGTCAGAGATTTGGACAGGCTGGAATGATGGTTCAGTTTCTATTTCTTCATCTCAAAAATGTGCTCAGTGTGGAAAGCTTCATGGAAAGTTCTGCACTCAACCCAACCCCACTCCAGAAGGAGTCCTGTGTAGCCCAGCATGCCTGACTTGGGAGGGAGGTGCCTCATCAGGGATAAAGTTGGGCACAGTTGTTCAGTCAGCTGGCAGTTGTTCACCATATGTCTTCTGTGTTGAATGTCCCCTTTAGTTCCAAGCTTAAGAGGGGAAGAGGGCTGTTATGAGCCCCTCTGCCCAATCCCAGCACACTATGTATCTGCAAGAACTTTAGAAGATCACGAGTCTGCTGGCATGGGGGCTGCCTTCTATACACCTGTGCTGTTTCAGATCCCTATTTCCATAACAGGCTCCTATTTCCACCAAAACTAGCAGATGTAGTGGGTATGTGGTTGGGCTCTGACGTAGCATTGCATAGGTTTGCATTGTTACAGGGCAGGTTTCAGTTTTCTTATCTGTGAAGTGGGAATTTTAAAAGTACCTCCCCCATACAATGTTTGTGAGCGTTACTGTGTGATAATGCATCTGCAGTGCTAGGCACATGGCTGACAGAATAACGGATTAACCATTATTGTTGCTATCATTACTGTCTCAGCACACAATGGCTTTAAAGCTGCATAAATACAGTTGTTAAAAGAATGGAGTCTCCCACATCCAGAAGATTCTAGAACATTTTGGGGAGGAGGAGCTATCCGTGATCTTTTGATTGATGGTGGTGATGAGGAGTAAGGCAAAGGAAAGATGGAATGTTTGCGTGGTGTGAGAAAACACTGAGAGAAATATCCGTGTGTGTGGGTTGTGTAGGGTGGGAACTTGAGTAGGAAAGTTTTAAAATAGTATGTACTGGTATTGGATATGTGTGTTTGTCATGAACCATCAAAGGAGCAAAAAGGAAACAAAAACTGTGTTTTACCAGAATAATGCTCATATGTATAATTATTCTTTATATTTTACATATTTGTGCAAAATATCACACATGTGATATCAGATTCACTTTGCTGTGAACATTATTTAACAGCCACTTCTATAAATGCAGTTTTTAATCAACTATGTCTCCTGTAGCTTAGCATGATGAGTATACCATCTAAACAAGTATTTATCAAGTGCTTATTACAGGAGATACTGTTAATGTCCTGGGTCCCTGGACCCTTTTCATCATCTCTGTGCTCTCCCCACCTGGCTTCAGTGTGCCTTTGCTTTACTTGGCCAGCACCTGTAGCTCTTCAGAGGACTGCCCTCAGGCTACTGGAACTGCCTTGCCTTTTGGTGCAGAGAACAGGAAGCTCCGATATTCCACCATTGCCCTCAGGAGCCCTCAACCAACAATTGGCATGGAGTTATGAAAGCTCAGCACCTTTGCCCTGGGTAGGGAAAATTTTGAGGCATAATTTATACTCCAGAGTTTCTGAAGCTTGCTCCATGGCCCAATACCTAAAATTGCAGCCCTGCTTCCATCGCCCCCTCCCCGCCCTGCTCCCTGACTCCCTTACTCTTTGATAAATGTTTTGCAGCTGACTCCTTATGGTTAGGTCTGTTCCTGGGGAAACTGAATTGAAACCACTGAATATATGTCAGATTCTGTCCTAAAACTGGTGTAAACAACTCATTTAATGCTCAGGACACTGGAAGGTGGTTATGATTCCCCTTATTTCATGGAGAAGGAAATTGACTTGAGTAAACGAGAAGCATCATGTACTTAATCAGAGGTTGTTAGAGTTTCATTGCTTTGCCTGCTTTCCTGCCGTCCTGGACCACTGATGTCTTATTTAACTGGCTTATATTATCGTTTGAAGTACAGCCACCATCCTAGGGTAGTTTATTGGAACAAACAAGACCACATTTTAAAATTATTACTCATGTAAAGCTCATCGTTGATGAAAGGTCTCACAACAATTCTCTTTACTTCAGAATGTAAAAGACAATTTAGAGAAGAAGTTATAAAACCATTTTAGGGTAGGGAGAAAGAGTTACTGGAATACTGGAATGACTAGGAAGAAGGCCACTGCATTTAATAAGACCTCAGGGAGACCACTGTGTGAGGCAGATGAAGATAAGGGGTAAGGCTTTGGGGTCAGACACATCTGAGCTTTAATCTGGCCTCTCCTCTAACAAGCTTTGTGACTTTTAGCTAGTTATTTAATCTCTCTGAGCCTTAACTTTTCATCTGTAAAATGGAGGACTATAATGTCTATTTTGTAGGATTGAAGTAAAGATTAAATAAAAGAATAAAAGGACATACAGGAAGTTTTGAGCACAATGCCTCACATATCGTAAGCACCAAATGGAGGTGGTTTGTTTTGTTTTGCTTTTCATTGAAATGAAGTCCGGCACATATTGTGTGGCATAACTCTGTAATGTATTCAAGAAACAAAAGTAAACACGGATGATGCTATAAACAGCTGCTCACGGACCTTCTTATAGGCCACACCTGGTATGTAGGCCCCACCCTTGAGAATTGCTGCTTTATTTCAGGCATGGCCTTCCCATGTAGATATCAATCTGCCATTTTCCTGGCAATATCTAGAATGAGCCAAGCTTTTTACATTTTTCCATTTACCAGAGGGTGGTAATAGCCATAGAATTATAACTCTGCCCCTGAATAATCTGTCCCCTAGCCAAACATCTTGCACATACCCCAGGATGGCTTTATAAGGATAGTACAAACTTGGAGTTTCGGTTTAACTCTGTATTTTGAATTTATTGTATATTCACATGCAGTTGTAAGTAATAATTCAGAGAGACCCCCATACCCTTCACCAGCTTACCCCAGTGGCAATATCTACAAACATCTCATTTTAAAGAGAATTTTTGAATAAGTATTCATATTTCTCATCTATGAAAGAGCACAGAAGAATCTCATTTGCTTTAGTATGACTACAAACTAAAAGTCTCTTCCCCCAAAAAACTTACCTGAGCTTCGATTTGGGGGATGAGAAATCTTGAGATACAAAAAGAGAACTTATATGTGCACATGCTTTGTTTTGCCCCAGAATTAAAACTAAGATCTCTACAAGGATGTTTTCAAACTTGAAATGTTTAATTGTAAAATTCTTATTTTATGTCTCATTGCTCAAGTGCTTAGATTACTCAGGGGGTTAGAATTATCCACTTTTCCAGTAATAACTGTGACAGTTAAGACATCATACCTCTTGCCTCTAACAGACGTAGCTCCTATATGAGGACCTGTTTAGGGAGGAAAGCCCTGTAAAGCATGTGGTACAGATACCTGTGGCTGAGAATAAAAGCAGAAAAGCCAAATGCAGTCAGTTGATGTACATTTCCTTAGAAACAGCTATGGCAGAGGCTTTCCATTATGAAACGCACTGGGGTAGTGCCATAGGGTCATTCTGACTCTGCTTTCAACTCAGAGGTCTTTGGAGCTCACTTAATGGTGTTTCTGGGGCTGATTATGTACAGGAAGCAGCTGTGTACAGTGTCTGATATGATCATCTGTTCTATGGATATGATGGTGGTTTATTTTATTTATTGTGTGAAATATTCTGATTTTACTGTTAATTTTTAAAGTAGGAAATGTCTCTCAATTTCCAGCTTCATCATCGTCCTCCCTGCCCCTTTTCCCTGACTTCTTGAGTTTCTGAGCATCCCATCCTCAGCCTCTTTTCTCACCACCTTCCCATCTTTTCTTACTGTTCTCATGGATTCTCCCATCTCACTCTTCTTCCCTTTCTCTTCCTCTCAGTTCTCCAAAAATAAATAAAATAAAAAAGAGGGATAACAAACAGAAAAATAATTTACTAAAACATTTGTCTGGTTAAAAACCTTGCAATCATATGTTTATTTTAATTTCTTTTATCATCCTCCAAAATGCATGCCTGTGAGAGCTGTACTTCTGTTTGCCTGCTGGGCATTTGTAGGTATTCAGTAGGAATGAAGCATGGTCCATTTATAAACAAACATCTGTTTGTCTTTATTTCTGGGTTTGATTGTGCCATTTGGATGAGTAGTTAAATGTATGTTAGTAATTGCCACTTTAAATATTTTAAACTAGGTACAAAAAGAGAAGGTAGAAATGATGATTACATAAATCAGTGTTTGGAATGCTGCCATAGCATAAGGCTTGAAGAGTTAATGATGGGGGAGAAAGACTCTTTGAACTTCTATATCATCCCTGTACAAGGATGAACCTGACAATGGCTCACATGAGCCACCAGAAGAGACAGCTGAGTGGACAAATAGAATATAAGTTACCATGAGGTCAGCCCGAATTGAAGGAACCAAGGCATAGGGGTGCTGTCAGTGAAAAAGAAAACCAAATGACAGGTCATGGAAGGCTTCAGACTTTACTACCAAAAAAGCAGCTAAGCAGAGTGGCAGTAGGAGGAGGTGAGAAGGAGGAAGAGAAAGTATGTGTGTGTAGTGGGTATCCAGAGATAAAGAAAATAGAAGTGGGGTTGTGACAGTGCATCACATGGAGCTTACCTTTTCCTGATGGCCTGGGGCTAGTTTCTGAAAGGGCAGACTCCTCCCACTAAACAAGCCATATGTTTTAATTCAATATCAAATGTATCTGTAAAATCATTTGATGAACTCTGCCAATCCTATGGATATGACACTATGCTAGGGGAATATATTCATTGTCAGTTCGGCATGGCATGGGAGTCTCTGTTATCATTTGCTGGAAGGAAACACAATGTAAGTAGGGGGAAATGCAATCTTACAAATATAGCTGCGGTTTGATAACAATTGTATTTGGGGCTGCTTGCTTTTCAATGTGATGAAATAGGCCCAGTAGGATTCTTCTAATACTCTGGTTTTGCCTTTGCAATATTTGTATGTGTCTCTGAGCAATATTATTTTTCTCGATTAAGGTATATGCTTGTAGCACTTTCAGAATGTGCTGGATGTACTTTTAAAGATGCAAGATGCTCTGTTTTATTCTCAGGGGAATTTCTGTGTACTATTACCCTGGGGGTAGAATTCCTTAACATAAAACAATAATAATAGCAGCGAAAACCCTAAATACTCCAAGTGTGCTGCTCACACTTAAGCAGAGAAGCAGCATAAGGTGTACACGTGTACAATGAGATTAAAAAAAGAAAAAACTAATTCTGTGTGGTAGTTTGTGGGGCATTGAAAAGAGGTCAAGAAATAGATGGTAAAAAAAGATATGGAAAGGAGTAATAACCATCTCCTGTTTCTTCTTTCACAGTTCTGTTTTGAACCCAAAGTGGATGATGACATCAGAGCTGAACCACTGAACAAAGGCTGTGAAAAATTCCCATCTTCTAATTGACCATCAGTTGAGATAAGATGGAAGACTCTTACAAGGATAGGACTTCACTGATGAAGGGTGCCAAGGACATTGCCAGAGAGGTGAAGAAGCAAACAGTAAAGAAGGTGAATCAAGCTGTGGACCGAGCCCAGGATGAATACACCCAGAGGTCCTACAGTCGGTTCCAAGATGAGGAAGACGATGATGACTACTACCCGGCTGGAGAAACCTATGATGGGGAGGCCAACGATGATGAAGGCTCAAGTGAAGCCACTGAGGGGCATGATGAATATGATGAGATCTATGAGGGGGAGTATCAGGGCATCCCCAGTATGAACCAAGCCAAGGACAGCATCGTGTCAGTGGGGCAGCCCAAGGGAGATGAGTACAAGGACCGGCGGGAGCTGGAATCCGAAAGGAGAGCTGACGAGGAAGAGCTAGCCCAGCAGTATGAGCTGATAATCCAAGAATGTGGTCATGGTCGTTTTCAGTGGGCCCTTTTCTTCGTCCTGGGCATGGCTCTTATGGCAGATGGTGTAGAGGTGTTTGTCGTTGGCTTCGTGTTACCCAGTGCTGAGACAGACCTCTGCATCCCAAATTCAGGATCTGGATGGCTAGGTGAGTGTGTGGTGTCATTGAGACCAACTCTGAAACTGACTTATTTGTTAAGCACAATTAGCAACATAGAGAATAAATACTTTTCATCTAGAGCATTGCATTTTTTTCTAACAAATTTTTTATTACAAAAAGATTTAAGCATATGAAAGAATCAAAATATTTGTACAGTGAACACCTGTGTATACCTACTACCTAGATTCTCTAGTTAATATTTACTATATTTTCTTAATCATCTATCCATTCAATTTATTTTTATGCATTTCAAAGTAAGTTAGAGTGTGTTTTAACTTGTATTTTTATCATTGTTGCATTGGTTTCTCCTTTATTAAGTTCTGAAGCTATTCCCTTGGAAGTTAATAATGCTGTTATATTCAACACAGCATTATTTCTAAATACAGAGATTAGTTCTATGAAACTCTGACAAATATGATTTCAAATTTTATGTGAATACAGTAGTTTCAATATTTTAGGACCCTGACAACTTTAATTTTTTTCTATTATCTATGTGTATGTTTGCTTAGATTTTCAATCAGCCTTATTCATACAATTTTCTATAGTTGATTTTTTAATCTTTTTCAAGGTGTGTAACTTTGTGCCCAAACTAGAAAAACTTCATTTCTTTACATGTTTTAAATCATATAAATATTTAAATTATGTGTGTTAAAAATAATATGACCTCTCTGTAAAATATCTATACAGAAGATTTGATTTTTGTTTTGAAGTTACGATGCACTCAGGTTCATATTTTTACAAAGCTGTAGTTAGCCCTCTGAGTTTGTGCAAGGGAAAATAAGTAGGCAAGAAGCATGCATGCAGTGAAATATCCCCCCAGCAGTTTAAGGATCCACTGCAAACACTTGGTATAGAAAATTTCCAAACTGCTCTTGCAAATCCTGCCTCAGAAAACATGCTTATGTGTCTATTAAATCTATGTGTTTCAGAGTCTATGAAAGAAAGTAAAAATACTTAGTATCTATGTTTCCATGGGACTTCCTTAAACTAAAGCTTCAAAAACAAAAGTATACAATTCTTTTTGTGGAAATCTAGTAACTTTGTTAAGTAGTGTTACTATCATTGATGCTGAGAAATTTTCTGGGTGATTAAAATTAAATGCCATATCCTAACTTGCTCTATGACAACACAGGAGAGACAATCATGGGTGAGAAAACGATATACATCTTTTTATTCCTTTAATGCTCGTTTCTTTTATATGAGGCACTCCTAGTATTTGTTTCTTTACGCTTAGCTAAAAGAAATGGATCCATGAAAGTAGATTGTGTAGGTTGAAGGGGTGGGAGTCAGGAGCATATTTTGCATATTTTGCTGGTACACTCATTTGTGTGTTCCACTCAAACGCAGATATCACCATGCTTCAGAGAAGGGTCCTTGGTCATTCATCAAATTGACCATCTCAGCAGATCAGTTTTGCATCTAGCTCTGTATTTCACTTTTGTTTTTTTCTTTTGGTGAGCAAGTATATCCAACTGTAAGCCTAGACATCAAAATATGTATTGAGATTTTGCTAAAGGAATATATCAGCAGAATGTATAAAGAAGATAGATCCTTAGAAATATATCCTCACGAATATTTAATAATTGCCAGCTTACATTTAGAATAAAAAATAAAAATATTTTAATGTTATGATCCTACCATTTAAACTGGGAACACTACAGAAAAATCTAAGCCCAACTTGCCTGTGTGCCTTTATCTTCTTGGTGCTGTGTGAAGGCACAGTATGACATATGGTTATCTTATCAAACTACCCTCTAAACCCAGAAACCCTGGTGATGTTACCCATCCCCAGGTGGCATTTAGAAGTGTAGATAATGCTGCAGCACAATTGGAGCCCAGATATTCTCATCTGTCCATAAATGCTGCCTGCTTTAGTGAATGAAAAATGTGTCCCCAGGAGTGTATAGTTTCACTCAATGTTGTGAGTCCCCAACAGGAGCATTTTAATGGTTTCATAACTGTGCCTTCCAGACTCACATTTCAATTATTTTGCCATTGTAATTTCATTCATAATTGCATTCTTACAGAGTCTTTTTAGACAAGCATTGAAATTGTTTTGCCATTTTCATTTCATCAAATAATAGCTTTGTAATATAATTACCACACTAAGTCATAGCAATAGGATCAAAATATAAGAAAGCAGGATGCATGACCCATGTTTGGTGGCATTTTGAGAATATAGATTTGCAAAATACTTTCTCATTTGCTACTAAGCATTGTGTCATTTTCCTCAAGGAAGACCAGGAACAAAAATATGGCCTAATTTATGTTTTAATTATTTGGGAGATTGAGCCCCTCTTTGTGTTTGCTAAAAGATTGACTTAAAGGTAGCTAAGGGCATACAGTGTGTGCGTGTGTCTCTGTGTATGGTCTGTGTGTATATATAACACTGTTAATTGGGCCAGAAGAAGTTAGAGTAAATATTTAATAATCTAATAATCTGCTCTTTGGAAGAACAAGGGCAGTCACTTTAAGATAATCTGTTCTCTATTGCTAATGTCTATTTATTAAAAACTTATTGCGTGTAAGGCACAGTATTTTCACAAGAATAATAGGACAAAAAAAGAGAGAGAGACAAGGTTTCTCTATCCAAGGAAATTACAGTCTAATATGGAGAAATCACAAATGGGTAGATTGCCAGTGTAGATACCCAGTATCAGTAGCCGTAAGACAAGTGTAAATAAAGAGACTTCGAGCAGGGAGAACATGTTACAGGGTAAGGTCCTGTCTAAAGCGGTGGAGAGAAGGAATGGATTTCAGAGCTGCTCCAGAGGTAGAGTCAGCAAAGATTTGCTCACTGATCAGTTTGGAGTGGGGAGGAGGGGACAATTAATGAAATAATGGCAGTTCATTCAATTAAGTCAGGCAGAGTATAGATTTTAGCAGGAGAGAGAAAGATGAAAATGTTTGGTTTGAGACCCTCTCATTCTGAGGTCCTTGGGGACAATCGTAGAGGAATGCCAATGGGCTAGTCCCCACATGAGCTGAAATGCCCAGAGATTTGGAAGCCATCTTGTTTAAGACAACACTGCCAATGACCTTAACCAGGGAGAGAATGGTTTCCTGATGAATACTATTTATGGAGCTGGGGTGGAGGAGGAATCATTAGGAGGCAAAGGAACAGCCAGAGAAAGAGGAGCAGTCAGAATAAAGGGAGGTCTGGAAGTTGGTGGAAGTAGGAAGAGATGTATAGCTTTCAGGTGCCGCAGTCTCGAAGTAGAGGCTAAAACCCCTCAGCCTCTCAATCTCTCAGACCTGGCAATTAAGAGTTGTTGGCTGCTGCAAACAGCTCTTAAGACCTACACAACTGTCTTGCATGCTCTGCTCATGTACCCCAAAACCTATAATCCAATAAAAAATTAAAAAAAAAAAAGATGAACACAGTAAGCACAGTAAACACAATGAGCCAGACTAGGAAGGTTTTAAGCCTTTGTATTAAGTGAAGTGAAAATGTGTCCTCCGGATTCCCAGCCCCTGGTCACCAGGCAGGGTTTTCCAGGACATCAGGCATTCTTCCCTCCCATTTGCTGTGGCTAGAGTGGATGCTGTGGAAGTGAGCCCTCTCAGGCCACAGCTGACTTAGCTTTTTGTCCAGTGGTTGTTGAGGGGGTAGGGTTGGTTCTAAGATTACCCATAGGCAGGAAGGATGTGCAACCATTTTCAGCTCAGCCCTACTCTGACTCTAGCCCATTAGAGCAGAACAAACAGCGTGCTGGCGCCTCTTCCCTTGCATCAGAGAGGTTGGCCTCCCGCTCACTGGCTTATTTCCTTCTAAGACCCACCCAGTGAAGCAGAAAAATTAATAATTATTGGTTCAACTGCTTTATTGCTGAGGGTTATAAAGATGAGTGATATTTAGGAACTAAAATATTATCACAGCCAGGTGTTGACGAATATAAAATAGATGAAAGGCATCATATACTAACCCAAAATGTACTTTTAATAACTAAACCTGAACTAATTAATAGTGAAGCATCCTGTCTTTCTTTTATCCTTTTCAGAGCAAATATCAACTGCTACCCCTAACTCCCATATGTGTTGGTAGTTTTCAGGACAGGAGTTTTAGTAGCATAAGCAAGACAGGGCCAAATTGCTTTGGGAAGAATCGTGAATGTTGTTGAGAAAAGTGGAGGTAGCAGGAACGTTTCATTTGCTGAGCATTAATCGAGTACCAGCTCTGAGGCAGGCACCCAACAAGGTAATTAAGAAGATATTCTGATTAGTGTGTTGTGATCTTTTCATTCAGGAACTTTTTGTTTTGCAATGTGACAAATACACTTGTGATAAATGTTAGTGCTTTATGTGGTTTTTTTTTTCTATGACAGAGGTACTGAATAAAATGCTGTAGGATTGCCAAGGAGGGAATGACTAAGTTTGCCTTTGGGAACCGATGAAAACCCATCTAGGAACTGACATTTAAACAGGGTTTTGAACCATGGTGCATGTATACCTGTGTAACAAACCTGCGTGTTCTGCACATGTATCTCAGAGCTTAAAATTTAAAAATAAATAAATAAATAGTATAAACAGGGTTTTGAGAACTGAGTAAGAATTTACCAGGCAGATAAGAGGAAGAATGGCACTTCAGGAAGATGTTATAATTGCCCAGTAGCCTGGGCTTGGTAGGCAATTATGTGAACTTACGTGTGGCAAAGGTAGAAGTGTTGGAGCTGACAAGTCACGCTGTGGATATACTGTGAAAGACCTTAATGCCAAGACAGGGGTTGGATTTTATCATTAAATCATTAGACCTGTGTTTTAGAAAGCTGCCTCTGGCAGCAGTATGGAGAGAGAATTAGATGGGAGAGAGACTTAAAATGTCAAATGAGCATGGACTTTAAGCCACTTATTTGTGTGACCATTTGCAAGTAATTTAAATTTCTCTGTGCCTCAGTTTTCATATCTGCACATTGGCAATAAGAATACCCAATTAGATTGGGAGGATTAAATGTGATAATGTATTTATAGCTCTTAGCAAAGCATTGACTGTATAGAAAATGCTAATGAATGATAGCTGCTATAATAATTAATAGAATTGTGAATATCAGGAGGCCCAGGTAAAACATGACAAAATCCCAAACTGTATCAGTTAATAGGGTGAGAGAGACATCAGAATTGGAAGCATTTCTGGAAGAGAAATGGAAAAATTTTATGAACGAGAAAGATAAGTAGGTAGGTGAGGTTGATAGCCACAGGATTAGCCAGGTACATGGGAGGCAGAGCAGATGGATAGGCTAATGAAGTCTATTTTGGAGGGTGTTAGTCTGCCAGGTAAACTGAAAAGGGAGGTTTAACCAGAGAACACAGCTAAACAGGAGGCAGACAATGACTCATGAAGAGAGCAGGCAGCTTAGCAAGGGATTAGAGAGTCTTCTGGCCCCAAAATAACTAACCAGAAGTAAATTTCTCTGTATGACACTTTCAGATTTTGTAATTAAAAAATATATATTCTTAATACAGTCCTCTTTAAAGCTCCCCTTTCTCTTTAGAACCAGTGGACATATTTAAAATTTGGTCTATATGCTCCTCCAGACAAGCTAATTAGAGGCGCTTGTTCTATGGAGTCCTCTTTGGAGCTGCAGTGGGAGTGGGGAGGAGTGGTGACGGACCCCTTCTGGCATCCCTTCCCTCTGCTTCATCAGAGCAGGCTCAGATTCACCATTTATGTGTGTAAAGGATTCCATAGCGAAACAACAAAATATTTTAACATCTTATCTGTAATATCAGTGACTTCAGTGGTCACACTGATGTTACAGGTTCGGTGTTTGATGAAGTAATGTTATGAAGTAGCCACGATGTGTGGGGGCATGGCCTAAGGCCCTGAAAGAAAGATTGAGATTAAAAAGATTTGGCTTCTATTACCAGGGGGAATCATGGTATTTCTCAGCTGTTGGTTCCTTAGTGACTTAGGCAAACCCTGTCATTTTAAAGATGAAGATAGGAGACCTAGAGAGTTCAATTGACTTGTCCTATCTGTAGCTGGATATTAGCTGAGGCAGACTCTGGAACACATATACCAACTCTTAATCCTGTGTTCCTTTCCAGTTCCCTAACATTTTCAGTTAAAGCCCTTTTAATGGGGATACCCCCGAGAAGAACACGAGGCTCTCCATTCCTGGTGAAAATACACCACTCTGGTATGTCAAGCAAGATAAAGGGGATCTGGAAATTCACTTTTTGCTTGTGAAGTCAGACTGAGTAGTCACCTGTTGAACTTGTACATTTTCTCTGCTTTTCAAAAACCTTAACAGCAGATATTACCTATTTTTTTTGTAATTATAAACTATACATAATGGCAAATATATGGTCACAAATGAGAAATTTGGTTGCCTTGGAGAATTAACCTATAAAATTAGCCCATAGTCATCTTAAAGAGGCAGAGTAGCAGAAAAAATAAAGAAAGAGAATGTAAGCCTCACGGGAAGCAGGGATTTTGTCCGTTGTTCCCTGCTGTATCCTCCTGCCCAGACCAGTGGGTGGTACATAATAGGATCTCCACAAATATTTGTTGAATGAATGAATAACAAGTGTCTGAGATCTTTAACACTTTGAAAACTAACTGAAGATATGAACGTATCTAAAGTAAAATGTATTATTTTGAATTGAAACTCAGTAGAGGAAGAATACCAAAGAGAAGGTCATACATGCAGATGTCAGCAGTGCCCTTCCAAACAGTGCTCAGGGTTGAGGTGCCCTGACCTAAAGCTTTAGCCTATCTATTTTGGGGCCACATATATTCCTACTGTAGGGAAAGATGCATTAGGCATCCTTGGCCTGGAATTAGTGAAGACATGGCTTCTGCAGCAAAGACCTCTCATTCTCATTCCATGTTCCAGAGCAACTTGAGGATTGCAGATTCAGCTTTCTCTCGAGCTTGCCCATCAGAAATATGCTGGCCAAAGAATGCCAGTTTTCTTGGGAGTTCTGTTTCTTATTTTAATTGGCCAATTGGCATTCTGTTTTTTTCTGTCAGTAGTGGTGAGGTTGGCCATTGGGAGTCTGTTTCTAAGAGAGAGCTGTCCTTAGTGTGCTGACATGTTGGGTTTCTGAGCATACAAGACCAGGTCCAAACCAGTCTTGCATCCTAGGAGGCCTACTTTGGTGTTCACCTAGGTTTCCTGGAAAAATATTCCATCTTCATAGATACTATAAAATTTATTTTTTCTGTTACTCAGCCTCTTTAAGATGGCTTTGCACTATGGACTAATTTTATAGGTTAAAATAGATAGAGCATGTTTTCAACCTCTCTTTCTATAGTTGTTTGTTTGTTTGTTTTGAGATGGAGTCTCACTCTGTCACCTAAGATGGAGTGCAGTGGCACAATCTTGGCTCACTGCAACCTCCACCTCTTTGGTTCAAGTGATTCTCCTGCCTCAGCCTCCCAAGTAGCTGAGACTACAGGCACACACCATCACACCTGGCTAATTTATATATTTTTAGTAGAGATGGGGTTTCACTATGTTGGCCAGGCTGATCTCGAACTCCTGACCTCAGGTGATCCACTCCTCTTGGCCTCCCAAAGTGCTGGGATTACAGGTGTGAGCCACTGTACCTGGCCTCTAAAGTTTTTACGTGGATGCTGGAATTCCTTGAAATACAGAGAATTAATTCCCCCGTGCCCCTTTGCTTTGTTTGCCACTTCTACAAAGAGTAGTTTCTTTGAGAGAAGACCTGGATAGTTATGACCTGCACCCTTATTCCTTTAGGTTTTAACAAAAGAAGAAATATCCTTTTGGGATTTCCTTTAAAACATCTGCAATATTAGCTAGAGTTGGTTGGTATATTGGGTGAAAACAGATAGACCAATAACATCAAAGGATTAAAAAGACAATACTTTTACATACAACTGGAATTTTCCTTTTTTCCACTTTTATAAACTCTTGAAAGTTTTAAAAATATTTCTAAATCATTCTAGAATAAATATAGATATTTACAAATGTGGGATATATTTCTGGATAGAAATGAAGTAGTGGTTTTTGTTGTACTTTGTTTTGCTCTCAGCTGTACCAAGTCAGACTACTTGGCATTCCTATATCTTCTATTGGTGGCTGGAATATCCACTCAGCCAAAATTTATTGAGTGTCTACTATGTGACAAGCACTGTTTAGACTCTAGAAATATAATAGTAAATAAAACAAAATATCTCTAGTAGACCTTGAGCATGTTTCAACCTCTCTTTCTACAGTTTTTACTTGCATGCCGGAATTCCTTGAAATATACATAATTCATTCCCCGCATATCCCTTTGCTTTGTTTGCCACTTCTAGAAAGGGTAGTTTCTTGAGAGAAGACTTGGATAGATAATGACCTGAACCCTTATTCCTTTAGGGATTAACAGAAGAAAAAATATTCTGTGGGGCTTTTTAGCTACTTTATTGAGATATATCTGGGTCTGAAAACAACCAGCTTCAAACTTCTGAGACTTCCTTTTGTTAGTTTCATCAACTGTTGTTTTCCACAAGACTGCAGGCGGAGTGCAGTGACCGGCTCACAGTGCGTTGAACCAGTCTTTAGAGTGTGTCTAACCCCTGCTCGGTGCTGCTGGGTAGACCAGCATATCCAAGCTGATGACAAAGAGTGACACGGAGTTTTTCCTCTTTTAACTTTATTCCAAATTTTTGATGATGTGGCATCTGAGTGTGGCCTAAATTTTAAGATCCATTAAGCTTTTTTCCCTAAAAGTGTGCACTGCAGACTTCAGGATTGGCAGCTCTGTTCCCTGCCCAATTCTTTGTCCTCAGCATCCATGTCTGTATCTCTCATGGAACTTTATTCTTTGTTGTGTACGCACCCTCTGGCTCTGTTTAGCCTCTCAGAAATCACAGTGATCCTAATTGGAATTAAAAAGTTATTGGTTCATGGAGCACATCCTGTCTACCAACACTAGCAAAATCTTATTTGGATTCATTATTGCAAAATTGGAAAAGGAGATTCAATAATTTATCGCCATTACGGTCCTGGATCTTATTTCCTCTTGCCTTTCAAATTATCCTGGGAGGAGAGAGGCTTCTGACATCAGAGCAGAGTTGGACCAAGCAGCCTGAAAAGACTCCTTCATCCAAAGAGTCGGATTCACTTTCACAGGACAGGAAATGAACAAAAAAGCCCTGTCTCATTCCTGAAACTGGCCAATAAGTAGCATTCTGGCACAGTGAGAGTTTGATAGGAAAATATCCTTCTGCTACCCTGAGGGTCATGGAGGGTTTTCCATAACACAGCTCTGAACCTGCAGGCAGATTTCTCTTTTCCTGCACTCTGAATTTCTGTATCCCTATATCCTAGAACAATCTAGGATGAGGATTCTGATAGGAATCCTCACTAACACTGACAATGGCCTTACATATATTTATCCAGTCTGGGACTCTACCTAAAGTCACTAGAGAACTTGCTGATGTATTTTCAGGTTGGAGAATTTGTTCATGTGGACTTCACTTTAAATAAGGCAGTTGAAGCCTACTATGGTGGCTCACACCTATAATCTCAGCACTTTGTGAGGCCGAGGCGGTCAGATCACTTGAGGTCAGGAGTTTGAGACCAGCCTGGCCAACATGATGAAACCCCATCTCTACCAAAAATACAAAAATTATCCGGGCATGGTGGTGTGTGCCTGTAGTCCCAGCTCCTCGGGAGGCTAAGGCAGGAGAATCACTTGAACCCGAGAGGTGGTGGTTGCAGTGAGCCAAGATTGTGCCACTGCACTCTAGCCTCGGTGACAGTACGAGAGTCCATCTCAGAAAAAAAATTTAAATTTAAAATATTAAAAACTAAAAAACAAATAAGGCAATTGAATTATTAATCATCTAATAATTGGATCAAGTCAAATAGAAATAATACAGACTCATAGGTTAGATTTCAGATTATCAATATGCAGTTCTACCCTTTCATGTGAAATCTAAGTATCCTCACATAAACAGTAGCAAGGGCCTTTAAATGGTCTGAGCTTCCTGCTGAACAATTAGTATGAGAAACTGTTCATCACATTCTTCTCAATGGATCCATCTGATAAATTACTGATTAAGTACTTCTAACAAGCATATTTGCAAACCAACATTTTTACCATAAATTTAGAAATTTGTTTTTGGCCCGTAAGATCATGAGAGAAAAAGTGAAAGAAGTAAATGGGTGTAGTTCTTACCTTTAATTTCAAAATTGAGGTCTGTAAATCAAATTGAAAACGATGAGGAAACCATGAGTTTTTCCAATAAAATTTTTTTTACTCTGAGGAATTTGCTTAAAAATAGAACTTAATGATCTCTAAATTATTTTCACATCTCTCTGTTTTGATCTTGTTTAATGTGCTTATAATCATAACTGCAATTATTATGTAAATACAGTTTAGTTCATCTTTACTCACTTCATGTTATTTCACATAAAGATATTGGAGAATCAGTACAGTTTATTGTGGGTATTAGTGAGTGTATAGCCATTCATAATTCACTGTTACAGCACCTCGCTTATCCATCCTGTTACTGAGCATTTGAATGTATCCAGTTTTTTGCTTATTCTATGAAAATAACGCTCCAATTAATGTCATCATTAAAATTACTCTTTTGTTTGGGACATTTAGTTGGCATGTTTTCCCAAAGCAGAAATGAAAGTTACTAAGGAGTATATGATATTTTAATTTCTTTTTCAAAAACATTAACATAAGTAATACTGAAAGAAGAAAATAATATGACAAATATTAAATGAAGTTGGAAATGCCAGACAACACAGGCCCAAGGAATAGTCAAGGCTGAGTGGGAAGTCCTTTGCATATTCTCCAAATATGGTATCCCTTCGAGTTCTTCTTAAGGAAATTGGTTGCAGTGATGATGATGAAAAGACAGTAGTGTGCCCTGGGGCAAACATTAGTGGTCAGATGAGGAGACACAGAGAGAGGATAAAGGGTATCCCATCTTAGGTGCTTACCCTCCAAACAATGAAGTAGTCCCTAATCCATTACCCCAGAAGTGAGCTCATTCTCCCATGTCCAACTCTAGGCTGGCATTTCTCAACAGCAGTCCCAGTGACAAGGACAGGTCTGTGCTGTGTGACACTGTCCCACACATTGCAGGATGTTTACCAGCTGTGGCCTCTGGCCACCAAATGTGAGCAGTGCTTCCCAGGCATCGCTTAAAACATGTGCCTCACCACACTCCAGACAAGGCCTCTCGAATGCAATTTCTACATGACCCCCAGGAAACAATCGGGACCAGGGCTCCGGCTCTGGTGGTGACATTACCACAGCAGCAGTGGAGACTGGATTTCAGTGTGGGGGAAACAGAAGAATTGTCTCTTGTGCTGGCTTTCTGCCCTCCCAGGAGTGATTCTGTATCTTTTAGGATTGCAGTTTTAATATTGAGGATCTCTTACCAATCTTGACAATGGTCTTGAATCTTTTCCTAACTAATGTGTATTGGAAAACCAAGGCAGTCATCAGATGAGCTGTTCTTGGAGTTGTAGAGCTTAGAGAGGAAAGGTGATTTAGTGCTCACAGAATCAAACACCCTGAATTTTAAGAAGAGAAAAACTGAAGTCAAGTAAGAAGGCAATGACTCGCATAGAGGCACATGCCATTACCGGGGAGGTAGGAATGAAAACTTGGTGTGTCTGATTTTCAGACTGGGATTTTCTCCATCCAAAAAGTGCACAATCTCAGATGGTGGTGGTAGTTACACAACAATGTGAATGTACTTCACATCACATCACAGTAAGATGAGAAATGTTGTGTTCTGTGTATTTTATACAATAGAAAATGCAGTGTTCCTATGCATTCAGGAACGAAGAGCTATTTCTCAATGTTAAAATATTGCTTATTTCTGACACTAAATTTATTTTTTCACTATCAAGACCGAGCCTGGAAACAGTGAAGCTGACAGCTGAGAAACTGCTGAAACCCTAATGAAAGCACTTTCCAGAGCCAACTTACACTGTGGGGCTGCCATGTACAATTGTGCAGGGTGTGTCCTGCATAAAAGGACCTGGGCTTGTAGAAGAGGTGCGTTTGGAATCCAGCCCTTTCCCTCACTAAGCCATCATCTTGGTTTAGGGCTGTTTCTACTTACCTTGAGGAAAGGATGATCTTCACTAATCCCTCTTTCTTGAGGGAGCTCCTTTTCCTGATTCATCCACCCAGATGAATCTGCCTTTTCCCAATCCACATAGAAGTGTCTTCTGTCCCAGGAGGCTGTTACTTGATGATCAACTTTAGATAGTGGGGAATCTGAGGAGATGCCAAAGGAGAAGGGAGGTAAGAAACCATGACCTTACCCTTCCAAGAAGTGATGGCAGATGCAGAATATTCAGAAGATGAGAACCGTTTAAAGGGAAAACATGACTAAAGTGCAAATGTAATTTGGTAAACACTCATATAAGCAATTACAGCTGTGGATATAAGTACAGTCAGATTAATCTCAGGTTTTTATTTTTAGTAAATTATGTGTTTAATTTTCTTAAAATATTTGGGAAATGCTGAGAAATGAGGGAAATTTGAGTTTATAAGTACCCTGCATGTTAATGACCCAGCATGATAGAATTGGAGAGAATGGACTGTCTTCTCTAGCTGAGCCCCAGGCCCATGAGAAGAGCTCATGCAGAGCAGAACTAAGCTACAGCCACCAGGGATTTTGTGGGGAAGATTACCTCCATGCTTGTAGGGGCCCGTGCAGTTTGCCTGCCCATAGCTCCCCTCTTCATGAGTACCTGGGAGAGCCATTCTGTTTAGGTACACAGCAGAGGAGCAAGCTCCTAGAGCAAAAGTTAAAGGGGCTACTTAATGTTCAGTGTGCACTTTGTGAGGTTCGGCAGGTAAGATCTTAAAGTCAGAAGCTGCTCTACTTAGTATGGGATGTCAACAAGGTACTTCAAAGTAGGTACTAGAGCATGTCTTTCTTCTAAGAGACTAAGATTTTGTTGTCATTAAGAGAAACAAGCATTTGTGGAATACTTTTCTAGTATTTGAATGGCCAAAGATCAATACACAGAATAAATTACAGTCCTGATGGCTTTTAGTATTTACATTTAGATAATTATGATGTCCAAAGAGAAGAGAAAGAGATGCTTTAAGTCATTACCAAAAATATCTTAGTCCTTGAGAGGGATTTGCTGAACCAAAGTGTGAATGAAGTCTGTGTGTCCCCTTTTCTGCAAAGAAGCTGACACCACATGATGCAAAGGCCTGCCCTTAACCCAGTTAATATGAACATGACATGGCACCAAGGAGGGGAGAGAATCAACAGGGAGAGTTCAAGTTTTCAGCTCCTAAGCAAGATCTTTGAGTGGAGGTGGGAGAGGTCCTTTCACCCTTTCCTAATGACTACATGAAACCAAATCTACCCTAAAGGCCCCTCCTCTCCTCCTGGGAGATGGTGGTGCCATTGTCCAGATAGGTGGGACACATTTGGGAGAGATTTTGGGAACACAGTTTCACCTTCACATTTAAGAATCCAGTTTACTCCTGCGGCCTTGTTTGAACTCTCAACATGTAATAATAATTATATATTGCCATCCTTGCCTTCTGTAAGCTCACTTCAGTTGGTGTAGGAAAGATATTTCTACCACACACAAAAAGATACTTCTCCTAGGGGTTCATGTGGAAATGAAAACACAATGTGTTCCACTCCACGTGAAAAGCAAGGCTGCTATTTCTGTAGCACAATGCTTTCTGACAAGGACGAAGCTGAAGTGTCATGAAGCTACTCACCTGGCGGTGGCATCAGCATCTCGTGCCTCTTAAGTCAAACAGGGCAAAAGCAGTCCTGTGGGTGTTACAGGAAAGGTCCTGATCCAGACCCCTAGAGAGGGTTCTTGGATCTCACACAAGTAAGAATTCAGGGCAACTCCACAGTAAAAGCAAGTTTATAAAGAAAGTAAAGGAATAAAAGAATAGCTACTCCATAGAGCAGCCCTGAGGGCTTCTCGTTGCCCATTTTTATGGTTATTTCTTAATAATATGCTTAAACAAGGGGTAGATTATTCGTGCCTCCCTTTCTAGACCATGTAGAGTAACTTCCTGACATTGCCATGGCATTTGTAAACTGTCATGGCGCTGGTGGGGGTGTAGCACTGAGGATGACCAGAGGTCACCCTTGTCGCCATCTTGGTTTTGGTGGGTTTTGGACAGTTTATTTACTACAACCTGTTTTATCAGCAAGGTCTTTATGACCTGTATTTTGTGCTGACCTCCTGTCTCATCCTGTGTCTTAAAATGCCTTATCCATCTGGGAATGCAGCCCAGCAGATCTCAGCCTCATTTTACCCAGCTCCTATTCCAGACTGAGTTGGTCTGGTTCAAACACCTCTGACATGGGGGCTAATGACATCAGAACTGGAAAGAAGGATAAAAAAGGAACCAGATAAAAGAAACAAAAGCAAAACAAAACAAAAATACCCAATGTAAAATAAACAAAAAAAAAGTTTTAAAAAGGAAAACATTAAGTGCTGACTAATGCCACAACATGGATGAAACTGGAAACATGGTATTAAGTGAAATGCACCAGACACAGAGGACAAATATTGTCTATGAATTTTCTAGAATAGGCAACCTCATGGAGGTGGAGAGTGGATTCGAATTAGCAGGGACTCTAATAGAATTACTTAGGGCTCCACCTAAGGGAGAGGGGAATGGAAAGGTACAATGAGAACAGCTATAGGTTTAGGGTGATGAGGAAGTTTTGGACATAGATAATGGTGATGATTGACAACAATGTGACTGCAACCAATACCATTGAATTGTACACTAAAAATAATTAGAATGGAAAAGTTTATATGCTACATACATTTTAACACAATACAAAAAGAAAAACTTAGAAGTCCTTTAGGAGGTGAGTGGGTCCTCCTAGTCACACTCAGAGATAGGGAGGGCTCACTCTTTTCCTGTGTTTGAGGAGGTGCTGGGGCCGGCGGTGCATCCTGTGTGGATATATAGAGGTACTTGTGTCCTAACAGGGCAGCCTTCTCTACTCTGTGTCTTGAAGTTTCACAGGAATCAGGATGCGTATGTGGCCCCCAATTCTGTGTCCGTGGCAGCTATTCCTATAGCTTTCTTCCTGACGGGTCCAGAGCACTTCAGCATGGAGTTTGCCATAACAGCCTCTCCTTTGTCTGGACTGCTGAATTTCTTTTGAGCTTCCTGGGGAATCTGAGAGTAGAGGTTGGGACTTGGTTAGGCTACTTGGAAATCAGAGGGGAACAAGTATGCAACCTAAAACATTCTGTAGGTCATTTGTAGTTCGCGTGCAGTCAGATAAAATAAACGTTAGATTAAAAAAATGTGACTTCATTTATGTAACTTTTTTGACAAGGTATTTAGTTTAGGTAAATAAGCTTACCTCTACAAGAGTCACAGCTCTTTTTGCTTAAGCTTATTTTTTAAATGGAAATCAAACATGTCGTGTATATTCTTTTTGAAATTTATCATACATAATTTAAATGCATCCTGATAATTCACAATATCTATTTTTATTTTTCATGGAATACATTTTTTTTCTATACACCTTTCTGTCATGCTGTTATTGCTGCCATTTCAACTGCCCCTAATTCATTCCTTGATATTTCTGTGCTGTGGTTTAGGATGCTAAAGAGACTAGTTAGTAATTATATATTAAATAAGAGCAAATAGCGATAAAGTCAGTGCTTGGCTTTACAACTGAGCTTTGGGCCAGATATTTAGGGTGTCCAGTAGCCAAGTTCAAAGTTCTGGAAGAGTGTGCTAAGTATACTAGAAATTTGGCTTTTGATATGTAACTATCATCTTTCTTTTTTCAAATTGCAAATAGCTCTCTGCAAATAATGTACAGTGCTCAACTGTGCACCAGTTAGAAATGTCAAGGGGCTGGCTTAAATTATTTTTTGTGTGTATCTGGCTAGGGTATAAATAGTTTAAGAGTTTAGAATTAATACAAAACAGGTTTAAGATTTTAAAATTTTAACTCCCTTATTCTTTGTGACATGGTCACCAGCCATGACTATTCCTTTCATCCTCTGGGCTTTCCTTTTTTTTTTTTTCTTTTTTCTTTTTTCTCTTTAGAGACAGAATTTCACTCTGTTGCCCAGGCTGGAGTACAGTGTTGCAATCACTGCTCACTGTAGCCTCAACCTCCTGGGCTCTCCCTCCTGAGTAGCTGGGACTATAGGTGCACACCACCATGCCTGGCTAATTTCTTTTTAAATTTTTTGTAGAGTCAGAGTCTCATTATGTTGCCCAGGCTGGTCTTGAACTCCTGGCCTCAAACAATCCTCCTACCTTGGCTTCCCAAAGTGTTGAGATTATAGGCATGAGGCACCATGCCAGGGCTCCAGCCTCTGTTTCTAATGGGTCTTGTGATAGAGACTTTTGTGCCCACCGCCAACTTGCAAATGTTGTTCTGACCATTCCTGGGAGAAAGAGGGTGGAGAGTTTGGGTCACACCTAGTCTTCGCTAGTTAGTATATAGATTGATTTAAATGTCTTTGAATGGCATTCAAAACTCTGCACAATTTGACCCTATTTTTCCAGTCTTAATCTGCCACTCACTCTCCCCACATGATATTCCAAGGTCAGGGGTAGTTAGGGTTGCTAGATGCTTATATTAAAAAAGTATTTGTTGTTGATCTGAAATTCAGATGTAACTGGGCAACCCTACCACTAGTGTTGATGACCACAGGAGGGAGGAGAGACTAGAGTTTGGTTCTTGCCTTCTGTATACCAGGCATGGTCATATCAGTCATATTAATTTCATTATCTCATTTAATCAGAATCACATCCAATCTCAGACCTTCTGAATCAGTGCTAGGCGTGGAGCCTGAGAAACTGTGTGTATGTCTTACGAGCATTCCAAATGATTCCTTTTCAAAAGGAGTTTCAGAAACACCATGACCTAGACCAGTGCCCCCCAGGCATCAGTGTGCATGCAGGTCACCTGACATTAGAGTTGAAGTGTTGGTTTTGATACTGCAGACCTAGAGTGGGGCTTCAGGTTCTGCATGCCCACCACCTCCCATGAGACACTGAGGCTGCTGGTTGCAAACCCCACTTGGAGTGGTGCAGTCCTGAGCCTCCCAGCCAAGAAGCAGCAGCTCCCCCAGCAGTTGTGATAATGAAGATTATAAATGATGTTATGTTTTTAAATAATCAGAAGTGGGATATATGTGGAAGTATTTGTCTTATTCACCAAAATACAGTAACATCTATGTGTGAAGGGTGAAGTTTAGTGTACCATTTTTGAGGAAACTTTTTTTAAAAGTAAATATCTTATCCACAGCTGAGGGATTCACATTTTTTTCTCTACTAAGTGGATATTGGCTTATTTTTGCTGGTTTTTCTTTCTTATACACAGTGGGGGGACATCTGTCCCTAATCACATTTACAGCTTCAAATCCCAGAATGGACTCCAGATGTGCAGGGCACAATGTGATTCCGCTTTGTGGAAATAGTTTCTCAGTGCCAGAGTCATGGTGATAAAGTTATAATATGACTCCTTCAGTTTTCCTCCCCTCCTAGCTGCATGAAAGTAAATCATTTTACTGAGAGTAGTTTAGTTTACTCAGCAGAATCTAGTTAGATCAGAAATATTAAAGGTACAACTGTGTCAAAGAACTGACGGAAAATTGGAAGAGTTAACCAAACTGCTCACAAAGACAAAAGGAGGTCCTGCTGCAGAATCGGAATCGCTTTAGCCATAAACATGCACACCCAAATGGAGGCAGGTTATGTAGGTGGCAGGTGGTCAGCTTCTCAGTGCCCTTTATCTGTCGATTTAATATCTATTTATTTTTCTAACCTCTAATGAGTAGAGATTAGATTGGAGATGTCTCTGTGGAATATCACCTTTCAAAATTTAGCCGTTCTCACACAGAAAGCACACCAGCAGCAGCCCATTCATTCATCTGTTAATTCATCCCATTCTTTTTTTTTGAGACCAGGTGTCACTCTGTTTCCCAGGCTGGCGTGCAGTGGCATAATCACAGCTCACTGCAGTTTTGACCTCCCAGGCTCAAGTGATCCTCCCACTTTAGCCTCCTGAGTAGCTGGGACCACAGACATGTGCCACTGCACCTGGCTAATTTTTTTATTTTTTGTGGAGATGGCAGCCTCCCTTTATTGCCCATGTTGGTCTCAAACTCCTGGCCTTAGGCGATCAATCCCACCTCAGCCTCAAAAAGTAGTAGAATTACAGGATTGAAACATGACGCACAACCCATTCATCAAATTCTTACCGAGTCAGTGCAAGCCACTGCAATCTGTTGTGTGGCAAATACAAAGATCAACCCGATATAAACTGTCTGCACAAGGCACTTGTCATCAGAATCATACCGGAAGCAGAGGACCAAGAGATTCATTCCATTTAAGGGAGGAGTGGATTTTTAAACAGGCTTTCAGGAGACTGTGGTATTTGAGCCAGGCTTCAAGTTATGGATAGAATTTGCACTTGCAGAGTTGGAGATGGGGAAGTGATGTTTCTGAAAGACAGAACAAACTGAGCAAAGGCACAAAGGCATGGGAATCTTGGGTGGAGCATTGTGAATAGATTACGGTTCCAGTTTTTTGAAATGGAACATACAGGAAAGCAATTGGAAACGTGGGGTGGGACCTACCTGTTGTTGGAGAGCTTGAAATGAATTTGTTTTGGTGCCAATGGGGAGTGGTTGATGTGTGAGCAGCAGAAGAATGACATGGTGAAATGTCATTTGGGAGACTGCAGTGTGTGGAATGGATTGGACTGGTGCAAACTTGAGATGGGAATTAGCTGAGGCACATCTGAAATAGTCTGGCTTTCAGGTGAGAGGGCCTGGCTATGGGCAATGGAGAGGAGAAGGTGTTTGTGGGCAAATTCCTGAACCTAAACAACCATGAGCTATGGGTGCAGTGGGGAGGACCATGTCGTACGGTACTGGGACCTCCAGCCCAGGTGTTATGCCTTAATACGAGATTGGAGTTCTGAGGTTGGCAGGGAGGTGGGAGAGCCCACATGAATGAAGGAAGATGTGTTTTGTTATCCTGAACTGTAAGAGCAAGAATTGAGTGTGTCTTCTTCACACAGTGCCCTTAGCAGAGCCTGGGTCACAAGTGGTGCCCAGTGAATCTTTGTTGAGGTTGGAATGCCAGCCAGGCTGCTAAGGAAACTGTCCAGGAAAGTGGTTGGAAGTGGCTCCTGGGGCTTCTTGGGGAAACTAGCCCTAGAGATGGACATTTGGGTGATCTTGGAATAGAGGTGCAACAGAGCCCTCAGGAAAGAGAGGGAGCTACAGATGGATCTTTAGTGATGCCTTAGGGGATGAGAGAAGTCCTAAAATAAATGGTTTGAATGTAGGGAAAGTCTTAGTTGCCTGGAGGCCAAGAGCAAAAAGGATTTCAGAAAGGAGTAAGTAGGCACAACAGATGAGTGCTTCTGAGGGCTGGGGCTGAGATGAGGGCACAGTGGGGGCGTGGCAGTGGCCGAAAGTCCTTCTGAGGGGATGGGACTGAGAGAAAGACACAGGCAGTGGCTGTGAGAAGGCTGTTCTGGAGGTGGCAGCAACAGACGTCAGATGAATCACTCGATTTGTTTTAAATGTAGAATTTTAAAGGAAAGGAAACAAATCAGTGTTTAAACATTGGCTACAAAGTACTTTGATATATTTTTTAGATAATACTTCTAATAACACAAGTGTACTATAGACTAGAGCAGCTGAAAAAATACTAGTCATCTTCTGCAAGAGAAAATTTCCATCTTTGTAGCCATTTGGGTCATTAAGTGCCAGTAATTGCATCCAGGGTATGTATTTATAAGAGCTACATTGGCGAAATAGGAGAGGACTGTGTCAGCTGCTGCTATCTTATTTTATTTATTTTTCCATATTGAAAACTGTGTCAGTTACAAGCACCTCTGGACTTAACAATAAAATGAACTTTGCTGAAATGTTAGCATGTAGGTAGTCAAACAGCAATTATAAAGTGGTACAAAATCACCCAGGGCAGGGGTGTGGTGGGAAGGCAGCTACCAGTTGATCACTCCTTCTTTGGGTTTGAGCTGACTAAAGTCAGAGGATCCTCTAACACTGCACACTACAACTTTCCCTGTGGCTTTCTGCTGGATCAGTAAAGAATCCTCCTGTCCCCCAGCCCCTCCCAACACTGGACACACTGGCCTTATAAGGTAGGGATGTAGGCAGTTTGTGGCTGATATTAATGTGATGTTTACCCCTGCAGACTGGTGCTGCACATCATATGGCGTGTGGGATCACAGAACATATTTTCTCCACCAAAAGGCAGTGAATTATTTCTCCAGAGATGCCATTATTTCCTCCTCAAAGAGAAATAAATTATATAGCTACGATATGGGAGTAATACACCCTGGATGGATCCCTCTGAGGCCTGAAGCCTAGGGGAGAACCCGGGAAAGGCCAAGGTACTGCCAAATTCTCCCCAGCCTGGGAAGGTTGCTTCCTCCAAACTCTCCAGGGCATCCTGAGCTACTCCTACTTGGTAGGGACCCACAGCTCTTTCCCCAGCTCAGAGGCTGAAAGGAGTTCCTAGGAATGGCCTCTCTCCCTGAGCTTCCTCTCATCATAGAGGACTGACTTGAGTCTACTGGGAGCTAAGTTGGTAGGCTGAGCCCGATAAAACATTGACCACCCACCCTTTCTGATATTGTACCTTCCTTGGCAGCTCAGCCTCATTTTGGTGTCTCTCAGCTCTCCTAATGTTCCTCCTGTAGTTTTCTCTCTGCCTCCTAAAGAGGGACTTCCCAAGAGTTGGCCCTTGGTGCTTTGTTGTCTTTCTGGGTTTTGTGACTCCAGTTGCCTTTCTTTACTTAGTCATCCAGCAAGCACTTATTTCATGTTTACCTCTGTCCAGGTTTCCGAATAGGTGATGGAGTTGCAAAGCCATGATCCCTGCTCCTGAGAGCTTACAGGCCAAAGAGGGACACAGATGTTTAACAAAGGAGGGCACCGAATTTCTACAGATGCTATACCGAGGAGATTCAAAAGAAGGGGTGGTGAGTGCTCTCAGAGGGCAAAGGCAGGACTGCAAAGATTAGGTAGAGGCAACCTTAGACTTTTCTGATGATTTCCAGGCTGGTGGCTTCAAGTGTTTTGTTAGATATTTCCATTAGGTTGTGCAGAAAAGAGGTACAGAATGGACAGAGGCTTGGAGGCAGAGCTGGACTTGAATCCTTAATCTATTGGTTAAGAGTTTACAACTCTGGAACAAGGAAATAGATAGTATTCTTTATCTTGCAGAATAAAAACATACTGTTATCACTTTTCCAGAGCATCTCATCCTTAGTCCCTAATCTAGGGGCGTCAGCATGCAGAAAAGAAGCAAGGTAAAGACTGTGAGAGACCGCATCAGTGACCTGGTAGTAGTCATGGACTACAAAGTAAAGGAAGGGTGAACTACAAAAACTGTCACCTTAGAGAGGTGCTGTCAGGATTGGTGACAATGTATGAAAAGCATCTAGTACTAGAACGGTACTAATCAGTACATCTCCCACTCATTGTCAACCTGC
Organism: Callithrix jacchus; assembly: GCF_049354715.1. Classification (NCBI taxonomy): domain Eukaryota; kingdom Metazoa; phylum Chordata; class Mammalia; order Primates; family Cebidae; genus Callithrix; species Callithrix jacchus. The sequence continues at coordinate 134,900,739 of NC_133503.1, read as the reverse complement.
TTCCAGAGAGCCAAGTGACTCACCTTCCAAAAATGCACTGTTCCCTCCTTTTTTCTTCCATAGCTGTCAGTTCTAATGGTGTCCTCAAGGATCACTCAGATTTAGTGCCTGGCTTCTCTGTCTTTTGCTCCCTTCATATTCCCTTGCCTTCTTTTTCTGTTAGTGTATGAAACCAGTGATGGCCTGATTTAATATAAGGGAAGATGATGACCGTGGGGGCCACTGGGAGCCACAGATTTAAGAGCTCTTAGACATTCATTGTTTGAAATAGGATTTCCCTAGAGGAAATTTGTGCATTTATTCAATGAGGATGGAATCACTAGGTGGTATCCAGCATCTGTCTCAAAGCTCATCATCCCGAGTGCTACCCTTCATCATACTCCAGACCACACAGAGCTGCATGCATAGCAGAATTTGTACTCTGCAGATTCTATAGACACCTGGAACCCTTATGAGTAGATGTGAATGTTTCATTTTCGCCATGATAGCCTGAGTTCTGTGGACCTGCTCCCCAGAAAAACTGAAAATTGGTAAAGAACATGAAACTAACCACTTAAAGTATCTGGAAATGGCCTGTAAACCAAAAAGTATCCAAGACAGGTCCTAATCAATTTTGAGGTTTATTTGCCAAGGTTAAGGATGCACCCAGCAAAAAGGAACACAAAACCACAGGAACAATCTGTGATCCATGCTTTTTTCCAAAGAGGGGTTTGGGACTTCTATATTTAAAGGGGAAAAGAGCAAGTAGTAGGGGAAAGAGGAAAGAGAAAAATAAAAGAGGAGGGTAGAGAAAAGAGGAGAGCTGTTGCATTCCTTTGAGTCTTTGATCAGCATTCACTGAATTCACATTTTACCTGTGAAAAGAAAGGGTACAGAAATAGTCATCGTGCATTTATCTCACATGCAGTAAATCAGGACTCTACCTAAGATAAAGTAAACATAGAGTGGCTATTTGTGGAGACATCTGGCCTTCTATCTAGCCTTCTATCTTCTGACTTATTTGCTTAGGAACAAAAGGGAAGGCAGTTTCTTACTTGACTCAGCTTCCAGCTTAACTTTCCCTTGGCATAATGAATTTGGGATGCCGAGATTTTATTTTCCTTTCACCAGCATACAGACATTCAGCAAATAAAGAAATATTTATTCAGGAAAATCTACTAAAACTGTAGTATTTGAAGCAAGGCCTCTACTTTTCTTCCCTCACTCCAAACTCAGAGAGATGGAAATTTCATTCCAAACTGGCACAACCAACAGCACAGAGCTCCTTCTACCCCATCTCCTAATTGGAGACCTGTTCTCTTGAGAGGGACAGTATGTCAGCCTTTCTCTTCTTGCCCTCAGCAACCTGTTTCTGAGATTAAGTTCCAGGTAAGTGCAGCCCAGAGGTGTGGGGTTCTTTCTTTCATCCAGCCTCCACTCCTGGGACAGAGGCTCTACCTTGAATGCGGCATGCTGAGAATACTGAGACCTTCATTACCCTTCCCCTTGCCTTAAAGCTGTGGTTTCTCACAGCAAGAAGCAAACTGAGAAGACCTAAGGTTACTGCCCCACTACCACAGAACTCAGCTACAGGAATAGGAGTGTCACTTGGAGAGAAGCATACCATTGTAGCTCCAGAGCCCTAGCTCAGAGATTTGCCTGGGGGAGAAGTAGGTTGTAAAACAAAGACCTTTCGGTGTCTTACCAAGGAACTGACTTTGTTTGCAACAAAGTGTAGAGAAGTTTATGCCCAAGGGTGCTCTCAAAAAAAATGTTGGAGGTTGCAGTGAAAGGCAATTGGGAAGAGATTGGTAGATTCATTGGAGATATAGGCTAAATTGTAGATTGCCTAATTTGCTGGGAACTAGGAAAGAGACAGCTGAGAGGCGCATTCCTGGAGTCATAATGAATCTTAAACACTGATCTTGGAAACTATCTTTTGAAAGGAGCCCAGATTTGACCGGCTCAATCTATGAAGCAACGTATACCCATAGCAATCAACCTGCAGTTAATTCAACAGCTAGGAATGGTCAGGGAAAGAGACAGTGTAAAAGAACCTTGCCAAAACTTCTATTATCTCAGGGTAGCTGTGGACATACCCAAGGCTACATCCCCTGCAGACATACCCAAGGCTACATCCCCCTATTTTCTATGGGGGAAAGGAAATAGACTTCAGTAAAATTATCCAACTAATCACTAAAGAAATATATCACAGTAGCAATCCCTGGAGACAGGAAGGAACTACCATCCTGATAGCTATAATATATTATGTAAAATGTCCAGTTTCCAACCAAAAAAAACCCATGAAATATGCCAAAAAACAGAAAAGATATGACCTATACACTAGGGGTGGGAGTCAGGGAAAATTAGGCAATAGATACTGCCTATGAGAGCAAACAGGTGTTGGATTTAAAAGAAAAGACTTCAAAGTATCCATATTAACTACATTCAAAGAACTAAAGGAAACCCATGATTAAATACATAAAAGGTGGTATTTTGGTAATGTCATATCAGGCAGAGAATATAAATTAGATACAAATTTTTAAAAAAGAACCAAATGAACGTTTTGGAATTGTAAAGCATAATAACTGAAATGAAAAATTAACCAAAGAGGCTCAAGAGTAGATTTGAACTAATGAAAGAATTAATGAACTAGAAGAAAGATTGACAGAGATGATACAAGCTGAAGAGAAGAGAGAAAAAAATGAAAAGAAATGAACAGAGCCTTAGAGAATTGCAAGACACCATTGATTGTGCCAACATATATGTAATGGGAATACTGGAAGTAGAGAAAATAGAGAAAGCAGCAGAAAAAGTATTTGAAGAAATAATGACTTTTTATTATTTCCAGACTTTCCAAATGTGTTGGTAAACTATTAATGTACATATCTAGACAGCTCAACAAACTCCAAGGAAGATTAGCAAACACAAAAGGGTAAAAGACATTGTGGTAAAATGCTAAGAATCCAAAGACAAGGAAAAAATCTTGAAAGCAGCAAGTGAAAAATGACTTGCTACTTATATGGGAACCCAAAGAATAACCTGACTTCTCCTCAGAGATAGTGGAGGCCAGAAAATAGTGATGTCCAGATTCAAAATACATAAATAAATGTTAACTAAAACTCTTATATCCAGCAAAGCTGTCTTTCATAATAAAAGCAAAATAATGATATCCCCAGGTGAACAAAAACAGAAATAATTTGTTTCTAACAGATCTGTCTTATAAGAAATGCTAAAGAAAATTATTTAGTCTAAAAGCAAGTAACTTCCCACAATAATCTGAATCCTCAAGAAAATAACAATGAGCATATATATGTGTAAAAGACAGTGTAAATGCATATATCATCTCCCTTTTTTAAAACTGATTTTAAAAGCAATTGCATTAAACTATACACAAATAGACACACATACCCATATATATGATTGTTGAGCCTTTTTCACTTATAGAAATGTAACACATTTGCTAATAACAGCACAAAGGAGGTAGGTGAAGGCAATATTATACTGGGTTAAAAAATTGACTCTAGTGGTAACTTGAATTCACAAAAACAAATGAAGAGATTCACAAATGATAAATAAAGTTAACATAACAAAATATATGAATAGATATATATATATTTGTTCTCCTCTCAGCTTCCTTAAAAGACTTAAAATTATATAATGTAATATTAATAAGAATGTACTATTGGGCTTATAACATTTTAAATGTAATAGTATAGTTACATCACAAAAGTGGAGAAAAGGGAATAGAGCTATATAGGAGTAACATTTTTATATCCCGCTGGAATAAAACTGGTGTAAATCTGAAGCTGATTCTGATAAGATGTATCTGATAAGGCCTAGAGCAATCACTAAGGAAATATTTTTTTAAGTAGTGAAAAAATCCTTAAAGAAATTTAAATGCTGTTTTAGAAAATATTCACTTAATGCAGAAGAAAGCAATAAAGGTGGAATAGAAGACATGAGAAGTATAGAAAACAAAAAGTAGAATGGTAGATGTAAATTTACTATATCAATAATAACATTAAATACTTTTGAATTAAATAGTCCAACCAAAAGGCAGAGATTATTAAACAATCTTTAGTTAAAAACAAAAAGCAAGACTGAATTATATATACTGTCTACAGAGCCCCAGTTCACATTCAAAGATACAAATAGACTGAAAGTAAAAAGAAAGCAAAAGATACACCATGTAAACAGCAACCTTATAAGACAGCCAGAGTGGCTATGTTAATATCAGACACAATAGATGTTAAAACAAAAAAAGTTACCAAATGTAAAGAGGTACATTTTATAGTGATAAAAAAGACAATCTATTAGGACAATATAACAATTATAAACATATTTTCAATAAACAAGAGAGTGCCAAAATATGTGAAGTAAAAACTGACAAAAATGAAGGAAGAAATAGATGGCTCAACAATGGTAGCTGAAGACTTTAACACCCAGTTTTCCAGAAGGATATAACAACTAGGCAGAAAACACTAAGAAAATAGAAGGCATGAAGGACACTAAAAGCCAACAATACCTAACAGACATTCTCAGAAGACTGCAAATAATTAATACCGATTCTTTACAAATTCTTCAAAAAAACAAAAGATGAAGGGACACTTTCTATCTCATTCTTTGAGGCCAGTATTACCCTAATACCAAAAGTGGTGAAAAATATCACACGGAAAGAAAACTACAAACCAATATTTTTTATTATGCATGGAAAAATGTTCTAACAAAATACTAGCAAGCTGAATCCAGAAACATATGAAAAGGATTATACACTAGGGTGGGATTTATCTCAAGAATGCACTGTTGATGTAACATCCAAAAATCAATTAATGTAATATGTCATATCAATAGAATAAAAAACAAAACCTCATGATCATCTCAATACAGAGAAAAAATCATTTGATAAATTCAACACCTTTTCATGGTAAAAACATTCAAAAACTAGTAATAGGAAAATTGCCCAGTCTGATAAGACATCTACAAGAAACTCATAGGTAACAACACACTTGATTGGAAGAGAGTGGATACTTTTGCTCTAAGATTAGCAACAAGACAAAGATGCCCACTCTTTCCATTTCTAGTCAACATTGTACTGGAGTGTCTAGCCAGGACAATTAAGAGAGAAAAAGAAATAAAAGACATCCTAAGTGAAAGTAACTCTATTTGCAAATGACGTAATGTTTTATATGGAAAATCCCAAGGACTCCACTAAAAAACCATTAAAACTAATAAACACGTCCAGCAAATACATTAGATTCCTGGGGTTGCCATAGCAAGGTACCATGAACTAAGTAGCTTAATGAAACAGAAATCTATTTTTTTACAGTTACAGGGCTAGAAGTCCAAAATCAAGGTGTCGGGAGTCCCTTTGAGACTCTGAGGAGAATCCTTCCTTTCTTTTTCTAGTGTCTGGTATTTGTTTTCCTTTTCTGGTTTGTAAATGCATCACTCCAGGTTCTGCCTCCATCATCATTTGACTGTCTTCGTCCTTCATGTCTCTGTTCCCTTCTTGTTATTGCACCAGTCATATTAGATTAAGGGGCCACCCTGCTCTAGTATGACCTCACCTTAACTAATTACCTCTGCAATGACCCTACTTATAAGGTCACATTCTGAGGTAGTGGGAGTTAGAACTGCAATGTATCTTTTTTGGGGGGACACAATCCAAACCATAATAGCAAGGCTACAAGATACAAAATTAATTACTAAAATTAATTGTATATATACTAGCTTTGAACAATCCGAAAATGATATTAATGAAATAATTCCATTTACAATAATATTTAAAAATAAAATAGGAATAATTTTAATAAATAATTATAAAATTTATACTTTGAAACTTAAAAAAGATTTCTGAAAGAAATTTGAAGACCTAAATAAATGGAAGGAAATTCATGTTCCTGGATTGAAAGACAAGGCTAAGTTGGAAATACTTCCCAGCTTAATCTACAGATTTAATGCAATTGCTATCAAAATCCCAGCTGGATTCTTTAGAGAAATTTATAGGCTATTGTAGAACTTCAAAACTAACATGGGATTTCGAAACATATGGAATTTAAAGGGACCCAAAATAGCCAAACAATCTCAAAAATGAAGGACAAACTAGGAGGCACTTAACACTTCTCAATTCTAAAACTTACTAACAAGTAACAGTAATAAAAAGATTGTGTGGTACTGGCACAAAGTTAGACATACAGATCTGTGAAATGGAATTGAGAATCCAGAAATAAACATCTATGGTTAACTGATTTTCAGTTGGAATACCAAGCCCTTCCAATGCAGGACAACTGGTATCGGCAAATGAATCTTAGATATGACACCAAAATGCAGTTGTAAAGAAAAGTATAAATTGGGCTTTAACAAAACTGAAACTTTTTGTGCTTCAGAGTACACTATCAAGAAACTGCAAAAGCCCAGAGAATGGGAGAAAGTATTTCTTTTTTTTTTTTTTTTTTTTTGAGACGGAGTTTCGCTCTTGTTACCCAGGCTGGAGTGCAATGGCGCGATTTCGGCTCACCGCAATCTCCACCTCCTGGGTTCAGGCAATTGGGAGAAAGTATTTCTAAATTATATATCTGATAAAAGAATTATATCCAGAATATATATAAAGAGCTCTTACAATTTAATAAAAAGACAAATAACCCACTTAAAATGACAAAGAACTTGAATAGACATTTCTCCCAGAAATATTTTCAAATGGCCTATAAATGCATGAGAAGATTCTCGACATCATTAATCATCAAGAAATGCAAATTTAAACCAGATATGATACCCCTTTATGACCCCTAGGATCATGAAGTCAGATAATTATTAAGTGTTGACAAGGATTTGGAGAAATTGAAACACTCACACACTGCTGGTGGGAATGTAAAATGGTGTGACCACTTTGGAAAAAAGTCTGGCAGTTTCTCACAGGTAATCACAGAGTTATCATATGACCCAGCAATTCCACTTTTTAGGTGCATACCCAAGAATAATGAAAAAAAAGCCATAGAAAAACAAAAATGTTTATAGCAATGTTATTCATAGTAACTAAAAGGTGAAAACAACCTGAATGTCCATAAACTAATGATTAGATAAATAAAATTTGGAATATGTACACAGTGGGATATTACTTGGCCATGGAAAGGAATGAAGTACAGATACATGCCACAACTTGGATGAACCTTGAAAATGTTATGCTAGGGGAAGGAAGCCAGCCACAAAAGACCACATACTCTATCATTCCATTTATGCAAAATGTCCAGGATATGTATAGCTATAGAGACAGAAAGTAGATTATTTGTTGCTTAGGGGTGAGGGAGATGAGAGGATGGGGTGGGGGTGGAGGTGGGGTGGCAGCTACAAGGTACAGGGTTTCTTTTCTCTTCTCCCTCTGTCGCACAGGCTGGAGTGAAATGTAGATGGGACTACAGACATATGCCACCATGCCCAGCTAATTTGTTTTTTGGGTAGAGATGGGGTTTCATCATGTTTCCCAGGCTGGTCTTAAATTCCTGGGCTTTAGCCCTCCATCTGCTTCAGCTTCCCAAAATGATAGGATTACAGGTGTAAGCCACCACACTCAGCCTAGGTACAAGATTTATTTTGAGTTGATAAATGTTTTCCAAAATGGATTATTGTAGCACTTGCCTATATCTGTGAATATACTAAAAATCCCTGAATTTTACCCTTTAAATAGATGAATTAGATAGTACACGAATTACATCTCAATAAAGTTGTTTTTTAAGAGAGAGTAGAATTGTAAGGCTACTTGGGAAATTGACTGCTTGTTTTATAAAGTTAGGCCGAGTATAACTGTATACATTCCTTGCAAACAGTGCTATTTTAATGATTATATAAAATCCAGGACAGAAACAATAAAGTGGTGGGATCTTATCACCTAGTTCTCCAGTTTGAAATTAAACCTGTTACTCAGTTCTATTAGCTTTAGCCTACATTTTCATGTCACTGATCATTATACTTGGGCTATTTATAGTCTTTAGACTGATGCTCTTGGATAAGTTTGGCTTAGAAGAAAATAAAAGCTATTTTCAGAGTAATAAGCTCTACGAGCCAGTAGGTTAATAAGATTATAGCAACACCAAAGGTATATTTTTTAAAATCTCAGTGACATGGTGATGGGAGGGGTTCCTGTCAGATAATGATATTCTTGAGGTTGAAGCAATGTTAACTCTTTAGCCCGAGGATACTTTTTTTCTTCCCTGAAATGTTCAACGAATGCTTCTGAAGAAATGGCAGAATGTTTTGTTATTGTTCTGATCTTTATGTTGTGATGTTACAAATATTATAACTTAATTTAGTGACTTAGTAATTGTTGACACCCGCAGTACACTGAAATGCTGTGTGGAGCATACAGAAGACAGGTACTTACTCATCCGGGCTTTGGGCTGAGAATTGGGAGCTCAGGTTTCTTAGAGTTGGGTTACTGATTAGCTTTGTCCAGACTCCTCTGTTGAGCAGGAGGATTGTACCAGATGCTTCCTAACAGTCATCAGCTCCAGCGTCTGTGACGCTGAACTCCTGTGAAAGATGAACTGTCTCTATGTATTTTAGGCAGAGGAAAGTTAGTAAAAATACTACATACATTTCACACAAAATCCTTTCAGATAATTCGGTGGCAGTGACATTTCTGGCTTACATGAATTGGACCATGGAATGTTTCATGGGACATGAAAAATGCCTTGCTTGCTCCTGTCTTTTCACTACAGATATGCTCCTGCACTTCTTTTTCCACTTCATAGTCCTGAGAGTGGGATTTTCCACACAGGACCTTGTAAGGTAATACCATTTGCTGGATGTCTTCAGTGCAGGACTTCTCAGTTATTAATATGCTCACCTGAGACAATCAATACAGCATTTCCAAAATGAATAGACTGTGATGAAGCCCTTTATATAACGGGCACATATTAATACTTCACTGAACCAGAGTCAGAGGAACCCAATTTAGAGGCCTGCCTTGGACACCTCCAAATAGGTGTCACAATTCACTGCCCCCAGAAAACCTGGGCCTGACCCTGCCCCAGCTCTGCCTTGGTGTTCCATTAGCCCTACAGTCCCAGCCTCACTGGCAGGTCCCCTTCTCCTTCAGGTCTTTTTCTTTTTCTCACACAGATTATGAAAACCAAATTAGACCTGTTCTGTGGTTGCGCTATGTTGATTCATCCTTGGGTCACCAGTGCCTGGCACAGTTCCTGACACTATAAAGCCTGGCACACAATTATTACTCAACAAATGTTCGTGGAATAATGATTGAATGAACAAATGAATGTGTACACGGCGGATGAAAGCCAGCTAATCTCTCTTCTAATCAGTATTTACACATTAAGCTTGCATAGTATAAATTATCTCTGCTTGTTAATGATTTTTCCTGTGAACCAGAGGTTCAGGTTTGAGGTCTGAAGAGTATTGTCACACCAGCTAGTTTATAACCCCCTGTACTGGTGCCCTGTCCTTCACTAGTGGCATTGGCCTGAACCCCACCTTGGTGTTCCATTAGCCCTGCAGTTCCAGCCTCACTGACAGACCCCCTTCTCCTCTTTGAGGTCTTTCTCTTTTTGTTGCACAGATTAAACATTTTAAGAATTTTCATAATGAAAACCAAATAAGACCTGTGATGCCCCATTATTATAAACGTTCTCCTCCAAGGCCAACATCTTCTTTGTACCCTTGAACCTGATACTTTCCTCCTTGTCCTCAGAAGGAGAAACTTTGATGTATTCTTTTTGAGTTTCTGTAAACTCATGCTCCATGTAAAATGGAAGGAATCTCTGCAAATGCAAAGATAAATGTCTCCTGAGCGCTTGGATTAGGGACAGTAGGGGCGACGCTGATGTTGGAGTTTCCCAGCTGGCATATACACCTCCTACCATCCTCAATAGATATACCATAAATACTTTCACCCTACTGTCTTGTGAAAATTAGGAGGATAGGTATTCACCCATATATGCTCTTCTTTCAACAAAGATAGGGATTGTTTATGCCTTAAGTCAGTTGTCAAGGCCAAGCAAAAAACATCAACTACCTCATTTCTTAAAGTTCTTAAAGTCATATGAGACTTGAAGACTCAACTCATATGAGAACAATTTTCTTAAGATGCCATGTTTCTTTTAAATAACCTTTTTTAGAAGTATCAAAGGTTATTTTCATACCTCTGGCTCTTTTGATACCTTTCAGAAGCTTATAAATTGTTAGAGAATTATGTTGTTCCTTTTCCAGCTAGTCTCAAGATCATTTTCCATACAACAGTCATATATGTTAGGGACCGCTATTTGTGTCAGAAGGAAATTTACAATCTACACAATAGGATAAAAACTATGTGGTAGAAAACAATTGCCAAAGGAAATGTCAGCTAGAATTGAGTGATGTGGCACGTTTAACTTCTGTTGTCTCCATTTTATATGCCCACAGTTTGAGTTCTGCCAGCTGAAGTTAAATTATGCAACTAAGCTGGTTTTCGGACTTTTGGTTTTCTTAATGTCAAGGCTTTTTCAATTTGACACTAAATTCCATATAATGCTTTCACTAAGAATGCCGTGCATTGGACTCTGCTTGCCACTTTTGTCCTTTCTTGTTATGTGCTACTGTTGGGGATGGGACTCCGGACCATAGGATGTGTGTGTGTGTGTGTGTGTGTGTGTGTGTGTGTGTGTACACACATATATAGATAGTAATCCCTCAGTATCTGTGGGGGATTGGGGCACTGGTTCCAGGACCTTTGCAGATAACAAAATCCACAGATACTCAAGTCCCTAGGTAAAATGGTATAGTATTTGCAAGTAACCCACCTGTATCTTCCTGCACGCTTTAAATCATCTCCAGATTACTTATAATACCTAATAAAATGTAAACACTTTGCAAATAGTTGTTATACTGTATTGTTTGGGGAATAATTACAAGAAAAAAATCTGTACATATTGAGTACAAATGCAATAATCTTTTTTTTAAAGTATATTTTTGATCTCCAGTTGGTTGAGTCCACAGATATAGAACTCACAGATATGCAAGGCTTGACTGTGTTCATGTCTGTGTGTTTATGTGTGTGTATTTTCTGGAACAATTTAAGGCTCATAAGAAGTTGCAGCAATAATACAGCATTCCTGTTACCCTTCACCCAGCTTCCCCCAGTGACAGTATCTTACATAACCTTAGTACATTGTCAAAATCAGGAAATTGACATTGGTACAATACTGTTAACTCAAATATAGCCCTTATTTGGATTTCACCATTTTTTTTTTTACATCCACTCTTGTTTCTGTTTATGCATGTGGAGGAATGGTGTCATTCTAGGAAGTTTTATCACATGTATAGATTTATATAACCTCACCAGTACAATCAGGGTCCAGACTATTCCATCACCACAAAGAAACTCCCTCATGTTAATCCTTCACAGGCATACCCTGTCCTCAATTAATCCTTAGCAATGATTAATCTGTTCTCTATCTCTATAATTTTTTCATTTTAAGAATGTTGTAGACATGGAATCATGTTGTATGAAACCTTTCGAGATTGACTTTTTTTTTTAACTTAGCATAGTATCCTTGACACTCATCAGTTGTTATGTGTATTAATTGTTTGCTCCTATTTATTGTTGAATAGTATGAGTAATATATACTGAGCTCGGATTTGTTTGTATATTTGTTGTTAGGTTAAGACCAAATTTAGAAAGATCAAGTTAGGCCGGGCGCGGTGGCTCAAGCCTATAATCCCAGCACTTTGGGAGGCCGAGGTGGGTGGATCATGAGGTCAAGAGATCGGGACCATCCTGGCCACCATGGTGAAACCCCGTCTCTACTAAAAATACAAAAAATTAGCTGGGCATGGTGGCGCACGCCTGTAATCCCAGCTACTTGGGAGGCTGAGGCAGGAGAATTGCCTGAACCCAGGAGGTGGAGGTTGTGATGAGCCAAGATCGCGCCATTGCACTCCAGCGTGGGTAACAAGAGCAAAACTCCATCTCAAAAAAAAAAAAAAAAAAGAAAGATCAAGTTAGTAGCTGAGTAGATTCAGGAACTGGAATCAAATGAGGCAAGGTTGGGGCCGGGAGAGGGGCAGCAATACAGAGCAGAGTGGAAAGCAGGAACTGAATTGAGATTGAGTGAGACAGGTGAGGCCATGCTCCAAACCAGACCAGGAGAGTGAGAGCTCCAGCAGAGGCATGCCCAGAATCAACTCCAGCCTGGAATGAGGGGTGCCCAGAAAGAAAGTTGAGAGAGGAGGTTAGAGAATAATAGCCTAGTGTTCGTTCCCTCCACCTGTCTCTGGCTTACCCAGGCCTTGGGGGTCACTGTTCTCTTAGGATTTCCTGATATTATTTCTGCCCTGTAGTATCTTATGTTAATATTATACCCAGAATAGAAATAAAGATACCCCCGTGGTCAAAAGTTTTATGCATTTTTTCAAAGTAAAGGAAATTCCTATGCATTGACCTAGCACATAATGACACAGTAGCTTCCACAACCCTGCAGTGTAGAATCTGTGATCTAGCTCAAATTCCAAAGCTTTTTAATGGTGGGGAAGAAGGAAAGAGAAGTAGAAACTGGGTTTCTTAATTCCAAGTTTGTAATTAGAACCATCAGTCACCTACTTGGTAGCTAAACATCTTTGCTTAGCCCAGATCTGACTGTAAAGGGATAGAAGGAATGGAACTTGCAACCAATTAAAATAAAAGCTACCTTTGTAGATGTCATCATTTTATATTATGGTGAGCAGTCCGCAAATATCTAGGAGCTAGGGATTAAAATAAAAGCTACCTTTGTAGAAGTTATAGTTTGATATGGGGAGTGATCCCACAAATATCTAATAGCTAAAGTCAAACTAGTAGACAGCGGCATCTATTAAGTGCTGCCTCAGAAAACATTTTATTGAGAAGTCTTCCCCTCCCCTTCCAGTTTCTGAATGCAGCTATGTGTAAACCATTATTTTTACTCCTTCCACAAAGCTTTACAGAAATAATTTGGATTACTTAGTCTAACACCAGAACCCTTCTTTAAGCATCCACAAACCTCATTCAACACCACAGGCCAAGCTCTCAACAGCAGAGATGTTTTTCCATTGATAGAATCCAGTGTTCAGGATCAAGTTTGCCAGTGTAAAGGGTTCTTCTCTTCAGAAAGGATGCTTGGGTGTGGGGTTTCATGAGGCAAGAGGTCTCCTCTACACTTGGCATGAGAGAAGAAGAATTAGAGCACTTAAAGGAAGTCAGGCCATGCCGATTTTACTATATTGTGGTTTGCATCATGGTTGTGCCCCACTCTTAGCCAACCCTGACATAATTATATAGTGATCTGCAGAGTTCAAGACAGTTTCACATTCTGTCATGCTACTGGAAAGGAGAATAGACCAGGCTGATAATAAATAATGGTAGCACTGACCTAGCAGGCACCTGATTTTAATATGTGAATTACATCTTCAGACACTGGGAAATTCACATGACTAAATTCTATTTCTTGTTCTATTAACAAATTAACTTTGGGATATAGCAAGTTTATGTTTTAGTTTTCTCATCTGTAAAATGAGTAGTGTGACTCAGTTTCTCACATCCCCTCCAGCTCTGTATCTTCCTTGTCTTTGTGTCTTGATTGCCTTGAACGTGACTGATTAGTATGAGGGGGAAAGCCCCAACCTGCTATGACTCAGAGTTGAGTGTGTGCATTCCTGTTGTTTTTGTGACCTAGCAGTGGACAGCATTAGCTTGTCTGTACAAATGTGGAAGGCTGGGATAATAATAGTGGCAAATACTTATATAGGTTTTACTGTGTGCCAGATACAGTTCTAAGCACTTTATAAGAGTTAATTCATTTTATTTTCATAAGAACTCTAGGAAGAAGGGACTGTTATTATCTTGATTTTACAACTGATTAAAATGATGTTCAGAGAGGTGAGTTGGTTTGTCCAAGGTCATATGGCCAGTAAGTGTCAGAGGCTGGATAGGAAGCCATGCAGTGTGGCTCCGTTGAGTCTTCAGACCCAAGAACCTGAATCCAGATCTTTATCAGCTGAGTTATACTGAGGCTTTTTGTTTTAAATCCCAATCTAGAAGAGGCACATCTTACCCTTTTTAGTCCTAAAATAATACAAGAAAGGCAGGAGCTCAGTATGTGGGGCAGAGAAACAGCTTCTAATCTAGAAACAAAATTCATGGAATCTACATTCATCGATATAACTTCTAATTGCTTTCTTCTTCCTTGCAGTGAAATCCAGTCGTTTGTAAATCCTGGTTAGGACATCTTGGTAGAATGGTCCTTGAGTTTCCTGTATAAGTACACAGGTCTCCTAACACCCTCAGGCTTCTCGACCCTCAACACAAGCTACTGACTTCTTGTAGATAGAGTCAAAGTCCGTGGCCCTGAGGTACCTACTCCAGCCCTCTCGTATCTCCTCCCCAGTCCTGCATGGGGAGGGCTGGACTATCTTTCCCTGGATGGTTCCTTTTGCCAGTGCAGCCCTCACTGGCCTTCCCTGAACTCTGGGACTGCATCCTGTGCCCTGTCTGACACTCCCTGCTTTTGATAACTCAACCCCGTGCTTGGCCAACTACAGTAGCTGCCCCCACCCCTGCCCACCAGGATGACTCACCCTGTACCCTTCCTTACCTTGGATCTGGTCAGATAATAATATGCAGAACTCCTTTACCACCTTTAATCATGTTGGCTAAAACAGAAGCAGAGAATGTACTCATAAAATTCCGAATCTCCTTTTGGAGATGGTATCATGAAGGAGGGATGGTGATCTTTGACCAAATGCCCCGAGACGTTGACTCCAGGCCTCGCTGCATTTCTTATGCTGCTTTGCTCTCCATTCATTTTGCTTTCACGATGCCCTGGGGTGAATATATCTTCCCTTTTTTGTCAGCCCTTACTTCTCTCTCTTAAATTACATTCTACTGTGTTCTCACCAGCTTTTCTCATGAAATAGAAAACCACCTCCCTTTTGAGAAAATATGTGGGCTGTGGGAGTTTCAGTAGTTCTGACATCATGTTCCAAGGCAGTGCCAGTGACACTTTTAATCCCGAGGAGAAAATCCCTGCCCTGCACTTGAATTGCTCTCAAAGCCTGCCCTGTAGACACCATTGCTTACTGATTCTTCCGGCATGACATGCATCCTGGGGAACTCATTTGCTGCTAAGGTAGCTGAAGTCAGTGTTCTAGTGGGCCTCCCTTGTTTTTCACTATTAATTAATGAACTATTATATAAGTATTGCTGACTTATCTGGGTTCCTGAGTCAGGCAGTTCTGCTCTGGGCATGAAAGAAAAATAAAATGAAACAAAAGCATAAAATACATTTTATTGAACAAAGTAGAAGAATGAACAATTGTCCCCTCAAACACTTTGGAGGAAAGTTCTGAACATGTGCTGGAAATGAATAAACCCAGGAACCCAGGATGGTTAGCAGTTGGTGAGGTCTGGCTGGACACTCCATTTAGAGGCACTCCAATTTCCAGCATCACTGTGGCAATATGATGGCTGTCATTCCCATTTACTGATGTGACAAGATGGGCTCAGATCTGTATGACTAGTGCACTGTGCATAGCATCTAGACATGATGTAATATTCACAGGAACCCTCTTAGTTGTAGGGGGCAGGGTGGTGAAAAACTAGGAATTAAGGGTATTACAAAGGCATAAGTAGGTATATTTTATCTCAGACTTGTCAGTTAGGATTTTGTTTCTAAAGCCGATGGAACTACTGGATCAAAGAAGATAGCATAAAACTAATATGTGTCTCAGTAGCACCAGGGGAATCCACCAACTGCATCAAATCTTCCCCGATTAACAAAGGCTGGGGTAAATCCTGCGTCAGCCAAAGGCTGCCAGTCATAATGCCCTTAACTAGTTTCTTCACATTGAACCCATGAAAGAAGCTCACAGACACTGCTGATGCTGCCTGGAAACCAGTCCCAGCAACACTAGCACATGGAATTTGAAGGACTTGAGAAAGGCAGCCCTCAAGGAATCAGCTTGCTAGGTAGCCAGATCATTTGGCCGGCTGTGGAAACCATGTTAGTGGAATACTGGTGTCAATTCGTGGAGAAAGATTGCATCTGGTAGTAAAAAAGTAGTTTCCTCAAAGAGGGTCAGAGATGTCTTCTAGAGGGCTGGGTGGCAGCTATTAGAAATCAAACTACACAAGAACGATATTGGTCAAAAAAAACCCCTTTGTCCACAAAAATGTTGACAACCAGTCATCACCTCAACCCTATTTTATGAAATCCACCTAGCTCTGGTGTTTATATTGGAGTGGGGATTAATAATGAAAGAGCAAGATAATCTCGTAATGTACGTGTTCCCATCAGGCCTGCAATTTGTGTCTCTGATGGAGCAAGAAAGAGAGAGATCCTGAATCTTCTTTGCCATGGCACTCTCACTCCCCTCTCAGGCCTTAAGCACAGAGGATGCTGTAGCCCAGGAATCATCAAGCTTGTCTATGAAGGCCCAGATAGTGAATACTTCAAAATTTTCAGGCCACCTGTGGTCTTTGTCACATTTTCTTCTTTGCTGTAGCCCTTTTTAAAACTGTGAAAAAGAATGCTTAGCTCATGTGCTGCACAAAAGCATCATTTGTGGACCCCTGCTATAGACCTTAGACCTGCACACTCTTTGTTAGTAGCTAAGAATATGTCTCCAAGTGTGGACGTAGCCTCCTATCCTGATAAGTGAGGGTCCTCTTGTTCATCTAGCCCAACACCGATGCTGGAGGCAGGCTTTGGCTCCTGCTTCATGCCCTCTTGGGCAGCACAAGTGCTAATACCCTTGTTACTGCTGTTGCTGTGAGTGTTAAAGTCTCAGCGCCAAGAATCTTCTGGCACCTGGGAACCTGGTGGGCAAACTTACTACATTTCAAGTAAGGTGAAATCTCAGACCCCTCACGGTTCTTGAGAGTGGCAGGAGAAGGAGAAGGGAAGGGGGCATGGTGAGAGATGCCAAAGAAAACACTACATGGAAAAGAGATGACCCGAATGAAGAGATCATTTCCCCACCCCTAAACTTGGCCTGGTGTTTAAGTCTCCAGCTTCCAGTTGGCCTTCACAGAATCAGAGCTCTTCTTTGCTAAGTGAAATGTGGGGGAGTCTTTGGCTCCCTCTGGAGGCTAGAGTTTGCCAAGACAGGTAGAACCTGAAACACAATGTGAATTGCTCTTTACTCTGAAAGAAAAGGAAAACTGACCATGACTAGATTTTACTCAAATGGCCCAAGGACTAGGTATAATTCAATTAAAAAGGGAACTTATCCTTTAAAGTAGGGAGATATATACGGTTTTAACTAAAAGGGAAAACGGACACAGAATTTAACAGTGAATGTTTAGATTTTAGTGACAGTCATCATTGTTGAAGTGTGGGGAGAAAATTGGATCTAACACAGAAGAGTGACATGGTGCTAAAATTTCCCCCATATCCTAGACAACTTCCTGTTTGCAGCTCGATGTGCTGATGAAATACTCTTAACACAAATCCCGAGGGCACCGGAACTTAGAAAAATTATCATTTACAACTGTATGTTAAATTGCTAAGCAGTTAAGATGTTTGATCTAGAAAATCACATGCAGTTTATTTCCAACAATTGAAAAGGGAACTTTCGAAATAAAAGCTAAACATACAACCCAAGGGTTTAACGAGTCAGAGTCTGTTCAGGAAAGTGAGCATGTGGGTCCCCGAGAGCTGGATTGGAATCAGTAATAAAGGCATGAGTCCAGCCCTGTCAGAGCTGTCTGACAGCCCCACCGCCCTCTGTCAGCATCTCTCTGTGAGGAAGGGTCAGGTTGAAGATGGCGACAGCAGCAGCCGAACGTCTATGAGAAAGTGAAGGTAGCACAAAGCCCTGCAATCCCTACCCTCCACACTGCTCTGCTTATCTGCACACACAGCTGTGAGGCTCCAGCTAGGCCCCCAGGAGCAATTCATTATTTGTGACAACCTTGTGTGCATGGTGCTCGCCCTCACCCCCCACCCCATCGCACACACAGGGAGCCAAAGTTCAGTCTGAGTTGGGCTTTGAGAGTTAAATGTTCAAGATTTAAGTGATTACTGATGGGAAAAATAGGAAGGGGCCTGGAGGTTCTCGGTTTGGGGGAGAATGTTGTGCAAATAGAAAACCATAGTAGTGAATCTGCTACCCAGTTTTCTAAGAGCTGCAGTTTTGTTTCATCCTGTCTCAGAGCTTTATTAATCAGCCACATTGTAGGTGACATGCTCCAGAACACACAGAATTTATATCCTTGTGCTCTTCCCTCTAGGAGCTAATTAATGTATTTTTATTGGTGAGAAAGTGCTCTCTACATATTTCTTCTCCTTGCCTGATGATCAAGTCTCCCATCTTAAAACCAAACCACCCACTACCACCATGTGTAAACACCCTCTGCCTCAATCCTGGTCCCCATTTACTCAATTCCTATTTTTCTCCTACTTTTAAAATCTATTCATTAAAACAAAACAAAAAGGAAACACATCTTTCCTGGAATTACCTGGAGAAGACTTGACAGGAGCAGGAGGGAAAGCTTTCTGACCCCCACTCACTGTTTAGCTGATGGCTGGAATTATAGGGGAAAAGTGGAATGAGGTTGCTTTTGATGATCTTCTTTTGAAATGATTTGCAGTATTGAAAGAAAGAGTAGCAATTAAACCATTTTGATCTTTAAAACTCAAAGTAGAGAAGGATATATATACACACACACACACACATAGATATACATGTATATGTAAATATGTGATTCTTAATGCTGTATGCTCTGTTTCTTATGGTCTGGGTATCCCAGTGAATGACATGTTTTCAGAAGTGTTTTGGGAAGCACAGTGGTCTACCCTTATATGTTCCAGGACCCCCTAGTGATGCCTAGAATCACAGATAGTACCAACCCCTATATGTAACATGTTTTTCAATATCTATATACCCATGATAAAGTTCAACTTACAAATTCAGCATAGGAGGATATTGATAACAATAAGAGATAAAAAATAATAAACTAGAACAATTATAACACTATACTGTAATAAAGGTTATTTAAATGTGGTCTTTCTCTCTCTCAGAATATCTTAATATTCTTAGACCGTGGTTGGCTATGAATAAGTGAAACCATTGAAAGCGAAACCACAGATAATGGGGAACTACGACACGCTATTCCAGACATGTGTTATTGTGCACCAAACTACCCAAATCTTAGTAGCTGTAAACAATAGCCATTTTATTGTATCTCACACTCCTGTGTGAATTTGGAACTTGGACAAGGCTTGACTAGGTGATTCCTCTGCTCCTAGTGGTTTAGTGGTGTTTTGCTGGAGGTTCTAAGATGACTGACAGCTGGGCAGGGATGACTGAAAGATTGTTTTCTTGTGCTGTTCCTCTAACATAGCAGTTCCTCTTAGATTTTTATGCTTTGTTGTTCATTGTGCTGATTAAAGGAGATTTCTCTGAAAAAAAAGAAACCCTTTCATTGTTAGTCGTTATGATTAAACTTAGGAAGATTAATATATTTCTCATAAGTCTGTTTTTCATGCATTTTGGGCCCAGCTAGGACAGACAGGAGAGCACCTACCTGTGACCTCTTCAGCATGTCAGTGTCAGGGTAGTCAGATGTACAGATGAGGGCTCAGGGCTCCAAAAGCAAGTGCTATGGTAGACAAGGTGGAAGCTGCATGGTCTCTTATTACCTAATCTTGGAAGTCACATAGCATCACTTCTGTCGTATGCTATTCATTCAAGCAGTTACCCAGAATCAAGGAGGGGCAATGTAGACTTCACCTCTTCATGGAAAAGCATCACAGAATTTGTAGCTGTGTTGTACGGTCATCAAACATGCACACGGGAGACTTCTCCATTCTATGTTAGAATAAATTTTTTTCATTTTCAGAGTGTAGTATTTCCAAAATATTGTTCCCAGCAGTCCCACCATTTGGGGTTTTAAAGCAGTGGCTCCCAGTCTTTTGGATTTTTAATTTTAACTTTAAAACAAAGAATGAGGTTGGGAGGCTGAGGTGGGTGGATAACCTGAGGTCAGGAGTTGAGGGCCAGCCTGCCCAACCTGGAGAAACCCCATCTCTACTAAAAATACAAAAATTAGCTGGGTGTGGTGGAGGGCACCTGTAATCACAGCTACTTGGGAGGCTGAGGCAGGAGAATCACTTGAACCCAGGAGGCAGAGGTTGCAGTGAGCCAAGATGGTGCCTGGGCAACAGAGCAAGACTCTATCTCAAAGAAAAAAAAAAAGAAGATGAAGATTGGCAGATAAAAGATTGCTACAATCCTTTATTTTACTAAGGAGGAGCATTTAAAAATAATGATTGCAATAACATGCACACTCTTTGTACTCACTATCATTTTATAAAAAAGAAGGCATGTTCACATCAAAATAATAGGAAAGACATGTTCTTAAAGGACCTTTTCTAAATTGAATAAATTTATCTTTATGAAAAAGACATATCAATTTCCTTGTTTTTCTCATTTAACTGTAGGCTGGTGGAAAGTTTCTCATAGAGCCTGCCTGTTCTGTAGGTTGCATTTGGGAATTATTCTACTAGACAAAAGGTCTCAAGTACGCCACTTATACTTTTTTTGAGACACTCAAGATTTTATGGTCAGAATTTCATTTTTTGTTGGTTCTGTCAAATGCCTAGCTTTATGTGAGGAGGACTGCAGTTTAAGTTCAACCTCCTGTATTACCGAGGTTTTACTGATTTGTAATATGTGCCTAGAACAGTGTAGTGTCATGGAGTTTCAGAATAGGATGATGCCATAATACATAGTTCCTGCCAGGAGTCAAATTGAAAATTAATTATAGAGATAAGACTGATGTTTATGAGATGCTGACACATAATGCAAGTTAGAATGTGGGTGAGAGTATATAGGAGTTACCCATGCCAACTAGAGTAGTCAGGGTATCTTAACCAAGAATGTGAAGGTGAAGATTCAAGGTACAGGATTTGGATGAAAGGCAATAGGAGCATGTCACTTGTGTGATTAATTGAATAAGGGTCCATGGATATGAATGAATGAATGTGGTGTGCATTGGTTTTTAACATGCCTTATCTTAGGTTTCAGAGCAGAAAACAAAATGGATTCAGCATTGTTTTTTGCTTGTTTTTGAGCCACAGTTATAATGAATGAAAAGTCCTACTTTTTTCTTACTCTCAAAGTGACCACATTTTTCTCTAAGAAGCAGATGGCTGACTGCTCATTCTAGACATAAATCATTAATAGTCATAATAAAAAGAATCAGCTACTGAGTAACAGCTTCAGTACCCTGGGTCAGCACCTGAATATCTGGGTGACCGTTCCTAAAATGCCTAAGTGTGCTTCTGACAGTTTGGGATTGAGGAGCCCTCATGTAATGCCTCATCACTAATGACAAAATAAATCTCAAGTGTCAGGAAGTGCTGCCCTGAATTCACCTCGACTTTGCCAGCAGTAATGGATTAGGAGAAACATCCATTAGCGCAAGGTAGATCCCGATATTTATTCACTCACTGCTCTGGGCTGACAACTTAGGTGTCTGCTTGTTTTGGGAAACAAAAGGTCACAAAGGAGTATCGGTAATGGCCTGCTGGATTTTCTCTTTAGACATTTACTGCAGTCTATTATGATCCAGTCTGATTGTTTTGATATCTGCCATCTGAACTTTAAAAACAACAACAGAAAAAAAATTACTTTTTTTTTGAGATGAGGTTTTGCTCTGTGTCTCAGGCTGCTGTGCAATGGCGCGATCTCAGCTCACTGCAACCTCCGCCTCCTAGATTCAAGTGATTCTCCTGCCTCAGCCTCCTGAGTAGCTGGGATTACAGGCATCTGCCACTATGCCTAGCTAATTTTTGTATATTTTAGTAGAGATGGGGTTTCGATAAGAGAGGGACCTTGGAGGCCTTGTGCAATTATTTTCCTATTAATGTTGATCAAGCAACATGTGATCTTTGAGTTCATTTTCAGACTTGTTTTCCTGCCATACACAATCATGTTCCCAGCCACTAGAAATGCCCAGACTGAAGCAGCGAGTGTCCTTGCCCCTCTAGGCCTTTCTGTTGCTGTAAAATATCAGAAGATCTAATATGAACATTGATCAAAGATTGTTTTCTTGTTCTGTTCCTCTAAAATACCAGTTCCTTTTATATTTTTATGCTTTGTTTATTCACTGTGCTGATATTAATATAAAGGAGACTCTTCTGAAGAAAAACCCTTTTATTGTAGTTCAACTTAATAAGATTAATATATTTCTCATAAGTCTGTTTTTCATGCATTTTCTGACAAGACACATGATAACACTTCTCTTCCAAAATAGCCCACTCTTTGGATAGCATAAGCCCTTTGCCGTGGTCTGTTATGTCTGTGGCTCTGGTTGCCATCATGTCTGTATTAATATGCTTGATGCTTTTCTTCTGTCTTCACTGATATCCTGTGCTGATGCATTTGTTCCAGTTCCTTTCAGTTCAGTGATATGGTGCCCTCTTGCTCCTCTGAATTGCAGTTGTACTTAGCTACGTCCCCGGCCTGCCTTCTCTCACTGCCCCCTCTGCTTTCATCTCCTGTTCTCTGCTTTCCTCATTCCTCCTGGCCTGAGACTGCCCCTTCAACCTAGCCAGTGACCTCTTCCAGGACGAGCCCAAAGGTCTTTCCTTCCTGAGCTCCCATGCTGTGGGCACTGTTGAGCAGCCTTTCCTCTTCGGTTTTTCTTCTGAGGTCTTCTCTGCTCTATCCAGACCCTTCTTATTTCCTTGTCCACACTTCCTTTTATCTGACTTCTTTTCCTTCTTGCCCTCTAAATGTCACTATCCTCAAGGGTTAACTCTTTCACTTATTCTTGGTCATATCCTTTGAGCCTGGGTCATAACCTTTCACTTATTCTCACAGGGAAATCACATTTCGTAAGGCTCTCAACTGCCCTGCTTTGCTGCCACCTCCCAAGTATGTTTCTTCCTCTCCTCACCCCAGCCTGGGTGTGACGCTTTCCATTGCCTCTCAGCCATCCATGCTACCTGTTCAATTAAACCCACCCACCCTCAGGCAAATACTTCCTCTAAAGCAGGGGCTCACAGATGACAGTCCACAGCCCAGGATCCTACCCTCTGCCTGATTTTGCAGATAAAGGTTGATATGAACACAGCCACACCCATCTGTTTCCATGTTGTCTGGGGCTGGTTCCATGCCGCAACAGCAGAGCTGAGTCACTGCAGTGAGTCTGTGTGGGCCACAGAGTCTGAGATATTTACTCTCGGTCTGCCAGTCCTGCCCTACCATGCCTTCGTCTTTTAACACTTGGGATTTCTATTAGGCCGTTTTCACACTGCTATAAAGAACCACTGGAGACTGGGTAGTTTATGAAGAAAAGAGGTTTAACTGACTTGTAGTTTCACAAGCATGGGTCGGAGGCTGCGGGAAATTTAAAGTCTTGGCGGAAGGTGAAGGGGAAGCATATCTTACCATGGTGAGCCCGAGAGAAAGTGAAGGGGGGATGTGCCGCACCTTTAAACCATCAGATCTTGTGAGAACTCTATCAGGAGACCACACTAGGCGGATGGAGCTAAGCTGTTGGAAACCACCCCCACCCCCACCCGTGATCCAACCACTTCACACCAGGCCCCACCTTCAAAATGTGGGGATTACAATTCAACATGAGATTTGGGTGGGGCACAGAGCCAAACCATATCAGGCTTTGATTGCTTTCCTTCCTTACCCGGGAACCCATAAATGACTCCTCATTGTCTGTATAAGTAATTTAAATGGTTTTGCTTTGATATTTAGGAGTCTTTTCTTATTCATCCAGCCTAATTCTATTTCTCAACACATGAAACCCACAAGACACCTACCCTCCCGACCTTTCCAGCCTTCTCATGCCTCCTATTCACGACTTGTACCTTAGACCTTCTCCACGACTGTTGTGTAGTCCTAAGAGGAAACAAAAATGCCATTCCATTTATCCTCTCATTTTTCATATTCTCCTTGCTTTTTAGCATTTCCTGATGGTCAGCTGTGCTGATCACTGCTTTTATTGATTTGCATGTGTTGCCTGCTCTGCCCTGTCCTGCCTTGTTCGCGTACAGTAGAAGAGGGTTTCTGATGTGAACATCTTCCCCACTTATTTAAGACATGCCCCCCCCGGGCCTACCCTCCTCTTGTATTTCCTTTCTTTATCAATTTTGTTATAACCTATCCCAAACTGGAATCCTTAATGTGGACTTCAGCTCTTCCTTGCCTCACCGGTCAGTTTACAACAGCTATGAACTCTGATAACTTAAAATACTTCCAGCCTTTTCTCTCTTCACCAAGTCTGCTCTCTTTTCCCAGCATTACCAGATAGCCATCATTTCTTCCCTGGCCTACTGGAATTATCTGCTCAGGGATGTTCCTTCAGCTGGTCTTTTTTTCCAGGGTCAGGACTAGAGGAGAGCGAGGTGCCTGGGGTGCAAGATGAAAGGAAGCACTCACTCTCAGAGTCGTGCAAATTCAGAGCCAGCACCTGAGAGTGAAGCCTCCTTACATTTTGTGCTCCAGGCACTTCAGGAGACTCAGTGACCTGCCCTAGTTCTGCTAGCCCTTCTCCCTCCTTGTATTAGGTTATTCCTGCTTTGCTGTATAGAAATACCCAAGAGTGAGTAGTTTATAAAGAAAGGGTCAATTGCCTCTTGATGCTGCAGGCTGTGGAGGAAGAGAATGGCATCTGTTTCTGAGGAGGCCTCAGGAAGCTTCCAATCATGGTAGAAGGTGAGGTGGGGAGCAGGCATGTCACATGGTGAAAACAGGAGAGAGAGTGTAGGGGAAGGTGCCACATACTTTTAAATGATCAGATCTCATGAGAACCTGCCATTGTTATTTTCCTGTTGAGACAGATTCTTGTTCTTGTTGCCCAGGTTGAAGTGCAGTGGTGTGGTCTTGGCTCACTGCAACCTTCACCTCCCAGGTTCAGTGGAGCCTCCTGAGTAGCTGGAATTACAGGGATCTGCCACCATGCCTGGCTAATTTTTTTTTGTATTTTTAGTAGAGATGGGGTTTCACCATTGTTGGCCAGGCTGGTCTCAAACTCCTGACCTTAGGTGATCTGCCTGCCTCGGCCTCCCAAAGTGCTGGGGTTACAGGTGTGAGCCATTGCACCCAGCTGAGAACCTACCATCTTGAAGACAGCACCAAGCCATGAAGGATCAACCCCCATGATCCATACACCTCTCACCAGGCCCCACCTCTAGCACTGGGATTTGTGCTCTGAAAGCTACCCAAATCTCATATTAAATTGCAAGTAGCATGAGATTTGGGCAGGACAGATATCCAAAGCATATCACCCCCTCTACCCTCCTCTTCTTTCCATCTTTCCTCCTTACAGTTTATCCTCTACACAGTTGCTAAAATGATATTTTCAGGTACAGATAATATCTAGTCTGTTTTTCAGTTGCCCAAAGGATAAAGCCCAATTCCTTGGGTTGACTCCAACTTTTCCTCCAGCCTTTTCTCTTGCCACTCTCCCCCCACCCATGAATTCCATATTTTGTCTATCCTGAACTACCTAGAGTCATCTTAGTGTGCTATGCTCTGACACACCTCCAAACCTTTGAAGATGATATTCTTCCCTCCTTTGGAACTTTCTTCAGAGAGTGCCTTTTACTTGGAGGCCTCTTACTCATTATTCAAAACCCAGTACAACCATCACCCTCTATGTGAGGCTTTTCAGAATTCTCTAGAACTAATTAAGTAGTGTTTTCTTTTTTCCCCTTAAGCATAATGTATTGACCTTAATTACACCACATGTTTCATTTTGTGGTAATTACTTTTTGCATGTTTTTAATCTTCCAGGAAACCAAAGATTCAGAGCCCCAGCTTCATATTAGAATTGCCTGGAAAGCTTTTAAAAAATATTGTCATCTGAACCCTATGCCAGAACCTTGGTGGTAAGCTTCACATTGCCTCTTGGAGAGAGAAGAAATGGCAAATAATAGATAATGAACCTCTGGGTGTGGCCTGGAATCAGTGTTTGGTTTTTCTGAAAGCTCTTCAGATGATTCTAATGAGCAGCCAGAATCTGAAACCTCGCTGCACTAAGCTGTGATCTGCTGGAGAGGGAAAGCCATGTCCTGTTTATGTTTGTGCACCTCTCCTCCCTCCCTACACTCATACCTTTCAAGATGCCTGGTTTATAGCAGGAGCTCAAGCAAAAGCTATGAAATTAATGATCACCTGCTTCATTTGCAGGGTCAGTGATTGGGATTATTGAAGATTGGATTTAGTCTATTACCACTTGTATTAATCCCTTCTCACACTGCTATAAAGAAATAACTGACACTGAGTAATTTATAAAGAAAAGAGGTTTAATTGATTTATGGTTCTGCATAGCTGGGGAGGTCTCAAGAAACTTACAATCATGTCAGAAGGCACCTCTTCATAGGGCAGCAGGAGAGAAAAATGAATGCTGAGCGAAGTGAGGAAGCTCCTCGTAAAACCATCAGATCTCATGAGAACTCACTCACTATTATGAGAACAGCATGAAGGAAACCACCCCCATGATTCGGTTATCTCCATCTCGTCCCACCTTTGACAGGTGGGGACTATTACTATTTAAGGTGAGATTTAGGTGGTGACACAGAGTCAAAGCATATCATTCCATCCCAAGCCCCTCCCAAATCTCATGTCATCACGTTTCAAGACACAATCGTATCCTTCCAACAGTCCCCCCGAAGTCTTAACTCATTTCATTATTAACCCAAAGGCCCAAGTCCAAAGTCTCATCTGAGACAAGGCAAATCCCTTCTGCCTGTGAGCCTGTAAAATAAAAAACAAGTTAGTTACTTCCTGGATACAATGGAGATACAGGCATTTGGTAAATACACACGTTCCAAATGGGAGAAATTAGCCAAAATGAAGGGGCTACAGGCTCTATGTGAGTCCAAGATCCAATAAGGCAGTAGTTAAACCTTAATGCTCCAAAATGATTTTGTTTGATTCCATTTCTCACATCCAGGTCACACTGATACAAGACATGGGCTCCCATGGCCTTGGGCAGCACTGCCTCTGTGGCTTTGCAGGTTCCAGCCCTCCTCCTGGCTGCTTTCATGGGCTAGCATTGAGTGTCTGCAGCTTTTCCAGGCACCTGGTGCAAGCTGTTGGTGGATCTACCATTCTGGGGTCTGGAGGATGGTGGCCCTCTTCTCACAGCTCTATTAGGCAGTACCGCAGTGGAGACTCTGGGGGCTTGTATCCCACATTTCCCTTCCTCACTGCCCTAGCAGAGGTTCTCCATGAGAGCTTTGCTCCTGCAGCAAACTTCTGCCTGGACATCCAGGAGTTTCCATACATCCTCTGAAATCTAGGCAGAGATTCCCCAACTGCAATTCTTGACTTTTGTGCAACCCTAGGCCCAACACCACATGTAAATCACCAAGGCTTAGGACTTGTACCATCTGAAGCAATAGCCTGATCTATATTCTGGCCTCTTTTAGCCACAGCTGGAGCTGAAGCAGCTGGGATTCAGAGCATCATGTTCCCAGCCTGCATAGAGCAGGGGGGGCCCTGGGCCCCCACCCATGAAACAATTTTTCCCTCCTAGGCCTCCAGGCCTGTGATGGGAGGGGCTGCCATGAGGGTCTTTGACATGCCCTGGAGATATTTTCCCCATTGCCTTGGTGATTAACATTCAGCTCCTTGTTACTTATGCAAATTTCTGCACTAGGCTTAAATTTTTCCCCAGAAAATGGGTTTTTCTTTTCTATCCCATCATCAGGCTGCAAATTTTTCAAACTTTTATACTCTGCTTCATCTTGAACACTTTGTGGCTTAGAAACTTCTTCTACCAGATAGCCTAAATCATCTCTCTCAAGTTCAAAGCTCCACAGATCTCTAGGGCAGGGGGACAGAATGCCACAGTCTCTTTGCATAGCAAGAGTGACCTTTACTCCAGTTCCCAAGAAGTTCTTCACCTTCATCTGAGACCACTGCAGCCTGGAATTCATTGTCCATATCACTATCAGCATTTTGGCCAAAGCCATTCAACAAGCTCTAGGAAGTTCCAAACCTTCCTACATCTTCCTGTCTTCTTCTAAGCCTTCCAAACTGTTCCAGCTCCTGGCTGGTACCTAGTTCCAAAGTAGCTTCCACATTTTTCAGTATCTTTAGAGCTGTACTTCACTACTTAGTACCAATTTACTGTATTAGTCCATTCTCACATTGCTATGAAGAAATACCTGAGACTGAGTAATTTATAAGGAAAAGACATTGGCTAGATTCAGTGGCTCATGCCTGTAATCCCAGCACTTTGGGAGGCTGAGGTGGGCAGATCACCTGAGGTCAGAAGTTTGAGACCAGCCTGGCCAACATGGTGAAACCCTGTCTCTACTAATGATACAAAAAGTAGCCTGGCACGGTGGCATATACCTGTGATCCCAGCTACTCAGGAGGCTGAGGCAAGAGAATGGCTTGAACCTGGGAGGTGGAGGTTGCAGTGAACCAAGATTGTGCCACTGCACTTCAGGCTAGGCAACAAAGCAAGACCTTGTCTCAAAAAAAAAAAAAAAGGCCTTTAATTGACTCACAGTTCCACAGGGCTGGGGAGGTCTCAGGAAACTAACAATCATGGTGGAAGGCACCTCTTCACAGGACAGCAGGAAAGAAAATGAGTGATTAGTGAAGTAGGAAGCTCCTTATAAAACCATCAGATCTTGTGAGAACTCACTCACTATCATGAGAACAGGGATTCAGTTATCTCCACCTAGCCCTGCCCTTAATACATGGGGATTATTACAATTCAAAGTAAGATTTGGGTTGGGACACAGAGCCAAAGCATATCACCACCTTTCTCGCTTAGCACAGAACTTGGAGTGGGAGAACTTTGCAAGAGATGGGGATCCCATTGGTGTTGAACTGTTACATGATGTCTATGGTACACCACAAAGTGACTCACTTCAATGTTCTTGCTCTCTAAGACTTTTAAAAAATTGTTTCAAATACCAAGAATGGGGGTGCTGCAGAGCCATACATGCCCAAAACACTGTACTGTCTCTTCCCTTGTCCAGTGGGCATGTTGTACAGCAGCCATTTGAGGAACGACATTAGAGAGTAGATATTAGGACTCTTCTACAGTTTGCTCATTGGATTCAGGAAAAGTGCTGGAGTGAGCCCTCCAAACTGTTCCTGCCTGTGCTTTTTATTGCTCAGGTGAACTTAGGTAACAAGTAGCACTGTTGCTTGACATGGCATTATCTGCCCATGTTCAGTCTCTTCCTGGACCAGCAAACTTAAATGTCAGACTCTGAATGTAAAAGCCAGAGATGTGCTGTAGACTGCATCTGATATTTACAGTTCTTTCTAGCTAAGATGAGCTGGCTTTTGTTGTAAATATTCTCTCATGCAAATTAGAAAGGTTTTCCCCCACTTTGTACATATGCCTTTGATATTATTACTTTCTTTGCTTTTATTTGATTTTGTGAAAGTCCATAGATGCTTTTGGCCCCTACCTCTGACTACTAAAAATAGTAACTGAAAAAAGTGAGGGATCAGTTCTAGAAACCTATTAATTATGTGTTTAAATAGTTTCAAATTGCAAAAAAAAAAAAAGAATGTCTTTGGGATTTAGAAAATGAGATTACTCTTTCAGTGCTGTTTCAGGTGTCTTCTTTTCAGAACTTGAGTTAAGGCAGATCAAAAGTTGTCATTTCACTTTTTCTATCATTCCAGAGCCATCTTCTTTTCTTCCTGCTTTTTCTTTTCCATCACTATTTTATTTCTTCACTTTCCTCTTTACCTGATGCCAATAGTAATATTAATAATTGTTGGTCAGGTGCAGTGACTCATGTTTGTAATCCCAGCACTTTGGGAGATAAGGGCAGGTGGATTGCTTGAACTAAGGAGTTAGAGACAAGGCTTGGGCAGCATGGTGAAACCCCATCTCTATCAAAAATAAAAAGCAATTAGCTGGATGTGGTGGCACGCACCTGTAGTCCCAACTATTTGGGAGGCTGAGGTAGAAGGATCACTTGAGCCTTGGAGACAAAGGTCGCAGTGAGCCAAGATCACTGTACTCTAACTTAGGTGACAGAGCGAGACTGTCTCAAAAATAATAATAGGGTTGCTTATTGAACAACTGTATATTTTACACAGTGCTAAGCACTTTATCTCATTTAATCTCTCAAAACCCTGTGAAGTAGGTACTGTTATTAGCCCCACTATATGAGGAGAAAACTGAGACAGCACAAGGAAATTAAGTAACTCTAGGTCACACAGCTAGGAACTGATAGGGCAAGGGTTCAGATCTAAGCCATCTGTTTTAAGAGCCCAAGCTCTTGACTATTTGCTATCTGCCCCAATGTTTAGAGTGGTAAATGGTAGTGGAATGAAGATTAAGGATACTGCATTTGATTTAAAAAAATAACACCCCATCTCAACCCCCATTGCTTTAATAATGGGTTCACTTCTCAGCACTTTTAATGAAAGAATTTAATAGAACAAGTATTGAAGATTTCATGCTGTCATTTGTAATTCAGACACAGAATTTGTAACCAGTAATGATAAGAAATAGAAAATTGTGGATAACGAGGAGATGTCACAGCCTACTTAGCATCTTGGGTAGGGGGCAGGGACAGCTGGATAGGGACAGTGGCCCCTGGAGTCAGCCTTCTATGGACTCTAATGGAGTCTGGCCAAGGGAAAACCACACTCAGCCAACCATTTTGGGGTTCAGGAGCAGGGACAACAGGGCAGCAGCTATGAAAGCTTATACATCAGTGAGTAGATGAGGAGTGTCCATAAGAAGCCAACAAGGGAGAGAGACACCCCACTCCTATCCCCATGCAGACAGAAAGGAAAGACTGGGCCAGAGTTGCAGGACTAACTGACCCAACATCTAACCTAAACCAAGCATTTGACACAGGAGGAAGCTAGAAGACTGGCTCGAGATCTTAAGTCTAGTTAGAGAGAGATTAGAACCAGTCCAGGGTCCCTTGGCCCTCACTCCAGGGATTTTGCTAATATAAAATGGAAAAAAAGAAAAACACTCTTTCTTAGAGGAAATAGGAGAGAGAGGGGCTGTGAGTGCTAGAATTGACCTTAAGAAGGTATTATTTTTAGTGTTGCCTTTAGTAATAAGAAAAACCAATTTTCAGTGACTATTCCAGTGGCTTATACAAACCTAATTTCTTTAACCACAAAGCATATCTTTAGGGCTCTTCAGAGGCATGGTAGAAACCCCTTACCTGACTAAATTAGGTCTGGTAATTAGTTAGTTAGTAGAAAAGTTGGTAAAAGCAGGAAAACATGCAAAATATAAATATGTATGTAAACATGGGGTTTTAAATATAAGCATACATTCATTTGACCATCTTTGGATGCAGAGTTAGAAACATTTCCTTTGAGATGGGCTCTTCAAACTGGAGTTCCCCATTGTTTTCTTTGCATTACTACAGTTATTCTATGGCTTTGATTTTTAGTCTTAAGTTTCCTTAAAGTGGAGTGAGACCTTAAAGACACATGTGCCACAATCTGAGCATCAGATCCTTCATCTTAATGATTTTTCTCAATCTTTTACAGTTGTATTGCTCAAGTCGCAGTGATTTTCTTTTGTAAGTCATCTTCCCTAAGTCTTTCTTACATTCACTTTCATAGAAATAGCTCCATTTCCTTTCACACTCATATTTTATTTTTATGTGATTTGTATTAAATTAAATGCATAATTAATAACAAACAGAATTGGCATAAACAAGCTGAGTACAAAAAGCCAACTCTTGCGAAGCATAAAGTGCTGCTCGTGGAAGCAGAAGGAAAATGGGTGAGAGAAAGGAAAACACTTTAAGTGATGGTTCTTGATGTGATTGTCAGAGGGTTGGTTACTTTATTGGGTTGATAAAATGAAAACTGGCCAAGTAATGTTAGAGGGAAAATTATTTGTAATGGTTGTTAAAGCACAGTAAGTCAGACTTTGTTTAAAACCATCAAAACAGATGTAGGGACCACTGCAATAGGTTTTGCAGTAGAGAAGAGAGATCAGGCTCAACTCCTAATATGAAAAGGAAAGGTGTGAATTTAGAGTCAAGGATTAGGATGGGAGAGTTAGTGGATAGAAAATTACCAAGAGGGGGTCTACAGCCAAACCACCCTGAACGTGCCCAATCTCATCAGAAAACTACCAAGAGGAAACACAGGGGTAAAGGAGATTTTGGGTAAACTGACCTAATCGGATTCTTGCTGAAGACAGACCAGGGTGATCAGACATTGTCTCAGGGATGGGGGAGAATGAGGCATCTGGTCAGATGTTGAAGACAACCAGCTATCTAGAGTCAGGGGTTCAGGCTAAACTGACTTGGCAGGATTCTTGCTAAAATTGGGTAATGCAGAAATGAACACAGGAGTCCATACATCATAGTCTAGTTGAGAAGAGAAGTCCAAAGACTAGAGTTTAGTCAAGGAGAGATTGTGTGTCAGTGGGCCTCTACTGTAGACATACCTCAGATCTGTGGAAGAAGGCCTACCTTTGGGAAAATAAATGCACCTACTTCTTGTGAAAGGAGTAATAACGTCTAAAAGATATGAAGCATAATTTGGGTAATAAAGTCTTATTTAATGTGACAGTCCATATTATTCTTTTCAATGATTTCCAGAAATGTTCTTGTCATTCAACAAGTCTATTTTTATTTTTCTTTGACTCAAAAATTTTGTTTTAACCTAAGACAATCCCCATATAAAAAGTGAGTGTGACTGTCATCTCCTGGATATTACCAATTGTATGAGTCAGTTCTTACACTGCTGTAAAGAAATACCTGAGACAGA
The DNA here is from genome assembly GCF_049354715.1 of Callithrix jacchus. NCBI lineage: Eukaryota > Metazoa > Chordata > Mammalia > Primates > Cebidae > Callithrix > Callithrix jacchus. Next base: position 134,868,042 of record NC_133503.1, on the reverse strand, counting down.
CTAAATTATAAAGAAAGGAGGTTTAATTAGCTCACAGTTCTGCAGGCTATACAGGAAGCATGGCTGGGGAGGCCTCAGGAAACTTACCATCTTGGTGGAAGGCAAAGGGGAAGTCATGTCTTATCTGTCTGGAACAGAAGGAACAGAGAGAACAGGGAGGTGCTACACAGTTTTAAACACCCAGATCTCATAAGAACTCATTCACTATCACAAGAACAGCAAAGGAGAAATCTGCCGCCATGAACCAATCACCTCCTACCAGGACCCATCTCCAACATTAGTGATTACAATTTGACATGTAATCACTACAATTTGACATGTAAAGGGACACAGACCCAAATCTTATTATTCTGCCTCTGGCACCTTTCAAATCCCATGTCCTTCTCACATTTCAAAATACAATTATGCCTTCCCAACAGTCTCCCAAAGTCTTAACTCATTCCAGCATTAACTCAAAAGTACAAAGTCTCATCTGAGACAGGGCTAGCGCCTTCCACCTATGAGCCTATAAAATCAAAAACAAGTCAGTTACTTCCAAGATACAATGGGGGAAAAGACATTGGGTAAACCCTGCCATTCCAAAACCAAAAAAAAACAACCAAAAGACATGAGCTACAGACCCCTGCAATTCCAAAGCCCAGTAGGAGAGTCATTAAATGTTAAAGTTCCAAAATAATCTCCTTTGACTCCATGTTTCACATCCAGGTCAGATTGATACAAGAGATGAGCTCCAAAGGCCTTGGGCAGCTCCACCCCTGTGGCTCTGTGTGGCTTAGCCACCATAGCTGCTCTCAAGGGCTGGCATTGAGTGCCTGTGGCTTTTCCAGGCACTCAGTGCAAGCTGTCAGTGGATCTACCATTCTGGGGTCTTTAGACTCATAGCTCCACTAGGCAGTAGCCCAGTGGGGACTCCATGTGGGGTCTCCAACCCCACATTTCCCCTCGCACTGCCCTAGTAGAGGTTCTCAATGATGGTTCCACTTCTTCAACAGACTTCTACCTGGACATCCAGGCTTTTCCACACATCTTCTGAAATCTAGGCAGAGGTTGCCTAGCCTCAACTCTTGCACTCTGTACACCCACAGGCTTAACACCACATGGAAGCTGCCAAGGCTTACAGCTTGCACCCTCTGAAGCACAGCCTGAGTACATAGGACCCTTTCAGCCACAGCTGGATATGGAGCACCTGGGATGCAGGGAGCAGTGTCCTGAGTCTACACAGGGCAGCAAAGCCCTGGGCCTGGCCCAGGCCCACAGAACCATTCTTCCCTCCTAGGCCTCCAGACCGCTGATGGAAGGGGCTGCCATGGAGATCCCTGAAATGCCTTTGAGGCCTTTTTCCCATTGTCTTGGCTATTAGCAATCAACTCTTCTTATGTAAATTTCTGCAGCCTGCTTTAATTCCTCCCCTGAAAATGAGTTTTTCTTTGCTACAGCATAACCAGGCTGCAAATTTTCTAAACTTTTACACTCTGCTTCCCTTTTAAATATTAATTCCAGTTTGAGGTCATTACTTTGCTCATTCATATAAATATAAGTGTGGTATATATATATATTTGATGTAATACTACTCAGCCATAAAAAGGGACAATGGACTTTGGGGACTTATGGGGAAGAGTGGGAGTGGGGCAAGGGATAAAAGACTGTAAATACCGTGCAGTGTATACTGCTCCAGTAATGGGTGCACCAAACTCAGGAATCACCACTAAAGGACTCACTCATGTAACAGAATACTCATGTACCCCAATAACCTGTGGGAAAATGCCAATTTTAAAAAAAGCTGCCAGGCCACACCTTGAATGCTTTGTTGCTTAGAAATTTCTTCCACCAGATAATCCAAAATCATCTCTCTCAAGTTCAAGGTTCCACATATTCCTAGAGCAGAGGCATGATGCCACCAGTCTCTTTTCTAAAGCATAACAAGAGTGACCCTTATTCCAGTTCCCAATAATTCCTCATTTCCATCTGAGACCTCCTCAGCCTGGAACTCACTGTCCTTATTGCTGTCAGAATTTTGGTCACAACCATTTTAAAAGCCTCTAGGAAGTCCCACACTTTTCCTTATCTTCCCTTCTTCTTCTGAGTCCTCCAAACTGTTCGAACCTCTGCCCACACCCAGTTCCAACACTGGTTCCCCATTTTCAGGTGTCCTTATAGTGATGCTCCACTTTTTCGTACCAATTTTCTGTCCTAGTCCATTCTTGTGCTGCCATAAAGAAGTGCCTGAGAATGGGTAATTTATAAAGAAAAGAGATTTAATTGGCTCGCAGTTCTGCAGGCTGTACAGAAAGCATGGCTGAGGGGGCCTTAGGAAACTTACAATCATAATGGAAGACAAAGGGGAACCTGGCATGTCTTATATGTCTGGAACAGAAGGAGGAGAAAGAAGGGGAAGCAGGCCTGTCTTACATGCCTGGAACAGAAAGAAGAGAGACAAGAGGAAGGTGCTACACACTTATAAATAACCAGATCTTATGAGAACTCATTCACTATCACAAGAAAAGTGAAAGGGAACTCTACACCCATGACGTAATCACCTCCTGGGCCCCACCTCCAACATTGCGAATTACAATTTGACATGAGATTTGGGCAGGAACACAGACCCAAACCTTATCATCAATCAGTTCAGAATACCAATACAGAATGTTTTTCATTGAAAATCAGTTTATAAATAAATGGTGCAAGGAATTCAAAAGTAATGCATTAGCCATGGATAACTGAAGTGCTTAAAACAATTTTTTAAAACTGATGGGCTAAAAGTTGCAATGAGAAAAACACTACATAGCATTTCCTAAAACTGTTCTGTTTTATTAGAATATGGTTTAAATGGTGTTGGGGGGAAAGACATGTCCCCTTAGGGATTGTCAGAAAGAATCAAAAGCAGCTTAGCAAAGAGACAGAAATGTAAATGTGATATTTATCAGGGGAAATGAGGGTATGATTAAATAAAATGAAACCAGCCTTTATGTCAGAAAATAACTTAATGAGGAAGTGATACTTGAGGTCTTTTTGTCATCTTCTGAAAGACTAACAGGCTGGACTGGCCAGGAATGGCCTTCACCAGAACTGAGGTAGGAAGAGTAGGTTGAGTTTATTTCTCAGGTCAGGTTCAACCTCCTCAAAGTCCAGCTGAATTAAAGTCTTCATTAAATTCATGAAAGGATACAGAAATCACAGCCTGGCCTCATTTAACATTGCTGTCCTGGAATTGTGTGGAAGGTCTGTCTCTAGTTCTGAGGAAGGCAGGTCCTGGGGAGGTGACAGCTTCTAAGTCCACAGCTCCTGCTTGCCCTTTTGAGAGCTCCAGCTCATCTAGCAGGTCTTGCTGTTTCACATCTTTGGAGATAAAAGATTCTGTAGCCTTGATCTCCTCCCCTCAAAAATACATTAAATAAATACAAACTTTAAGTTTAAAATGTATTACAAAGATTGTTTTATTGGAAAGCACTCTCAGATTCTAAGATGGACACAGATCGCTTGGGGGTCTTGTTCAAATGCAGACTTTGAGTCAGTGCATTTGGAGTGGAGCCTGAGAGTCTACATTTCCAGTAAACTCCCTGGGGCAGGGGATGGGTGACTGGTGTCACTGGTTGAGGGATCATACTTTGAGAAGTGAGGATCTAAAAGTTCTGGCTTCTGACAACCTCGGTTTTTCTCACTTGTCAAATGAAAGGCTTTGGATGAAGATACCTTTTAAGTCTACCCGTCTGCAGCATCTCAAGGTGCAGACAGCAGAGAAGGCTGGCGATTGTCCAAAACATGATCTCTGCTCTGAGTTTTCAAGGACTCCCCGTTTTATAACACTGTGAAGCTAAATAGGAAAAGTGAATGCAAACAGGGAAGGAAATACAGTTTATATTCTGACAATCCCAGAGTGATTACAATTACTCACCTGATGCCTTTGCCAACATTCAAAGGTTTGGCTTTAATTAGATCACACAATCCACAATTGAACATTCTAATTGTGCAGTGGTTATCTCAAATAAGCTATTGGGTTGGATTAATTCTTTCCATAGTATGCCCAATGGAACAGTTCAGTTTTCAATACAAATTAAGTGTAGTCACAAAAGATTACTACCCTTAGATCTTGAAAATATATTTAAACAGAGTGCAATTAAATATACAGTTTGATGGGACATTTTTTATGCTAACCATGTCAGTCTGGGAGGAATTTACTACCACCTTGAAATCTTTCTTACCCTTCGGATTCCCCACTGATGTTTTCTTGTTAGTGAAATCTTCCCAGAGACCACATGAGAATGAGTGGCCACCTCCCGCCCCTCTGCTCCCATTTATATTGCTGTTGGGGTGCACACAACATAGCAAGGCTTGAGCTCATTTTGTTTTGTGTCTCTCTGTGTCCTTCGCTGAATTATGAACTCCTTAAGCCATCCTGACAGAGTAGGAATAAATGACTTGGAACACAGGTACGTGAGTTTACATTTCTGCCTGGTTCTGTCCTGATCAGATGATCCCAGGAGGCCATGGATGTTTCACTGCCTCAGTTTTGATGAGCCACTTTCCCCAGACGATAAATCCTACCCTCTCATGAGTCTGAAAGTTCAAATGCCTTCAGGGACAGGGTGGTAGGAAGAATGCAGAAAGCAGTGGATGGTGATAGTCTAGGGAGCGGTAGGGATCTTGGTTAACCTGAATTGCCCCAGGATCTCAGATGTACTTTCTTTAAATACAACAGGGTTGAGCTCAAGCAGAAACTAACACCCAGCTAAAGACCTTGCTTCACATCACCTGGTTCCTGGTTTGCACATAACAGGGGTTCCCAAGTTGAGCTTGGCAGAAAGAACAGTGGCAATATTTAAAATAATTAATAACAAGGATAGCCAGGGAATCAAAATAACATATTTATAGTTCCAAGCATTACCCTGTATCATCAGGTTTTAACCCTTTAGTTGCTGGATCAAGTCCAGGATTTCCCAGTGAATGGGGCCAGGGCAATTGAGCCTGGTGCAATGGAATATCAGCCCTGAGAAAGACCTCCAGGCTTTAGTCAGAGAAACATCATTTCACAACCCTGGCTAGCCACTTAGTATCTGTTAGATCAAGTTGAATAATCTTTCTGAGCCTCAGTTTCCTCATCTGTAAAATGGGTTAATAATCATCACTTTTCAGGACTGTGGTAAGGATTAAGTAAACTAACATATGGAATGCTCCTCAAAGAGTGCCTGGCACAAACAGATGCTCACTCAGTGAAAGCAGTAGCAGGGGCTGTTTACTGTTACCATTAAAAGATAATCCATGGTTATCGATTGAATGCAGACAGCTCATCTCTGTGTTGCCCATGCTTTCTGCAGTCAAATAATTCAGGTGGACCACGCAAGGTCTTAGTTTACTGTTGCCATCATGGTGGCTTACCACAGGGCTCTGGGGCTAAGAGGACAGGGAGCGGGGTGGTTCTGAAGGATGTAAGGATGTAAGGAGAAGGGGATGGGGGAGGCTTTGTTCCCAGGGCTGGAGCTTTAAGAAAGGCCCCAATTCTTTAGATCACAGCAGCCACAGTCCACTCCTGATCTATAAAAAAGCTCACTTTCAGATTTGTAGGCATTTAAAAATACACAGATATTCTTATAAAGAAGCTTAGCTAGTGGTTATCTTCTGAGAGGCATGAGTGGCAAACTTGAGCCTCTTAAGCTATAAATAAGAGATCTGCTACATAGGCATTTCCCTGGGTGAATCCTTCTGCTTTTGGAATCCCTCACGCTGCACCGATACATTCTCTAAACTGTCTCCTGGACACGCACTGGGTCTCATGATGTAAGTAATCTCTATTGAGAAGGATGATCTGTGCATAGTCAGCACCATAGTACAGAGAAAAATTTACCCTCCACACCCAAGCAAACGTTGACCACCCCATTCTCTGTAGTACCCCAGTCTAAATAAAGACAGCTTTTATTTTGTCTTCTTTTACAATTGCTCACAACATTCACCATTCATTGTAGCTGAGTGTACTCAGCTATCTGCAAAACAGTATCCCTGCATTATTGATGTGAGGTTCATGAAACCTTGCTGAGTTTTTTCCATATTGCCTTATTAACTGTGTGTTTACCAAGCTAATTTTAGGGTAAATGTTTAGGAAAGTTCCCAAACTAATCTAAAGCAAAAAATAAACTAATGAGGTTTTTTTTTACATTTTTACTTAAATGCTACATCTTGAATGTGTCTTTGAAAATGATTCTTGGATGAAACATTGGGAAAAGTAGAAATGGAAACGGAAGTAGCAGTTTCCTTAGTGCCACTTCGAGATATAAGAAACCTTCATTTGTTATTTACGCCATCTCCCCTAGACATTTCACGCCCTGGTACAAACCCTCTTGAACTAACATTTGCCACATGGAATATTATTTCATCCTGAGAAAGATTCTGGACAGGGCCTGCGGCATGTCTGCTTTTCTATTTTTTTGTTTTTCTTTTTATTCTTTTCATTTTTCCTTTTTTCCTCAGATAAAATATGACCACATGGTTTATTCAGGTGAAAAATTATTAACCATCATTGGTGAAGGTCTGTTTCTTTTAGAAGAAAGTGTATTAGAAAATTCAAGTATATAATATATCAAGAAAAGGGGAATATCCATCTGGCTCTGGATTTTCCATTTGTTTCCCTTAGGTACCAAAGCCAACCATGATAAATGTATTATTTCCCATCATACTAAAGCCCTTTTCTTTCCTTTTACCCACTGACTCCAAGAAAGTCTTCTTTTATGGGCAAAGTTAGAAACTATTTTAAAATTAACTCATATAATCTCTAAACTCACCTTTCCTAACTTCTATAAAAGCAAAAGCTTCTAGGAGGGACCATGGAGAAAGAACCATGGAGTCCTCTAGAGGGGTCTTGAGAGTCTGGCATTGGCCCAGGTCATTGGCTATAGGCAGAGATTTGAAGCAGTCTGGAGGATCCACTGTGGCCTGGGAGCCCTTCACTTGGTCTCCCATCTTGGCCCTGTCATGGCGCTAGGCTGGGCATTTGGACCAAAGGTAATTTAACTGTGGGTCACATGCAAGGATGGCTCTCTATGGCGATTTCTCATGCCTGTCTGCTGTGTACTCATCCCCACAAAAATGGACTGGAACGTGACCATTTGGTCTTCTTGTACATGCCAAGGTAAAGGAAATGACTTCTCATCAGCCCATGCAATTGGTCATGGCTGATGGTAGCCCACAGAGCTTACTCTTCAACTTGAAAGTGGATTACTGTGTCCTGAAGGTGATATTTTTAAAGGAAATTTTTCCCATGCAAAACGCTGAATGTATTTTCCTCCTTGTTCATTTGCTGTTACATGCGTCATTGACTCCCAATCTCTGATGTGTTTCTTTGTTTTCTGTGTGTTGCAGGCAGCATAGTATACCTCGGGATGATGGTGGGGGCGTTCTTCTGGGGAGGACTGTCAGACAAAGTGGGAAGGAAACAGTCTCTTCTGATTTGCATGTCTGTCAACGGATTCTTTGCCTTCCTTTCTTCATTTGTCCAAGGTTATGGCTTCTTTCTCTTCTGTCGCTTACTTTCTGGATTCGGGTAAGGTTTTCTCCTTTGTATTTTATAGTAATGTGTTTATTCTTTGTAATTGATCACATTCTCCACTCTAGAAAACCTTATTAGCAGGAAATTATTCCTTCACATATCTCCTTCCACATCCTCATGTCAGCCCTAGAAGCCACAATGCTGGTTCTTAGAAATATAGTTATCAACCTTTAAATCCAGGAGAGAAGGGAACACACACCTATATTCTCATAGTTGATTATTTTAGTGTTTTACTTCTAGAAGATGGGTACTGTTTTCAATGAAATGCCATTTCTATGGTAGACCACATCCATACATATATGCTTCTGAAATTTTAACTTAAGCAGGAAAGTGCTCTGGTCCTACCTGTTATGAATGAATTAAAGTTTGAACCATTTGAGTGTGCTCTTAAATTCAGGATTAGAGTGTCTCAGATAAATGCTGTTTTATTTATCTATGTTAAATTGGCATATTTAACTAGATAGAAAGCCTCCTTGAGACATAAGTTTTAGTAAGTTCCTGACTTCTCTTGATTGACAGAAGTTGTGCCATTACCCAGATGCAGTGGTGTAGTGTAGCCCATGGTGTCATTTTCTTTAAAGCACTTAAAACACTTATTACTATACTAACTGAATCCATAAGCACAGAAAACCTATTAGCTCAATAAGGAATATATGAGAAACTTTGTTTCAATAAGAAAAAAATAGTAAAAATATAAGATTTTTGTAACAAATGCGTACTAGGCTTAATACCTGGGTGAAAAATAATCTGTACAACAAACCCCCATGACACAAGTTTACCTCTATAACAAACCTGCACTTGTACCCCTGAACTTAAAAGTTAAAAAAAAAAAGAAATATATATATATATATAATTTTTGATTCGTGATTGAGAACTTAGAGACATTTTTTGAAGCTAACTAACACAAAATGAATCTGTATGAATAATATACAATTTTTAGAAATTAATGAAGAAAATGAGGGGAACAGAGCTAGGTTATAAACTTTAAAAGCTATTAGTGTGGTTGTTGGTGATACACCACCACAACCTACAAGGCAGAACACAGTTCTGAGAAAAGAGGTCAGAGGACTATGGCATGTCTTTCTTAATTGTGTGTAGTAGCATTTCCCATAGCTCCTCAGAGCTACATTCTGCACACAGTGAGCACTTAGCAATTACTTGACTAACTTGCACAAATTTTAGGAGCTTTCCTTAGAGTGAAGACAGTGTATTTCAGTAAACCAAGATGGCTGGAGAGTTTGGAAAAGTGTAAAATATTTTGTTCTTGGAAAAAAAATGTTCAGAATCAATCATTTGCTTTGTAGCAATGGAAAAGGGGGAGAGGGGGCTTTTTCTCCACGGGAGAGCCCCTTGGTGCTCAGTTTTTGAGAGACTGCATACATAAGCTGCTGACTTGGATTTTGTATCATGTACTCACAGGGTTTCAGCAGACCTAAATGTTGAATGATGGATGGAAGGAAGGAAGGAAGGAAGGAAGGAAGGAAGGAAGGAAGGAAGGAAGGAACAGATGTTATTTGGAGCTATTTGTTAAAGGATCTTCTCAGTGAGTAGGTCCATAGGATAAGACATTCTTGCCACCAAGAAAGGCCAGGCTTCCTTCTCCCTTTTATTATGGATGTAATACCACTAGCCTGTCAAGAGAAGACTAACAGCATAGGTGCTGGATTTTCCAGTCCTTTCAGTTTGCAATCTTTTTTGGGAAATTTAAGCAATATCTAAAGACCCAAAAGTACCTGACTATTGTCATATTATTGTGGCAATTTTAATTGCCAATCTGGATTGTGACATGGTCACCCCAGCAGTCTGTAGAGAAAAGGTCCATTGTGGTGGCTGCAAAATATGCCAAACTAATGGACTATCCAGCGACTTCAAGGGCAACATAAAAGCAGAGACAACTTAGATGTATTCTTGATGTTCTTTTCATTCCTGCTGCAGACAAATCATTCTTCAGCCAGCAGGTCAGGACTGCTGGGGGCTGGGAATCAAGAAATCCAGGTGTGCCCTGCTCCTGCCCTTTATCATGGCATCTTGCGAAAGTCATGCAGGCTCTCCTGCCTGATTTTTCTTTTGTAAAAGATATTAGGACTTTGCATTCTTACCTTGGGGTGTGAAGGTCAAATGAGATGATGTTTTAAAAGTATGAGGTCACAAAAGCCAAAACAGACAAATGGGGATCTGATTAAACTTAAGAGCTTCTGCACAGCAAAAGAAACAGTCATTAGAGTGAATTGGCAGCCAACAGCATGGAAAATAATTTTTGCAATCTACCCATCTGACAAAGGGCTAATATCCAGAATCTACAAAGAACTAAAACAGATTTACAAGAAAAAAAAAAACCCATTTAAAAGTGGGTGAAGGATATGAACAGACACTTTTCAAAAGAAGACATATATGAGGCCAACAGACATATGAAAAAATGCCCATCATCACTGGTCATTAGAGAAATGCAAATCAAAATCACACTGAAATACCATCCCACACCAGTTAGAATGGCAATCATTAAAAATTCTGGAGACAACAGATGCTGGAGAAGACGTGGAGAAATAGGAACATTTTTACGCTGTTGGTGGGAGTGTAAATTAGTTCAACAATTGTGGAAGATAGTGTGGCGATTCCTCTAGGACCTAGAAACAGAAATTCCATTTGATCCAGCAATCCCATTACTGGGTATATATCCAAAGGATTATAAATCATTCTGTTATAAAGACACATGCACACGTATGTTCACTGCAGCACTGTTTACAATAGCAAAGACCTGGAACCAACCCAAATGCCCATCAAGGATAGACTGGACAAGGAAAATGTGGCACATATACACCATGGAATACTATGCAGCCATAAAAAACGATGAGTTCGTGTCCTTTGTAGGGACATGGATGAACCTGGAAACCATCATTCTCAGCAAACTGACACAAGAACAGAAAATCAAACACCACATGTTCTCATTCATAGGTGGGTGTTGAACAGTGAGAATACATGGACACAGGGAGGTGAACATCACACACTGGGGTCTGTTGTGGGGGACTAGGGGAGGGACAGTCGGGGGTAAGGAGTTAGGGAAGGATAACATGGGGAGAAATGACAGTTATAGGTGACAGGGATGGAGGCAACAAACCACATTGGCTTGTATGTAATTACGCAACAATTCTGCATGTTCTGCACGTGTACCCCAGAACCTAAAGTTCAATAAAAATATATTTTTTTTTAAAAAAAAGGAAAAACGTACAAGGTAGAGAGGATAAAGTAGGATAATGTTTAGAAACACTCGCTCATAGTTTGGCATTTCTTATTTCCTTTATTTCTCCTCCTATACATTTAGCTAAGCTGTCCTGTGCTGATTGCCTCAGAGTGACAGCAGGGGAGGAAGCCAAAAGGGACCCCTTTCTGGCTTTTAAATTTCAAGTCTTGCCCATGCAAGAAACAGAAAGACCTAAGCAGGGACAAAAAAATTGGGAGAAAACATAGCAAGTGAAACAAAGTATGAATCAAGTTAATCTCTGTAATAAATGTTGAGTACCTAGGCTGGGGGCAGGGCTGAGAGGGAAGTCATGTGAGCTTAGTTACCTTAGTCCCGGTGGCAAAACCTCTACAGAGTTTTGTGGGATCCAGTGGCTGAGAGGACTTGAGAAATGAAGTTATTAAGGAAAATGAGGGAAGAAATCTGTATTGGTCAGCATTCTCTAGAGAGACAGACCCAATGGGAAAGAATGGATGAATGGGTAGGTAGGTAGGTAGATGATAGATAGATAGATAGATAGACAGACAGATAGATAGATAGATAGATAGATAGATAGATAGATAGATAGATAGATAGGAGAGAAGACTAATTAAGGCAATGGCTCACACAATTATGGAGGCTGAAGAGTCCCATGGCAGGCTTTCCTGCAAGTTAGAAATGCTGAGATGCCAGTAGCATGGCTCAGTACAAGTTTGAAGGCCAGAGAAGCTGATGATATAACTCTCATTCCAAGGCTGAAGGCCTGAGAACTCAGGAGGCTGCCAGTGCAAGTCCCAGAGTCCAAAGGCCAGAGACCCTGGAGATCTGTTGTCCAAGGACAGGAGAGGAAGGATGTCCCAGCTCTGAGAGAGAGAGAATTAGAATTTCCTCTGCCTTTTGTTCTCTCCAGGTTCCCAGCTGATTGGATGGTGCCCATCCACACTGAGGGCAGACCTTCCCCACTCAGTTTACCAAATAGCATGCCAATCTCCTCTGGAAACACCCTCACAGACACACCCAAAAACAATGCTTTACTAGCTGCTAGACTTTGGGTGTTTGACCTTCCCAAATCTCAGGTTGATATTTGATCCTCGGTGTTCGAAGTGGGGCCTGGTGGGAGGTTTTTAGTCATGGAGGTGGATCTATCATGAATAGATTAGTTCCCTGAGAACTGGTTGTTTAAAAGCAAGCCTGGCACCTCCCAGCCCTGTCTTTTGCTTCCTCTCTCACTGTGTAATCTCTATACATGCCAGCTCCCCTTTGCTCTCTGCCCTGAGTGGAAGCATCCTGAGGCCCTCACCAGATGCCCAGTCTTCCAGCCAGCAGAACCAGGGCAAAATAAACCGCTTTTCTTTATAAATTGCCCCACCTCAGGTATTCCTTTATAGTCACAAAATGGAGTAAGACACCAGCGTCTAGGTATCCCTTAATCCAGTCAAGTTAACACATGAAATTGACCATTGCAGTTTCTCTTCTTTACCAAAGTATATGGGCTATTTTACCTTTGCTTGCTTTGTGAAGTGCTACCTCCATGACCCAGGGTGTTTCTCATCAGCTCTAGAGTTTATCTGGGTACTCTGTCTCTGAATCTCTGAGGGGCCTCATCAAGGTCTCTTTTTCTCCAATTCTATTCCATTTAACTCAAAAAAACATTGTAAAACTTACTCTGCCCACTGGAACCATGCAAGGCCTTTCATGCATATAGTGAACTCCCACCTCAAGCTGCTTACAGTCTGTACAGACAGGCAGCTTCCAGTCCCCACCCTCCAAGAATTAGAGCCTGAAGAGAGGTCAGAAGGGCTTGAGAATCTGACAGAGGAAAGAGAAAACAAAAATAAAATTATGAATAAGAAAATTTCCATTTAAATCGTCTTGTTTTCAAAGGCATGTCATATTTAAACCCTTCGTTCCTATTACTTCTGAACTCAGTACAGAAGCAGCTGAAGTTTTATATTTTCCCTTTTTATTTAAACTTTCTTTATTAATACTTAAGCCAGGAATTAAGATTCTTATCCTGCAGACCTTAAATAAAACATCATGTTGTATCTACTTAAACAGTTCTGTCCAACCATAGCTGATCCAGTTTTTAAACTGAGAAAAACTAGATGAAATACATTCCGAAATGTTGGGAATGTTTCTTTTGTGGGCCACTGGTGCACGGAGCCCCCCCAGAATCCACACATTTCCTAGGAGTGCAGTACTTCCCATCCTTTCTGCTTTGAAGGTTCTTCCCCCAGGGTTCTCCCACTCACAGCTTCCCAGAGGCATTTCCTGAGACCACACACCCAAGGAGTCTCGTGTAGTTTCCTGTTTGGTCTCCTTGGCAGCACTTATGATAGATGCCTGAAAATATTTACTTTTTAATGTGCTGCTTTCTCTCCTCAACCAGCATGTAAAGTCCAAAGGGCGAAAACGGTCCTGTTCCTCTACCTGGCTTAACTGTCTGGCAGGGTGGGCGTGGTTATTGTTAAAGTCAGTGGAGTTCAAGCAGCAACCAGCATAGTCTGACTTGCAGCCATTTGCGGCATTGGCTAGTTAATCATGAAGCAAAATAGATAGGAAGCCTTCTCAATTCTTACCTGATTTGTATAAGTAAAAAAGTTCTATGACAAGTGGATGAAAATCTAACTTGAGTCAAAAAAACAGAGTCGGCCGGGCTCAGTGGCTCAAGCCTGTAATCCCAGCACTTTGGGAGGCCGAGGCGGGTGGATCACGAGGTCAACAGATCGAGACCATCCTGGTCAACATGGTGAAACCACGTCTCTACTAAAGATACAAAAAATTAGCTGGGCATGGTGGTGCGTGCCTGTAATCCCAGATACTCAGGAGGCTGAGGCAGGAGAATTGCCTGAACCCAGGAGGCGGAGGTTGCGGTGAGCCAGGATCATGCCATTGCACTCCAGCCTGGGTAACAAGAGCGAAACTCCAACTCAAAAAAAGAAAAACAGAGTCATGGTCCTTCCATCATACCCAGACTGGAGCTGGTTTACAGACCCAGAACCAACTGAATGAAGGGGAGACTGGGCCTCTTTGAGGAAGGATCTTGGTACACAGCTGTTTATATTGTTAGTCTTTCTCCCAGCTTCCCCAAAGGGACTGAAGGCCTTTACCAGGATGAGTGCACACGGAGAAAAGGAAATAATCAGACTTCTCAGGGCTTGTGGACACTGGCTCTAAACTGACACTAATTCCAAGAGACATAAAATGTCACTGTGGTCAACCAGTCAAAGCAGGGGCTTATGGAGGACAGGTAATCAATGGTGATTTAGCTCAGGTCTGTTTCACAGTGGGCCCAGTGAGTCAGGCACTCAATCCATCCCCTGCCTAATTCCACAGTTCTGGACTGCGTAATTGGAACAGACCTCAGCAGCCGGCAGAATCCCCACATTGGTACAGGAACTGTCCATCAGCTCCATTTACTAGGAATTTTAGAACGAAGGGAAGTTTTAGGTCAGAGAGTCCACACCTTTCATTTTGCAGATTGAAGTGCAGTGGTGGAACCAGGAATAACTCAGCTAGGACTTAAATTTCAACTAAAGTCATTTTAAACTTGTAACTCTATAAATAAGTAAACTGTACATTCTGAATCCAAGGTTTACCTGTCTTTGTGTTGATTTTATCAAAAATTCCACAGATTTCCAGTTACTGTGTCTTATTTCATTGCTGAAACATCATTAGCAGCACTGTTTCTGCATTTAAAGGATACTTTATTTTATTTCATTTTTTGCGATGGGATCTTGCTCTGTCACCCAGGCTGGAATGCAATTACGTTATCATGGCTCACTGCTGCCTTGACCTCCTGGGCTCCTGCCTCAGCATCCTGAGTAGCTGAGATGCATGCCATGCCACCATACCCAGCTAATTTTTAAATTTTTCTTGTAGAATGAGGTCTCCCTATGTTGGCCAGGCTGGTTTCAAACTCCTGGACTCAAGTGATCCTCCTGGCCTTGGCTTCCTGAAGTGTGGGGATTACAGGCATGAGCTGCTGCACGTGGCCAAGTTCTTGTTTTAAACTGAGATCTACTTGGGTTTAAATTTTATTGTCTCCAAATGCGCTTTCCTCTTAATTCCTCAAACCAAGTCATGAGTATATCTTTTTAGAAACACAAATATGTCCGGCTGACATATTATGTGTGACTTTAAATGTTTATTCAGTACAATGAATAATTTTCCTGCCTGGGGACAATAGTATTTTGTGGGAAGGAGGATTAGGACATCACCAATTATTCATCTGTCCATTACTTTCCTAACTGAATCTCACACCAAGAAACAGACATTTTCCTCCCTTCTTTTGTTAGAGAAAATTAGAAAGATAGGAAATGGAGTTGGCACCATTGATTCATTTTCATTTGACCCAGAATTAAATTATTTGTGTCCAGTCACTGTTAATTATGGGAGTGATAGTA
The DNA here is from genome assembly GCF_049354715.1 of Callithrix jacchus. Taxonomy (NCBI): domain Eukaryota; kingdom Metazoa; phylum Chordata; class Mammalia; order Primates; family Cebidae; genus Callithrix; species Callithrix jacchus. The sequence continues at coordinate 134,852,885 of NC_133503.1, read as the reverse complement.
CTTTGGATGCCAGGCAATATCAGAGTTGGGAGCTTCTCACTGAGGGCCTGGCACTGCTAAGCAGGAAGGTCAGGAGAAAAATATAACAGCAACAGGAATTAAAATGAAATTTCAATGTGTCTGTACATTGTAAGTGAAAACATAGTAATTTCTCCCTATGAATAGAGCCTACCAAATGTGTACTTCATAGCTATTTGCAATATCTATTCATTAACTATATTAAGTTATAGTAAGACTAACTTGGCTTTGTAGGAATGATCACCATTAACTGGAATTCTTCAGAGTATTTTATGTGTAGCATCCCATTTATTTCCACAATTGGTTTAAATAATTAGTCATGTAAACATAGTGCGCCTTTATTAGAAAATTGAGGCACAGATTGTTACTTCCAAACGTTCAGCAGACACCCAAGTCTTCTGAATTTTAGTCTGATTCTGAACTATGAGGGTTTCCCTTCAAAGTAGTCGTTCTGTTAAAAAACAATTTTGGAAAAATATAGTCATTTATAATTGTTTAAGACATTTAAAATGTATTTTATCAAACACCTCTATTGTGCTTGCCCCATGAGAGATGCTGTGTTCAGCACTTTATGTTAGTAAATATTGACTCATTTGAACTTTTTAGTGACCTGATGAGAAAGATGCTGTTTATTATACATGTGTCTTAACTATATGGCATAAATGAGGAAGTTGAAGCACAGAGAGGTTAAGTTCCTATCTGAGGTCACACAGTAAGTGATGTAATCAGGTTTCATACCCAGGCAGTCTGGCTCCAGAGCCTATACTCATAACCATCAGGCTGTGCTTTGCTTCAGACTCAACCAGAAATGTCTCTGATTTCATATGTTACAATGTATTCATGATATGTGCTCATACATGTTTGAACAGATGAGTCCCAAAATATCTGTGGCCCCAGAGCATCAGAATAGAAAGACCTTTCCCAATATGTAAAATGAGGTAACAGTCAAGATTGTCTTTAATCCAAAAATAATCTCAAACCCAAATTGTAAACAGTGGGTCAGTGTTTTCAAAGAGCTGTGTTGTACGACACGGTAACTACTAGCTTCATGTAGCTACCAAGCGTTTGAAATGTGACCAGTCCAAATTGAGATGTAAGTGTAAAATACATAGCAGTGGATTTCAAAGACTTAGAACATATAAAAGAATGCAAAATATCGCAATCGTTTTACATTGGTCACATGTTAACATAACATTTTGCGTATATTGGGTTAAATAAATATATTAACGTCACGTGATTTTTTGGTCTTGTTTTAATATCTCTTCTAGAAAAAATTCAAACTATATCTGTGGCTCAGCTCACATTTTCTACTGGAAAGCACTGTCTTAGGCAATGCTTTTTACTTTCCAACAAAAAGGCTGACCTTTTGGACATACTTGGTTTCCCAGTACACCCTTTGGCAAAGGTACTATTGATCACAAAGGAGAAGGACCACAGCAAAAGATCTTCCAGACGACTCACAGTGTGTAATTGTGAAAAATTAGCCATTTGTACTCTTTAGAATTCACTCTGTGGAGCCCACAGCAGGAATTTGTGTGCTTCATGCCTGTACCTCCAACAGCTGGTGATGTGCCTGGTCCAGAGTTTGACTGGGTGAGGGGGTGGATAGAGGGTAAGGGGTCAATAATGGATAAATGAAGGGTGGGTGGGAGGATGAGTGCAGGAATGGATGAGTAAATATATACAGCAAGAGACTAGATGCATCTGCATGTTTTTATCACTTATTATAGAACATCGTAATGATCACTGTCATCTTTATTCATGGCACCTTTAGATGCTATGGGAAGGCATTCTTCCAACTCTCTCAATAGCTAATTTCTTTCAAGATAGTATTAAAATCCTCATCCATGACTACACCACTTCCCTCAGTGGCACTAGGTCTACTCCTGTGGATGCACAGACCTCCACAGTTTTGGGCAGTTAGACCACCAATCTGATAGCAAACCAGGAATTAGGGAGTTGAATTGAAGCTGTTTGCTTAGCAATGTGGGTTTCCCCACAAATTATATACTCAAACATCAATATTTTTTAAATAACCAAATTTTCTACCAATTATTCTATTCATAGTTTACATAATATTTAGAAAATGAAAACTTCGTATATCAAATAATAATCAAAGAATATTATTTTTCAAATTGTGGCTTTGGAGATTGAAGGACTAAAGCTACTCAAATCATCCATCCTTTGGCATTACCACTGGGCACAGGAAATTCTTGTTCTTGATTTGATGATGAGTACAGTTACCAGTATGTGTTTTTCTCCCATTTCTATCTTTATCACTGATAGCAAACATGTGCCTTCTGATCTATACAGCAACCTTATTTTCTGTGCCAACCTAGCCTATTCAGAGAGTGTTAGGTCTGTGCTCTTTCATCTGAGCCTCTGAACAATCTCCCCAAGGTCTGTGATACTCTATTTACTTTCATAAAGTGGAAGAGACTGAAAGGTTCATCTTTGAACTGCTGCTCTAATCCCTTATTTCTGGGTCCAATTTATAACATAATAAATTGGTTCTGAATTGCTTTGCAATTTGCCTGACAGTCCAGTATCTTCTCTCCTTTTTGTTGATTCTGAGTAAGAATTAAAAGAATATTTTTCATGCAAGTTATTTGTAATCACGATTCCTGACAGAGGCCAGACCATTCACTATTCTTTTTATAATCCTATAATACTTGTCTTACAAAAGCTGCCTGAGTCAGCTCTTCGTAGACTCTGCCCTCTGTTTATTATTTGTATTGAACATGTGACTTTGCAATGATTATTCAGCTTTCTCCTTAATTATGTTCTTGCAGAATGCCCCATTTTCCAATGGAAATGGAAAATGGAAGATTGAGATAAAGGACTGCTTGACAATTATATGGTGAAATAAGTTAGAATGAAATTATTCTTTGTTACATGCTAGCTAGAAAATTAAAGCAGAACAAAATTACTCAGTAGAATATTTTCTTAAGACAAAGAATTATCAAATATTCCATAATCTCTCCCCTAAAATGCCATACTTCAAGCCATTTTAAGTAGTACAATTATTCTTTTTGTCTGTAACCTCCCTCTTTCATTGCAGAAACCTGAACCCCCCTCCCCATCTTTGCCTGAAACAGCCAGCATACATCAATGTGGTGAAGCACGGGAACAAGCATACTCCCCACTGGGTTGCCATCTGAACTGGAGTAATGTGAGGCGTGGCTGTGAAATTCACACGGCTAAGACAGTCAGGCTTCCCTGTTTCCCAGTGAGGTTTGTGCAGACAGGAAGGCTTGGCATATTCTGTCCTCCTGCTGTGCTAAACTGATTTAACTTGTGTGCCTCACATTTCCCAAGAGAGGAGAAATTTTGTCTGTAATGCTAACACATTCTTTGCCTTACACAATATACCACGTGTGAATTTGCCTTAGATTTTTTTTGAGGAAAATAGATGAACATGTTTCATGATATTTACCAGATGCCTACTATTGAGTGATATACTAGCAGGGCTACTGAGGTGTTATGCATGTGTGTGTGAGTGTGTCTGTGTCTGTTTGCCTGTGCACTGGGGAGGTCCTGATTCATTCTAGGAATTGTTTGATACTGAATGTTTTAGTTTCTTTATATTTCTGCAATTAAAGTTGCAAAATCCTAGAACTGATATTACTTAAGGAATAACCCCAACTCTGAAATTCTAAATATTAACATTCTATTTCATTTGTATAAATTAAATTATTTTGAATCTGGCTAATCTCACACCTATATAGAGTGTGAATTTCAGTTATTATTTTTTCGGTGCCACCTATTACCAAGGATAATTAAGATTTTACATTTTTGACACCATTAAAATAGACTTAATATCCAATACTGAGAAAAATTCTTCATAAGCCACTCTGATCTCATTGCTTCATTTATGTAAACATTCCATTAAATATAACTTGAAAAAAAAATGAACTTGAGCAGATTTCAACAGTAGCTAACTGATCATCATATAACAAATGATAAGCTCCCCATGTTAACTGGATTTAAGGATGTGTTACCCATCAGGTAATGTAAAAGATATTTCTGTGTCTTATTATGGATTTTTATATAAAACCAATTCTGTTTTCTACGTTAGGCCCCCATAACAAAAGTTTCTTGATCTTAGCACTGTTAATATTTCGGACTAGGTAGTTCTTGTTTGTGGGGAGATGTTCTGTGCATTGAAGGATGTTTAGCAGCATCCCTGGCCTCTACCCACTAGATACTAGCAGCACCCCCCAAGGTATGACAATGTACAGGTCTCCAGACATTGCCAGATATCTGCAGGGAACATAGAGGGGCAAAACCATCTTTATTTAAGACCCACCAATACATGGGGATTTAAGGGCTTTCATTTAAATTTTGTATTTCTTCATGTAGTCTCGGAAATTGTATCTTAGTGTAATAAACAAAAAACAAACGAAGGAAATTTTTAACCCTTAACATACAATATTAAGATAGAATCATAATGAGAAACTTCTTTTTAATTTATAAGATTTGGGGGCTAGGAAGTGGCAGTTTTTTCTTATCTTCAAAACTTATCAGAGGAACTAAATTATGTTGTAAGACCTGAAAGCTCTTGCTTCATCTCTTGCCTAAATATTTTTATTGATGATAATTATAGCATCTGCAATCTCTTTCTGAAATGCTTACAGGCGTTATAGAAGCTCCTGGGATGCCCATTGGGATTGTCCTGTGTCCTCTGAGCAGTTCCTATGACAAGGACCAAATGACAAGGTCATTTGGTCAAGGGATGACCATAGTAACTGAGCAACTCACGAACTTTTTGGGGGCTTCATTGCTATCAAAACTTACAGTCCAGCATCCTCAATGTCTGTTATGGTCATATTGGTTCAGAAAGTGAGGTGTGTGTTTCTATTCACTGGAGATGTTTAAATCGTCAGAATAAATTACTCCAGGAGACTTGGTATGCCAACTACAACACTGAAGAGTCTGAAATTCAGTTCTTCTGTGTGAACACTTAACACATGTCCACTGGGCCAGGTAATGGGGACTCAAGAATGAATATGATGCAGTCCCTACCTTCAAGGGATTTATGGGGTGTGAAACACTAATAATAGTAATAGTTTTTCTCTGCTTAAAGGATATCACAGTAGGACAAGGAGTAATATTTCCCCCAAAACAGATTATCAGCCCACAATAAGAAATGTGAATGTTTAGATTGTTTTATATATCACTGAGTCTAAATAACTTTGCAAAGGATTTAAATAAAAGCCTTCTCTGATTCTTCAGACTCATTTATCCCTTAGTATTAGAGTTCCTTGCAGCCCGCTTTACAAACAAATGTTGAGAGACACCCAGCCAAAATAACCACGTGAAAAAGAGGCATTGAATATAAACCAGCTGGATTGCCTAGAAGCCCCTATTTTCTTATGTAACAATTTTTTTAAAACTAACAGGCAAATCTATAGTCTTCCACTTGAAATTATAGCCACACTGCAAAGAAAGAAAGAAAGAAAGAAAGAAAGAAAGAAAGAAAGAAAGAAAGAAAGAAAGAAAGAAGAGGAGAGGAGAAGAGAAAAGAAAAGAGAAAGGAAGGAAGGAAGAAAGAGAGGGAGGGATGGAAAAAGGAAGGAAGGAAGAGAGGGAGGGAGGGAGGGAGGGAGGGAGGAAGGAAGGAAGGAAGGAAGGAAGGAAGGAAGGAAGGAAGGAAGGAAGGAAGGAAGGAAGGAAGGGAGGGAGAAAAAAAAGAAAGAAAAATTATAGACACACTGGAGTACATTTATCTTGGTCCAGAGGGGGCTGGCATATCCTGACATACAATTGTACCTTCACAAAGTGTGAGTTATAGCTATTAACAGAATGTCCAGAGTCCTGATGAAACATTAATCAGGATGTGAGAAGTCAGTAAAAACTAGGACTACTTTTATGCATTGAGAGGTGAAGCCACAGAGTAGGGAACTGAGATTTTATGGTACAAAGAAATGGATTCTTCACATTAAATGAAAAAAAAGGAGGAGCATTAAATGATTTGTGACACAGACATTTTATTTCACACTAGAATTGTGTGTTACAATGAAACCACTTAAAATCTGTTCAAAATATTGTTGAGTTTTAAAATTCAAGTAGCTTACTGTACTAACAAGCATCATGCATTTTTTTTTGGTTGTGATTAATATATTATCTTTGCTTTCAGGGCTTTGAATGATCACAGGTAGCAAGCAAGCATGCAGCTTCCCCCTTGAAAGGGTCTCACTCTTGTCACCGAGGCTGGAGTGCAGTGGTCCTTTACGGCTCACTGTAGCCTCAAACTCCTGGGCTCAATCTCCAGCCTCCCACTGATCTTGTAGACAGCCCAATGTAGTCTCATGGCACAAAAGATTAATTAAATGATGCCTTCCAATTTTAATACATTTCTGCAATCCATCAAAAAATAAAAATAAAATAAAATTCAACTAGCTATCTGTTGTATGAGCTCCTCAAGAAGCCCAGGCAAGAAATGCATATGAGTCTGATATGGTGCAGTGTAGAGCCAGCTCTGAGCACCCACCACATGCATTTGTGTCTTGTTTGAGGGTTTGGTTATGGACTTGGACTTAGTTGGCTGCCTCTGTGTGTGATGGTGCTAAATCTGAACAGGTTGAGCCACACCTCTAGGGGTTTTAGGTAGAACCATCTCTGTCATAGCCCAGAGAAACAGATATAGATGCCTTAAGTTTGGGAATTTTAAACTCTTTGAAAAGGAACTCCCACTAAGAAACACACTGTGACCCATTATACATTTTATATATGTATATTATACATTACAAATATAACACAAATGTCATGAAATGATACTTATGCTTATCCTTATTGCTTAGGTTGCACTGAAATATTTTTGTCACTATCTTATTTTTTAAAATGCTATTTACTGTTTATGGCTACTAAACTAAATTTTACAACTCGTAGATTAAAAAGCACTGGCCTATGTGGTCTTCCTGTGTCCACTGATGGATAACTACGGCATCACTTTAAACGGAGGCAAATGCATGAAATGGTGCTGTATTTTCACTTACCAGTGATGCGGATGACATTCTAAATCCTATGGTTTATTTGGTACATCTAGTTTGCTGCCAAAATGACCTTTCCGTAAATTGCATTTGTTTCCAATTGTTTCAAATGCAATTTAGGGAAACTTCTTTATCATATCAAAGGCTCTAAGAAAATCAGTTATTGCTAAATAAATAAACATGCTTTACTCCTTAACATCAAATGTGCATGAAATGTCAGTAGCAATTTACACAAATCTGAACATAAATGAATCAGTATATACGTCTTAACTCTATTAAATTATGTATTATCTCAACAATATACTTATGCTGTGTGTCTTTTTAAAAATACTTTTAAAATTTACATATTGCTTAGAGTGATAGTATTATTTTTCTTTACTACCTTACTTTTTGAGGCAGTGATTCCTGAAGTTTTAGGGCCAAGACCTATTTGAAATTCTGATGAAATCTATGGCCCATCTCCTTGAAATGAGCACTATTGTGATTCCATAGACCCTCATTTGAGCCCTCTTAACCCTGAGTAGGGGTCACTGTTTCTGTCATCTCCCCAGAGCTCAGCCAGCAGCTCTTATAACTAGCCCCCACTGAAAAGAAGCATTATTCTCCATTCTATTGATATCTAAACCAGCAGCTCCTTATTTTATTCTACAACTGTCCCTTTCATGTTTACTTACTTAGCAGTAATATCTGCTGGATTGGGACCAGAGCTGACCTTGGAAATGACCCCATTGCTCCTGTGTTTGTCAATACATTAACCTAATTTAGTGCTGCTGTGGGGTAGCAGTGGGTAAATACAGATTGCAGACAGCACCCTAGAGGTATTTGAAGCTGTTTCCAAAGTCCCCACATCATGAGTGGGACATAGCATAGCATCTCTTTTTTAAAATGTACTAATTAAAATATTCACTTGACTATAAGAAATCATTGTAAGTTTTGATAAATATTACATAAAACATTCAACCCTGAGCTGAAAGCCTAAGGGAATCTCAAGTTAAGCTCAACAAACCACCTGAGACAGGCACCACTGCCACCTTTTGGTAACATAGCTTAATTGCAGGTTCAAGTTTTTGGAGGGATAATAAACCTATATTAAACAGAGACTATAATTTTTACATTGTAAAAGAGAATATATGTCTGTTGATATGCTGGGAGAGGGAGAAAGCATGCGTTGTTGGAGTTAGCTTGGACTCTACCCTCTGCATCTCACATTAGCTGTCCTCACCCTGATTTCCTGTATTCTCTGTACCTCTTGGCAGGATTGGAGGAGCCATACCCACTGTGTTCTCATACTTTGCTGAAGTGCTGGCCCGGGAGAAGCGGGGTGAACACCTGAGCTGGCTCTGCATGTTCTGGATGATAGGTGGCATCTACGCCTCTGCCATGGCCTGGGCCATCATCCCACACTATGGTAAGAGGCTGGCCTTGCACCAGCTGGGCAGTCACTTCATTTTGCTTCAGGCTCCATTCCCATCTTCTTCCTCTCTTCTAAGTGCCACTTTGAGAAAAACTACTCATCATGATGTTTCTGCTTTTCACAGTGTCCAGGAGATACAGATATCTATATAGAGAACGGTATTAAGTAAGACTGTCAAATGGCCTTCTTGTTATGTGAATGTAATGGGGAGGAAAACTATTTTCCTCTACTATGCGCTCACAGCACTTCTGGTCACCAAAATGTGTGGGTTGTTTTCTCCCACCAACCAATTCTCCTCCAATAGCTGGGTGTCCTACAGTTTAACTCAATTCTGACACTATGTTACTTAGGGTTAGAGTCAAATGGCACAGATTAAGGGCTCCGTCCCACAAGACTGCCCCTTACTGCAGAGGCCAATTTTAAGTCCAGGCCTCTGAAACTTCTGACTAACCAGCTATACATAGGGGGGTTCCCACACCCCCCACCCTCAGGTTTAATCATTTGCTAGAATGGTTCACAGAACTTAGGGAAACAACTTTCATTCACCAGTTTATTATAAAGGATATGGCAAAGGATTAGGTGTACAGCCAGGTGAACAGAAGCACAGGACAAGGTATGCAGGAAGAAGTGAGGGTCTTCCATGACTTCTCTGCCTCACCACCCTCCCAGTACCTCCACGTGTTCAATGGCCCAAAAGCTCTTGGAACCCCATAGTTCAGGAATATTCACAGAGGTTTCTATAGGCATGATTGATTAGGTATGATTGATTATTAACTCAACCCCAAGCCCTTCTCCCCTTTCTGGAGGATGGGGGTGGGGCTGAAAGCTCCAAGCTTATGATCATGGCTTGGTCTTTCTGGTGACCAGCCCTACCCAGGAACCTACCAACAGTTGTCTCATTAGAACAAAAGATGCTCATATTACCCAGGAAATTCCCAGGAATTAGGAGCTCTGTGTCAGAAACCATGGACGATGACCAACACATCGTTTATTACTATACTCATAGCCTCATGTACTATTGCATTTTACTGTTTTCAAAGTAATCTCTTTCATTTGTTTCCTCTGTGCTGTCAACCCTGGGGATTCCTCTCCCCTCTGTCTCTCCTACCCTAAGTGGAAGTGGGAGGATCCATAGATCAGCAGCAGCATATAAGACAACATGACTTATAGTTGTTCTTGGGACTGCCATTATCAGTCCCAAGCTGATATCAGACACACAGAAGTGCCTTTACTCAACTCCTGTGGGCTCAGTCCAAAGCTCAGCTCCATTTCAGCCCCACCTCTTCTGGCAACTCAGAACTGGAATGGGAGCAGGAAAGCTCTTGGTGTATGGTCTGTCGACTTGCAGAACCTTAGAGATGACTCCACCTGTCCATGCTCCCAGATCCCCTCCTACGTTTCTTCCGAGCTCTAACTGCTCCTGCTGCCTCAGAATACTTGTACAGGTTGCATGTTTCTGAGCAATACTCCCCCTCAGAAGCCAAAAGTTTCAAGTTGCTTAATCTACAAACAGTGAAATGCAGGGAAAGGTCAGTTGAATCCAGAAATCAAATTCAATATATCAGGAAAGGGGAGAGAAGAGTTCTGGTGTGTGTGTGCACGTGCGTGTGCGTGTGTGCATGCACACACACACGTACACATGTACATGTGCCCAAACAGGCAAAAATTTGCAAAATAGGAATATTGTATAAATTAATACCACATGTGACTTCAGAAACTCACCCTCTGCTCTAATCTAAAAAATTAAATTTCAAAAACTCATTCTTTGTTCATTTTTTATTTCTCTGCTTTTGCTTTAGAGCAGGGTAATATTTCATTATAAAACAGTTCTGTTAGGGAACAACCTTGGTGAAGTTGACTCATTGTTAAAATCAGACATAGATTTTAGTATTTAGGTATATTATAATTTTTTTAACTGAGTTTTAACATGCTGAGTTACAAAATCATGTCACATGCTTTCTTTTGATGAACCTGAAAAGTTACGTGAAAATCAAAATTGTATTTAACAACAACAAAAGCAAGATACAAGGAATTGGTTACTTGACCTGAAGAGAACTTCTCTTTGCTGAACACAAGTAGGTTGAATTTAGGGTGCCAAGCTCAAGTGATGGTTTTTCATTTTTAAACTCTTTGGTCATTTCTGGGCCAGAGATGCCCTCATACAGGCAGGTCCCCATATCCACCATGAGGCTTGACTTCTGCCACCATCCAAGGAATTCAAGGAAATTTTTCTGTTTAATTTGAAATCTCGGAACCTTCCTCGGTGAGCCGTGTCTAACTCACGCCCCACTCAGCTCACTGGTTCAAGTGGGAAAGCCACTCAGGAATTGTTTATAGGAACTATGTTTAAGGAGGTGAACAGGAAATGCAGAGGTTATGCAGAATCCAGCTTTACTCATCATGGCTCCAGACTCACTGCTAGTCTATCCATTCCGATAAGGGCTGCTCCAGGTAGGTAGCCAGAATTGCTGCCCCACTTAGCATCTCTGCCAGCTACTCAGGCAGGGCTCAACCTGGCAAATTTATACAGCAGCCAAAGTACTTCTTTTCTCTCTCTTTCTCTTTGTGTTTCTTCTTTCAGATGCCTTCTTAGCCAGCCTTCGGGCCTGCCTTCTTCTCTTTTCAGCCTCTGATGAGAGCATTGCCCCCTGGGTCTGGCCGAGCTTGCTCTCTGGAGCTCCTTGCCTCCATGGTTTATGGCTGCCTCCTTTCTGGTCCTCCCTTTCCATCATATAGCTCAGAATTTCACCTCCTGGCCTTCTTAAACTCATAACTCACACTGGCCTCTGCAGTCTGCATGTGTCCACCAAGCCAGGCATGACTGCTTTTATTTTTAGTTATTTTCTCACTAGGGATTCAGTTCCTCCGACTCTGCCTTTCACACATCCCTGCCCTTGAACTCTGGATGGTTCCAGATTTTCTCTCCTGCCTTGCTACTGTCAATCAGTGGCCAACCCACAAAGAATAAGCATGATTTCCACCTTCCTTTTTCCAAAGTACACCTAAGATGTTACTTATTTATAGCTACAAGGGCTAATTAATTCATATATAACTGGAATGAGGGAAAGTTGGGAATCATAAACAATGCATGAAAATTTACAAAAAACAGTGATGACACAACAAAATTAAATGTCAGAGGCTGACATCATCTTTTATGTTGACAACACCTTGAGAAATAACGACCTTGTTAGGAAATCAGTAATGTAAATATTAAAACCTTATTCCCATGCTTTACTAAAGGATTTCCATGACCAGAAGTGTGGCCAAAAAAAAAAAAAAATTCAATCAATTCTGTCTGCAAATTAAAATTAACAATAGAAGCCTTAAAAAATAACTTTGCTGAGGTCATATTTATACACTTGCAATTTGAAGAGTTTTAATTTTTGTTTTCAAGTTTAATTTTTAAAATCCTGTGCTGAGACTTCTGGAGTGTTAATAACATTCTATATCTTGAGCTGGATGGAGTTTTTCAATGAATTTTTCAATTGTAAACTTCATTAAACTGGATGCTTCAGATTTGTGCATGTTGCTATATGAATGTTACACTTTCTGGTAAACACTTTTTAGTAAGTTTACTACTTCCCTGATACCCTGAAAATACTCATGCTTAGATTTTACCCAAGCATGAGTATTTTATTTTGATTTTACATCAGTCAAATCAGATTCTCTGGACAAGGGACTCAGCATCGAGAGTTTTTATTCTTATTTTTTTCAGCTTTATTGAGGTATGATTGACAAATAAAAATTGTATATATTTAATGTGTACAACTTGAAGTTTTGATATATGTGTATGCACATTGTGAAATGATTGCCACAGTCGAGCTAATTGACATCTTGTGTGTGTGTGTGAATGAGAACACTTACTCTCAGCAAATTTCAAGTATATAATACAGTACAATATTATTAACTATAGTTACCATGCTGAATATTATTATCTCCAGAACTTATTATCTTATAACCAAAAGTTTGTACTCTTTGACCGACATCTCCCCACATTCCCCAGCTCCTGGTAACCACTCTTAATTACTCTCTATTTCTATGAGTTCAACTTTTCAGATTTCACGTATCAGTGAGGTTGTGTGATATTTGTCTTTCTACGTCTGGCTTATTTCACTTAACATAATGCCTTCCAGGTTTATTCATGTTGTTGCAAAGGGAAGGATTTCCTTCTTTTTTAAGGCTGAACAATATTTCAATATGTGCGTATATGTGTGTATGTGTGTATTTTAGTTTTAAAGATTTACTGTTTTTACAGTTTTATAATTCTAAAGTTACATTTAAGTCTTTGATCCATTTTAAGTTGATTTTTATCTATGGTGCAAGAGGAGGTTTGGATTTCATTCTTCTGCATATGGATAGACAGCTTTCCCAACACCATTTAGTGAAGAGACTATCCTTTCCTTAGCAGTATTCTTGCTGCCTTATCAAAGATCAGTATATGCATGGGTTTATTTCTGGGCTCTCTATTCTTTTCCATTGGTCTGTGTATCTGTGTTTTTGCCAATACTACACTATTTCAATTACTGTAGTTTTTTAATATAATTTGAAATCAGGAAGTCTCCAGCTTTGTTCTTCTTGCTCAAGATTGTTTTAGCTCTTCAGGGTGTTTTGTGGTTCCATACAGATGTTAGGATTATTTCTTTTATTTCTGTAAAAAATGACATTGGAACTTTAATAGGGATTATGTTGACTCTACAGATCTGTTAGAGTAGCATTGACATTGTAGCAATATAATTCTTTCAATCCATGAACACAATATATCTAGCCATTCATTTATTTGCCATCTTCAATTTTTTTCTTTTTTTTTTTTTTTTTTTTTTTTTTGAGATGGAGTTTCCCTCTTGTTACCCAGGCTAGAGTGCAATGGTGCAATCTCGGCTCACCGCAACCTCCGCCTCCTGGGTTCAAGCAATTCTCCTGCCTCAGCCTTCCGAGTAGCTGGGACTACAGGCGCACACCACCATGCCTTGCTAATTTTTGTATTTATAGTAGAGACAGGGTTTCACCATGTTGACCAGGATGGTCTCAATCTCTTGACCTCGTGATCCACCCACCTCGGCCTCCCAAAGTGCTGGGATTATAGGCATGAGCCACCACGCCTGGCCATCTTCAATTTCTATTGTCAGAGTTTCATAGTTTTCAGCATACAGATCTTTTTCCACCTTTGTTAAATTTATTCCTAGTTTATTCTTTTTGATGCTATTGGAAGTGGGATTATTTTAATAATTTCTTTTTCAAATAGTTCATTATTAGTGTGTAGAAACACAACTCATTTTTGTCTGTTGATTTTGTATGCTGTCACATGGCTGAGCTCATGTATTCTGACAGTTTTTTGGTGGCATCTTTAGAATTTTCTAGATATAAGATCAAGTCATCTGCAGAGACATGCTCTTGTTTTACTTCTTTCTTTCTGATTTTGATTCTCTTTATTTCCTTTCTTGCCTAATTGCTCTAGCTAGGACTTCCAGTACTATCCTGAATAGAAATGACAAGAGTCTTTCTGGTTTTAGAGAGAACGCTTTTAGCTTTTTGCCATTGAGTATGTTAGCTGGGAACCTGTCATGGATGGCCTTGATTATATTGAGGTACATTGATGGTTTTTAAAGTCTCTGGGTGGTTCTAATGTGCAGCCAGGTTTGAGATTCTTCAGCTTCCTGTCCCTCCCAGTGGGTGATCTCAGAAGTCTGTTTTTCTGCTGGGCCCCTAGAACTTGGTGGTATGTACCGGGTGGGAGTTGGAGGATGCGAATGGGAAGAAGGAGAACAGTGAGCCTGACCTGTTCAGTGACTGAGTTTCCATACTGTTGGTTTCATCCACACAAAAACACTTTCCTGTCCACCTGGTTTAGAATCACACTTAAAAAGTAACTTTTACATCTAGATATCTCTTCTTTTCAGTGATATGTCTTTATAACTTTACCTAAAATAGACAAGGGGCTAAAAGTCTATCCACTTTCCCTGCAGCCTCTGAAAAAAACTAAAGGCTTATATCTTCCCTCTGAAATCTGCATTGTATAAATAATGCCATAGTCCACAGAAACAAGAGCAGGTCTGCCCCTGCTGCTCTGTCCTCTTTCACTGAGGAGGCCTTTGAGTGCACACTACTCCCTGTGCACTGAGTTTGCGCCCTGAAGGGAAGGGACACAGGAGCGTAATAAGTGACTCAGAGCCAGGACCTCAGCCTTCTCATACTGGTAATGGGCTTTGCTTTGGAGAGGACGAATGGGTAATTGGCATCCACATTGCAAGCATATTTCAAATGATAAATAACACACAGGCTCATGGACAGAGGTATTCTTTGTTTCTGGGTGTTGCCTTTTGGTAATTAGGGCAGAGCAGTCAGTGCCCAAAGCCTGAGCCTGATGCTGTAAGACTGGAATTCTGGTTCCTGACAAGTCTCTGATGCAAAGTAGACCTTGAGTGGGTCAGAGAGGATTCTGGAAGGAAATCTGGAAGGATTCTTGTGAAGTTAGACACTGGAATAGGGGCTTGCATTTCTCTAAAGACTAGTCAGTTAAGACATGGGCTGTGGCCAGGAGTTTTTGGAGGACAGTGGAGTCCACCCAGCCTGCTGAGACCTAGCTTTTGTACCAGTGTGGAATAATGATGGTGCTTTCTCTTCATATCACTGCTCCCAGAGTTGAAATTTTCTCCAGAGACAGATGGTTGCTATCATCTGAAGGTTCCCAACATGAATGGACCTCACCCAGTGCTGGCAAGACCTTAGGAAGCAGAGTACTTGGCTGCGGTCACACCAGCACCTTCCCTGCTGCCAACCTATTCAGGAATTTCTGAGCTGTCTGTGTCTCCCCCATGGCAAAGAGCAGTCCACTAGAGCAAGGAGGAGGAAGAGCAGCAAACCCAGAAGGAAATGCCCTTGCCTCAAAAGTCAGGTGCCTGTCACAGCTGAAAATAGGTTTTTAGAGTTGGCTTGGCCAGGTTGGCTTGGCAATGCCTCATACCTATAAACCCAGTGCTCTGGGAGGCTGAGGTGGGAGGATTGCCTGAAGCCAGGATGAGAAAATTTGGCTCTTCTTGACCCGACATGCATTCTCAAGCCTAGGCCTTCTGACCCAGGATGGGAATTGGCTACTGGTTCAAAAATGAATAAGCAGTATCTTCAAGAACAGATAGGTCAGGTTTAAAGGTTCTCTTTCAGACTTCCTACCCATCCTTTCTCTCTCCACACTCTGTAGTAATCAGGACACATCAGCATTTAATGGAAGCCCCAGTGCCTCAGGGGAAATGGGAACAGAGAGCTGAATCACAGGCACTTTCCACTGTGGCTGAGAGCTTTCCTTAGGCCCAGGCTTTGGAGTTGCTGCCGGACTGCAGCACTGTCTGCTCCATTAAACCCTCTGTTATCATTTTCCCTTTTAAATTTGTGTGTGCATCAGATGAGGTGTTCTTCCCTGCTGTGTCCATTAGAGTGTGTAGCAAAGACGTTCAATTAGCTAAATGGGAAAGTTCTCATTTTAGCACAAAAGGCCACAGCTCTGAAAGCCCGCTGCACAGCAGGCCTCATCTAGCCCCTAGAATAGCCCCATGGCCTCTATCTGGCCAGCCCTTCACTGCAGATGTTATAGGGCCAAGCTAGGGCCTCCCATAAGCTCCAAATTTACCCCTCCCTACCTCTCCAGTCGTAATGAGATATCCAGGCTTAAAAATACACGTATTCCCACATGACCAAAACATCCCTACTTTATTTGGCTGGCAAGAGAGGCAATAGCTGTCTAATTGAAGAAGGAAGCAGGGAAGGATTCCTGATTCCTCAACGAGACAGATATTCAACAAAAAGGAAGAAGAAATACAGCTTCCTTCTTGTTCACAAGAAGGAACGCCCTGTGGCCAAGGAAAAAAGTGAGAGGTATTCCGAGTCTCAGACCCGCTACTTCTGTGAGCTCTGTCAAAGCTTTTCAGTCTGACCCAGCCCACTCTCCTAATCAGCATTGTGGTAAGAATTAAGCAAAATAATCTTGTGAGAACACCCAGTGCATATTTGGTGCTCAAAAATGGTAGCTATTATTGGTGTCAGGTCATCCTGCATAAGATACCAAGATTGTCAGAGCAGACAGAATGTGAGCTCAGAAGCTACATGAAAAAAAGAGGCAGACAGAACTAAAAAGCATAAACTCTGCCTAAAGTTTGAGATCAGAGAAGTTAGAGGAAAGAATAAAAAAGGATAGAAGCTAAGATAAGGAGAGAGAACCAAGGTATTAAAACAATACTTAAAATCTTGATGACTTTGTACCCGAGAAATCAGAATCCTCCATTTTGTTTGATGAGTAATTCAATATTCAAAGGTCATGTACTCTATAAAGACCCATTTTCAAAGTCATGGTGCTACCATTCCTGGGTAGAAATAACAAGAGTCTGACAACCCTAACTTGCCAGCATCAACTACCAGCCAGTTCTGTGGGTTACATGGGCAGCAGCAGAGCCAAGCTATATTGCAGCACCAAGATGTCAGAGACCCTGGAGACAGACAGTTGGCACAGTCATTAACAGCATAGTCTTAGAGGGAAGGCCCTGCTTCCAAGCCACCTCTGCCCTCTCTAGCGTTGCCATCATTAGGACACTTACATAGGCTCTCTGGTCCTCTGTGTCCTCATCTATAAAGCAGGCATAATAATAGTATGACCTAATACTATTGCTGTATAATCCTATTACTGGATATACACCCAAAGGATTATAAATCATTCTATAACGACACATGCACACGTATGTTTATTGCAGCGCTATTTACAATAACAAAGACTTGGAACCAAGCCAAACGCCCGTCAGTGATAGAGTAAAGAAAATGTGGCACATATATGCCATGGAATACTATACAGCCATAAAAATGAATGAGTCCATGTCCTTTGCAGGGACATGGATGAAGCTGGAAGCCATCATTTTAAGCAAACTAAACACAAGAACAGAAAACCAAACACTGCATGTTCTCACTCATAAGTGGGAGTTGAACAGTGGGAACACATGGACACAGGGAGGGGAATGTCACACACTGGGAACTGTTGGTTTTGGTAGACAAGGGAAGGGAGAGCATTAGGACAACTACCTAATGCACGCAGGGCTTAAAACCTAGATGATGGGTTGATAGGTGCAGCAAATCACCATGGCATGTGTATACCTATGTAACAAACCCGCACGTTCTGCAAATGTATCCCAGAACTCAAAGTAAAATTTGGAAAAAATACAACTGCTGTATTAAGAATGGCATACAAAAACTGGTTACTTTGCACAGTGCCTGGCACAAATGTTCATTAAGTGCAGTCTTGTATTTTCATATTTGGGTATGAAGTTGGGGTCGGGGAGGAAGAATTAAAAAGAGAAATATTCAAAAGATTGTATTCACCTTTTCCTAAGCACGTTTTCTCAAAGGTTCACCTGTCAGTTGAAGTTGAGGAGATGGATAAGTAACATTAGGGTTTCAGGAAAAGAACTTGTAAGGATGTCAAAGTGTCCCATGCCCACGACTCCAGGGTGTGGAGGCGGGCCTCACATGAGAACTGCGGCTCCTCTCAGCAGCCCAGCCGTGACAGACAGGTGCCAGGTGGCCTACCAGCCTGCCTTCTCAGCTTTGCCACATTTCACCGAGTGTCACAGCCCCGATGATTTTATGCTCAAGAGTTAAAGTAAGACATGATAGAGGAGTTGACTTGGTACGTTGATGTGTACCAGTATCATTTCCCATTGCTTAACTTACTTTGTTAATGTTAGGGTCCATCTCAACAAAAGAACCCTTGACTTCACAATTACTTCAGCGTCGCTTCACTGTTCCCCATGCAATAAGAAGATGCATCAGTCAAGATGATATAGTACTTAAGGACTTAAAAATGGATGTGGGTTTTTTGTGGGGAACAGCATTTCCTTTTCTAATATATTTTCTTGAACTTTAGGTTCTGGGGTACATGTGCAGAACATTCAGGATTGTTGCATAGGTACATACATAGAAATGGAGTTTGCTGCCTCCATTCCCGTCACCTGCATCTGGCATTTCTCCCCATGTTATCCCTCCCCAACTCCCTACCCCTCACTGTCCCTCCTCTAGACCCCCACAACAGACGCCAGTGTGTGATGCTCCCATCCCTGTGTTCATCTGTTCTCATTGTTCAGCACCCACCTATGAGTGAGATCATGGTGTTTGATTGTCTGTTCTTGTGTCAGTTTACTGAGAATGATGGTTTCCAGATTCATCTGTGTGTCTACAAAGGACACAAACTCATCTTTTTTATGGCTGCATAGTATTCCATGGTATATATGTGCCACATTTTCCTTGTCCAGTCTATCATCAATGGGCATTTGGGTTGGTTCCAGGACTTTGCCATTGTAAACAGTGACACAATGAACATACATGTGCATGTGTCTTTATAATAGAACAATTTATAATCCTTTGGATATATACCCAGTAATGGGATTGCTGGGTCAAATGAAATTTCTATTTCTAGGTCTTTGAGGAATCACCACACTGTCTTCCACAATGGTTGAACTAATTTACACTCCCACCAGCAGTGTACAAGTGTTCCTATTTCTCCACATCCTCTCCAGCATCTGTTGTCTCCAGATTTTTTAATGATCACCATTCTAACTGGCATGAGATGCTATCTCAATGTAGTTTTGATTTGCATTTCTCTAATGACCAGTAATGATTAGCATTTTTTCATGTTTGTTGGCCTCATATATGTCTTCTTTTGAAGAGTGTCTGTTCATATCTTTCACCCACTTTTGAATGGGTTTGTTTGATTTTTTTCTTGTAAATCTGTTTTAGCTCTTTGTAGATTCTGGATATCAGCCCTTTGTCAGATGGGTAGTTTGCAAAAATTTTTTCCCATTCTGTTGGTTGCCAGTTCACTCTAATGACTGTGTCTTTTGCTGTACAGAAGCTCTGGAGTTTAATTAGATCCCATTTGTCTATTTTGGCTTTTGTTGCCAATGCTTTTGGTGTTTTAGTCATGAAGTTCTTGCCTATGCCTATGATCAGAATGGTTTTGCCTAGGTTTTCTTCTAGGGTTTTTGTGGTGTTAGGCCTTATGTTTAAGACTTTAATCCATCTGGAGTTAATTTTAGTGTAAGGTGTCAAGAAGTGGTCCAGTTTCTGCTTTCTTCACATAGCTAGCCAGTTTTCCCAACACCATTTATGAAACAGGGAATCCTTTCTCCACTGCTTGTTTTTGTCAGGTTGTCAAAGATCAGATTGTTATAGATGTGTGGCGTTGCCTCCAAGGCCTCTGTTCTGTTCCATTTGTCTATATCTCTGTTTTGGTACCAGTACCATGCTGTTTTGATTACTGTAGCTTTGTAGTATAGTTTGAAGTCAGGTAGTATGATACCTCCCGCTTTGTTCTTTTTGCTTAGAATTGACTTGGCTATGCAGGCTCTCTTTTGGTTCCATATGAAGTTTAAGGTGGTTTTTTCCAGTTCTGTGAAGAGGGTCATAGGTAGCTTGATGGGGATAGCATTGAATCTATAAATTATTTTGGGTAGTATGGCCATTTTCACGATATTGATTCTTCCTAACCATGAGCATGGAATGTTTTTCCATCTGTTTGTGTCCTCTCTTATTTCATTGAGCAGTGGTTTGTAGTTCTCCTTGAAGAAGTCCTTTACATCCTTTGTTAGTTGTATTCCTAGGTATTTTATTCTCTTTGTAGCAATTGTGAATGGCAGTTCGTTCTTGATTTGGCTCTCTTTAAATCTGTTATTGGTGTTTAGGAATGCTTGTGATTTCTGCACATTGATTTTGTATCCTGAGACTTTGGTGAAGTTGCTTATCAATTTCAGGAGATTTTGGGCTGAGATGATGGGGTCTTCTAAATATACAGTCATGTCGTCTGCAAATAGAAACAATTTGACTTCCTCCTTTCCTATTTGAATACCCTTTATTTCTTTTTCTTGCCCGATTGTTCTGGCTAGAACTTCCAATACTAAATTGAATAGGAGTGGTGAGAGAGGACATCCTTGTCTGGTGCCAGATTTCAAAGGGAATGCTTCCAGTTTTTGTCCATTCAGTATGATATTGGCTGTGGGTTTTCTCATAAATAGCTTTTATTAGTTTGAGTTACATTCCATTGATACCTAGTTTATTGAGAGTTTTTATTGAGAGTTTATTGAGCTGTCACATTTTGATGAAAGACTTCTCTGCATCTATTGAGATAATCATGTGGTTTTTTTCTTTGGTTCTGTTTATGTGATGAATTACGTTTATAAACTTGCATATGTTGAACCAGCCTTGCATCCCCAGGATGAAGCTTACTTGATCATGATGGATAAGCTTTTTGATGTGCTGTTGCAATCAGTTTGCCTGTATTTCATTGAAGACTTTTGCATCTATGTTCATCATAGATATTGGTCTGAAGTTTTCTTTTCTTGTTGAGTCTCTGCCAGGTTGTGGTATCAGGATAATGTTGGTCTCATAAAATGATTTGGGAAGGATTCCCTCTTTTTGGATTATTTGGAATAGTTTCAGAAGGAGTGGTACCAGCTCATCTTTGTAGGTCTGCTAAAATTCAACTGTGAATCCATCTGGACCTGGGCTTTTTTTGGTTGGTAGGCTATTAATTGCTGCCTCAATTTCAGACCTTGTTATTGGTCTATTCAGGGTTTCGACTTCTTCCTGGTTTAGGCTTGGAAGAATGCAAGTGTTCAGGAATTTATCCATTTCTTCCAGTTTACTGGTTTATGTGCATAGACCTGTCTGTAGTAATCTCTGATGGTGGTTTGTATTTCTGTGGAATTGGTAGTGATATCCCCTTTATCATATTTTATTGCATATATTTGATTCTTCTCTCTTTTTTTATTAATCTGAATAGTGGTCTATTTTGTTGATCTTTTCAAAAAACCAGCTTCTGGATTTATTGATATTTTGAAGGGTTTTTTTGTGTCTCTGTCTCCTTCAGTTCTGCTCTGATCTTAGTTATTTCTTGGCTCCTGCTAGTTTTTGAGTTTTTTTGATCTTGCTCCTCTAGCTCTATCAATTTTGATGATAGAGCATTGATTTTAGATCTTTCCTTGCTTCTCATTGGGCATTTATTGCTATAAATTTTCCTCTAGACACTGATTGAAATGTGTCCCAGAGATTTTAGTATGTTGTGTCTTCAGTTTTATTGGTTTCTAAGAATATATTTATGCCTTCATTTCATTATTTATCCAGTCAACATTCAAGAGCCAGTTGTTCAGTTTCCATGAAGTTGTGTGGTTCTAAGTTCGTTTCTTAATCCTGAGTTCTAATTTGATTGCACTGTCGTCTGAGAGACTGTTTGTTATGATTTCCATTTTTTTGCATTTGCTGAGGAGTGCTTTACTTCCAATTATTTGGCCAATTTTAGAGTAGGTGTGATGTGGTGCTGAGAAGAATGTATATTCTGTGGATTTGGGGTGGAGAGTTCTGTAAATATCTGGTAGATTTGCTTGGTCCAGATCTGAGTTCAAGTCCTGGATGCGCTTGTTAATTTTCTGTTTTGTTGATCTGTCTAATATTGACAGTGGAGTGATAAAGTCTCCCACGGTTTTTGTGTGGGAGTCTAAGTCCCTTTGTAGATCTTTAAGAACTTGCTTTATGTATCTGAGTGCTCCTGTATTGGGTGCATATATATTTAGGATAGTTAGCTCTTCTTGTTGCTTTGATCCTCTTACCATTATGTAACGGCCTTCTTTGTCTCTTTTGATCTTTGTTCTTTTAAAGTATGTTTTGTCAGAGACTTAGATTTTAAAGTCTGTTTTGTCAGAGACCAGCAACTCCTGCTTTTTTTGCTCTCCATTTGCTTGGTAAATCTTCCTTCATCCCTTTATTTTGAGCCCACATATATCCTTGCATGTGAGATGGTTTTCCTGGATACAGCACACTGATGGGTTTTGGCTTTTTATCCAATTTGCCATTCTGTGTCTTTTGATTCAGGCATTTAGCCCATTGCCATTTAGGGTTAATATTATGTGTGAATTTGATCCTGCCATTTTGATGCTAGCTGGTTGTTTTGCCCATTAGTTGATGCAGTTTCTTCATTGTGTCAATGCCCTTTAGCCTTTGGTACATTCTTGGAGTGGCAGGTACTGGTTGTTCCTTTCTTTTTTTTTTTTTTTTTTTTCCTGGTTGTTCCTTTCTATGTTTAGCGCTTCTTTCAGGAGCTCTTGTAAGGCAGTCTGGTGGTGACAAAATCTCTCAGCAATTGCTTGTCCATAAAGGATTTTATTTCTCCTTTGTTATTGAAGCTTAGTTTGGCTGGATATGAAATTCTAGGTTGAAAGTTCCTTTCTTTAAGGATGTTGAATATTGACTCCCACTCTCTTCTGGCTTGTAGGGTTTCTGCCAAGAGATCCACTGTGAGTCTAATGGGCTTCCCTTTGTGGGTGACCCGACCTTTCTCTCTGGCTGCCCTTAGCATTTTTTCCTTCATTTCAACCCTGGCGAATCTGACAATCATGTGCCTTGGGGTTGCTCTTCTTGAGGGATATCTTTGTGGTCTTGTCTGTATTTCCTGGACTTGAATGTTGATCTGCCTTGCTAGGTTGGGGAAGTTCTCCTGGAAAATATCCTGAAGAGTGTTTTCCAGCTTAGATTTATTCTCTCTGTCACATTCAGGTACAATTATCAAATGTAGATTGGGTCTTTTCACATAATACTATATTTCTTGGTGGCTTTGTTCATTTCTTTTTACTCTTTTTTCTCTATTCTTTCCTTCTCATTTTATTTCATTGAGTTGATCTTCAATCTCTGATATCCTTTCTTCTGTTTGGTCAATTTGGCTATTGAAACTTGTGTATGCTTTGTGAAGTTATCGTGTTGTGTTTTTCAGCTCCATCAATTCATTTATATTCCCCTCTAAGCTGTTTATTCTCATTAGAAATTTGTCACACTTTTTTCAAGGTTCTTAGTTTCTTTACATTGGGTTAGAACATGTTCTTTTAGCTCAGAGAATTTTGTTATTACCCACTTTCTGAAGCCTGTTTCTGTCAATTCATCACACTCATTCTCCAGCCAGCCTTGTTCCCTTGCTGGTGAAGAGTTGTGATCCCTTGGAAGAGAAGAGGCCTTCCGGTTTTCAGTGTTTTCATCGTTTTTTGCTGGTTTCTTCCCATCTTTGTGGATTTGTCTACCTGTGATCTTTGTAGTTGGTGACTTTCAGATAGGATCTCTGAGTGGACATCCTTTTCATTGATGATGAAGTTATTTCTTTCTGTTTTTTAGTTTCCCTTCTAACAGGCCCCTCTGCTATAGGATTGCTGGAGGTCCATTCCAGACCCTGATTGCCTGGGGATTACCTGCAGCAGCTGCAGAACAGTAAGGGTTGCTGCTGGTTTCTTCTTCTGTTTTCTTTGTCCCAGAAAAATACCTGCCAGATGTCAGCCTGAGCTTTCCTTTAGGAGGTGTCTCTTTGGACATATGGGGGTCAGGAAGCTGCTTGAGGAGACAGTCTGTCCCTTATAGGAGCTCAAGTGCTGAGCTGTGAGCTCCATTGTTCCATTCAGAGCTGCTGGGCAGGTATGTTTAAGTCTGCTGCAGCAGAACTCATAACCACCTTTTTTTTCCTAGGTGCTCTGTCCTGGGAAGTTGGGGCTTTGTTTATAAGTTCCTGATGTACTGCTACCTTTTTTCAGAGAAGCCCTGCCCAGTGAGGAGGTAGCCTCATCACAGTCTGCCAGCAGAGGCATTACTGAGCTGCCATGGGCTCTGCCCAGCTGCTATGTGAACTTCCTTGCAGTTTTGTTTATAGAGGTATAGTTAAAACTGCCTCAATAATGGTGGTCTGCCTCAGTAATGGCCGGATGTGAGATTTTTTTTAATTATTATGTGTTCAAGTACATGGCTGTTTCTTTGAGTACATCTCTTTCATTGTTCATGGTACTCAGAAGCAAGTGTATGGAAAGTCTCAAGTGCTGAAACACAGCCACAGGCCAGCTCTCCCAGCCCAGCCTGTTGCCTCTCTCCTCATCCTCTTTGTTTAATAGGGATTATACGGAGCCTGTACAGAAGGCATCTATCAGCTAGGGTGCAGATAGTTCCCACAGACCCAAATGATGTCTATTTACTTTCTTGAGGGATTGAGAGTTCTGCACAGATCTGAGGAACAATTTTCAGCATTGTCATGTTGACCTTCGAGGTTTGTATCATTAACTGAGAGGAGCTGCCTCCCCTACTGTGAATTAAGCCAATTATCATGGAATGGAAGTCTGAACTCTTTCATTAAAGCTCACCAGAAAAGGAAAGGAAGTCAGGTGTTTGCTGAGAGCTTTCTGTGTCTTAGGCATTGTACCAGATATGTTATCTTATGCACATGATTTTAAAGTAGAGAAATGGGCTTTAAAATATGGCAGTTTCCTGCTCTGGTGCTCATGTGAAAAACTGTATGTTCCTATGCTGATAGCACTGCAGGTGACTCTGTCTGTGACCATCCATTCCATCGGTAAGTGGGTGAAGCCACAGACCTCTTCCCAAAATAATGTTTTTCTAGACATAAAGTGAAATCAATATGATATAAATGAAATCAATTGTTTCAAAATAGTATTATTAAAATATATTAGCATGTTAAGTAACAACATCTAGTGACAGGGCTAATAGCTACCACAATTTTGTATACAAGTGTAGAAGCTGGGAATCAACCAGTGCCTTCTTCTGAACCCTAGGAAACCACTGGACCCCAGATTATCACCAGAATCCATTTCTTCACTTTAGTTAGAATTGACAGCCAGATGTGGTAGCTCATGCCTGTAATCCCAGCACTTTGGGAGGCCAGGGTGGGTGGATCACTTGAGCTCAGGAGTTTGAGGACAGCCTGAGCAACATGGCAAAAACCCATCCCTACTAAAAATACAAAGATCAGCCAGGTATGATGTCGGGTGCCTATAATCTCAGCTACTTGGGAGACTGAGGCATGAGAATTGCTTGAACCGGGAAGGCAGAGGTTGCAGTGAGCCGAGATTGCACCACTGCACTCCAGTCTGGGTGACAGAGTGCGACTCTGTCTCAAAAAAAAAAATAGAATTGACTAGATAGAAAGAAAAAGCCAAATTAACAAAGGCATGTGCAAGATATGTTTGTTTTATATCCCATGAAAGATGTCTGGATAGAGGCAGTCCAGGGCTGGTGTAGTAGCTCAGCGGTCATCATCAAAGGCCCCAATTCCTTTTATCTCACTGCTCCTCCATTCTTAGCACATTCCAACTGTAGGGTGCTACATTCTAGGCAGCACAAAGTGGGAAGGATGCATAAGGATATGTCTGTACTCCCAGAAAGAATCTTCCTGGAAGTCCCACACAAATCCACTTGAACCTCATTGGCCAGAATTTCAAGACAAAAAAGTTTTGGGAATGTCGAGTAGCTGTTTATTCCCAGCAGCAAGGAGAATACAAATCAGAGTAGAGGGGATTCAGGGAGGGAACTGGCCATCTCTGCTGCATCGTTTCATTCTTACTCTGGAAAATCTTTTAGGAATGTTCCTGCATTTCATAATCCAATGTTTAAGTGTGGCCCTTCCATCCATTTTTTGGATGCCCAAAACAGAAAGATACTCTGGCTAGCTCAACAGGAATTTCTTGGAAGGATATTGGGTAGCTCAGAGAGTGGTCAGGATGGCTAGAGACCCAGGCTCAGAAAACAGCAGAAGACAAGGGAATCCTTCCTTAGATGGCTTATGTGGCCTTTCAGAAAACTCAGAATTTCAGCACTCAGACCCAAAGAAAACAGTAACCGTTTAATAAAAATTAGCCCAAATTATACAACTTCAGTTTTAGTGCACCAAGGGGCTTTTAATATTGATAGATTTTCTTCCAGAGTCATGGGGAGTTGCTCTCTTTGAAAGATGCAATCTTCAGGAGCACCGCCTGCTGTCAGTAAATCATAATTATCCAAGCATGACATTGTGCACAAGTCACCCCAGTGCCCTCCTTCAGGTAAGTGCTGAGCACACACTAATGTGTGTTGGGAGGAGAATCTGGGCCCACTTGAAGGTTTGGGCTGCTGTGGCCTTTCTACTTGGTTTCAGGGAGTGTAGATGCAGGGCTCTCAAGACACTCAAGCCAGTGTGACTCCTCTGCAGCGTTTCAGAGTAGATCAGACGTCCCTGGTCCTCAGACCACAGTTGACAAGACCCTCGGTCTTCCCCAAAGCAAATGTGAATCCGAGCCTGACCAGCAGACTAGATCCCCCTCATATCCTGGATACTTTCTCCTACAGAAGGGACAAAGGCACCCATACCTATGGTAAATAAAAGTAGAAACGTTGGTTTTATTTACTGTAGATATAGGTGCCTACTCCAGGAGCTGTTGATGTTGGGGGTTGCCCTGAAAACAAATTATGAATATATTTTATAGTATAAAAATTAGTTTAAAAAATTAATAGCAATAGCAATGCTGGAAAGGATACAGAGAAACAGCATCTCTCACAAATTGCTGGTAGAAATGAAAAATAGTGATGTAGACACTCTGGAAAGTAGTTTGACAGTTCCTTAAAAAACCAAACATATACCACCTGACATAAAACCAAGTAATTGCACTCCTGGGCATTTATCCCAGATAAATGAAAACTTGTATTCACACAAAAGCTTGTGCATGGCTATCCACACAACGTTATTTGTAACACCCCAAAGCTGAAAACAACCACAGTGTCCTGCAATTCTATGGAGTGCTACTCAACAATGAAAAGAATCAAGTGATTGCTATAACAGCATTAATGGACCTCAGGGGCATTTTGCTGAGTGAAAAAGCCAATCTCAGAAAGCATTTATGTAATATTCTAGAAATGAGAAATATAGAGGTGGGAGAACACATGAATTATTGGCAGAGGTTTGGGATGGTCAGAGGAGGGGCGCGAGTGTGACTATAAAGGAGTTGCATCTGGGAGAACTTTCCATTGATGTAATAGTTGGGTGTCTTGGTTTCCAGTATGGTTATGTGAATCTACACACGTGATAAAATCACATAGAACTATATACACACATTGTACTAGTATCAGGTCCATGCTTTCGATATTGTCTCTAGTTGTGTAAGATTAACCATTGAGGGAAACTGGATGAAGGGTATATGGGATCTCTCTGTACTGTCTTTGCAATTTTCTGTGAATCTGAGTAATACCTTTCAAAAGGACAGTCTTACATATATTATCTATTTGTTCTAATAATATTGGGGGGGCACAACAGTAACTATTACTACTCTTTTTTAAATAGAGAGCCTGTTGCATAGAAAGTTTGTCATTTCCCAAGTTGTCGCAGATAATGGAAGGTTAGACATTAGAAGCAATCGTCTGATCCTCATTTCTTCAAAATGTTCTCTATACATAACAAAGCTATGAAACTTCTCTAGAGAGCAACACAGAATCTGAATGACGTCCGGGGCATTTTAACTGTCTCTACGGTGTGCATGTGTGGCCCAGATGCCAACCACCCCTTGTCTGTCCAGGTGATGCTCTCACAGCCCCTTGCCAAGCAGTCAGAGACCCAAGCCTTCATCACTTGCCATGACAAAAACCAGTCATATGCAGAATTCTTTGTTGTTTTGAAAATTATCTTAGGCTGAGGTGAGAGGATCACTTGAGGTCAGGAGTTGGAGACCAGCCTGGGCAACATATATTCTATAAAAACAACATATTCTAAAAACGTTTTAAAATTAACTGAACATGGTATCACATACCTGTATTCCTAGCTACTTGGGAAGCTGAGGCAGGAGGATTGCTTGAGCCTAGGAGTTTGAGGTTACAGTGAGCCAGCCTAGGTGACAGAGCGAGACCCTGTCTTAAAAAATACATATCTTGGCTGCCTCTTCGGGGCTCCTGCCTCCCCACCCCACTTCCCAGGGCTCCTAAAAATATATATATATCTCTTACTGAAGATTTCATAAGAGACTGAAGAGATTTTTTTACATCACATGCTTTATAATCCACATTTGATAAATCCTGATTGGATATTTGTGTTTCCCTCAAAGATGACACTACTTCTCTCTCCTCCCAACACAGCACGCAATTTCTCAAGCTCCTCTCTTCCTCCAGGAATCAACTCCACAGTCACCCCCAACCCCTTATTATTCAGGGAAAGCAAGCTCTTCCAGCTTCTGGCTCCAAAGTTGCACACCTGTCTTAATCTGCTCAGGCTAACATCACAAGATACTACAGACTAGGTGGCTTAAGCAGCAGAAATATATTTCTCACAGTTCTGGATGCTTGAAGTTCAAGATAACACGCTGGCTGAGTTGGCTTCTGCCACCTTCTTGCTATGTCTGTACATGGTGGGGAGGGAAAAGTAGTGGCAGGACAGGCATCTCCCTCTTCTCTTTTCATAAGGCCACAGTCCTCTCAGACTAGTGCCCCACCCTTATGAGCTCATTTAACCTTAATTACCACCCAAAGACCCTGACACTTTCAGACATATTGGGGGTTGGAGCTTCCACAATGAATCTGAGAGACACAATTGAGTCCACAAAAGCACCCATTGTGATCTTAGCAAACAAAGGGCCCTCCAGCTACCAGAAGGGCCCTAACCTTCGAAGGCACTTGTTTGTTGTTGTTGTTGCTGTTGTTGTTTCCTACTGTTTTATTGTTTTTATTGATAGCTACCTACTGCAAGCCTAACTTGAAACACTGATACCTTTTCTCTCTAAAATAAGGTCTTACGATATCATTATGGTTCCGTAAGAACTCTCCATCTCATTTTTCTGCACATTTCTATGTTCTACACTAGACAAAATGTATATGTGTGTGTATTTCTTTGAAAATAACTGTTCTGAAAATACCCTTGCTGGGCTGAATTTATCATTAACCTAATTAGATCCTTTATCAAAGGCTTAGAATTAACACCATGACCAAGTCTTAGTAACTCACCTTTGTGTTTCTAAATTAAGTTTCACCTGGAGGG
Source organism: Callithrix jacchus (assembly GCF_049354715.1). Classification (NCBI taxonomy): domain Eukaryota; kingdom Metazoa; phylum Chordata; class Mammalia; order Primates; family Cebidae; genus Callithrix; species Callithrix jacchus. Next base: position 134,823,628 of record NC_133503.1, on the reverse strand, counting down.
ACATAAAAATCGCCATCATTTTCTAAAATGTTCCTTATTTGAGTGTCATGATCATTCCCCAGATTTCTGTGAATAATGTTTACATGACTTACCGGGCAAGACATACTTCCAGTTTTGTGGAAAGATAGAGAATGCTTCCCTCACATCTTAGGATACAAGTTGAATAACCTCAGAATCATTTTTCTATACTATAATATGCAGAGTGGGGTCCCCAGAAGGAGTACTCCCCTAATTTGCCCAGATTGTTAAAGTAAAAGATTGTAGAGCTACCCATGTATTCTTCACAAGCACAGTATTCTTTCATTTGCGAGGACTAAGCCAAACTTTATTGTTTTTTACGTAACCTACCATCAGAGGCGTTGATGTTGAATTACCTACCAGTTCCCTATTCTCTTATGGGCTGATTTTGTGTTTCTTTTTTATGCAGCTGTCTCTGTCAAAATCAATCTTAGACTTGCCCTGACTTGCTTTGAGAAGGTTTCAAGGGAATCCAAGAGGACACTGGATATGGCATCTTAGCCAGGGTGGCCATTCAGCACCACTGGGCCACACTGATGTTTCCTATGTGACTAATTTCCTGAGATGTACAATCAACTGCCTAGAGTGGAGCATTAGAAAAGTAGATTGCTAAATAGGACAGAGTGTGAGGTTGAAAGCATGATAGGGAATCCAATTATGCAGTAAAGTAATTCCCAGGGAAGAGGCTTCTTCTTTGGGAGTTCCTGATCTTTTACGTAACACTGGGGCATGCTTCCAGTTGAGGGTAGATTAAATTGCATGATCCACTTCTGCCTCGTTCCCACACTCAGCCCTCAAGGAGCTCTTCAGCTGTGCTGCCTGTCACAGCATGGAATGCACAAGATAGAAGGGAGTTACTTAGGGGCTTGGACAGAACAGTTGCAAAAAGGTTAGAAAACAATGAGCCTGAGAACTGGGCGGTGGGAGAGGGCATTGGTCAGCCTTGAGATCTGGTGAAATCAAAGGAGGCAGAGTATGACAAAAGGAAACAACATGGTTTAGAACAAAGTGACGTGGTTAGTGTAAACCTTAATCAAACAAAAAAAAGAGTTCTATGTAAACTAGTGGTAGCAGAAGAGATGAGCCGTTTAAGCCATTTATGTATGCCCAGTCTTTTCAGTGATTAGCAGCACATGTTAATGAGATGACCAGCATGGGTTAGGCAAGTAGTTGAGGGCCATGGAACAAATATATTTTCTCTGTCTAAATTATCCAACAAAGAAGTGGATTCAATGGCTTTGCCTCTATGACAGCTGAACAAACTGGGATTGAGCCTTCATTTACATTACTCGATGAGAGTATAAGACTACACTTTGGGTTTGGCAAACACTCATTGGGCATCCATGTGTGCCTGGTCCCATGCTGGAAGCCAGAGCTGCTTCTAGGCTAAGGTTGGACTGAGAAGAAATATTTCGTCTGGGTTAACAGCAAAGAGTCCCGAAGATGAAAAGCCTTGCTTCTCATTTGAATACCCCTTCCTCAAATGCTGTAATGGATCTGGGAGTTCAGCATTGCTGGGGTCACTTTGAATTCCACTCTGTTCTTTAATCTACACTGGTCTTCCTAGTTAGATGGAAGGTATACATTAGCTTGAGGGGTTAGGTGGAGGGCTGAGGATCAGTGGGACAGAAGGAAACATGAGTTGGGAAGAGTCCCAGGAGTCTTGACTTGACAATTTAAGACTGAGAGGGACAACTTAAATATCCTAGGAACCAAGAAGGTGGCATGAATAAATGAAGCTGGTAGAAAAGGGAACAGAACCAAATATGAAAGCCCACACCCCCTCTAGAGGATTAGCAGCTCCTGAGCTGCAGCAGATTCCAGTGATACAGATATTAAAGCCAAGTCTGGCCAAATCTGATTTCAAAGAAAAGGCAAAATTCTGGATATTTCTATGAAGTCTCTCCAATTTTTAATGCTCTAATTCTTATGTATTCTTATGGAGATACAATTTACATATGTGGGAAGTAGAATAATGGCCTCCCAAAGATGTCCATTTGGTAAGTGCATGTTTAGTTAGATGAGAAACTACTAAACTGTTTCTAAAGAAGCTCTCCCATAATCCTCCAATGTTTAAGAGTCAGCAGCTAATTCAAAAAGTTTCGAAGCAAGGTATGGGCCTAACAGAACACACATGCAGGTCAGATGTCACATGTGTCCCAATGTTAACACAAGGAGGGCTGTACTGGCCTAGAGAGGAAGACATGGGTGATAGGCCTGTGCTGTTGGAGAAAGATGTGTCTCTCTGGGAGCCTGAACAGGGGAAGATTCTCGGAATAAGGAGAAAGGCAGGTGGGACACCCATGATCATTGGCTGTACCTGGCAAGCAGTTGTGCCCTTAACCCAAAGGAAACTGAGCTGGGCCCCACAGGAAAAGAGTTCCAGGAACCAGAAAGAGAAGGAGCTTGGTTTCAGACAGAGATTGGACATGATGATAGAAGGGGCCTGCTCAAGGAAAAGGAGCACCTCAGGGGCGTTCTGGAAGGGATGACAAGACACCAAACATCTGATTGGCAGGTGATGACATCTTACATGAGAAGTACCCTTGGTGGTTTATGAAGATTTTCAGAAACATCATCTGATGTTGCAGATAAAAGCCAAATTGCATGACAGCCTGTACTGCACAGGGGCTGGCCAGGCAGAAGACCCCGCAGTGAACGAGCAGCTGGGCCAGCTCCGTGGAGAAGCACCTTCCCTCTGCCATGGGTGGTCTGTGCTCCAGAATGCTCTGGGTCAGGGTACGGTTTCTGCCTTGTGGTGGACAGAGGGTGGGGTTCCACAAAAGTGGAAAAAGAAAGGCTGTGGAAGGGGCATTTCCCCGTCTGGCTCAAAGGTGGTTCTAGAGGAATCGTTAACTCAGGGCCTTCCTAGGGTGTCTCCCTACTACAACTTGTGTCTGATACACACCTCTATCTTACAGAATTTTCTTTATAATTTCAATAAAACAATCAATAAGTTTCTTTAGAACTCTAGGCAATTTCTGGACTCTTTGAGACCAGAGATGAAGTCTTAGTCATCTTTATACCCTCCGTGGCAGTGAATACAATGTGTGAGCCAGGCGAGCCCACAGTGAGTGTTTTGCTGAACTGAATCACAGAGCCCTGTAATCAATGGGCTACTCAGGGGTGTCAGTCCCCTCCACACACCTGGTTGAAACAGTTGTGCCCAGTTCTGATCAGTTTATTAGATAAGTTTGTGCTGTTGGGGCTATCTTTGCCTTTGAGAATTGGCATTTCCGGAATGCATTACCACCCTGGTGATGGCCCTAGCTGACGGGCTTGAAGGGGAGGCACTCATCTTGTTCCATCGCTGCTCACTTAGCTGAGACCTCTGCAGGAGCTTACACACAGACCAGCAGAATCACAAGTAGTTCTCCCACCACCCAAAGTTTTGTCAGTGCTAAGCTACAGCAAGATTATTGTCATTGAAATGGTTCTCAGGCTTCTGGTGGTCGCGCTCTCGCTCTCTCTTGCTCTTCTCTCTCTCTCTCTCTCTCTCTCTCTCTCTCTCTCTCTCTCTCTCTCTCTCTCTCTCTCTCTTCTCCCCTCTGTCATTTCTTTTTTTCTAGCCTGTGACTCACATTTTGATTTTAAAGCATTGTATCTGTGGCCTTTGCAGACTGCTCAAGAGATCAGATCCAGACTTTTGCATTTATCACGTGTCAGGCATCCCATTAATTACTGCACCATCAGGGAGAATTTCCCTGCTATTAAGCATTGATGCCAGACAAATCAGATACACCTGGGCGTTTCTCCAAGAAAAGCCTGTCAGCATGATAATGGTTTGAACAGGGCTGAGCCACATGGTTGAAGTGTGACGGGGCAGAAGATGGGCTGCAGTGACCCCAGCGTTGGTCTGTGACTCACAGAGGAATCGCGTAGTAGAGAGCCTTCAAAACATCAGAAGTCTGACTGTCATGGTTAGCGGGGTGAGCTGCCTGTTGCTGTACTCCAGGAAGGCTCAGCAGGAGAGTGGGGAAGTTGGAGAAACACAGAACTGAATGGCTAGAAAATTAATGCAAAGAAACCGTTAAGTCTGCCTCCAGACTGCCATGGTTTTATGTTTGAGACTCTCTCAGGGAAAATGAGAGGAACTGCAAGGTGAGAGCAGAGGAGAAACACCCCCCACTCACCCCTTGAATAAAAAATGTGGTGTCAGTAGCATCCTATACTAATGTTTACTGACCATGTATTATGTACCATACTCCATTCCAAGCAGTGAAGATATATTCTTTAATTTTTACAACTACTCCATGAAGTAGGCACTAATATTATCTATGTTTTACAGGTGAGGAAACTGAGGCCAGGAAGTTCAATGGCTTGCCCAAGATCACCCAGCTAGTCAGGTGGAGGAGCTAGGATTTAGGGCCATGCCACACCTCCAGACACCACACCCTTAATGGCTTCACTATGTGGTTTTCCATTCTATTGGGCTGACACCCAAGAAGCCACATGTACTCACTCATGCTCAGCTTTCTGTCAAACGCTCCTCAAGTTCAGGGCCAATGCCCTTTTCCTTCCTCTGCTACCCCCAAAATGGGTCCTCCAAATGGCCCAGCCAAGAAAGTAGGGAAGTTTCTAAAAATATTTGCATAAAGTTTGGCTGAAAGTGGAAACCCCACTGACACCCATCCTCCCTACTCTGCTGCCTATGTCTGCCAGGCTGAAGATTCTCACCCTGCTGAGGGGCAGCCATGTGGCCATTCGGAGCTCTTCCCACCCGCAGACAATTTTGCAGTGCTGTTTTGTTGCTTCAAAAGACAGGATTTGCTCTCAGGTTTCACATTCCTTTCTTCCTTCAGGCTGGACAATTAGAAATAGGTTGGAGGGTAGTAAAATGGACAAAATGAACTACTCCTTTCAGGCAGGCCACCCAAGTTGTTGGCCCTCTTATTTCCATTTAGACTTGGAGCAAGTCCTTCAGTGGGGCTAGTTACTAGGAGCCAGGTCAGCTGACCCTCACTCCTTTAAGACTTTCCCACCTTCAACTGGGTGCAGTGGCTCACGCCTGTAATCCCAGCACTTTGGGAGGCTGAGATGGGCAAATCACAAGGTCAGGAGATGGAGACCATCTTGGATAACACAGTGAAACCCCATCTCTACTAAAAATGCAAAAATAAAAAATAAAAACTAGCCTGGCTTGGTGGCATGTGCTTGTAGTCCCAGCTACTCGGGAGGCTGAGGCAGGAGAATTGCTTGAACCCAGGAGGCAGAGGTTGCATGAGCCAAGATTGTGCCACTGCACTCCAGCCTGGAAACAGAGCAAGACTCAGTCTCAAAAAAACAAAAAAGACTATCCCACCTTCACATTCACCTGCACATAAGTCCTTCATCACTTCCTGATGAATTCTAAGCCTCCAAATTCCAAATCTAGTGTGTAGTTAGCCCCTACCTTTTGCCAACAGGGCAAGATGGCACCCAGCAGAGGAGAGAGAGGTGATATTTGGGGACAGTGCCCTTATCCCCTGGGGGTGGATAACAGGGCCAAAGTCCTCCCTCTTTCTCATAGTCAGGCTGAGACTGGGCCTTAATGACTGAGAATGAAAAGTGATGAGAAGGATGAGGAGGTTGGGGAGAGGAGGCTTGAACTAAAATTCTTCTAAAGTACATGGGATATTGTATGCTGATGCAGTCATTCTGGAGAGCAATCAATGATGCTTGTCAAAATATGTAAATATATACACACCAATCAAGCATACCTCCATCTCTAGTATATACCCAGAGAAATTCACATGTAAGTCATGAGTAAGGATGTTGACAACATATTGTTCGTGAAAGGAGAGAGTTAGAGAATCTGACTGTCCATCACTAGGGGAATGGGTATGCACACGGCAGTGCAGTCAGTACTTTGCATCAATTAGAAACAATCATAGTAACTCGATACATCATAAAAGCAGCTGACTGTAAAGTAAGAAAAATGTGAGGAGTGTATCATGCTGCCATTATCATGTAAATGAAAAGACACAAATTTATCTTGCAAGGATTTACTCAAATTCAAATCCACAATTAAAACACATTGGCTATGGTGGCAGTCATGGAAGAGAATGAAAGTAAAGAGTGTTCATAAAAGGGATAAACAACAATATACATTATTTGCACAATGCTGTATCAACAGCATCAGTGATGTGGTATCATGGTGCAGTTGTGGGGAGGGTAACGAATTCAGTCCTCTGTACCTAAGGTTGAAAAGAAAATAAGATGTCAAAGGTTTCATTGGAGTTCATTTTAATTATTCATGTATGAAATATTGCCTGAGCATAAGATTTGTAAAGAACAGAAATAGCATAGCATGACTAGTGTGGTAATCCCAGCACTTTGGAAGGCGGGGGCAGGTGGATCACTTGAGGCCAGGAATTGGAGACCAGCCTGGCCGACATGGTGAAATCCCTCTACTAAAAATACAAAAATTAGCTGGGTGTGATGGCAGGCACCTGTAATCCCAGCTATTCAGGAGGCTGAGACAGGAGACTCGTTTGAACCGAGGAGGCAGAAGTTGCAGTGAGTCGAGACTGCATCACTGCATTCCAGCCTGGGCAAGACTGTCTCAGAAAAAAGGAAGGAAAGACGGATGGACGGACGGACAGACAGATGGAATGAAGGAAGGAAGGAGAAAAGAAAAAAGAAAAGTAAAGAAAAGAAACAGCATAGTCCTGGACTAAGAAGGCCAAATTTTCTAACTTACACCTTTGTACCCTTGGGTTCTCAAAGCCTCAGTCCTGACACACAGTAACTAGAAAAGGTTTACTTAATTCTAACACAACATTCTGAGTCCTTTTGTAAGTAATTTGCAAAAGCCAAGGAATGGATTAGGAACTCTCCGAATGAAACTTCTCTACCCACTGTAGGAACCTGTAGGGTTAATTGGTGCCTGTGAATACAGGCCTCAGTCATTTCCAACGTTGCAAAACACCCCCATCGGTTCAGTTGCTTTTCTTTGGCCTTCAAAGAAACTAAGTGTCATAGTCACCATTCTGTGCAATAGATCACTGAAGTTTATTCACGTCTTACTAAAATGTTTTACCTTTTAATAAGTATGTGAGATGATGGATTTGCTAATTAGCTTGATTAGATCATTTACAATGTAAACATTTGTTACAATATCACATTGTACCCCATAAATATATGACATAGGCAGTCATTATTTGTCAATTTACAAAAAGATCCAGAAGTTAATATACTGAGGCTTGCCGCAGCTCCTGGCTGATTTTATTTCTTCTGGTCTTGGGAAGTTTTTAATTGAAATTTTTTTTATGTCACAACAATGAAGCTGCACTAACTCACAACATAAAGGGACAAGCTCTTTTCAAGAGCCTTCTATGTAAGTAATTATTTTAAACAAATGCTGTTCTATTTGTTTAAGGTGTCATGCATTGTAATAAGCCAGGATGTATTTGAGCATATCAGTTTAATTTATATAGTATATGATGTGGCATGTTGTTCAATAAATATTTAAATGGGAAGGAACTAGTAATTTAGAAGCACCAGTGACATGTTCCTAGGACTGCCTCACACAGCAATTTAATATTTCCTCTTTTTGCTCCAACAAAATTAAGTGTATCAATTCACACTGAGCAATATAGTCACTATAATACTAGTCCCTGCATGTTTCTGAAGAAAATTATGACTCAAATGCTGAAGCACAATTTCTAAATAACATGTCCTTTTTATCAAACTCAGTATGACATATTCCAGGTGTTCTTTCAATGATCTTATACAAAAGGTCTGGCAAATTCTCAGAGGAAAGTTTTCTGGAGTTTCTACTCAGTAGGAATCAAAGGCCAACGTCTTTGGTACTGTGATTTCAGAATTGGAGGAATCCAAAGAGATAACCTTTTATTCTGATATGTTATTCCACTTCCTCATAACAATCTGATTTCAGGCTTCTGTTTCTACTGGTTGCCCACAGAATCACTGCCACCATCCTGAAAAACAAGCATCTTGGCCCTCTGTAAGAGCATTATAAATCATGGTTTCATCTTAGGGAAAAGGTTATTGATTTGCTCATTTTCCTCCGCCTCCCTCTGGTGCAGACTTTAGTGGGAAATTGAAGTTTCCTTTATGAAGTATATCATAGCCGATCAAAAGGGTGGCTTGTGCTTACCTGATTTATAATGAAAGGTGACATGGGTCAGTGATTTCACCCTGCTCATCCTGCAGTGACCGTAATCAAGAGATAAAAGCTAGAGCAACTACACATGCTGGCCAGACTTCATCAGAATTATTTACTGCATTTGCTAAGACAGGGACATTTGATCGGTTTAGATGGAACAACTAACATAGTCAAAGGAGATGCATTTGTGTTTCATTTTGCTTTCAAAGCCAGCTAACATTCAAATTTTCCTATAGTAATTAATTTGACCTTTTAAGATTGTACCCCATTGTGATTTGCTTTAAGTGGTATTTTTTCCACAAAAGGATCAGAAAAGAACACAAAGAGAGAGTTATCCATGGAGAAAAGGGCAAAAAAAGAAAAGCAGTTAAGAAAGTGGTGATGAGACATTTGACGATATTTTTGAAAGACACAAAGTCAAGGAATAAGTGAATACACTTAGTAAAATGCAGAAATGCCATGAAATGTCTTGCCAGCAAGGTAAATGAGGCCCCATTTGATTTTCTTTCTGGTTATATTATGGATTTTTCTAAGGCATGATATGCATTGGTTGGTAAAGCAAAACACAGCAAAGCTTTCCTTATCAGTGCTGAAAGAAAACATCTCAAGCTGGGACATTTGCAGTATGATTTTAAGTACATTTATGGAGAGAGATTGAAATTGCAAATAAAAATAATAAAAATCATATTAATGTAAACTTTTACATGGGAAGAATACTGTAATGCAACTAAATGTTCATAGTGTGGCCCGAGCTCAGAACACAGAATCTTGTCATAGAGGTGTACTGTGAATGCTTATATTGAAAATCTCAGGCTATCAATTTTACAAGGCCTTTGCCTAGTAAAAACAAAGGAATTAAGGGGTTTTTTTCAAGCGTAATAGTCTGTTGACCTATTTACAGATCTAGAGAAAAACATAATGATTTTAAGGATTCGTATTCTTTTCCATTTAGCTCGTACTTACTTAGTACATTTCATTAATTGTGTCTCCTGCAGCTGAGCATGACTCCGTTTGCATCTAAATTGATTAAAATAGAGAAGAAACAGTTGGTGATATGAGTTGTCTTCCCCCCACCAGTCCTATATAAAATTGAATAATTTATATATTTTAGAAGCCAGAGTGATCTTAATATAGAAATTTTATTCTGCAGAGTTCAGTAGAGGCTCCCATGTTTTTACAAAGAAACTACTGTCTTGCCTTAGCTGAGCTGTTTCTTCTCTGAGATAAAATGAGATAACTTTTTTGGTAGCACATGTTTCACACACCCTGTTGGCAGCATGCCCAAAGACTCCTAAGACAACTCTTCAGTTATCAAACAAAACTGACTCTGTGACACAATGGATAGCACATAAAAGTTACTTCAAGTCTTCAGAATACACTTTATCTTTTATAGTTAATATTGAAAATCAGAGTAACATGTCCACAGTCCTAAAAATCAAATACACTAAGCCGGGCGTGGTGGCTCACGCCTTTAATCACAGTACTTTGGGAGGAAGGCAGATGGATCACCTGAGGTCAGGAGTTGGAGACTAGCCTGGACAACATGGTGAAACCCCATTTCTTCTAAAAATACAAAAATTAGCTAGGCATGGTGGGGGGTGCCTATAATCCCAGCTACTCAGGAGCTGAGGCAGGAGAATTGCTTGAACTTGGGAGACAGAGGTGTTGCAGTGAGCCAAGATGGTGCCAAGGCACTTCAGGCTGGGTGACAGAGCAAGACTCTCTATCCAAAAAAAAAAATCAAATACACTAACAGATTATAATGAAAAATAGCACTTCTCTGACCTTCCCTTCCTACCTCCAATTCTTTCTCAAGGGTCACGACTTTCAACTCAGAGTTGTTTCCTCTGTACTTGCCTTGTTTTTTCTAGATAATGTAGATATATTGTAGATACCCTGATGTATCTATGTTAAACATTATCTGTTGTCTAGCATAGAAGTTGAGAATTAGTGCTCTTATACCCCCTCACCACCCCAAAGTTCTCCTTGTCCTGTCCGCTCAATACAGTTACATCACAATGTTGGGTTACATCAGTGTCTTAGTCTGTTTATGTTGCTATACAGGAATACCTGAGTCTGGGCAATTTATAAAGAAAAAAGGTTTATTTGGTGGTGGTTCTACAAGCTGTACTTGGCATCTGCTTCTGATGAGGGCTTCAGACTGCTTCCACTCATGGCAGAAAACAAAACAAAGCTGGTGTGTATAGAGATTATATGGGGAGAAAAGCAAGAGAGAGAGGAGGTAGCTGGGTGTGGTGACTCATGCCTGTAATCCCAGCTATTCAGGAGGCTTAGATGGGAGAATCACTTGAACCTAGGAGGCAGAGGTTGCAGTGAGCCAAGATCACACCACTGCACTCCAGCCTGGGAAATAGAGTAAGCCTATCTCAAAACAACAACAACAAAAAGAGAGAGAGAGAGAGAGAGAGAGAAAGAAAGAGAGAGGAGGAGGATGCCAGGCTCTTTTTAACAGCCAGCTGTTTGGGGAACAAACAAAGTGAGAATTCACTCATTTCCACCACTGCAGGGAGAGCATTAATCTATTCATGAGAGATCTACTCCCAGGACCCAAACACTTCCCATTAGGCCCCACCTCCAACACTGGGGGTCAAATTTCAACATGAAACCAATTGATATGGTTTGACTCTGTGTCTCCACCCATATCTCACCTCAAAGTGTAATCCCCATAATCCCCACATAGGACCAGGTGGAGGTAATTGGTTCATGGGGTGGTTTCCCTCATGCTGTTCTCATGAAAGTGAGTGAGATCTGATGGTTTTATAAGCATCTGGCATTTCCCTGCTTGCACTCACTCCATCCTCATGCCCTGTGAAGAAGGTGTCTCCTTCTCCTTTGCCTTCTGCCATGATTGTAAGTTTCCTGAGTCTTTCCCAGCAATGTGGAACTGTGAGTCAATTAAACCTCTTTCCTTTATAAATTCCCCAGTCTTGTGTATTTCTTCATAACAATGTGAGAACAGACTAACACCTCAATCTATACTAATCCATTATCAGATTCTGAGTTCTAACTTGATTGCACTGTGGTCTGAGAGACTGCTATGACTTCCGTTCTTTTGCATTCGCTGAGGAGTGATTTACTTCCAATTATGTGGTCTATTTTAGAGTAGGTGTGATGTGGTGCTGAAAAGAATGTATATTCTGTGGATTTGGGGTGGAGAGTTCTGTAAATGTCTATCAGGTTTTCTTGTTCCAGGTCTGAGTTCAACTCCTGGATATCCTTAATTTTCTTTCTGGTTGATCTGTCTAATACTGACAGTGGAGTGTTAAAGTCTCCACTTATTTATAAAGACTCCATTATTGTGTGGGAGTCTAAGTCTCCTTGTAAGTCATTAAGAACTTGCCTTATGTATCTGGGTGCTCCTGTATTGCGTCCATATATATTTAGGATCGTTAGCTCTTCTTGTTGTATTGATCCTTTTACCATTATGTAATGTCCTTCTTTGTCTCATTTGATCTTTGTTGCTTTAAAGTCTATTTTATCAGAGACGAGAATTGCAACTCCTGCTTTTTTTGGCTCTCCATTTGCTTGGTAAATCTTCCTCCATCCCTTTATTTTGAGCCTTTGCATACTCTTGCATGTGAGATGGGTTTCCTGGATACAGCACACTGATGGGTTTTGGCTTTTATCCAATTTGCCAGTCTGCGTCTTTTGATTGGTGCATTTAGCCCATTTACATTTAGGGTTAATATTGTTATGTGTGAATTTGATACTGCCATTTTGATGCTAGCTGGCTGTTTTGCCCATTAGTTGATGCAGAATCTTCATTCTGTTGATGCTTTTTACCATTTGGTATGTTTTTGGAGTGGCTGGTACTGGTTGTTCCTTTCTATGTGTAGTGCCTCTTTTAGGAGCTCTTGTAAAGCAGGCCTGGTGGTGACAAAATCTCTGAGTACTTGCTTGTTTGCAAAGGATTTTATTTTTTCCTTCACTTATGAAGCTTAGTTTGGCTAGATATGAAATTCTGGGTTGAAAGTTCTTTTCTTTAAGGATGTTGAATATTGGCCCCCACTCTCTTCTGGCTTGTAGTGTTTCTGCCAAGAGATCTGCTGTGAGTCTGATGGGCTTCCCTTTGTGGGTGACCTGACCTTTCTCTCTGGCTGCCCTTAGCATTTTCTCCTTCATTTCAACCCTGGTGAATCTGACGATTATGTGCCTTGGGGTTGCTCTTCTTGTGGAATATCTTTGTGGTGTTCTCTGTATTTCCTGGACTTGAATATTGGCCTGCCTTGCTAGGTTGGGGAAATTTTCCTGGATAATATCCTGAAGAGTATTTTCCAGCTTGGATTCATTCTCTTCGTCACATTCAGGTACACCTATCAGACATAGATTAGGTCTCTTCACATAGTCCCACATTTCTTGGAAACTTTGTTCATTCCTTTTTGTGCTTTTTTCTCTAATCTTGCCTTCTTGTTTTATTTCATTGAGTTGATCTTCGACCTCTGATATCCTTTCTTCTGCTTGGTCAATTTGGCTGTGAAACTTGTGCATGCTTCATGAAGTTCTCGTGTTGTGTTTTTCAGCTCCATCAATTCATTCATATTCCTCTCTAAGTTGTCCATTCTTGTTATCATTTTGTCAAATATTTTATCAAGGTTCTTAGTTTCTTTGCATTGATTTAGAACATGTTCTTTTAGCTCACAGAAGTTTCTCATTACCCACCTTCTGAATTCTGATTCTGTCATTTCATCACACTCATTCTCCATCCAGCTTTGTTCCCTTGCTGGTAAGGAGTTGTAATTCCTTGTATGAGGAGATTACAAGGTTTTGGGTGTAATCTTGATGTTCTGGTTTCGGGTGTTTTCCTCCTTTCTGTGCTGGTTTCTTCCCATCTTTATGGATTTATCGACCTGTCATTTGTGTAGTTGCTGATTTTCAGATTGGGTGTCTGAGTGGACGTCCAGGTTGTTGATGATGAAGTTATTTCTGTTTCTTAGTTTTCCTTCTAACAGTCCGGCCCCTCTGCTGTAGGACTGCTGAGGTCCACTCCAGGCCCTGCTTGCCTGGGGATCACCTTCAGCAGCTGCAGAACCATGAGGGTTGCTACCAGTTTCTTCTTCTGCTATCTTTGTCCCAGAATGATGCCCACCAAATGTCAGTCTGATCAGTCCTTTGTGAGGTGACTCTTTGGATATACAGGTGTCAGGGAGCTGCTTGAGGAGACAGTCTGTTCTTTATAGGAGCTCAAGTGGTGAGCTGTGAGCTCCGTTGTTCATTCAGAGCTGCTAGGCAGGTACGTTTAGGTCTGCTGCAGCAGAACTCATAAACCCCCCTTTTTTTCCTCAGGTGCTCTGTCCCGGGACATTAGGGCTTTATTTATGAGTATCTGTTGTGCTGCTGCCTTTTTTTTCAGAGCTGCCCTGCCCAGCAAGGAGGCAGTCTAGTCACTGCCTGCAGAGGTTTTGCTGAGCTGGTGTGGGCTCCACCCTGTTGCCATGTGAACTTCCCTGCAGTCCTGTTTATATGGGTGTGGTTAGAACTGCCTCAGCAATGGTGGCCCGCCTCTGTAATTGCAGACTCTCTCTGTTATGGTTGGTTGCCTCAGCAACGGTGGGTTACCTTGGCAATGGCAGGCTGCCTCAGCAATGGCAGACTACTTCTGTAGTGGTGGAGTGCCTCGGTAATGGCAGATGCCCCTCCCGGCAGAGCTGGGCCATCACAGGTTCAGCTGTGCTTGCCATGAAACTCTCAACCCCGAGCATTTCCAATTGCTGGGGGTTTTTTCTGTTTCTGTGGGGGTTCGACCTGCCAAGCCTGATCACCTGGCTCCCTGCCTCAGAGCCTTCTTTTTTTTTTTTAAGTTGAATGGTTGACTCTCTCCCAAGTGTTCCAGTCACCTGCTGAAAGGGCACCGGGATCTGTGTGATTTCCTGTGCGGCAACCCCACTGTGCTGGTTGAAACAATGGTGCTGCCTGGGAATCTCCTGGCCTGGCTCCCTGTTTCAGACCTGTTTAATCAGATGAATGGGCAAATCTGCCTTCTCGGAGTTCCAATTGCCAGCTTAAAAGGGCAACCAGACCAGCGTATTTTGTACAGAGAACCGCAGCACCAGGGTGCCAGCAAAACAGCCATGCCAGTTGAAACAGCCGCGCTGGCGACCATGGGGCTCCTCCACCTGGGAATCTCCTGGTCTGTGGGCAATAAAGATCCATCTGGAAATGCGGCATCCACTCACCCTCTGTGCTTTCACTGGGAGCTGCAATCCTGAGCTGCTCCTGAAGGGCCATCTTGGATCTTCCTCCGTACTTCATTTCTTTACCCTTATTTAGTGGTATTTGAAAAAGCAGAATGATGTTTAGCCTGCTATGTTCATTGAGCAGTCAAGAATAAGTTCCCCATGTGGAATCAAAGGAGATATCAGAGGAAATAAATGCTGTATTTGTTCTCTATTACTACATAATCACTCCAAAACTCCGTGGCCTAAAACAATAACCATTTGTTATTTCATGGCTTTCGTGGGCCAGGAATTTAGACAGTGTGCAGAGGAGATGGCTTGTCTTTGCTGCATGTTGTCTGGGGTCTTTGCTGGCAGTATCCAAGGCTGGGGGCCTAGTATTATGTGAAGACTTGTCTAAGGCTGAAGGATCCACTTACAAGGTCCTCACTCACATGGCTACCAAGTTGGTCCTGGCAAGGTGGTTCATCTCCCCAAATGGGTCTCTCCACCCTGCTTGAGTGTCCTCACTATCAAAGGTTAGCACCCCCAACCCCAAACTAGTGATCAAACAGTGACCAAGGCAGAAGTTGCAATGCCTTTCCTGACCTAGCCTGGGAAGTCACACACTGTCACTTCTGTAGCATTCTGTTGGTCATTCATGCCAGCCACAGTTCATTAATTTATGAACCCCAGGTGATGAGGATTGCTGGGGGCATCTTGGAGGTTAACTGTCACAAGTGCCCAACTCCCAGGAGGGATATCTGCTTCCCTTTTTTGCAACATAATTTTGTTTTGGATGGAAATTATAAAAAATATTTTCCTCCCTGTCTTAAGTTGAAATGTTGGCGTTTTTGTTCCTTTTTTCTTTCTTATGCCTTTTTTCTGCACCATCCATCAAATATTGTGCCCTTTTTCTTCAACATCTTGGAAGACAAAGAATGTGAAAGCAAAAGAGAGAAATTCAATGCCTACTATTTGTTTTGGTGGCACCCCCACAGCATAAAATTGTGGCATGTATGAGGGAGAACATACTGTGGGCTGAGTGCCAGCCAAGGGGGACTGCATTCCCACACCACCACCCCAAATGCAGCAAGTAATAACTAAGCAGCAATTGTGTAATGAATTCTGCTTGAAGCAGATGCTTTTTGTTCCCTGGGCCACATCACCTATCCCTTGATATCAGTGTGGCTATGTAAATAGTAGCATGTACATTATCAACTTTTTACACCAATCATCCCCTTAGGGTCTCTGAATTTATGCCTCAGGGCTGTCTCTGAAGACCTCTCAGAGAGAGGTCGCTACACAGTCGCTACACAGACTCAGCCTTGAAGTGCACGAGAAGTAACTACCTAGGAGTCAACCCTCAACTGAAAGAAAACAGAAGGCAGTGGATAATTGTCCTCTGGAGGGACCTTCTGTGACGTATTCTACATGGTTCTTTAGAGGGTCCCCAAGTGGGATTGAGTCCCTCTTGCCCCATCAGTAAGCAGTTTCATTATACACTCTTTATATGCTTTCCTCCTTCCCTCTCTCACTGTCTCTGGTCCTTTACACCTGTGCTCTGGGCTCACCTCTCAAGTAAACCACCTGCATACAAGTCCCTGCCTCAGGCTCCATTTGGAGGAAACCAAAAGAAGACACCACCACAAACACAGGATTTCATGAGGCTCCAAATGCCTCAGAAAACTAATATAAATACAAAATGACCAATTTTTAAAAAGTATATTAATCCTAGTTATGACGCTATAGGCAGATGCCAAATATATATTTATCATTGATTATATCCACTATTGTTAAAAGTACAAACTCCCAGATCCCACCCCAGTTTGTACTTTTTTTTTTTTTTTTCTGAGATAGAGTCTCCCTCTGTCACCAGGTTGGAGTACAGTGGTGTGATCTCGGCTCACTGCAACCTCTGCTTCCCAAGTTCAAGCAGTTCTCCTGCCCCAGCCTCCTGAGTAGCCAGGACTACAGATGTGCACCATCCCACCCAGCTAATTCTTGTATTTTTAGTAGAGTTAGGGTTTCACTAAAACCGTGTTGGCCAGGATGATCTCGATCTCCTGATCTTGTGATTCACCCACCTCGGTCTCCTAAATTGCTGGGATTACAGGTGTGGGCCACTGTGCCTGGCCCAGTTTGCACTTTCAATAAGAAACCCCTGTGATTCTTATGTAGGTGGTCTATGAACCACACTTCAAAAAACACTGGCCTCATGGCTTCAAGTAAGACATGTTTTATTTTATTGGTGCAGAAACAAAATGCTCCAAAGTCACACAGATAGTGGGTACAGGCCAGAGCTAAAATCCAGGTGTGTCTGACTTGAAGCCATTCTCTGCACTGACCATCTGTATAACCTTGGAGCATTTTGTTTCTTCATCAAGAAAATGAAGATGATGCCATGTGTGGTAGCTCATGCCTGTAATCCCAGCACTTTGGGAGCCTGAGGTGGGAGGACTGATTGAGGCTAGGATTTCAAGACTAGCCTGGGCAACATAGCAAGATGCCATCTCTACAAAATATTTCAAAAATTAGTAGTAGTCCCAGCCACTTGGAAGGCTGAGGTGAAAGGATCCCTTGAGCCTGGGAGTTCAAGGCTGCAGTGAGCTATGATCACACCACTGCACTCTAGCCTGTGCAACAGAACAAGACCCCATCTCAAAAAAAGAAATGAAACGAAAGGAAGAAAATGAAGATGGTGGCATCTACTTGTTAGGTCATTGCTAGGATTAAACGAGATGAGCCATGTAAAGAGGTTGGTGCAGGGCAAGACATCATAGCAAGTACTCAGTAAAGGGTTGCTGTGCACACGTGTAGCTATACTACCCTTGCACTACAGAAATGCATGGAATTTAAAAAATGCATGTTTTCTAAAAACAGAATTAGTCTGCTAGGGACTTACAAACCTCAAGTAAAGGATTCCACAAGAACTCTCTCAGATCAGTGCTACAGTCAATAAATGCTTATTGAAGGGATTTTAGTTCCTAGTGTAGCTCAAAGACTTCCTCTCAGGCTTTTTCAGCTGAGTCCAGGACAAGGGCTGGGAGCACAGAGACAGTCCTGCATGAGCATCTTCTGGGCTTGCCGTAATGCTTTTGACTGGAAAGAATGGTTTTTTAAAAGATGGCTTTTCCTGGATCTTTTTCAATTTGTAGTAAAATACACAGCAGGATCCTGCTGCATACACCCTTGGATGCTCAGTAAGTCACTGCTGACTGGTACTAAAGCCTCCCACCTGCTCTCTCTGATCCTGCTTCTGTTCCCTGCTGTCTATTCTCAACAAGGCAGCCAGTGTGGTCCTTTAGAAATCTAGATCTCTTCTGCCATTTTCTATTCTTCACCTCCTGTGTCCCTTCGTCACACTTGAAAGTAAACCTCAAGGCCTAGTTAGGCCCTCCTTGGCCCTGCCTGATCAGGTCCCTCGCTTACCTCACATTTTCCTACTGTAACTCACATGTGACTCTGCAGCCACACTGGCTTTGATCTGCTCTGAATATGCCAGAAACGTTTCCCTCTCAGTGCATTTGAACATGCAGTCTGCTCTGTTTGAAATGTTCTTTTCTCCAATATCCACAGGGACTGCCCTCTCCCTGTATTCAGTTCTCTGAGGCTTGGAGAGGCCATCCTGCCTACCCTACCTCAAATAGCACACCCATTCTCAACCCAAGCCCCTAGCTCCTTACACTGATTTATAACACACATAAAATATGGCATCTTCAGTTAGAATGAAACTCCACGTGGGCAGGACTTTGTCTCACTTACTGCCCATCCCCCAGGCCTGGAATAGAATGAAACATGGTAAGCTCTCAGAAAGTAGAATGAGATGTCAAATGAAACATTTCATGTGTGGATTGGTGCTTGCCACATGTAGGATATCTTACTTAATTGACAGATAATTTATAGGGCCCCTGTTATACACAAAACATGGTGCCAAGGCAAAAGATGAGTAAGCCCACATTCCTGCCTTCAAAGGGTTTTGGTCTTGCCCACTGCTGTCCAATAGAAATGTAACATGAGCCACAAATATAATTTAAATTTTCTGGTAAACACATCAAACAGTAAAAAGAAATATGTATCATTAGTTCTTATAATATACTTTATTTTAACCCAATAACTATCCAAAATATAATTTTAACATGTAATCAATATAAAAAATGAAATGTTTTATATTCTTTTTTGGTATTATTCTTCAAATCTGGTATGTAGTTTACATTTACAATGCATTTCAACTCAGATGCAAGTTTTGTTGGAAATATTTGCTCTATATTTAGACTCCATAAAGTTTGCAAAATGTCAGTTCATATTCAACTTGATCCAAATATACTTAATGGTTTTTGAATAACTGAATCAAGTTAAATTCATAAAAATTAATAAAAGGCCTAATTCTGTTTCTCAGTCACACTAGCCATGTTTCAGAGGCTCAACACCACTAGCTAGTGGCTGCCATATTGGACTAAGCAGTCCAGGCCTAACAGATGAGGTGTATAAATGTGCAAAAGTGAATACATTCGTGAAAAGATTGTATAAAGAAGAGAGTCAAGGTCAGAAGGCTGCCTTTGTACACATCCTCTTCCTCACAGGAATTGTTTCTTTCTTTAGGACTCAATTTATATGTCAGCTTTTCCAAGAAATCTTCCATGATACCCCCAAATTGGGTTAATTCCCCTCAAGTGTAAGATCCCAGGGTGCCCTGTATGGCTACCATCTTCAGTTTGCCCTGCTATGTCTCAATTGCTCTCTCCATATTTATATTTATATTTCCCAGGAGTTTGTAAACTCCATGTGGCCAGGAGCTGTCACTATTAATTCCTCAATGCCAGATTCTCAATAAATATTTGTGCAATGAATGAATGAATGAATTGGCTGGCCGAGACTTGGAGGAATAGGAAGAGGAAGGACTACCCCTGCTAGAATGGAGAAGCAGGCTGTGAAAGGGGTTTCAGGAGGGTGCAAGGACCAGAGACAAAGATAGAGGCTCAGTTCATGCAAACTGAGCTCGGTCCATTCACCAGTGGCAAATGCTTCCAAAGACTCCAAGGAGATGTAAGCTAAGAGAAAACGATCAGACTTAATAAGCAGGAAGCCAATTTTATGAGAGTCTACAGGAGACAATCAGACCAATCTAAGTTCAATACTTTTTTATAAGTTCAAAAATATATTGACATCCTTGGTTTAAGAGTTTTAGATATGTTAAACATTGTGAGTAGATTGGATTCTAAGGCCATAGCCCACTTTTAACGTCTGGTCAGTTACTGCTGTCTCCACTAGTGACAGCTGTTAAATCTGTATGCTAATTGAAATTGGGAGCAAATTGTAACTGGCTTGGGGCATTTTGTGTGATTTATGGGCATCTGATCTAAAGATACTTAAAGGATGGAATTATTGGAGCCAGGAAGAGAGATGTGATTAATCAAAGAAGACAGTTTACTAAATGGTCCACTAAAACACTGCAGTAGAAACTAAAACAGGAACTCTAGTCCATCTATTGAGGCAGGGGAGAGTGGTGTGTGTGTGTGTGTGTGTGTGTGTGATGAAAGGTATAAACAGGCTATAAAAGGATTTTTTTAGCATATGGAGATAGTGGTTGGGGGATTCTCAAGGACATACATTTATCTTGTAAATTTGCTTACAGTGTTACCCATCACCATCAGGCAATGTCAAGTTCCTAGCTCTGTGATTTCATCCGGAGGACTCCTGGGAGTTAGGGAAATCACCATGTGGGAAAAAAAAAAAAAAGACAATACCTTTTATTCAAATTTTTAAGGTCCAGTGTGAGTTTTAGTCTTTCTATATTCCTGAGTATTCATTCACTTTTATCATAATGCCCATGGGTCTGGAGTTACCTTTGTCAAAATTACTGGCACTAAGAAGCCAGGATGCAAGTCAAAAATTCCCAGTATTTATCTAAATAGACAAATAAATGGCCACCAGTAACATATAAGTGATTGTCTTGAATAATTGTTGATTTGCGCCTTTAGAGTTAACATATACTTACATTTCTCCTGCCCAGTGGACTGTCTTATTTATTGCTGAAGACCTAACTCTGACAGGCACCTAGACATTTTTTCAGTAGCTATGGACCATTAAAACAATTGGTCTGTTAAATTCTTTCAGGAGGAAAAGCTCTGACTTGTTTGTAACTGTGTAAATAGGCACCTTCTGGGTGCACACAGCATAAATCCTAAATAGCACCACACATACACACTCACACACACACACACACACACACACACGCAAATAGCAGAAGAGAAATTCTTCTTAGAAAATCAGGTTAGAAAGGGAAGAAGGAAAGATTATCCCCAGCAAAATAAGACATAGTGGTGCTGCCTCCCTCCTCATACACAATAAGACTCAGTAGCCCCACCTCTGTCACCTTCCCCTAACCTACATATACACATGCACCCATGAACATGCATACATGCTTGCATTTTCCACACTAATGCCCCCTTCCTGTGCCAACTCTATGGTGAAAAAAATCTGGGGCTGAAGTTAGTAGAATACCCACAGAAATGGAAGCCATAGATGGATGGTACAGGTGGAAGCTATGAAGAGAGTCAAGTGGCATCTTTGCTTTTCCTCTGAAACTGTCAAAGAAATGATTAGGAAAGATATATGTGCTGCAAGATGTATTGATGAACTTTACAGAATGGAAATTGAAGAACCAGAGATTAAAGATTAGAAACTCAAAATGTTTAGCCCTAGAGTGTCCTAGTTCCCTAACTAGTAAGACAAGGGCCAGTGAGGCTGACACACCTTGAAGAAGGATTAAGTAAGAATCACAGTGCTGTAGTGACCTTAGCAAATGCTAATGAGGAGAGGAAATAATAGAGCCAGAACAGTGATTGTGTCTTATGACCTGCCGTGTGCAACAGATGGGATGCTAAACACTTACAGGTACTTTTAATTGAACAATGCTTTCCCATGGCCATATGCTGTGATCCTGTGTATGTTTTCTGTTCATGCTTTATTTATCTGTAGTTATCAGTCATTTAAAACCAACTTTCCCTTTCCACACCTAGAGATTGAAGTGGATACTGTAAAGTGTAAATGAGAACTAGAAAAAAATCTTGTTTACTGAGTACAGCTCATTTTCTCCTGTGATGTGATTATTTATTATCTGTGTGCTCATTTCAGATTATGAGTTATTACTGCTGGTAATGCCTGTTCTTTCTTCCAATTGTTGTGCATTGGCACACAGAAGCTGGGAGGGCAATACAACATCGGGGAACTAGGGCGATTCTAATAATCTATTGGGAAGAAAGTCTTGCACTTGAATTTTGAATTTAAGTCAAAATTTTTAAAAATTATGGACCAAAAGTACTCTCTCTTTTTGTGTTAAAACAGAAAATAGTTGAATCGACCAATGCCCCCACAATGCCATATCATTAGCTTCTAAGATTAAATTGACAATAAAAGACTACATGCATGCTGATATTTTATAAATAAATAGATAATAAGGCATGCAAAAGGCAGCTCTTGGCTATCCCTTCCTCACCTGGTGAGGTATTTGATGATAGTGATTATTAGGTACCTGAAAGAGAAGAAGCAAGTCCATAATGAAGGAAAGAAATTAATTGACCAAAACCTGGAGAGTTTTTGGTTCAGAGATACAAATGATCACCTTGTATACATGTCCTATTTGCCCTTAAAATGCTGCAGAACTGGAAATATTCTTAAAGGAAGACACATTATTGTGTACTTTGGCCTACCACACTCATCTTTTATCAAAAGGTTGTCTAGAACCCCTCAAGTGCATAGCACACATGTTCATAGGCAGCTGTGTTAGTTTGCTAGAGCTGCCATAACAAAGTACCACAGACTGGGTAACTTCAACAGCAGAAATTAATTTTCTCACAAGTATGGAAGCCAGAAATCTGAGATCAAGGGGTTGGCGGGTTTGGTTTCTCCTGAGGCCTCTTTCCTTGGCTTGTCGATGGTTGCCTTCTTGCTGTGTTCCCACATGGTCGTTTCTGGGTTTTCTGTGTCCTAATCTCTTCTTATAAGGACACCAGTCGTAATGGATTCAGACCCACCTTAATGAATATGAACCCATTTTAACTTAATTGCCTCTTTTAAAAGTCCTGTATCTCAATATCAATCTGAGGTACTGGGGATTAGGGCTTCAATAAATAAACTGAATATTTATATTCAATAGCAGCCATCTTTCCAGCCCAGTGCTCTGCACATAGTAGGTGTTCAGTGATTTTTTTTTTTTTTTTATGAGACAGTCTCTGTCACCCATCCTGGGTGCAGTGGTGCAATCTTGGCTCACTACAGCCTCCACCTCCCAGGTCCAAGCCATCCTCCCACCTCAGCCTCCAAAGTAGCTGGGATAACAAGTGTGTACCACCATACCAAGCTAATTTTTGTGTTTTTAGTAGAGAAAGGGTTTCACCAGGTTGGCCAGGCTAACCTAACCTCAAGTGATCCACCCACTTTGGTCTCCCAAAGTGCTGGGATTACACATGTGAGCCACGGTGCTTGGTCTCAGTGAATAATTTTTGAATAACTGAATGTAAAGAATTAGCAAGAAGTTCCTGTGCTGAGAGAACAGAGTGGGTATTAATAAGGAAGAGTGTGGTGATGCTGTGGTTCCAACTGGACCACTCGTAGAAAACAGCAACCAGTTTTTAAAAAATGATTATATCATTAATAAACCTAGAAGAAAAGTAAAATTCTAGATTCCCGTAAAAAGACAAGGAGAAAGGACTTGGATAGTCTCTTTGAGGGACACAGTTGAAAGTATACACACAGGACTTCTCCAAGAGCTGCTTCTATCACATCTTACGATTCAAAGCTGATTGTAAACAATTAGCAGCTCCTCTGAGTTTATGAAAATGTTAAATGGTGGTTCCATAGTAGATTTTGTTTACTCTAGAGTCCATTGTTTATTTTAATGCATTCAAACAAGAAATGCCTGATGCTAGATGTAAAATGTTTATCAATTTTACATCTCCCCATAGTCACAAAGTTAAACAGAAAAAAAGAAAAAGACCATGGGAAGTAAATTGGAAAGATGCATGATGCAGTCCCATTATCCATTAAATATTCAACATTGGCTTTGAAAAATATTATAGCATTGTAATTTAAAGCCAGTTTGGGTAGCATTTTAATAAGATTTGAGGCTTTTGAATAATTGTGTTAATACCAGCAGCTGCTTTTATTTGGTTAGTAAGATGACTAATTTTATAATTAATATCTTTAACAAAAGCATACTGAAAATATATTCATCTTGTCATTTAGATGTCCATTTGTACAAATTTCTCTTTAACGTGAAAAGATAGTG
Organism: Callithrix jacchus; assembly: GCF_049354715.1. NCBI lineage: Eukaryota > Metazoa > Chordata > Mammalia > Primates > Cebidae > Callithrix > Callithrix jacchus. Next base: position 134,800,038 of record NC_133503.1, on the reverse strand, counting down.
TGAGGATATCTCTGCCTCCCTCCGCTATGATGAAAATGATAGCAGATAGGTGTGTGCGCTGATGTGCCTGGCTGTGCTTTTGTGCGGTGCCAGTGGTAGCACTGAGCGAGACCCAAGTGAAGACTCTGCAGAGCCATGGGGTATATAAATCTTCAGAGTCTCCAACTCAGTCAACCATACAGCAGCTCAATTTCGTGCCACAATCCTGGTAATGAGATTTTTTTCAATGGTATTGGCTTAATATTCACCCTCAATGGGAACATTTTATTCTGAACACTTGGTTTGTGAAATTATCTTTCACTCCTCTCTCAGAGTCACTCCTCCACAACATAGAAATCAGGTGTGAAATTCAAATAATTGATGACTTTAATTCTTCATTGTGTACCCAAGTTTCGAGGGTTACTGCTTTGGTAGAGAAATGTTGGCAGATGCTTCATCTTTGCCTCACTCTCTTCTCCATGTCATTTTGGCAGTTCTTTAATCACAGGTCCTGCTTTTTAAAAATGTGACTAAGAGAAGTTCAAACGTAACTGATAAATTAAATAAAATACTTACCATGCTATTATTTAAGTTGATTTTGGTTTCTTATATGTATTTTCAATGACAACAACAAAAATACTTTCTATTTTTTAAGATACGGCATTAGGGCTCTCAGCAATGCCCTGACTGGAATCTTGCTCCTCTCCTTTGCTGCACTGTGGTTTATTGGTTTTGCTATCATTTCACATTGTTGTTGCTATCTCATTTGTACTAAATAAGCATTCTATGGAAACAGCATCTGAACAAGACCTTTCTACCTCTGTTCTAGATGCATTCAATAGGTTGAACTAGAGGAAAGGTGCTATACGTCCACTTGGAAAAACTGCTACAGACACTCTTCCTCTATGAGGCATAGTGGATTGGGGTTCACTCGATTGAGGTTGTCTGAGAAAGGTCTCAGCACAGACTTGACCTCCTTGGGCAGCATTACGAGTGCGGAGTAAAGGAGGGCCAGGCTACACTGGCTACACTGGCTCAGTACTGAGCAGAAAACAGTTATCATCAAGAGCAAAACCCAATTTGTTGTAGCCAGATGGACATAGCGTAATTTTTCTTGAAATCTCAATAGATGTTTTTGTTTCTTGTGATTCTCTTCTTATAAAAGAGAAGATTAAAAGGACTTCTTGCCCTTGCCTACAAGAAGAGCAGTCATCAACTGGGTATTATGAGAGCTCTTAGTGACTTACGATCTGAAAACTCCCAGGTAGACCCCATCCCTCCATTCCTGAGGTCCCATTATTTCCCCTGACCCACTGCAGCTACTGCAGCATACACATCAGGAGCATTTTACACATCTGGGGAAATGTAGTAGCATGTTGATTCAGAACTGACTGGCTTAAATGCTTCCTCTTATTTCTCATAGCAGTCACTATTCTGGGAAACATTGTTGGGTCCCCCACACATAAAATGAAGCATCACAACAGCCATGTTTTCAGCCTTTGGCATGCAACAGAGTCACCTGTAGGTCTCATTAAAGCACAGGCTGTGGCCAGGCTTGGTGGCTCATGTCTGTAATCCCAGCACTTTGGGAGACTGAGGCAGGAAGATCACTTGAGTCCAGGAGTTCAAGACCAGTCTGGGCAACATGGTAAGACCCCATCTCTAAAAACAAACAAACAAACAAACAAACAAAGGCCAGGCATGGTGGCTCAAGCCTGTAATCCCAGCACTTTGGGAGGCCAAGGTGGGTGGATCACAAGGTCAAGAGATGGAGACCATCCTGGTCAACATGGTGAAACCCCATTTCTACTGAAAATACAAATATGAGCCAGGCGTGGTGGCGTGTGCCTGTAATCCCAGCTACTCGGGAGGCTGAGGCAGAAGAATCACTTGAACCTGGGAGGCAGAGGTTGCAGTGAACAGAGATTGTGCCACTGCGCTCCAGCCTGGCAACAGAGCAAGATTCCATCCAAGAAAGAAAAAAAGAAGGAAGGAAAGAGGGAGGGAGGGAGGGAGGAAGACGGAAGGAAGGAAGGAAGGAAGGAAGGAAGGAAGGAAGGAAGGAAGGAAGGAAGGAAGGAGGGAGGGAGGGAGGGAGGGAGGGAGGGAGGGAGGGAGGGAGGGAGGGAGGGAGGGAGGGAGGGAAGGAAGGAAGGAAGGAAGGAAGGAAGGAAGGAAGGAAGGAAGGAAGGAAGGAAGGAAGGAAGGAAGGAAGGAAGACTCAGTTACCTGTAGTCCTAGCTTGAGTCTTGGAGTTTAAGGGTGCAGTGAGCTATGATTACATCACTGCATCCAGCCTGGGCAACAACATGAGACCTTGTCTCAAACAAAACAAAACAAAACAAAAATTTAAACACACACACAGAGGTTGCCAGGTCTCATGCCACCATTTCTGATTCCAGTGGTCTGGATGGAGCCAGAGAATTTACATCTCTAACACAATCCTAGGTGATACTTACTCTGCTGATATAAGCACCACACTTTGAGAACCAGTGCTATCCAGCGTCAGAGCTATTCATGCACCTATTCTTTATTTAATTGTTTGAAGTTCAGGAGAACTGAAGTTTTGAGTTTGCTAACAGGGCCTCTTTAATCCAGGGACTGGCATCACTTATGTACATGACCTCTTAATCATTAATTTAATCATTAAACTAGGATTGTTAGTATGAAAACTAGTAATGAAAACAACAGTACATAACACTGATACAGAATTTTAGTTTACAAAACACTTTTATTCCATTATTCAAGCCTCTAGATAAGCCCAAATATTATTATTGTTTCTATGCTGCAGATGAAAAAACTGAGGTTCAGAATTAGGAGCATTAACCAGATTAACTCCAAAGCTTTTTGGTCTTCAAACTAGGGTATGCAAACTTACTGTCCAAGGAGTATATATGGTGATACTTTGTTTTTTTTTTTGAAAGAGTCTCACTCTGTTGCCCAGACTGGAGTGCAATGGCACAATATTGGCTCACTGCAACCACTGCCTCCCGAGTTTAAGTGATTCTTCTGCCTCAGTCTCCCAAGTAGCTGGGACTACAGGTGCCCGCCACCATGCCCAGCTAATTTTTTGTATTTTTAGTAGAGATAGGGTTTCGCCATGTTGGCCAGGCTGGTCTCAAACTCCTGCCCTCAGGTGATCTACTCGCCTTGACCTCCCAAAGTACTGAGATTACAGTACCACCACACCTGGCCGCAGTGATACATTTAAGAAAGTCAATTTTAAGAAACTCCACATCCATAAGCACTCTTTCCTTAAATTGATCTCCCTGAGAACACAACCTTCTACTACTCTATGAGAGAAAAGTATAAATTTCACTAGCATCAGGCTAGTAACCTCTAGACTCTGAACAAAGGGGGGATTCAAAATATTGGTATAGGTAGTGAGAACATGAATTACTCTAATAGGTAAGTAAATCCTTTTGCGGCTGGTGGTTTTGAGATTTTTTTTCTTTTAACAACATTGAAAGTAAATCAAATAAGCTGGTAGATCCTTAACAATTTTGATGATGGATAACTAAGTGAACCCAGAGTTTACAGAATTGATGATGTAGCCATATAAGTGAAACTCCTTTCATTTATATTTATTTATATGAATAAGAATTAATGATAAACTCTATCTCATTTTATCAACAAGTAATATTCACCCATGGATATATGAGCCAATTGGAGGGAAAAAAACCCTTCCATTTAATATTATTAAAAGATACATATCCAATAAAACTTTACTTTTTAGTTCAAAAATAGTGTAATATATGTTGTTACACTGATCAATTATGTAATAATAATTGCAATAATGGCTCAATGAATACAATTTTATCACTTAAAGACCTTGTGGTCACAGGACTGTCTTACATTTTTAATTTAGATACATATGTTCATTGTGGAGACGTATAATATGTTGATCAATAAAATCAGAAGAGCATGATTCATGAATAAAAATATGCTGCATTAGGTTAGAAATCCCTGTCTGGGTTGGTGTCAAGTAACCCTTGCATGTCAGCACCATGCCTGTTAAAGCCAAGTCCCTCATGTGGTGAAATTTTTATCAGAGTGGTCACGCCTAGCCACCTTATGTGCCCCCCTCACCCCTCAGGTTTTGCTGAACCACTGGGCTACTGCAGGAGGGCCTTCCTTACCTGAGACCCTCATTTCTGCTGCCACCTCCCACCAAATGCCCAGTTCTTCCTGCCTCTTCCTTCAGCTTGTCTCCCATCTCAGCCCTTCTGGGGAAGAGTTCTCAGATTCTCCTTAGAACCTCCCTAGAAAGGAAATACAGTGTCAGGTCAGTTTGCCCGATGCCTTTTTAAAAATTGATAAAAGGGAGGGAGTGCAAAATGTGTGCTAGGTTGTTTTTATGAAATGCTAGGCAAAAATTTCCTCATTAAAAATTTCTTATCTGCAGTCCTTGCTCCCAAGGGCACATGCTTGACCCTTGGGTTCTTATGACTTTCACCAAGGCCTCTTTATGCTTTGCCTGCTCGGCCTGAGTCTCTGGCCCTCAGAGCTAGCGGGTGGAACTGACCTTCCAGTGTGTATCTGTACCCTGGGAGAGAACCTTTCCAGATTGAATTTAAGAATGCAGACTCATTGAGTGAATATGAGCCCTGGAGGAAAGAAAAATGACAATCACTTCTGTGGCCCGCAGGTTTGACACTTTCAGGGCAACCCCAGAGTCTGAATTGCTGGGAACATCCCCTGACATCTGCAAGTGAAAGTCATCAGGGAAGAGGCTTTTAATAGTGCAGCATCCATGTGTCTCTTGTGAACTCAGGGTGCCCTCAAGTGTTGGCTAGGGTTAATCACAGGCCACCATTTCTGAGAACACCCTAGAATGAAGCCACCCTTAAACGTTTTAGCTTTGTGACTCCTGTCCATCACTCTTAATTTTCTGCAGAAGCTTTTTCCTGCCTTTGTTACTTCTGGAAATTCAGTCTATCAGAGGGCTTCCGTGGTAGTTTTTAAAACTCACTTTGATTTGCCTTTGTGCAAATTGAACTCTGCAAGAGAGCAGCTTCCAGGGAAATTCATCTCCCAGCAAGAATCCTGCCTGCTACCAAATCATCTTTTAATCTCCTTCTCCCTTTAAAATGTAATGTCATTGTAATGTCATTTATTTTTTCTTTTGGAGATCTTCATAAAACTTACAAACGCTGCCTAGTTCACGTCTTCATTTTGCTCTTGCAAGACCAAAAAAACCTATAAAACAGACTTAACGAAGAAGTCCCTCTTTATCGGGCTTGTAAGTTTCTAAAATTGCATTTGAACTTCTGCCTGCCTCTAGCTGAATGAAAATTACCTCTAGATATCTGAAGCCTTTTTCTTTCTTTTGTTTTGCTTAATCTCTCTCTGTATCAAAGCATGTTTCCATTTTGTTTAGGCCAGTTGTCAGACACTAGGCATTTTGCAGATTTTGGAAACCTGCACAGGTGTTCTGATGAGTCCTAAACTTCCAGAGCCACTGAATTAAGCAAAGAAATTCCTTGATGTTCCTACTTACTAATCTTATTAATTAACATATATCTTACATATTAATCTTTATACCTCTTGTCATCACTGGGGCTAAATGGTCTCTATAGCTCATGATGGAGGACTGTAGTGCGTGTGTGTGTGTGTGCGTGCGTGTATGTGTGGTGTGTTTGTATGGCGTGTTGTGGAGTGTAGGGTAGTGTGGTATGGTATGCATGTGGGTAATGTGCAGTATACAGGTGTGTATAGTATGAGGGGATAGTGGTGTGGGCAGGTGTATGTGTGTTGTAAGTGGGTGGGTGGTATGTGGTGTGGTGTATGAGTGTGTGGTGTGTGTGGTGTGTGTATGTGTGGGGGGATGTGGATATGTGTGGTATGGGGTGTCTGTAGCATCAGCGGATGGTAGTGTGTGTGGGTGTGGGTATGTAGGTATAGTGTTTGTGAAAGTGTGGTGTGTGTGTGGTGTCATGTGTGGGTATGTGTAGGTGTGTGGGTAGGTGTATCTATATGTGTATGAATGTGTAGCATGTTGGGTGTGGACATGTGGTGTGTGGTATACCTGTATATGCAATATAAATAGTGTGCGTATGGTGTGTGATATATGGGTATATGTAGTACGGATGGTGTGTGTGGTATGTGTATGTGGTGTGTGTAGTGTGTGAGGTTTGAACATGTGTGGTGTGTGATATATGGGTGTGTGTGTGAGGTGTGTATGTGTGTGGTGTGTGTGTAGTGTGTGGGATATAGACGTGTGGTGTGTGATACATGGGTGTATGTAGTACGGGGTGTGAGGTGTGTGTAGTGTGTGAGGTGTGGATTGTGTGGTGTATGGTATATGTGTTTATGTAGTATGGGGGTTGTGGTATGTGTTGTGTGGGTAGTGGGGTTGTGTAGTGTGTGTGTGCGTTTGTGTGTGTATGTGTGAGTGTGTAAGGAGTTTGTTGGAGGTGAAGTACTCTTTCAATCAGAAAGGTCAGAGCCTCCTGCACAGCAGCTTGAATGCTTAGAAACAGTAACTGCTGCCCTGCCCTTTGGTGGATTGTGTTTTGGCAGAGGTGATGTTTGTCTTTGATCCACCCAGATGGTCAACTACACAACTTCTAAACAGAAGGACATTGCCTCGGGACATCTCCTTTGGGCAAGGGGAAATAATCCGGGTGTGTTAGTCCTCCAGGGCTGCAAATGTCCTACTTCAGGAGCTTTCTTGGTGAGAGCTTGCTGATAGCCAGAGATGGCCAGAAGGGGCTTAACCTTTGGTCACCTCTAAACAGCAAGAGAATGTTCAGATGCAAAGGAATCCTTATAGCCAGTTGAAATAGTGTGAAATCCACAGCAATGCCATTTTCAATGATTCCAAAGCAGATTAGTTTATGTCCATGTCTGGAGCTTTGGTATTTTGGGAGAATGTCATCTTGCTGCTACTGCTGCTGCTGCTGCTGCTGCTGCTGCTGCTGCTGCTGCTGTTATCTCACCTCTCTTTAAGATTGAGGTTATTATTTACATTCAAAAGATGCAAGAATTTTAAGTGTGCAAGTCAATAGATTTTGACAGTCATATACATGCATGTAACCACCACTCAAATCAGGATATAGAACATTCCATCGCCTTTCTATCCAACTTTTCAGTCACTGTCTCTATTCCCCAGAGGCAACCACTGTTTAATTTTTGTGACAAAAGATTAGTTCTGCCCATTCTTGAACTTCATTTAAATAAAGTATGGAGCCTTCTGTCTTCTTTCACTCAGCATGTTTTTAAAATTCCTCCTGGTTGTTGCATCTGTGGCTCTGTAGTTTGTTATGTTATATATACATTCCACTATACAAACATACCACAACTCATTCCTCTCTTTTCCTGTTCAGGGACATTTGGGTTGTTTCCAGTTTTTTGCGGGTTTTTTATGGGGTTAGGGGAAGGATTAATTTTTTTAAGGCTGCTCTCTGAACATTCTCCTGTCTGTCTTTTGAGCAGCCTCACTTGTGCTTATGTTTTCATGTCTCTTGGATAAATACTCAGGATGGGGATTGCCGGGTCATAGAGTTGATGTGTGTTTAACTTTATAAAAACCTGTCAGTTCTCCTGAGTTGTACCATTTTACACTTCCACCAATAATATATGAGAATCCCATTTGCCCTTGCCAACCTTAGGCAGGCCTGGGAATGTGTTCTTGCCAACCTTAGGCAGGCCTGGGAAAGCATCTCACTGTGGTTATAATTTGCATTTATCTGAAGACAAATGGTGTTGATCAATGATTATTCCGTAATAAAACGGATTTTTTTTTTACTTTAAGTTCTGGGTTGCATGTGTTGAATGTACAGGTTTATTACATTTGTATACATGACCCATGGTGGTTTGCTGCACCTATCAACTGGTCACCTAGGTTTTAAGCCCTGCATGCATTAGCTATGTGTCCCAATGTTCTCCCTCCCCTCACTCCCACCCACAACAGACCCTGGTTGTGATATCCCCCTCCCTGTGTTCATGTGTTCTCATTGTTCAGCTCCCACTTATGAGTGAGAACATGTGGTGTTTGGTTTTCTGTTCTTCCGTTAGTTTGCTGAAGATGATGGTTTCTAGCTTTTCCATGTCCCTGAAAGGGACATTTGTTATGGCTGCATAGTATTCCATGGTGTATATGTGACACATTTTCTTTATCCAGTCTATCATAGATGGGCATTTGGATTGGTTCCAAGTCTTTGCTATTGTAAATAGTCTGCAATAAACATAGGTGTGCATGTATCTTTATAGTAGAAGGATTTATAATCCTTTGGATATATACCCAGTAATGGGATTGTGGGGTCAAATGGTATTTCTGGTTCTAGATCCTTGAGGAATCACTGTACTGTCTCACACAATGGTTGAACTAATTTACACCCCCAACAACAGTGTAAAAATTTTCCTATTTCTTCACATCCTCACCAGCATCTGTTGTTTCCAGACTTTTTAATGATCACAATTCTAACTGGTATGAGTTGGTATCTCAATGTGGTTTTTATTTCCATTTCTCAAATGACCAACGATGATGAGCTTTTTTTCCCTATATTTGTCGGCCACATAAATGTCTTCTTTTGAGAAGTGTCTGTTCATATCCTTCTCCCTCTTTTCGATGGGGTTATTTTTTTCTTAAAATTTGTTTAAGTTTCTTGTAGATTCTGGATATTAAACCTTTGTCAGATGGATAGATTGCAAAACTTTTCTCCCATTCTGTAGGTTGCCTGTTCACTCTGATGATAATTTATTTTGCTGAGCAGAAGCTCTTTAGTTTAATTAGATCCCACTGTCAATTTTGGCTTTTGTTGCAGTTGCTTTGGTGCTTTAGTCATGAAGTCTTTGCCCGTGCCTGTGTCCTGAACGGTATCACATAGGTTTTCTTCTAGGGATTTTATGGTGTTAGGATGAGTTAATTTTTGTAAAAGGTATAAAGAAGTAGTCCCATTTCAGTTTTCTGTATATGGCTATCCAGTTTTCCCACCACCATTTATTAAATAGGGAATACTTTCCCCATTGCTTGTTTTTCTCAGGTTTGTCAAAGATCAGATGGTTGTAGTTGTGGGGTGTTATTTCTGAGGCTTCTGTTCTGTTCCACTGGTCTATATATCTGTTTTGGTACCAATACCATGCTGTTTTGGTTACTGTAGCCTTGCAGTATAGTTTGAAGTCGGGTAGCATGATGCCTTCAGCTTTGTTCTTTTTGCTTAGGATTATCTTGGTTATATGGGCTCTTTTTTGGTTCCATATGAAATTGAAGTAAGTTTTTTTCTAGTTCTCTAAGAAACTCAATAGTAGCTTGAAGGGAATCACATTAAATCTATAAGTTACTTTGGGCAGTATGGCCATTTCACAATATTGATTCTTTCTATCCATGAACATGGAATTTTTTTCCATTTGTTTGTGTCCTCTCTTATTTCCTTGAGCAGTAGTTTGTAGTTCTCCTTGAAAAGGTCCTTCACATCCCTTGTTAGTTGTATTCCTAGGTTTTTATTCTCTTTGTAGCAATTGTGAATGGGAGTTTACTCGTGATTTGGCTCTCTGTTTGTCTATTACTGGTGTATGGGAATGCTTGTGATTTTTGAACATTGACTTTGTATTCTGAGACTTTGCTGAAGTTGTTTATCAGCTTAAGAAGTTTTGGAGCTGAGATGATGGGGTTTTCTAAATACACAGTCATGTTATCTGCAAACAGAGACAATTTGACTTCCTCCTTTTCTATTTGAACACCTTTTATTTCTTTCTCTTGCCTGATTGCTCTGACCAGAACTTCCAGTACTGTGTTGAATGAGAGAGGGCATCCTTATCTTGTGCCAGTTTTCAAAGGGAGTGCATCTAGCTTTTGCCCATTCAGTATAATACTCACTATGGGTTTGTCACAAACAGTTCTTATTATTTTAAAGTATGTTCCATCAATACCTAGTTTATTAAGAGTTTTTTAGCATGAAGTGGTGTTGAATTTTGTCAAAGGCCTTCTCTGCATCTATTGAGATAATCATGTAGTGTTTGTCTTTGGTTCTGTTTATATGATGGATTATGTTTATTGATTTGCATATGTTGAACCAGCCTTGCATCCTAAGAATGAAGCTGACTTGATCATGGTGGATAAGCTTTTTGATGTGCTGCTGGATTTGTTTTGCTGGATCTGCAAAAGAATGAAAATCATAACAGCCTCTCAGACCACAGTACAATCAAATTAGAACTCAGGATTAAGAAACTCACTCAAAAGTGAGTTTAATTACTGTTTCAATTTCACAGCTTGTTATTGATCCATTCAGGGATTCGTTTTCTTCCTGGTTTAGTCTTGGTAGGGTATATATGTCCACGAATTTATGCATTTCTTCTGGATTTTCTAGTTTATTTGCGTAGAGGTGTTAAAGTGAGGTGTTAAAGTCTCCCACTATTATTATGTGGGAATCTAAGTCTTTATGTAGGTCTCTAAGAACTTGTTTTGTGGATCTGGGTGTTCCTGTACTGGGTGTGTATATATTTAGGATAGTTAGCTCTTCTTGTTGCATTGATCCCATTACCATTAATGTAAATTTTGCCAGTATTTTATTGAGGATTTTCATATTGATATTCATCAGGGATATTGGCCTGAAATTTTCTTTTATTGTTGTGTCTCTGCCAGGTTTTGGAATCAGGTTGATGTTGATCTCATAAAATGAGTTAGGGAAGAGTCCCTTTTTTTCTATTGTTTAGAAGAGTTTCAGAAGGAATGGTACCAGCTCCTCATTGTACCTCAGGTAGAATTTAGCTGTGAATCCATCTACTCCTGGGCTTTTTTTTGGTTGGTAAGCTATTAATTACTGCCTCAATTTCAGAACTTCCTATTAGTCTATTCAGGGATTCAATTTCTTCCTGGTTTAGTCTTGTTAGGCTGTATATGTCCAGGAATGTATCCATTTCTTCTGGATTTTCTAGTTTATTTGCATAGAGATGTTTATGATATTCTCTGATGGTAGTTTGTATTTTTGTGGGATCAGTGGTGATATCCCCTTTATCATTTTTTATTGTATCTATTTGATTCTTCCCTCTTTTCTTCTTAATTAGTCTGGCTACCAGTCTATCTATTTTGTTAATCTTTTCAGAAAACAAGCTCCTGGATTCATTGATTTTTTTTTAAGGGTTTTTTTGTGTCTCTGTCTTCTTCAGTTCTGCTCTGATATTAGTTATGTCTTATCTTCTGTAATCTCTACTTCTTTTAATTGTGATGTTAGGGTGTAGATTTTAGATCTTTCCTGCTTTCTCCTTTGGGCATTTAGTGCTATGAATTTCCCTGTAAACACTGCTTTCGCTGTGTTCCAGAGATTCTGGTAGATTTTCCCTTTGTTCTCATTGGTTTTAAAGGACTTCGTTATTTCTGCCATAATTTCATTATTTACTCAATAGTCATTAAGGACCAGGTTGTTCAGTTTCCATGTATTTGTGTGGTTTTGAGTAAGTTTCTTAATCCTGAGTTCTAATTTGATTGCACTGTGGTCTGAGAGGCTGTTTGTTATGATTTATATTCTTTAGCATTTGCTAAGGAGTGTTTTACTTCCAGTTATGTGGTCAATTTTAGAATAAGTACAATGTGGTGCTGAGAAGAATGTATATTCTGTTGATTTGGGATGGAGAGTTCTGTAGTTATCTATTAGGTCTGCTTGGTCCAGAGCTGAGTTCAAGTCCTGCATATCCTTTTTAATTTACTATCTCATTGATCTGTCTAATATTAACTGTGGGGTGTTAAAGTTTCCCACTATTATTGTGTGGGAATTGAAATCTCTATGTAGGTCTCTAGGAACTTGTTTTATGAATCTGGGTGCTCCTGTATTGGGTGCATGTATATTTAGGATAGTTAGCTCTTCTTGTTGCATTGATCCTTTACCAATATGTAATGCCCTTCTTTGTCTTTTTTGATCTTTGTTGGTTTAAAATTGGTTTTATCGGAGACTAGGATTGCAAACCCTGCTTTTTTTTTGCTTTCCATTTGGCAAATATTCCTCAATCCCTTTATTCTGAGCCTATGTGTGTCTTTGCATCTGAGATGGGTTTCCTGAATACAGCACACTGATGGGTCTTGACTCTTTTATCCAATATGCCAGGCTGTGTCTTTTAATTGGGGCATTTAATCCATTTACATTTAAGGTTAATATTTTTCTGTGTGAATTTGATCCTGTCATTATGATGCTAGCTGGTTATTTTCACATTAGTTGATGCAGTTTCTTCATAGAGTCATTGGTCTTCATATTTTGGTGCTTTTGCAGTGGCTGCTAGTACCAGTTTGTCCTTTCCATATTTAGTGCTTCCTTCAGGAGCTCTTGTCAGGCAGGCTTGGTGGTGACAAAATCCCTCAGCATTTGCTTGTCTGTAAAGGATTTTATTTCTCCTTCACTTATGAAACTTAGCTTGGCTGGATACAAAATTCTGGGTTAAAATTCTTTTTCTTTATGAATGTTGAATATTGGCCCCCACTCTCTTCTGGCAGTTAGGGTTTCTGCAGAAAGATCCAATGTTAGTTTGATGGGCTTCCCTTTGTAGGTGACCTGACCTTTCTCTGTGACTGCTCTTAACATTTTTTTCTTCATTTGAACCTTGGAGAATCTGATGATTATGTGTCTTGGGATTGCTTTTCTCACAGAGTATCTTAGTGGTGTTCTCTGTATTTCCTGAATTTGAATGTTGGCCTGTCTTGCTAGGTTGGGGAAGTTTTTTCTGATAATATCATGAAGTGTGTTTTCCATCTTGGTTCCATTCTCCCCATTACTTTCAGGGACCCCAGTCAATCATAGGTTGGATCTTTTCACATAGTCCCATATTTCTTGGAGGCTTTGTTTATTCCTTTTCATTCTTTTTTATCTAATCCTGTCTTCATGCCTTATTTCAGTAAGTTGATCTTCAGTCTCTGATATCCTTTCTTCCACTTGATCAATTCAGCTATTGATACTTGTGTATGCTTCATGAAGTTCTTGTGCTGTATTTTTCAGCTCTATCAGGTCATTTATGTTCTTTTCTAAACTGGTTATTCTAGTTAGCAGTTCCTATAACCTTTTGTCAAAGTTCTTAGCTTCCTTGAATTTGGTTAGAACATGCTCCTTTAGCTCAGAGGAGTTTGTCATTACCCATCTTCTGAAGCCTACTTCTTTCAATTCATTAACCTCAATCTCTGTCCAGTTTTGTACCCTTTCTGGAGAGGAGGTGCAATCATTTGGAGGATAAGAGGCATTCTGGTTTTTGGAATTTTCAGCACTTTTGTGCTGGTTTTTCCCTATCTTCATGGACTTATCTGCCTTTGATCTTTGAAGCAGATGACCTTTGGATGGTGTTTTTGTGTAGGGGTCCTTTTTGTTGATGTTGTTGTTACTGCTTTCTGTTTGTTAGTTTTTCTCCTAACAGGCTTCTCTGCTACAGGTATGCTGTAGTTTGCTGGAAGTCCACTCCGGCTCCTGTTTGCCTGGGTGTCCCTGGCAGAGGCTGCAGAACAGCAAAGATTACTGCCTGTTCCTTCCTCTGGAAGATTCATCCCAGAGGGGCTACTGGCCTGATGCCAGGGGGAGTTCTTGTGTATGAGGTGTCTGTCAACCCCTGTTGGGGGGTCTCCTCCAGTCAGGAAACATGGGAGTCAGGAAACCACTTGAGGAAGCAGTCAGTCCCTCAGCAGAGCTTAAGTGCTGTGCTAGGAGAACCCTCCTTGTCAGGATCCACGACTCTCTTCAGAACCAGAAGGCAGAAACGTTTAAGTCTGCTTGCACCCACAGCCATCCCTTCCCCCAGGTGCTCTGTCCCAGGGAGATGGGAGTTTTATCTATAGGTCCCTGACTCATGCTGTGGCCTTTCTTTTTTTTTTTTTTTTTTTTTTTTTGAGACGGAGTTTCGCTCTTGTTACCCAGGCTGGAGTGCAATGGCGTGATCTTGGCTCACCGCAACTTCCACCTCCTGGGTTCAAGCAATTCTCCTGCCTCAGCCTCCCAAGTAGCTGGGGCTACAGGCATGCACCACCACGCCCAGCTAATTTTTTTTGTATTTTTAGTAGAGACGGGGTTTCACCATGTTGACCAGTATGGTCTCGATCTCTTGACCTTGTGATCCACCTGCCTCAGCCTTCCAAAGTGCTGGGGCTGCTGCCTTTCTTTCAGAGATGCCCCACCCAGAGAGGAGGAATCTAGAGAGGCAGTCTGGCCACAGCCTCTTTGCCATGCTATGTTGAGTTCCACCCAGTCCAAATTTCCAGGCCTGGTTAGTGCTGACAGGGGAAAACCACCTACTTAAGCCTCAGTAATGGTAGACACTCTCCCCCAACCAAGCTTGAGCATCCCAGATCAACTTCAGACTATTGTGCTGGCAGTAAGAATTTCAAGCCAGTGGTTCTTAGCTTGCTGGGCTCCATGGGAATGGGACCTGCTGGGCAAGATGGCTTGGCTCCCTGGCTTCATCCCCCTTTCTAGGGGAGTAAATGGTTCTGTCTCGCTGGGGTTCCAGGTGCTACTGGGATATGAAAAGAAAAGAAAACTCCTACAGGTAGCTTGCTGTCTGCTTGAACAGCTGCCCATTTTTGTACTTGAAACCCAGGGCCCTGATGGTATAGGCACCCGAGGGAATCTCCTGGTCTGTGGATTGCAAAAACCACGGGAAAAGGGTAGTATCTGGGCTGAATAGTACAGTCCTTCATGGCTTCCCTTGGCTGGGAAAGGGAGCACACCCACCCCATTCCTTGCACTTCCTGAGTGAGACAACACTCCACCCTGCTTCTGCTTGCCCTCAGTGGGCTGCACCCACTGCCCAACCAGTCCCAGTGAGATGAACAGGGACCTCCATTGGAAATGCAGAAATCACCTGCCCTCCGCATTGGTCTCACTGGGAGCTGCAGATTGGAGCTGTTTCTATTCAGCCATCCTGCCAGATCCCCTCAAGACTGATTTTTTAAATCATCACTTTTAGAATCTACAAAATGGGATATGGCAGGGGAGCCTGAACTTAGTGTGTTATCTGAGCATATCTGAAAGGCAGGTGGGGTGTGCCCAGGAGGACTCTATCTGCAGAGGGTGGGAGAAGCCATTGGGAAGAGAAAGATCCTGAGAAAAGAAAGCCAAAGAAACAAACATGGCCGGTGGACCAGTCAAAGAGAGGGACCAGTGGAGATAGTGAAGTTTCTTTGCCAACAGATTTTAGTTTATCCTTTTTTATTTTATTTTTTTGAGATGGAGTCTCTGTCACCCAGGCTGGAGTGCAGTGGAGCGATCTCACTCTCTGCAGTCTCCACCTCCTGAGTTCAAGTGATTCTCCCGCCTCAGCTTCCTGAGTAGCTGGGATTACAGGTGTGTGCCACCACCATGCCAAGCTAATTTTCGTATTCCAAATTGGGTGGTGGCACCAGCTAGCAGGCATCTCTTGGTCCTTGCTAGACATCAAAGGCATAAATATGTGGCAGAAGATTCCCCAAAAATAGAAACAAATGGTAACCACACAGTGATTGGGAGGGTGACATTCCTGCACACACGACATGTTTCTTGGTCATCTCCAGAAATAATATAATAGCATAAGAGGCTAAACAGCTCATAGTAACAGGTAGGAGTGAGTGGCTGATGTGGTTATTCTAACTCAGTTTTTAAAATAAAACTAGTGTAGCCAGAGGCATAATAGCTACAAGAACAAGACTTTACAGATGTGTAGGTACCTGAAAATTTTTGGAAATTTATGATTAATGCATATATATGAGGGAATCTCTGGACCTATTCTGGTTCAGGAGGCTGCCTGAAAAGAAAGAAAATTTGTTTGTTTGTTGAGATGGAGTTTCCCTCTTGTTGCCCAGGCTGGAGTACAGTAGCGTGATCTCGGCTCACCACAACCTCTGCCTCCTGGGTTCAAGCGACTCTTCTGCCTCGGCCTTCCCAGAAGCTGTGATTATAGGCATGTGCTACCACACCCAGCTAATTTTGTGTTTTTAGTAGAGACGGGGTTTCTCCATGCTGGTCAGGCTGGTCTCAAACTCCCGACCTCAGGTGATCCACCCATCTTGGCTTCTCAAAGTGCTGGGATTACAGGCATGAGCCACCGTGCCTTGCCAACAAAAGAAAATTTAATATTAAAAAATACGTATATATGAAGTCTAAGTACAATATGATGTTTGTTTCATTACTTTATGGCCTGCACCTTTCATGCCTTTTTAACTGTGGAGGATATACCAAAATGTAAAGTCTTCTTTTGTTTATTCCATTCTACTTAAGATGATTCAACAGGTTAAATTTTCAGTCTCTGGAATGTAGTGAGATTTAGCAGAGTATGTATTATAAACAATATGTAGAATAGGTGATACATGCTGGGAGAGTGGTTGTATACCTAACTGTAAATATACCAAAGGGAAAGGCATTGATTCTGAGCATGGCCGTTGCAAGACACAAGTCAGGAGAAGCTCTAAAAGTGACATTTGATGTGACTTGCAGTCTATAGAAATTTTCCTGGGAGACAACAGGGGTGAGAGGGGACATTCTAAGCAAAAGAAAGAGCCTGAGTTGAGACACAAGGGATGTCACATTGACAGCGGTTGCCAGCAAGAGAAAGTAGGGTGGGACTAGAAGCTGTGTTTCTCAGTGTGCAGACCTGCATAAGAACCACCTGGGGTGCTTGTTTGGATCCCAGACTAACAGATCGCTGGGTCCCAGCCCAGCCCTCCTAAGTGGGACATTTCTAGTAACAGAGGTGGAGAATGTGCATTTCCAACAATATCCCCCTCGTGATCCTTTGTGCACAAAAGTGCAGTGGAGAGGATCACTGAGCTGGACTGGGGAGCCCGTGGTTGGAAATCAGTGTGGAGAAGGAGGCTGGGGCAAAGTTGCAAAGGGTCTTGTAACCCAGGGAGCTGTATTTGGAAGGTAGGCAGAAGGGAGATAACCTGACAGTGCGCAGATTCTGGGAAAGGTTGGAGGGGGAAGGAAAATACAGCTGCAGTAAAGCAAGTTTTATTATTGAGAGGTGAGTTGTGATGGTGGATGTGTGCTGAGGGACTGAACGCTGGTGATACTGGATTCACGGGGCTCCGTGAAGGATGAGAACTGAGTGGAGTCCAGGAGGCAGTGGCTGCAAGAGACCTGAAGAGAACACAGATTCCCAGCATTCTCACTGCGGGTCTTGTGGAACCCAGTGTAGGCCCTTCCCACTGGCTGACTGCAGCTTTATTGGGGTAAACTTGTAGGAACATGTGGTGAGTGCCAGGGGCTTTTACTAAGGATGCTGTTTCCCTATTCCTGAAGACTCACGGGAATTTTGAGAACCAACCTTTCCCATTTTTATGAGACAAGAATACAAATGCTTTAGGAAATATATGGTTATTACTTTTTCGTGGTAATAACCATGTATAAGCTGTGGGTGTTCTCAGAAAGTATTTGATGGAGATTGCTTCACTCTCACCAAAACCCCAGGGGGACATCACTTCTTTACTGTTTTTGCTATTTTATTGTGTGCCACCTTTACTTGTCAACTTCAGGATGCATAAAACTGCTTCCAGGTGCATAGAAAGTATGGGAAACCCCTATAGATTAATTTTATAGCAAGAAATATATTCAAAAGAGCTTATAATTGCATAGCAAAACTAACATAAACTTTCTCCTCCTAGGCATTGTTGACAGTTTGGGCTGGATACTTCTTGTTTGAAGGTGATGGGGCTGTCCTGTAGTTTATTGGATGTTTAGTAGCATCTGTGGCCTCCACCTACAAAATGCCAGTAGTGACCCTTCATCCCAAGGTCATAACAATCAAAAATGCCTCCAGATATTACCAAATGTCTCCTGGGATATGGTTCTCAGATTTAGCAAATAAAAGTACAAAACCCTTAGTTACATTTGAATTCCAAATAATTGACAAACTTTTAGTTTCGTCAATATTCCAAATATTGACAAAGTATGTCCCAAATATTGCATGGGACATATTTCTACTAAGAACGAATTTTTATCAGATGTAACTGCTGGCCTATATTTTATCTGATTGCCCTACCTGGGCTGTCAACAAGATTGTGATGTATGAAACAGGATGTGTGTGAGGTGTCTGGCACATGGTGGGTGCATTATAAATATTCCAGGAATCTGCTGCATGCTTCTGAATCTACTCCACCTGTCTCGCTGCTGGAGTCTGCAGTTGGTACGCAAGCCTCCCTATCCTTCTTTGACAAAACTGTCATCAGAGAGGGTGTGCTCTTGTGAGGAGACAGGGAGCCCACATGTGAATCTGCAAGTTCTGGGAACGAGCGTTCTGGTCAAAGCTGGTTTTACATCCACCTCTGCTGGAGGGAGCATCAATCTGACTGTGCTCCAGTGCTTTGTCACTGTGGGCTCCCAGAGTTATTAGATCATTTCTGGTAAGTAGCATTCAGAGAAGTGATCGTGAATGAAAAACTGCTGCACTAGTCCCAGGCTGAGTCACTCTGCATTTGATTTTTCTGGCACCGTAGCTCTAAAAAATAAAATAAAATAAAAATGTTCACCAGGAAGCAGCAGGATGAACCATTTCCACATTCGGTTGCAGCTAGGAACTTTTATCTGAGCCAAGATGAATGACCCAAGTAGTCAGCCTTTCCAGAGAGCAGAGGTGAAATTTAACTCTGGGTAGATGCCTGACATTTTGAGACAAAGGAGAAAGGGGTAAGGAATTAAGAGAAACAGCATTTGAATGTCTCCTGCAGGGTCATAAATCTGGATGGGCAAAAGTGAATTGCATCTCTGCCAACAATTGAATTAATTTGGGCTTCTTTTAATCTCTGATTCATACAATCTGAAGGAAGCATGCTTTAAAGCTGTATTGTAGGAAGAGCTTCAATACATACGTATCAGTATATTAACTCTTGAATGTTTTATTTTTCCAGAAGGAAGTCTAATTTGTATGGGGGGAAGCACTAGGTTGGCTCATAAGAAAATGCATTCAGTGCTCTAGGGGAAAGCCCCTTTCCTTTCTGACTGCAGTAAGATGAATTATTAGAAGTGGAATCACAGCCCAGGGGAGGAAAAACAAGAGTAAAGGATTCTGAAGGTTCCCAGCAATGCCTGAGAGTGGACTGGAGATTTGCATTTGTTTATTCTTTTTGGTGAGACTTTGTTGATCATCTCCAACTTATAAAAAGTTGCAAGTCTATGGGAAACTGTTTTGAAGCAAGATAATTAAAAAATGCCAACTATGGCACTACAGAATAGTTTGGGGACATATCTAGCTGGGATGTGTATTGTGTTGGGGTGGAATGTGTATTGTGTTGGAGTTTAATGAGCCGATATGAAACATTTTATGGCTTTGGGATACTCAACAGAAAGGCGTCTCATTTTTTAATCTCTATAATTATTTTTTTTTTTTTTTGGTCTCACTCTGTGACCCAGGCTAGAGTACAGTGGCGCAATCTCAACTCACTGCAGTCTCCGCCTCCCAGGTTCAAGCAATTCTCCTGTCTTAGCCTTCCAAATAGCTGAGATTACAGGCAACTGCCACCACGCCCAGCTAATTTTTGTATTTTTAGTAGGGACGAGGTTTCACCATGTTGGCCACGCTGGTCTCGAACTCCCAACCATAGGTGATTCATGCTCCTTGCCTCCCAAAGTGCTGGGATTACAGGTGTGAGCCATCATGGCTGGCCTAAGCCCTATGATTTTTTAAAGTTAAATCATCAGGCAAGAAGAGATGTCAAAAGGGAAAAAAATAAAAGTGGAACAATTCCATTTTGTGTCTTCAGTGGTAATTCAAGTAATCATGGTTTTCTATGTTTCTTCCTCCTCAACCCACAGTGAGGGGCTCACCAACTCTTTAACATAAGCTCTGCTAGACATTAGGGTGCCAAGAAGTATATTGGCAAAGGAATATAGATGTGTCTTGATTTTATAACAGGTATATTGTTTCATTTCCAATAACATGATGGGCTGTTACTGGGACTAACTTCTCACCCAAAAAAAAAAAAAAAAAACCAACAACTAAAAAGAATTTGACAGGACAAATAGGAGGAAAAAATCAGTGAGTGTATAGATGATTTGAATAATACAGTCAATAAACTTGACCTAATAGATGTATGTAGACACTGCACCCAATGCCTGTAGAGTGTCCTTCGTTTGGAGCACACAAGGAACATTTTTAAAAATAGACCACATACTGTGCTGTAAAGCAAGCTCCATTGTATTTCAGAAAACTCCCAAGGATGTGCTCTTATCACAGTAAAGTTAAGCTAAGAAATCAGCATTTTGAAAATTAGGGAAAATAATAAATATGTTTCTAAAAGGTCACTTTTGAATATAATAGATAAACTCTTTGATGCTATAGGAATCCAAATAATTACTTATTTAATTATTGACTAATTAAATAAATATTTGTTGAGTGACTACTTTTTGCCGAGTATTGTGCTAAAGGTAAATAAGAAATGGCCCCTGCCCTCAAGGAACCGACTTGCAGATACTCACTTTCTAATGTGGTTTTTCTTTATGTCAGGCACCACGCTAAGTGCTGCAGAAATGTATAGGATGCCAAGATAGCTCAGTAGGAAGAATGAACATCTTTTAATGTCTCTGGAAGAATATACAGAGACATTCCTCTCATATTAAGTTAACAGAAGGCTGATGTTTAGGAGTTCTCTAAGCTGACAAGAGAGCAGGGGAAATGTCAAAGATGCAAAGATGCTACAAAGCAGGTAACTTGACAATGAGCTCTGCCAGCCACTAGGACGGCAGAAAGTGTGTTGGCTGCCGAGCACAGTGGCTCAGGCCTGTAATTCCGGCACTTTGGGAGGCCGAGGAGGGTAGATCACAAGGTTCAAGACCAGCGTGGCCAATATGGTGAAACCCTGTCTCTGCTAAAAATACAAAAATTAGCTGGGCATGATGACATACTCCTGTAGTCCCAGCTGCTCAGGAGGCTGAGGCAAGAGAATCGGTCAAACCCAGGAGGGGGAGGGTGCAGTGAGCCAAGATCATACCACTACGATGATCATACCTGGGAGATAGAGTGAGACTCCATCTCAAAAAAAAAGGAGAAAAAAAGGGTGTTGGCAAAGGAATATAGCAAAGGTAGAAGAAGGTATGTGTGAGGGAGGAGGCTGGAGAAATAGGAAGGAGCCCAGTCTTAAAGGGCCTTGTGGTTCCATGAAAGAATTTGAACTCCACCGTGAAGGGCCAGTGGAGAAACACTGAAAGGTTTTATGCTAGAGAGTGATATGATCAATTTTTACTGTAGAAATATCTCTTGAAGTTACATGAAAGATAGAACAGACAGACTGGAATCTGGGGGTTCTATTAAAGAGAAATGAACCAAGTATAGGGGCTCATACCTATAACCCCAGCACTTTGGGAGACTGAGGCAGGGGGATCGCTTGAGGCAAGGAGTTGGAGACCAGCCTGGGCAACATAATGAGACCGCATCCCTACAGAAAATAAAAGAATTAGCCAGGCATGATGCATACGTGTGGGCCCAGCTACTAAGGAGGCTGAAACAGGAGGATCACTTGAACCCAAGAGTTCCATGCTGCAGTACACTAGGAAGGCACCACTGCACTATAGTCTGGGCAACAGAGTGAGACTTTGTCTCAAAAAAAGAAGAGAGGCGTCGTATTAAAATTATTTATCAACAGGGCATTGGCCAGTCAGAAGAAATAAAAGCTGAATCACTGGGGCCCTAAGGCCCCCTGCCAGGCCAGGTGTTACTCCCTTCAGTTGCTGGATCACTGAGAGAGGCATGACTCAGGGGACCAGGGCAATAACCACAGCGTGCATACTTCATTTTTCAGCAGTGGGCACAGCCATACAGATCCATGCCAACTGTGTACCAGCCCCATTGGGGAGACCCAGGCAAGGCATAAATAACAAGGGCCTCAACCAGAGGGGTGGAGAGAAAGGAACAGGGTTGGGAGAAACACTCAGAATGGAGTTGCATTTCTCAGTGATTGACTAGACAAAGGGAGGGAGCAGAGTAGAGGCTGACTCCACATGTCTGGTTGGAACGCTATGAGTACTGTCACCACTTGAGCAGGGGTCTTTAGGAAGCAGCTGATGGCAGTAAACTTTAGGAACTTGAGATGATCTGAAGGACATTTTCTTGAGGGGATGGGGATAAATTGGATCCAAGTAAGCAAAACGTAGCTACAGAGCTGATGGTCCAGCCCTCTCCAGAGTCACATTTCCATCCACTGTACTTGGAGAGAGAGTATGAAGTCTTCTTGCTTGAGGAAGAATTTGAATGCCACCCTGAAAGGCAATGAGCTCTGCCGGCCACTAGGACATCAGAAAGTGTGTTGGCACCAGAAATTAGAGCTCCCAGGTCATTGTAGTTGCATGCATTTCCCCACCCGTTAGAAAGGAATTTCTTTGACATAAATTACAAAACTCTAAGGGTCATTTTGGACCTGAGTCATGAGCTAAGCAGCTGTTTCCATTGTCAAGTGTTAAATGATTTGTTCTGGATCTGAGACCATAAGGCCAGAAATGGGGCTAGGAAAAAGAAACAGGTTAGACAGGTCAACAGTTAGCAGAGGTATACAAGTGTGCCCTTTGGGCATCAGTAACAAAGAGCACCTGGGCTGACCTCTGCTGTCTTAACACTGGAGATATTATGGGCCCCTCTGTATCCTGCTCCCCCTCTCCCTGGAAGAAAAATCTTTCACCTAACAATGGATTCCACTAGAATTTTTGTATTGTTATCACAAAAATCTTCTATGAATGAACAGAGAGCTTTTGTTGACCGTGAACAAGATCTTCCTGGGGCCAATGTGCAAACAGCAAAAAGAAAACTTGATCTGGAAGGGAATGAGAACCAGGCAGTTATTTAAAATACTGTTGTTGGGTTTTGGGGGTTTTTAATGGACGGCTACTTTGAAAAGCAGATAGACTAAGTTGCTAATATATGGAATAAGCACCATTATTTTGCTACAAGTCCTCTACCAACTTTTGGACACTTGTCTCAGAACTAATTGCATTTTATAAGGTGTTTTGTTTTTTGTTTTGAAAGTATTCAATTTCTTGCTGTAGATCTATACTTGAGAGAGACCTTCTTGTGGCCTTATCTGGTCAAGACACAAGGTCTTAGAATCAGAGAGAACTTTAGTTCTGGAATGAATTTTAGAGGCTAGTTCCAACTTTCTACCCAATGTAAGAATTGCCAATATTTATTTCTGTTTGTTTTTCACTCTCCTAAGACTGTATGTGTTCATAAAATCAGCATAATGGACTTGTTATCATTCATACACAGACATCAGCTAATATAATAGTTTATATATAAATATAAAACTATACATTTCACTTTAAATAAACATATATGTGAGTAAAATAGAGAAGGAAACAATGTGTGCCTATATGTGCTATAATAACATGAATATATACAACATGTATTATAGACTAATGAGCTAACTTAACATGCATTTATGATATAAGCTTCAGTTGTAATTGATCAAAATTTGATTATTCTACAGGCTCTTGTAGTATAAATTTGCATAAAAATATTTTATAAAATATATATATTTGCATAAAAATATTTTACAAAAAGAATATATATATATATATTTTATTTTTTTTTTTTTTTTTTTGCTGATCCCAAACCCTGGCTTCAAGGGATCTCCCCACCTCAACCTCCTGTATAGCTATGACTTTGGGCTGATGGATCTATACTCTAATAAACATTAATACTATATTGTTTTCTGTATACAAAAGAAAATTTCAAAGGACCTTTGCTTAAAATATAGACACACATATATATACACATGCACATTTCATGCTGTCAGCTTTTGTCAAACTCTCAGACTCATCTTTCTCTCACTGTAGTTTGGGAAGCACCATATTTGAGTGAGTCTTACATGCTGGCCCCAGGAACCCTTTCTGAAAAGATCCCCTCATTCACTCTGCATATTTGGAGAACTCACAGAAGATATTCCAGAAAAAAAAAACAACTAAAAAAATAAGCTCATGAATTTGTGAGTTTTATAAGCCACCAGAAAATGTGCTTCTTCGAAAGCACGGTTAGGGTCATAAGTCAAATTCAGGAAATAGAGGCATAATGTGACTTCCTTCCTCTACTGGCTGCTTGCTCTGTGCATTCCAAAGGGCAGGACCAGAGCTTGGAAACAGAAATAGAGAAACTTGCAGGAAAGGCCGCTTATTGCTTAGGTCTGCTCTTAAAGACAGATGATTATGGGAGTTAGTTGGAATTTAACCCCTGGACTCTCCCTGGGATGTATAATTGGCTCTCACTTCCTGAAGGCATGATTATGTGCTGCAGGCAGATCCCTGCCAATTAATTTGATTGTGATTGCTCTATGCATCTCTGTTGGCAATCGTGTTCACAGGATTGCAGTTCAAGGAGAATGGTCCTAGCTTCGGGAATCCAAGATCAGAATATGACTGCGATTTTAGGTCAAAAGATTAAAGGTCTGTGAATATTGTTTTCTTTTTCACCCAGAGATACCAGGATAGTCTCTGGCACTTTTTCCTCAGTATCCATAAGTGTGAGTGAACTGTATTGTCATCGTTTAGATTTGTCACAACTAGAATTAACATTCGTTTATTCAGAAAAATAAGTATTTAATAGTGGCACAATTATAATTTCTTTCTCCTCTCTCTTTTCCCATCAGGGCCTGTGTCTCAGAAAATGTAAAGGCTTGCAACTCTTTGAAAAGCCTTCTTTTTTCCTTTTTGGGCAAAAAGTAATACAAGATGCTCCAAAATTCAAATATTAAAGAAATGTCAAAAGTAAAAATCTCCAGAATGGAGGACAATAATTTTTTTCAAAAAGTAAAAGTCCTCATGAACTTCTATCCCCTACCCTAAGTAACCACTTTAAATAGTTTAGGGCATTTTCCTTCTACTCATTTTCTAGATGTACTGATATGTTTTATGTATATATATATATAAATGAAATCACTATTATTTACAGTTTTTACGAAAGCTTTTTTTCACTGAGCAATGTCACTTGGACATTTTCCATGTCTGTTTAGAACAATCAACCTCATTCTTTTCCAATAGTTACATGATGTTCCATTGTAAGGGTATACCATGGTTTATTTAACTATCTCCCCTCCACGTGCCCCCCTTCTCCCACCACTTGGCCATTTTCTTTTCTTTCTCTCTTTTTTTTTCCTTCTGTTTACAAATTAAGAAGAAGATGAAAAATCTCTGCCATTATTAGCAACAGGAGCCATCCACCTGCCTCTGGTTAAATGATGCAGAGTCCCAGGTACATGACAAGCTGAGTTTCCAGCCAAGCATTAAGGTTTCGTGCAGATTACATAGTATTTATATTTTAAACCTGTGATATGTTGAGGGGATAAAATTTTACATCTGTAGGAACAAAATCAGAAATTCATCTGATCATTCTCTCCTTGTAAGCTTGTTAGCCACTTGAAAAATGGATTTGGGGCCACTTTTCTAAAGAAAATTTTAGTTGGTCAGGTATCTGTGAGTGAAGACCATAGACAAATCAATACAGGTGATTTACTTCTTAGATTAAAAGTCGATCTTACATATGATATTTAATGTTTCTTTTAGAACCTTGTATCTGTGTCTTGTACCTAAAACCTGCATTCCTACCAAAAACTATTTTATTAATAGTATCACATAACTGACAATCAAATATAAATCAGCAAAGTAGGTATCAAGTCCCCAGGCAATCGGGGACAGAGCCCAGGCAAGAACATGAAAGTCAGCATTCTTGTATATGTGTCTGACACTTCTACCTTGGCACCTTGAAAAGTTTCAGACCGTAGGGCAACTGGGGAGGCAGCTGTTTTCTGAGTCACAGAGCACATCAGCTTAAGACTGGTAAAAAGCTTCGATTATTATGCATGATATGTAACACTTTTATTAGCACCACAATGATGAGTGCCTTGCTGGAACTGCTTTCTGTAATACTCTAATCGAGGTCCTTCCATGCATGGAACTTATAAAATTCCTCAGTATGACATTTGAATGAGTATCTTAACAAAGTCCAAAGGACAATTAGAAACATCACTCATAAGAAATATTTTTTTAGACAAAAGGTGTGGTGCCAACATAAAAGGTTTATTTAGAAGAATCCATTTTACTAACTGCAGGTAAGTTTCCAAAAGCAACAACTCACCTTCCCAGGTGAATGTGGCTTGTTTTCCCATTCCTGTTCTTTATTCCACGTTGCTGTCTCTCCACTTTCTGATTTTGTAGTGTAGGCTTTGTGTAGCACTCACATTCAAATGTAAACCATCTTAAAATGGAGGTCAGAAGCGGGTCCTAAGAATTCATGGCTGAGAAGTGATGGTGGTCAGTGTTTTACCCCTTCATTCTTGTATCTGTTTTTTAACTATTTTATTTTGTTTTACTTTTTGAGATGGAATCTCATTCTGTCGCCCAGGATGGAGTGCAGTGGCACGATCTCGGCTCACTGCAACCTCTGACTCCCAGGTTCAAGCGATTCTCCTGCCTCAGCCTCCTGAGTAGCCGGGATTATAGGCATGCACCACCATGTCGAGCTAATTTTTGTATTTTTAGTAGAGATGGGGGTTTCGCCATGTTGCCCAGGCTGATCTCAAACTCCTGACCTTGTGATCTGCCCACCTCTGCCTCCCAGAGTGCTGGGATTACAGGCATGAGCACCACGCTTGGCTTCTTGTATCTATTTTTATTTTTTTTTATTGCATTTTAGGTTTTGGGGTACATGTGCAGAACATGCAAGATAGTTGCATAGGTACACACGTGGCAGTGTGATTTGCTGTCTTCTCCCCTTCACCCACATCTGGCATTTCTCCCCATGCTTTCCCTCCCCAGCTCCCCCCCACCACTGTTCCTCCCCTATACCCCGCAATAGACCCCAGTGTGTAGTGTTCCCCCTCCCTGTCCATGTGTTCTCATTGTTCATCACCTGCCTATGAGCGATAATATGCGGTATTTCATTTTCTGTTCTTGTGTCATTTTACTGAGAATGATGTTCTCCAGATTCATCCATGTCCCTACAAACGACATGAACTCATCGTTTTTGATTGCTGCATAGTATTCCATGGTGTATATGTGCCACATTTTCCCAATCCAGTCTATCATCGATGGGCATTTGGGTTGGTTCCAGGTCTTTGCTATTGTAAACAGTGCTGCAATGAACATTCGTGTGCATGTGTCTTTATAGTAGAACGATTCACAGTCCTTTGGATATATACCCAGTAATGGGATTGCTGGGTCAAATGGAATTTCTATTTCTAGGTCCTTGAGGAATCTCCACACTGTCTTCCACAATGGTTGAACTAATTTACACTCCCACCAGCAGTGTAAAAGTGTTCCCATTTCTCCACATCCTCTCCAGCATCTGTTGTCTTCAGATTTTTTAGTGATTGCTATTCTAACTGGTGTGAGATGATATCTCAATGTAGTTTTGATTTGCATCTCTCTAATGACCAGTGATGATGAGCATTTTTTCATATGTTTGTTGGCCTGATGTATGTCTTCTTTTGTAAAGTGTCTGTTCATATCCTTTGCCCATTTTTGAATGGGCTCGTTTGTTTTTTTCTTGTAAATCTGTTTGAGTTCTTTGTAAATTCTGGATATCAGCCCTTTGTCAGATGGGTACACTGCAAAAATTTTTTCCCATTCTGTTGGTTGCCGATTCACTCTAGTGACTGTTTCTTTTGCCGTGCAGAAGCTGTGGAGTTTCATTAGGTCCCATTTGTCTATTTTGGCTTTTGCTGCCAATGCTTTTGGTGTTTTGGTCATGAAGTCCTTGCCTACTCCTATGTCCTGAATGGTTTTGCCTAGATTTTCTTCTAGGGTTTTTATGGTGCCAGATCTTATGTTTAAGTCTTTAATCCATCTGGAGTTAATTTTAGTGTAAGGTGTCAGGAAAGGGTCCAATTTCTGCTTTCTGCATATGGCTAGCCAGATTTCCGAACACCATTTATTAAACAGGGAATCCTTTCCCCATTGCTTGATTTTGTCAGGTTTATCAAAGATTGTATGGTTGTAGATATGTTGTGTTGCCTCCGATGCCTCTGTTCTGTTCCATTGGTCTATATCTCTGTTTTGGTACCAGTACCATGCTGTTTTGATTACTGTAGCCTTGTACTATATTTTGAAGTCCGGTAGTGTGATGCCTCCTGCTGTGTCCTTTTTGCTTAGAATCGACTTGGCTATGCAGGTTCTCTTCTGGTTCCATATGAAGTTCAAGGTGGTTTTTTTCCAGTTCTGTGAAGAAAGTCAATGGTAGCTTGATGGGGATAGCATTGAGTCTGTAAATTACTTTGGACAGTATGGCCATTTTCACGATATTGATTCTTCCTAACCATGAACATGGAATGTTTCTCCATCTGTTTGTGTCCTCTCTTATTTCGTTGAGGAGTGGTTTGTAGTTCTCCTTGAAAAGAGGTCCCTTATGTTCCTAGTTAGTTGTATTCCTAGGTATTTTATTCTTTTTGTAGCAATTGTGAATTGCAGTTCGTTCTTGATTTGGCTCTCTTTAAGTCTGTTATTGGTGTAGAGGAATGCTTGTGATTTTTGCACATTGATTTTATATCCTGAGACTTTGCTGAAGTTGCTTATCAGTTTCAGGAGTTTTTGGGCTGAGATGATGGGGTCTTCTAGATATACTATCATGTCGTCTGCAAACAGAGACAATTTGGCTCCCTCCTTTCCTATTTGAATACCCTTTATTTCTTTTTCTTGCCTGATTGCTCTGGCTAGAACTTCCAGTATTATATTGGTGGTGAGAGAGGGCATCCTTGTCTAGTGCCAGATTTCAAAGGGAATGCTCACGGTTTTTGCCCATTCAGTATGATATTGGCTGTTGGTTTGTCATAAATAGCTTTTATTACTTTGAGATACGTTCCATCAATACCGAGTTTATTGAGGGTTTTTAGCATAAAGGGCTGTTGTATTTTGTCAAATGCCTTCTCTGCGTCAATTGAGATAATCATGTGGTTTTTGTTTTTGGTTCTGTTTATGTGGTGAATTACATTTATAGACTTGCGTATGTTGAACCAGCCTTGCATCCCTGGGATGAATCCTACTTGATCATGGTGGATAAGCTTTTTGATGTGCTGTTGCAATCGGCTTGCCAGTATTTTATTGAAGATTTTTGCGTCTATGTTCATCATGGATATTGGCCTGAAGTTTTCTTTTCTTGTTGAGTCTCTGCCGGGTTTTGGTATCAGGATGATGTCGGTCTCATAAAATGATTTGGGAAGAATTCCCTCTTTTTGGATTATTTGGAATAGTTTCAGAAGGAATGGTAACAGTTCCTCTTTCTGTGTCTGGTAGAATTCGGCTGTGAACCCATCTGGACCTGGGCTTTATTTGTGTGGTAGGCTCTTAATTGCTGCCTCAACTTCAGACCATATTATTGGTCTATTCATAGTTTCGGCTTCCTCCTGGTTTATGCTTGGGAGGACACAAGTGTCCAGGAATTTATCCATTTCTTCCAGGTTTACTAGTTTATGTGCATAGAGTTGTTTGTAATATTCTCTGATGATGGCTTGAATTTCTGTGGAATCTGTGGTGATTTCCCCTTTATCATTTTTTATTGCATCTATTTGGTTATTCTCTCTTTTCTTTTTTATCAATCTGGCTAGTGGTCTATTTTGTTGATCTTTTCAAAAAACCAGCTCTTGGATTTATCGATTTTTGAAGGGTTTTTCGTGTCTCTATCTCCTTCCGTTCTGCTCTGATCTTAGTTATTTCTTATCTTCTGCTGGGTTTTGAGGTTTTTTTTATCTTGCTCCTCTAGCTCTTTCAATTTTGACGATAGGGTGTCAATTTTGGATCTCTCCACTCTTCTCATATGGGCACTTATTGCTATATATTTTCCTCTAGAGACTGCCTTAAAAGTGTCCCAGAAATTCTGGTATGTTGTGTCTTTATTCTCATTGGTTTAGAAGAACTTCTTTATTTCTGCCTTCATTTCATTGTTTATCCAGTCAACATTCAAGAGCCAGTTGTTCAGTTTCCATGAAGTTGTGCAGTTCTGAGTTAGTTTCTGAATTCTGAGTTCTAACTTGATTGCACTGTGGTCTGAGAGACTGCTATGATTTCCATTCTTTTGCATTTGCTGAGGAGTGCTTTACTTCCAATTATGTGGTCAATTTTAGAGTAGGTGTGATGTGGTGCTGAGAAGATTGTATATTCCGTGGATTTGGGTTGGAGAGTTCTGTAAATGTCTATCAGGTTTGCTTGTTCCAGGTCTGAGTTCAAGTCCTGAATATACTTGTTAATTTTCTGTCTGGTTGATCTGTCTAATATTGACAGTGGAGTGTTAAAGTCTCCAACTATTATTGTGTGGGAGTCTAAGTCTCTTTGTAAGTCATTAAGAACTTGCCTTATGTATCTGGGTGCTCCTGTATTGGATCCATATATATTTAGGATCGTTAGCTCTTCTTGTTGTATCGATCCTTTTACCATTATGTGATGTCCTTCTTTGTCTCTTTTGATCTTTGTTGCTTTAAAGTCTATTTTGTCAGAGATGAGAATTGCAACTCCTGCTTTTTTTGGTTCTCCATTTGCTTGGCAAATCTTCCTCCATCCCTTTATTTTGAGCCTTTGTGTATCCTTGCATGTGAGATGGGTTTCCTGGATACAGCACACTGATGGGTTTTGGCTTTTTATCCAATTTGCCAGTCTGCGTCTTTTGATTAGTGCATTTAGCCCATTTACATTTAGGGTTAATATTGTTATGTGTGAATTTGATCCTGCCATTTTGATGCTAGCTGGCTATTTTGCCCGTTAATTGATGCAGATTCTTCATTTTGTTGATGCTATTTAGCATTTGGTATGTTTTTGGAATGGCTGGTACTGGTTGTTCCTTTCTATGTGTAGTGCCTCTTTCAGGAGCTCTTGTAAAGCAGGCCTGGTGGTGACAAAATCTCTGAGTACTTGCTTGTTCGCAAAGGATTTTATTTTTCCTTCACTTATGAAGCTTACTTTGGCTGGATATGAAATTCTGGGTTGAAAGTTCTTTTCTTTAAGGATGTTGAATATTGGCCCCCACTCTCTTCTGGCTTGTAGGGTTTCTGCTGAGAGATCTGCTGTGAGTCTAATGGGCTTCCCTTTATGGGTGACCCGACCTTTCTCTCTGGCTGCCCTTAGCATTTTCTCCTTCATTTCAACCCTGGTGAATATGATGATTATGTGCCTTGGGGTTGCTCTTCTTGTGGAATATCTTTGTGGTGTTCTCTGTATTTCCTGGACTTGAATATTGGCCTGCCTTGCTAGGTTGGGGAAATTTTCTTGGATAGTATCCTGAAGAGTATTTTCCAGCTTGGATTCATTCTCTTTGTCACGTTCAGGTACACCTATCCAACATAGATTAGGTCTCTTCACATAGTCCCACATTTCTTGGAGACTTTGTTCATTCCTTTTTGTGCTTTTTTTCTCTAATCTTGGTTTCTTGTTTTATTTCATTGAGTTGATCTTCAACTTCTGATATCCTTTCTTCTGCTTGGTCAATTCAGCTGTTGAAACTTGTGCATGCTTCACGAAGTTCTCATGTTGTGTTTTTCAGCTCCTTCAATTCATTCATATTCCTCTCTAATTTGTCCATTCTTGTTATCATTTCCTCAAATCTTTTTTCATGGTTCTTAGTTTCTTTGCATCAAGTTAGAACATGTTCTTTTAGCTCACAGAAGTTTCTCATTACCCACCTTCTGAAGTCTGATTCTGTCATTTCATCACACTCATTCTCCGTCCAGCTTTGTTCCCTTGCTGGTGAGGAGTTTTGGACCTTTGTAGGAGGCGAGATGTTCTGGTTTCAGGTGTTTTCCTCCTTTTTGTGCTGGTTTCTTCCCATCTTTGTGGATTTATCCACCTGTCGTCTGAGTAGTTGCTGATTTTCAGATTGGGTCTCTGAGTGGACGTCCAGATTGTTGATGATGACGTTATTTCTGTTTCTTAGTTTTCCTTCTAAGAGTCTGGCCCCTCTGCTGTAGGACTGCTGAGGTCCACTCCAGGCCCTGCTTGCCAGGGGTACACCTGTAGCAGCTGCAGAACCATGAGGGTTGCTACCAGTTTCTTCTTCTGCTGTCTTTGTCCCTGAATGATGCCTGCCAAATGTCAGTCTGATCAGTCCTTTGTGAGGTGACTCTTTTGATATACGGGGGTCAGGGAGCTGCTTGAGGAGACTGTCTGTACTTTATACTTGAGGAGACAGTCTGTACTTTATAGAAGCTCAAGTGCTGAGCTGTGAGCTCCGTTGTTCATTCAGGGCTGCTAGGCAGGTACGTTTAAGTCTGCTGTAGCAGAACTCATAAAGCCCCTTTTTTTTCCTCAGGTGCTCTGTCCCGGGGAGTTAGGGCTTTATTTATGAGTATCTGTTGCACTGTTCTGCCCAGCTAGGAGGCAGTCTAATCACTGCTTGCCTGTAGTGGCTATGCTGAGCTGCCGTGGGCTCCACCCTGTTGCCGTGGGCTCCGCCCTGTTGCCATGGGCTCCGTCCTGTTGCCGTGGGCTCCACTCTGCTGTTGTGGGCTCCGCCCTGCTCTCATGGGCTCTGCCCTGCTGCCGTGTGTAATTCCCTGTAGTCCTGTTTATATGGGTGTGGTTAGAGCTGCCGTGGTGATGATGGCCTGCCTCTGTAGTGGCAGACTCTTTCTGTTATGGCGGGTTGCCTCAGCAATGGCAGGCTGCGTCAGCAATGGCAGAGTACCTCCATAAGGGTTAAATGCCTCAGTAATGGCAGATGCCCCTCCCCCTCCGAGCTGCACCATCCTGGGTTCAGCTGTGCTTGCCCTGAAACTCTCAACCCCAAGCGTTTCCAATTGCTGTTTTGTTTGTTTTTGTGGGGGTGGGACCCGCTGAGCCTGATCACCTGGCTCCCTGCCTCAGAGCCCTTTTTTTTTTAAGTTGAACGGTTGACTCTCTCCCAGATGTTCCAGTTGCCTGCTGAAAGGGCACCGGGATCTGTGTGATTTCCCATGCAGCAACCCACTGTGCTGGCTGGAACAACGTTGCTGCCTGGGAATCTCCTGGCCTGGCTTTCTGTTTAAGTCCCATTTAATCAGATGAATGTGCTAATCTGCCTTCCGAAATCTCCAATTGCCAGTTTAACAGGGCAACCAAACCAGTGTATTTTGTATGGAGTGCCGCTGCACTGCGGTCCCAGCCCAAACAGCTGTGCTGGCCCAAACAGCCACACCGGCCCAAACAGCCACGCTGGCAGCCCGTGGGGCTCCTACACCTGGGAATCTCCTGGTCTGTGGGCAATAAAGATCTGTCTGGAAATGCAGCATCCACTCACCATCTGGGCTTTCACTGGGAGCTGCAATCCTGAGTTGGTCCTACAGCGCCATCTTCTATTCCAATCTTTGATCTATTTTTAATCCAGAGAATGGTATTATAGTTTTACAAAGCACTTGCAGGTTCATTTCTCAAGACCCTCATGGTGTCTATCTCTCATTCAAGCCACAGGTTATCATCCATCATGGGACACGCAACAAGGCAGGTGGAGCACCCAACACCCTTTCCAGAATTCCTTCTCAGGGCTCAAGTGATCCTCCCAGCTTGGC
Organism: Callithrix jacchus; assembly: GCF_049354715.1. Classification (NCBI taxonomy): domain Eukaryota; kingdom Metazoa; phylum Chordata; class Mammalia; order Primates; family Cebidae; genus Callithrix; species Callithrix jacchus. The sequence continues at coordinate 134,766,683 of NC_133503.1, read as the reverse complement.
CTCCCAAGCAACTGGAACTATGGGCATACACCACCATGCCCGGATAACTTCTGTAATTTTTGTAGAGACTGGGTTTTACCATGTTGTACAGGCTGGTCTTGAACTCCTGAGCTCAAGTGATCTGCCTACTTCAGCCTCCCAAAGGTGCTGGAATTACAAGCATAAGCTACCGCACCTGGCCTTTTTTTTTTTTTTTTTTTTTTTTGAGATAGCATCTCACTCTGTCACCTAGTAGCTAGGACCACAGGTGTGCACCACCATGTCTGGCACTGGGATTACAGATGTGAGGCAACACATATGGCCTTGTCTGTTAAAATATCTGCCTTTTTCAATGGACTGTAACCTCCTTCAGAGCAGGGAATCAGTCTCCATATCACAGCATTATGATGGGCACATATAGGCACTAAAGTAGGAATGAATGAACAAAAAGAAAATGAAGATATTACAAGGCATTAGGGAAACAAAAATTGAAGTTGTGATGAGATACCACTAGATATCTATAAGAAGGGCTAAAATTTAAGAAAAGAAACCTAACAAGTGGAGGGAAAGATGTAAAGCAGCTAGAACTCTCATACACAACTGGTGGGAATTCAAAATGGTACAACCAGTGTGCAGAATATTTTGGCAGTCTGTTATAAAGCTAAACATGAACTTACTATGTGACTCAACCATCCCGCTCCTACATATTTACCCAAGAAGAATTGGGGAGTGCACAGAAACCTGTATGAAATGTATATAGCAGCTTTATTCATAATCACCCAAAACTGGAAACAATCTAAGTGTCCTTCAGCTGGTGAGTGGATAAACTAACTGTGATATATTCACACAATGGAATACATCACAATGAAAAATAACAATTTTCAATTGTTTGTGTAACAATTTGCATAAATTTTGACTGTATTATGCAAAGTGTAAGAACCAGATCAAGGCTGGGCATAGTGGCTCATGCCTGTAACCTCAGCATTTTGAGAGGCCGAGGCAAAAGGGTGGCTTGAGCCCTTGAATTTGAGACCAGTCGGGGTAACATGGTGAAACTCTGTCTCTATAAAAAGTTAGCCGTGCATAGTGGCAGTTGTCCATGATCCCAGCTATTTGGGAGGCTGAGAGAGGAGAATCACCTGAGCTTGGGAAGCCAAGGCTGCAGTGCTGAGATCCACCACTTACTCTAGTCTGGGTGACCCTGTCTCAAAAAAAAAAAACCAGATTCAAAAAGATATGTACAGTATGATTCCATTTATATGATATGATATTCTGGAAAAGACAAAACTATAGGGACAGACAAGAGATCAGTAATCACCAGGGGTTAGGGCTGGAGGAAGGGCGACTCTAAAGGGACAGCAGAAGGGAATGTTTTGAGGTGATGGAACTGTTCTGTGCTCTGATAATGATGGTGGTTACATGACTCTGCATTTGTCAAGCTCATGGAACTTAAAATAAATAAAGTTTTACTCTATGAAGATACAAACTTAATTTGAAAAAGTGAATCAAGCTTGTTTTTATTGTGGATTGAGAAAGAAAATAATCCAAAGAAAATCTGGATGTAGTATTGTAGCCTGCATGATTTTGCCCATGATCATGTACACATAGTGTGTGTGTGTGTGTGTGTGTGTGTGTGTGTATGTGTGTGTGTGACTTCACAAATGTGTGTGTGTGTTCATTCAACGAACATTAAAAGAACACTTCCTATGGACTAGCACTTGCTTAGGAGGTCTTGATGAGTAGGAAAAGCAGGGTTCCTGCTCTCTTGGTGGGAATGGGATGGATAATAAATATGTAAACAATGCATGAATATGACCACTTTAGATAGTGATAAGTGCTGTCAAGACAATAAAACAGACCTACATGATAGAGAGTGGGATTTGGTGTGTGGGCCTCTCTGAGGAGACAAGCTTAAGCTGAATCCTGGAAGGTACAAAGCAGGCAGCCATGCATGCAAGTATTCAGGTAGAGCTGTCCAGACTGGGAAAACATCACATTCAGAGACTCTTAGGGAACAACATTGAAAACCCTCAAAACTCAGAAAGGCAGGCTAAGATGCAACAAACATCCTTTCTCAATTATGACTGGGCTTCCAGGAAAAAAGGCTTAGCCCTATGATGGGATTAAGCTCTATGTTCAGAAAACTGAAATCAGGTCGATGGGACTGGCTCAAGCCAGTTAGCGGCCCAGCAGCAGATGAGCTCAGATACGTGAAAAGGAAGCAGTTTCCATAGGCCTTAGAGGCCATGGTAAGACATTTGAGTTTCATTCCAATTGTACTGGGAGCAGTGGGAGGCTTTCAAGTGACAAAGTGACTTTATTGACATTTTTAAAAGATAACTCTAGCTGCTCTAGGAAGAGTGGACTCTGGAGGACCAAGAGTGTCAGGGAGACCAAACAGGAGGCTGTGCTGAAAGTCAGGGGAAGGTCCACACTGGCTGGAACCTGCACAGTGCCATGGAGATAGGGAGAAGTGAGTGGCTTTGAGATATGTTTTAGAGCTGGAACTTGTTGATGGATTGAACATTGGGGGTTGTGAGGGAAAAAGAAGAGGAGGATGAAGTCTCAATTTTTTATATGTGTATCTGGTGTCTGGCAGTGCTGAAATAGGGAAGGGTGAGAGAGAAACAAGTTTTCCTTGGTAGCCTGGCAGGAAATCTCAAGTTCTGTTTACACATGGCAACTTTGAGATACCCACTGGGCATCTCTGTGAAGATGTAAGTAGGCAGGTCGAGGTATATTTCTGGAGCTCTTGGAAGAGAAAAGAATGTATTTGAGAGACAGTGGCATGCAGGTGGCACTTAGAGTTGTGGAGATAGATTAGTCCACCTAGAAAGGGCCTGTGGAGAGAGGAGATGACTAGTGACCAAGATTTGGAGTGTGCCAACCTTTAGGAGCCAGTCAGAGGAGCCAGCTAAGGAAACTGAAGGAAAGCTGGTGAGGTGGGAATGAAACTAGCACATAGTGATGAGGAAGCCAAGGGAAACAAGGTTGACAAAAAACAGTGGAGTGGACAGCTGTGCAGAATGATTTAGATAGAGAGTTCGATTAGAATGAAAACAGAAGCAACCATTAACTATGACCAAGACTGCTGACCTTGGTTAGCACCATTTCTGTGGAATTTGGGGACAGAGCCTGTTTGGGTGAGAATATTGGGGAAAAATGTGGAGACTGGCTACAGACCATTCATCTGAGGTTTTACCGTAAAGGGGAACAGAGGGATAGCAGTGCAGCTGGAGACGCCTGTGGGAGTAGAGGAAGGGCCTCCCTCTCAGATGTCACATAGGGATGTGCTGATGGAGTGACCCATCACATAAAGTGAGAGAACATGCTGATGAGGGCTGGAGAGGAGTTCTGTCCTTGAGAGAAAGAGAGAGATGAGCTCCACTGCCCACGTGAGCAGGGGGACCTTAGCTAGGTACATGGATGGCTTATCTATTGTAACCAAAGGGAAGACAGAGAGATGGAACAGGGGCATGTGGATGAATAGATTGAGGGATGAGAAGACAAAATGTCTGTAGTTCTCTCTATTTATTTCTTCTAAGAAATAGGAAGTAATGTCAAGTACTAGGAGTGGAGTTGGCTGCTGGAGATTTGAAGAGAAATGGAAAAAGCTATAAAATGGTTTTGGAGACTAGGAAAAAAATCATATTACAAATAAATGGAGAGAGAAATGAGTGACAACACACCCTTTAGAGAGAGACACCGCCAGCATGTGCATGTTCATATGTGTGTGACACACACACACACACACACACACACAGCAATGAGGGGGAGAAGGAGCTGAACAGCAGCAAGTAGGCTAACCTTCAGCTGTTGGATGGAAGATTCCACACCTGAAGAAATGATTCTAAGCTGAGCAGGGCTAGACTCTGCATCAGTTAGTTCTCTTCCGGGTTTTGATTGTGGTTTAATTCCTTGAGAGGCTGAAAACTGCCCAACTGGAATCATGTTGTAATCAGTCTCTCCACCTGCTGATATGACATTCCAGACCAGTAAGAGTAAAGAGCAACGTTCCCAAGACCAGCTGTCAAGACGGAGCCTGGCGTCCTTGGGGAGGCTTCTGGAGAAGTCCGAGCAAAAAGCAGGGTGCATGCACAGCACTGCCCCAGTGACCTCATGGCTGGTTCCGAGGTGGCCTCACCGCTTTCCCCATCGTGAGGGACACAGGAAGCTGGCGGTGGGGGCCACCACCATGCAAGGGACCTGCCAGAGGGTAGGAGTATGGGGTCCCCTGGCCTAGAGTGGGCTTGTCCTGCTGGGCCTGGACCAAGCACAGTCTCAGCTTTTGGTGCCAGCAGCTGCAGCCAGGCCTAATTCAGTTTTTCTGGAATTCAGTTGTTCTTACCCAAGTTCAGCCAACAGGTCTTGAGGGCCTGCTATGTTCCCGGTGCTGAGAGCGCAGCGGGGGTCGGAGGAGCGCCGGCCCCACCAGGAACAGGAGATCCTGGCAGTGTAGCCCAACAGGAAGCAAAGCACAGGAAGGCAGAGACGAGAAACAGCATCTTAGCCCAAGTTCTAGGTCAGTCGGACCAGGCCAGGTGAAGTAACCTAGCACTTGTAAAGCCCAAAACACTAAAGCAGTAGAGAATTATCTTACAAAGATGGCAAGATATGGACAGCTGAATAATAAGGCATCAGAACAAGGCTTAATAAAAATCTTTTAAAAAGTAAGCCAACAAATAGAAAAGACAACAGTGAAATTCAATGGAAGAAAAGTAACGGACTCTGATGAAGATGACGATTATTGAATGAACTAAAAGTGTTCGTAGACTAAGAATTTAATGGAGCAATTCTAGGACAGAAGTTAAGATCTGATTAAATATTTACTTTGTTTATTGTCTATATACCTTTCAAAAAGAAAACTTGTTATGGCAAAGTGAAAAAAAAAAAGGCAAGGAGCCTGAAGTTTTATAGAGAATGCTACAGTTCTCCAGCCTAACTTCTATAACCCAAGTTAGCAGTAGAGCTCTAACTGTAAGAAGGGCATTGGTCTCTGTTGCTGCTATAACAAATCACTATGAGCATTTGGCTTTAAACAACACAAATTTATTATCTGACAGTTCTGGAGGTCAAAAGTTTGAATGGGTGTCTCCTTGTGGAGACCCTAGGGGAGATTATGTGTCCTTGTCTTTCCAGCTTCTACCAGCCATGTGCATTCCCTAGTTTCTCACCCACTCCTCCATCTTCAAAGCCGGCAGTGAAGCATCTTCAAATCTCCCTCCAAACTGACCTCTGCTTCCTTCAACCCATCTCCCTTTCTGAGTCTGACTCTCTGGCCTGTCTCTTTTCCTTCTAGGGACATTTGTATTTACATGGGACCTAACCATATAATACAAGATAATCTCTTTATCTCAAGATCCTTAACCTAATAATACTTGCAAAGCCCCTTTGCATGTAAGGTAACATAGTCACAGATTAGGATGAGGACATCTGTAGGGGTGAGGGAATATTATTCTACCGTAAGAAGCTTCCTGCTCTATCCATTAGAATGACTTTCTCTTTGGTTAAATAACTTTATCCTATTTGCCTTTGAAAACTTGACCTTCTGAACTAATTGACGTTTTGTGTGAGAAATTCTCGAGGGGAGAAGAAAAGGCACACACACAATACCTTTAAGGGTAAGGAAGCTTTATCCCACAAAAATGGCAATCCAGATATAATAAGCAAATTGATGTAATAACCAATGATATAAGCAAATTAATATAATAAGCAGATTGATATAAGCAAATTGCAATGGGAAGGGGAGAAGGGAAAAGAGATTTGCCTTCACCAGACAGTAGAGGATTCACCACCAGACTATGAAGCTAGAGTCTGAGTTCCAGAGTTGGACACTGCACTCACCAAACTGTGGAGGATTCACCAGCAGAGCGGAAAGCAACAGCCTGTGCTCCATAGTTGGCCACTCATCTGTGCACAGACAAGGAGAGGTCTCGTGAAGCTTCGGTGTGGACTGGGACCCTAGCTCTTTTTGTAACGAGTTGTTTGGCATGAGGCACAGTCACAAGGGCCCTTTGCGACTGGGCTCAAGGAACACAGAAAGGTTAACTTGTTTTTGTGATTGTCTGCTGTTTTTCAATAACTAACATACAGGAATAAATTGAAATTGAGATTTCTCCCAAACAGTGCTGGATGAATGCCTCAGGGGGCTCACACAACCTGTTCCGGAACTTGGTGACTGTTGTTTGTGTCCATGTTTAATTGAGTTCAAATGTAGTATTTAACTTTTCTTCCACAGTTGATTAGAACAGTGGCACCAGAGGCTAGGCACAGTGGCTCATGCCTATAATCCCAGCACTTTGGGAGGCCAAGGCAGGTGAATCACCTGAGACCAGGAGTTCGAGGCCAGTCTGGTCAACATGGTGAAACCCTGTCTCTACTAAAAATACAAAAAAACTAGCCAGGCGTGGTGGCAGGCACCTGTGTTCTCAGCTACTCAGGAGGCTAAGTCATGAGAATCACTTGAACCCAGTAGGCAAAAATTACAGTAGTGAGCCGAGATCATGCCACTGCACTCCAGCCTGAGTGATAGAGTAAGAATGAGATTCTATCTCAAAAAAAAAAAGAACAATGGCACCAGAGACCTTCCCTTTTCTTGCCTTCCCTATTTCCCTCTGTATATTATTAAATTTGCTGTGGCCTGAAATTTAAACCATTGTATTTGCTTAACTCAGCCACCTAAAGTTTTTATTTTTCTTTCAGTCACCTAAAAATAATAAGATTTAGAGCTTTTAAAAAGAAGTTCTTGGTCGAGTGCGGTGGCTCACGCATGTAATCCCGGCACTTTGTGAGGCTGAGAAAGGAGGATCGCGAGGTCAGGAGTTCCAGACCAGTCTGGCCAACATGGTGAAACCGCATCTCTGCTAAAAATACAAAAATTACCCCGGCATGGTGGTGCATGCCTGTAGATCCCACTACTGGAGAGGCTGAGGCAGGAGAATTGCTTGAACCCAGGAGATGGAGGTTGCAATGAGCAGAGACTGTGCCATTGCACTCCAGCCTGGGCAACAGAGCGAGACTCCATCTCAAAAAAAAAAAGAATCTTTATATGAAGCTCTGAGATCAAATGTGGAGTGAACAAATTGTTCTCTCTGTTCCATCATAGGGTTTTTTCTACATTTTGGATATGTGAGAGTTTTGAACTTCTGCTGCATAAAACATCATAGCAATCACACACCCTACAGCTTATGAAATAATTAATATGGTAATTCATGTAATCTTCATATATTAAATTATCAGAAAGACTATATTAATCTTAGTATAGCATGTCATTGATGTTTACATCATTCGTCAACAAATTCAGTGTTCAAGAAGGAGTGAGTGTGCACGCACATGAGGCTGTGTGCAGCTGTAAGATTCTGTCTCAAATCCTAGCAAGAAAGACTAATATGAACTTCAGCTCTTGGCCTTGAGGAAGTTACATCACCTTCAGAATCTCCCTTGGCTCCCCAGTAAAGAGAGTAATTATACAGCTCTCCTGAAGATAGGATGTTTACTATCTGACTTTCGTTCACAAAAAGGCATATAAATACCGGCATTGCTATAAATTAAAATTTCACCTTACATGATTCATCTATGCCTTTATAAATCTCCTCTCTGTTTTCATTTAGATTTGATATGCCTCATTATTTCTCATTTAGAACCAGCCATTTGAATGAATTTTATATTCATTTGAATGAATATAAAATGGTTTGCTTTCAACCATTTTATATTCATTCAAATATTAGCTTTCTTTTAGTTCTTAAAAGAATTTGTTTTTGCTTCATTTTATCATATAAGCATCCCATTATGCTTAATTTTATAATATATAGAAGTTAAAATGTTTTATTTAGAAATGTAAAATTTTATAATATGCTTAACCTTATAGAGAAGTTAAAATAGTCTATTTAGAAATGCAAATTTTCATGAGGTGTATGAGGAGACATGCAACAACCATCAATTCCAGTAACTGTCGTGGTCAGGGTACTGGCAGGAAGCCAATGACACCCTCAAAGTGGCCATGGAAAGGAGTTCAATGAAGGGACTCTCTACGAAGATGTGGGAAGAGTTAAGAGAAAGCAATAAGAAATAATAAAGCACTCTGGAGCCACCTATGCCTCAAAGAGCAACAGGAGGGAGTGGTGGCCAGACCCTGACAAGAGCTGTGGCTGCTGTGGGAGAAGGCCCAGGAAATGGGAGCACCCAATGCCAGACCTGCAGCCATTCAGGGGGAAGGGAGAAGGGAAGCAAGGGAAATAAATATCCCAGCCCTCCTCCACTATCTGTTCTCTTGCCTTGCTTCCTTTATTGAGACTTCGCTACAAGCCAGTGGGGAAGGAAGCCGGTTGATGCAGTCCATAGAGGGCCATTCCCTAGCACACAGCAGAGTGGGGAAGAGTGGAGAGTGATCTGGAAGAGCAAACAAAAGATAACTAGCACAGTAGTCTTTCAGAAAAAGTATCGCAAATTAATGTTGGCCTTTGGGGTTTGGTACATGCATACCTGCACCCTCATACTTACACCTTGACCCCTTTGGTTCTAAGCATCTTTCTTCTCAACTCTGTCATTGGGAGTCTTAAAGTTGAGCTGGTCACTATGGCTGATACCCAGATCAGCTCACTGCTCTGTGGATAGTGAGACTTGACTAGTAAGTCCATGGCACAGGCACCCCGGGTGACTTTCCCAGGAGGCTGCCTGGGAGGAGCTCTCCCTCACTCTCCCTGTCTTCTTCTTCCAGGGTGGAGCTTCAGCATGGGATCAGCCTACCAGTTTCACAGTTGGCGTGTGTTTGTCATCGTCTGTGCACTCCCCTGTGTCTCCTCCGTGGTGGCCCTCACGTTCATGCCTGAAAGCCCACGATTCTTGCTGGAGGTAACACTTATTATTGCAGTAACTCAAGTAGCCCACATCTACTGGAAAAAGTTCCTTGTTAATTCTAGGAAAGCACATTTGCCTCTTTAGGAGGTACATTTTCCCTTCCTACTATGGTATGAAGGAGGGTTTGGTTTCATGGAGACATGCTTTCAACAACCAGCATGTAAAAAAGCTGCCTCATAGCCAAGAAGCACTCACGTTCCTCCTTAAGCAAATAACTTGGCTCAGTGAAGAAAACATGATTTACTGTTTCATAATGAAATTTTACCAGCCAGAGATACTATTGCTAATTATACCCACATTATTTGAACTGCTCATGTATTCAGTGATATCCAAATAGTCTGTATGTTCCAATGGGATGTACTAGATACATTTGCACAATACTTCATCTGATCTGACAGTGCAAGATGGCTATTGGAAAATCAGGGAGGGTAAGTGTGTCACTCCTAGAGCTTCACTGTCCACTCTCATTTCTTAGGTTGGAAAACATGATGAAGCTTGGATGATTCTGAAGTTAATTCATGACACCAACATGAGAGCCCGAGGTCAGCCTGAGAAGGTCTTCACGGTGAGTCTGCTCCTCAGAGAATCCTCAACACCAGGGATTGGGACATGTTTTCTGTCAAGGACAAAATTGTAAATATTTTAGACTTTGCAAGTCATATAGTCTTTGACACAGCTACTCAACTCTGCCATTGTAGTGCAAAAGCAGCCATAGGCAATGTTAAAACAAATGGGATGACTGTGTGTCAATAAAACTTTATTTACAGAGATAGGCAGAGGGCTGTTTTTGGCCCATAGGTTGCCAACCCTGCTTATGCCTATCTAGGAACTTGAGGGCTCTGTGGTTGGTTAGATGATAACACCAACCCAAGAGATGGGGTTAAGGTTGAAAGACTGCATTTTCATCACAGACTTATTCTCTGACTTCCAGGCTCAGTACCTGAGGACAAGAGATCCTTGGTGTAGGGACTGCCAGCAGATTCTCCTTGACTGCTACAAGAGGAGAGCCAGCCTCTGTGGGTCCCTTTTCTCCACTCGGCCTTTTCTTTTTTTTTTTTTTTGAGATGGAGACTTGCTCTGTTGCCAGTCTGGAGTGCAGTGGCACAATCTCTGCTTACTGCAATCTCCACCTCCCAGGTTTAAGGGATTCTCCTTCCTCAGCTTCCCGAATAGCTGGGATTACAGGCACATGCCACCACGTCCAGCTAATTTTTGTATTTTTAGTAGAGATAGGGTTTCACCATGTTGACTAGGCTAGTCTCAAACTCCTAACCTCAGGTGATCCACCTGCCTTGGCCTCCCAAAGTGCTGGGATTACAGGTGTGAGCCACCTTGCCCAGCCAGGTCACACCTTTTCAAGTGACATTCAGTCCCCACAAAGCAGCCCCATAACCTTTTCTCTAAGATATCAGAGAGACGTCTTAGAGATGTACCCCACTGTTAAGGCCACCTTGAGGCCTTTAACCTTGAAATACATAGTAAATTGTAAAATTATTTATTAAAAGCAAAAAAAATCCAGGATCTAGTAAGTGAGAAAACAGTTACACTAAGGGTCAAAGCAGTATAACTGAACAGAAAACTAACCTCTGGCTTTCCTGATGTATTAGTCCATTTTCACCCTGCTAATAAAGACACACCCGGGTCATTTATAAAGGAAAAAGGTTTAATTGACTCACAGTTCAGCATGGCTGGGGAGGCCTCAGGAAACTTCTGATCATGGCAGAAGGGGAAGCAAATATATCCTTCTTCAAACGGCGGCAACAAGGAGAAATGCTGAGCAAAAGGGAGAAGAACCCCTTGTAAAACCATCAGATCTTGTCAGAACTCACTATCACGAGAACAGCAGCATGGGGTTAACTGTCCCCATGATTCAGTTACCTCCCACTGAGTCCCTCCCACCACACCTGGGAATTATGGGAACTACAATTCAAGCTGAGAACTGGGTGGGGACACAGTCAAACCATATCATCTGACAACCAAAGCAAAGGATAAATTGAATGAATTACATCATTTTGTATATAAAGTAAATGGCATTGTATTTGCTTTTCAGGAAAGGTCAATTTTATCTTGTTCTAATTTGTAAAACGTTTATTCGTAGACCTTATTATAAGGGATATTGAACAATATAATGGACATTATTTCCAATAACACTTTTACATAAAGGCAGACATTTCACACATGGCCATTTCTTAGGTTAATGATTAATCAGAATTTAGTAAAGGAAGATAGCTATGTAGGAAGCCAGAGAAAGGTAATCCAAGAATGTGGCTTCAGCTTGATATGGCTCAACATGAACATAAAGGTATGAAAGAATCAGAGATATAGTTCCAAAACTATATATGTCATTTTATTATACATGCATGCACATGGGCACACACATACATAAAACATGCCCCAGTTTCACATTCTAGAAGCTTCCCATTGCTCTCAGGATAAAGACAAAAACTCTCCCTCTGAACACTAAGGCCCTCCCAGTCTCTTCCCTGCTTTCTAGTTCCTCTCTCTGCAGCTACACTCATCCCTCAGCTCCTCATACTCGCCATTTGACTTACTATGCAGCACTGCCACGCTGCTGCTGTTCCCTCTGCGTGGAACATTCCTCTATCTCTATTTACAAAGCTGATTCTCCAAGGGGAAAGCCAGTCTACATTAATTTAAATGGGTTGCATGAAATGTTTTGGAAGGAACAATGGTTTAAAATCTTTCAATATATGCAATCATATAATGTTGGAAATGGATGCTCAGTGCCACAAAGAATAGTCAGCACTGAGATAAAGGATCTTTCAGCAATGGAATTTTTACTTCCTGGACTGCAGAAAGGATATTCTCACTAGCCATCTTGCCACAAGAGTGCAATGAATAAAGGAAAACAGACAAATTTATTCCTTACGCATTTGGAGTTGTCCTTGCTGCTGTGTCTGATCTCCATTGGCTGGAGCCAGACCCCATAATCTAAACTAAAACCCGACTGGCTAACAACTTAAAACGTTTCAAAACAGGTAAAAGCAACGGAGAGCTGGGGCATGCCTGTGAGCACGTCCAGCACAGATATCTTGGTTAAAGTACAGGGACATAGAATGTACTACGTGCCTGTAAGCATAGCGTGTCTAACAGCTACCTAGGATAGGGCTTAACAAAGTTATTAGCACACTTATTCTTAAACAAGAAAGGAAACTTTAAAAAGGAACTTTTCTACTTCCCACATATAATTAGACTAAAAATGTTTTGTCTACAATCAGTTGGAGGGACATACAGTAAGATGTAAGTGGGAACCTAAATAAAATCTTCAGTGGCTTATACATAGTATCAATTACAGTTCTTAAAACACATGAAGTCATTTCTGATTAAATAGTCCCCTGTTATCTTATTTATTAATTTCATTTTATTTAGGAAATGAATTTTTCATAATGTAAAGATAGACTGCAATTTGGCCTCTACCCAAATTATCACAGATTTTTAATTAGCAGAATTTTCTCTGCAGTGTAATGGAGAAATGAAGATAAATAATAGATATCCTCAATTAAGGCCTGGAAGCCTTTGCTCTCTTCTTTTGAATGGATGTACAATAGAAGGAAAAAAAATTTAACTTAAAAGATCATAAGGCTGGAAGAATCTTGAGACATTATCTGGATATACAGTATCACTTAATTCTTCTTCTCAGCCAGATGAAGGTAACCCTCTGTTTACCAAAGACCTTCTGAGAAGGTGTCTCTGTAGGGCCTCATTGCCCTATTTACCTGCCTTTTCTTCCAAAAGGGTTGAGTTACCAAGTCCACTAACGGTGATCTGTGTTCATTTTGTTATATGAAGGTTAGAAGAGAATAAGATGGGTACGCGCCAAAAGTGACTGATAATTTCCAAGTCATTTATATGTGACTTTCAAAGTCATTACGTGATTCTGCCATGACAAACTTATCTTTTTATTTTTTAAATCGATAGTACAGCAAAGTTGCATGCATTTTCCTAAGGTGTCCTTTTTTTTTTTTTTTGCGACAGGGTCTCATTCTGTTGTCCAGGCTGGAGTGCAATGGTGCAATCACAGCCCACTGCAGCTTCAGCCTCCCTGGCTCAGGTGATCCTCCTGCCTCAGCCTCCCTAGTAGCTGAGAATACAGGCATTAGCCACCATACCTGGCTAATTATTTGTAGATAATTAACAATGAGGGTCTGCCCTATGTTGTCCAAGCTGATCTCAAACTCCTAGGCTTAAGTGATCCTTCAGCCTCAGCCTCCCAAAGGACTGAAATTACAGGTGGGAGTCACCATGCCTGGCCTTCCTAAGGTCTCCTCTGAAGCTCTTCTTAGTGTGCCCTTGCCTTAAATATTGTTTTCCAATACTTCATTTTCAGCTAACTTCCATTTTAACTGTATACACTTAACTGATCTCAGCTATTTCCTGCATGTCTCCTAATGCACAAATCTCCTGAGATCCAGGCCTATAGGTTGAAGGGCTTGTGGACATCCTTCTAGATTGCATAGGCCCTTCAAAAATGGCATCTTTGGGCAGCAAGGTGTGGGGGAAAATGGCATCTTTAAATCTGAATTTATCACCTAACAAGTCCTCAAGCCTCATCATTGCCCTAAATTTCATCAGCAGGTACCACCAACACCACCTAAACCGGAAAACTATCCTATTTCTTTCTTTTATCTTCAGTATAAGAAACCACTATGTTGTATTATTCTACCTCCTAAATATCACTACGCCACTGCTGATTTGGTGCAGTCCTCCTTATTCACTGCCCTCTGACCTCCTACTATCCTTCAGGAATCTCAAACTCTGAAGTTGCCCAGCACACTATTTTCCCTCCTACCTCTGGACGTTTGTTTGCACATGGTATTTCTCTTACTTGGAATGTCCTCCAAGCAGGTTACATGCATGGCAGATAGCATATTTCTCTATAAGCCTGCAGTTCCTGAAGGCTTCTCTCTCACTTCCAGGTTAAATAGGTTGTTCTGAACAGTATTTCCCTCCCATCTTATATAGATCCCCATTAGAATAGCTTTTTGTTTTGTATGGTAACTATTTGGAGCCCCATGACGGCCTATGCATCCTGCATGGGTGTCAATGAATAAATTAACAAACAAACATCAATGAGTGAAAAAGAGGAAGCCTCCCAAAAGCAGTATGTTGGATTAAGACTATCTCATGTTGTAAAATAAATGAATAATAATTCCTACATGGATTATCTTGAGCTGACTGCATTTGATTTGGAATTCCATACTTAACTCAGAGATTGTTTCTGCTAAGTACAGACTTCTTTGTTTACCTAGCCAGAAAGAAGCTACTGCCTACTTGGTATAATTTGAAAGATGCTGGATGGTCTCCAAGTCACCTCTGTCCAAAACTGGCCTAGGTACCTACCTGTATTCTGCCAGTAGAGTTGCCACTTTAGATGCTGGCAGGATGTCCAGAAAAACCTGTTCAAATCTCTGGCAAGGGTAATGTGTTTACATTTCCGTGTTCTCTCAGATTTATCAAAAATGGGTAAATCTCAATTAGCAGGAGAAGGCAGGCCAGGTCCACAAAGGACCCATTCTTCCTTTTTTTCTGTTTTCAGGATTCGTTCTCTGTGCTCCTCCTCTTGTGTGGTTCTCTTCCTTAGCAAAAAAGAGGCTAACATGAGTATGAGTCTTAGATGCCGCTTTTCGTGCTGAACCTCTATCATTTATTTCCCTTACATGGCTGAGAAATTCACGTTGATGCTTGCAATCAAAACTCCTTCACTTACTCTTGAATCATGACTACCTGTGGGTATCTGCCGACTAGCCACTATGCATTAGGCTGTGGGAGAAGGAAGAAAAGGACTGGAAGTGGTGCTCTGAGAATAGAAGTTTGATGGGACTCTTTCAGAACTACAGTTAGGGATCAAATTCATCAAATAAGCACGTTTCAGAGAAAAATGTGTACACGCATTTTAGTCCAAGCTAAATAATTCTTAATCCAAAATCTAACTTACCTTGATGTTTTGTCTGCTAATATGTGTCTTTGTAGTAATGATTCAGGGAGGGCATTTTGATTGCATATTATTCTATTACTACTTGCCGTCCCCCCCATTGCTCTGTGGTTTTCCCGCTCACTCATTCCTTCTTCAGTTCTTCTAGGTACTGTTTGGATCTGTGATTTATTCCAATGGTCTCATGTATGTGTGAAGTGATTACCAAATACCACCTACTCCTTACTGGAGTCCGTTTTTGCTCCTATAAAAATAAATTGTGAGCCTCAGCACTTTGCTCTGTTTTTCTCTACAGGTAAACAAAATTAAAACTCCGAAACAAATAGATGAGCTGATTGAAATTGAAAGTGACACAGGAACATGGTATAGGAGGTGTTTTGTTCGGATCCGTACCGAGCTGTATGGAGTAAGTAACAAGTCCCATGATGACCTGTGTGTTGAATATGGCATTTGAGGTTAGTCAGAAGAGGGGTTTACTGAATCTGTCCTGTGAGTAAGGTTCTTTCCTGTTGGTAATTGGATCCCTCTCGAACAGCATTTAGCCAATACATTCCATCTGTGGGAAGTGTTAGGCCAGGAGTCCTGGCAGCGGCCGAGTGCCTTCAAGTCTTGAGTTACTTTGCCCATTGGCCTCTAGGAAGCTGAAGAATGAAAATTCCAGTTGCCTTTAGCTTTTACATTTTAAGGTGAAATGAATTCAACTCAGTGACAACTCAGCTTTTTTTATAATTTGGTGGAAGGGGTTGGGGAGTGGGGTTGACTAAGTAACTGCATGAGAAAACTAACTCTTTAATATTTCACAGATTTGGTTGACATTTATGAGATGTTTCAACTACCCAGTCAGGGATAATACAACAAAGCTTACAATTGTTTGGTTCACACTGTCTTTTGGGTAAGTGATATTTAAATTCTTGGCAAGCAAAATCATTCAATGTCTACATTGTAACTCCCAGCCATGCTGCTTTCTTTTCTTATACTGCTGGATGCTGTTAACCTGCTGAAAAAGAAAAATTTTCAGCTTAGATTTGCTGAGAGTTATGGTTTTCATAAATCAATTATTTTATTTGTTTTGTCATAAAGCCAAGGTAGCAAAGCCAATTAATTGTATTTGCAAAATCCAGGAAGAGCCTGGATAATTTGCCCATGACTTCTCCTCTGTCCTCTCCTCCTTTACCCAGCCCCAGCCATACCAGCCTCTCTGCTCTTCCTTGAACATTCTAGAACAGTTAGTTCCCATCTCAGGCCTTCGCAGTGGTCCTCTGTCTGAGTTGCTTTCCTCTCCAGACATCTGTCCGGTTCATTCATTTCTTTCCCCTCTTCAAGTCTTCCCTCAGATATCACCTTCTCGGTGATGTCATTCTCTCTTTTAAAAAATTGCAGCCCTTCTACACTCCATATCCCCTTCTCAGCTCTACTTTACCCCACAGCACTTTCTGCCTTCTAATATGTAAAACACTCATTTATTCTGAATAAAGAATAAAGCTCTGGCTTCCCTCTCTGGAAGCTCCATGAGGTCAGAGGTTTTTAACTGCCTTGTTCAAAGCTGAGTGTGGTGCCATCCACCTATATTCCACGCTACTCTGGAAGCTGAGGTGGAGGATTGCTTGACTCCAGGAGTTGGAGGCTGCAGTGTTCTATAATCACACCTGTGAATAGCCACTGCCCTCGAGCCTGGACAACATATCAAGACCCCATCTCCAGAAAAATAGTTTTCTTATGTCTTGTTCACTGATGTATATTCCTGGGACATAATAGCAGCTCAATAAATAGTTGTTGCCAAAATGAATAAAACTGCCAATATGTGTTCTAGGAAAAGAGGAATTATGGAGAAAATATCAAGGTTTTATTTGCTAATCACTGACATAGTCACTTTAGAATGCGTGTATACAACTCTATTGTTGCCTAATTTGCTGTTTAGAAAAGAAACGTTAGATAATACCCTACACTTTCAGGTCAGCAGGATCTCAGCTCCTTATAGAGCCCAGCATTTATGTTGCAAGTTTCATCTCTTAACATACCTAAATCAAACCAGGCAAAGATGACCGCTCTTTCTCAGTGGCAGAGGAGGTGGAATATGGAGAAAGAAGGAAGCTGGGGGTCAGGAGACCTAGCAGCCCATTCTGCTGGGTGACTTGGTTAGCTTGTGACTTGAGGACATTACTTCATCTCAGTTCCTCATTTCTAAAGAAAGAGGGTTGACTTAAAATATGTAAAGTCATTCCCACCCAAGTTCTAGAAAATCTATTAATCTCTGAAGGAAAGGAAGACTGAAAATTAACCTATATTAAGTGCTCACTCTATACCTAAGCACAGTGTTAGGGACAGAGAAGACAAAGATAAGCAAGAAGGAAGTCCTGCTGTCAAGGTGTAAAGAGGAATAATCATTATCTGGTTTATTTTGTTTACTAATTCGTTATTTACGAGTTTTTAAGCTTGATGATTTATTTCACTCCTATGTCCCTGGAACCTCAGTAGTGCCTTGTATTTAGTGCATGTTCAGTAAATGTTTGCTAAATAAATGAAAACTTAGCCAAAGTCCTCCACATCATTGTGGATGGACATTTCAGGGTAATATGCCCCCCTCATTATTGCCATTTTAAGGTCTGTGCCCCATGTGTATGACTAGAGAACAATGCCATAGACGTTGTACCCCTAAGTCATTTCTTCCTTAGTAACCACGCTCTCACCCCCATAGTCATTAATTCATGATCTATGAAGAAAAGGGGTGGGAATCCTGAGGCACAGATGTTTCTGGAATCCTAATTACAAGATGATAACAACTTGGCTGGGCGCAATGGCTCATGCCTATAATCTCAGCACTTTGGGAGGCCGAGGTGAGCAGATCACCTGAGGTCAGGAGTTCAAGACCAGCCTGACCAACATGGAGAAATTAGCCATCGCTACTGATGGAAAAATTAGCCGGGCATGGTGACGCATGCCTGTAGTGAACCTCCAACTCAAAAATTAAAAAAGATCATACTGTCTTCTGAGCACTTTCTATGTGCTAAGTACATAACATCCCATTTAAACTGAGCAACCATCCAGGAAGGTAGATGCTCCCATCATTCTGATAGTAGAGATGGGCAACTGAGGCTTAATTAAGTGGCCCAAGTTTATGCAGTTACTAAGACCAGGATTCAGACCCAGCCTATCCTCCTGCAAAGGCTATGCCTATACCCACTTGTTTTCCTGTGTAGCTAAGAATCACTGGGGATAGATCAGAGCAGTGTTTCTCAAACTTGAAAGTGCATCAGAAGAATCCCTGGAGGACCCCACTGCCAGACTTTAATTCATCAGGTCTCACTGGAACCTGGGTTTGTGGGGGATGATGATCCTGCTGGTCCAGAAACCTTACCTTGGGAGGTACTACTTTAGAACAGCACTGTCCAATAGAGATAGCATATGAACCACAGATGTCGTTTCAGAATTTCTAGTAGCCATACACACACACACACACACACACACATACACACAAAGTAAAAGGAAACAGATGAAATTAATTTTAATGCATTTTGTTTAATGCATTCTTGCTAAAATATAGCATCATTTCAGCATATAAGCAGCATAAAAATTATTAGCAACTAATTTTACATTTTTTTTTGTAAGTCTTCAAAATCCTGTGCTATTTTATATTTATAGTATATCTCAGTTTGAACTAGCCACATCTCAACTGCACATTGTAGGCACATGTGGTTCGTAGCTTCTGTACTGAACATCACAGCAGCATGCCACAGCTGTTAGAATAGCACATTAGCAGTCAAGAGGCAGAAAGGGGAAATAACTTGGAATTTCTGAGAATAACATGAATGTCCTTTTCATAGCCTTGAAGTACCTTGGGAACTGGTGCTCCACCCCCAGGTTAGCAGTATCACAGTAGTGTAACCAAGAAAGATTTTCATTAGCAAAAGAAGTCATCCTTTAAGGGCTCTCACCATGCTTGGATTCAGGAGTTTACACCACCAGACTAGGAGAGAGAGTTTCTCAGAGCAGCCTAGAATGATGAGAAAGGTATTGGGGCCAGGATGCCAGGTGTCTTACTCCATTTCTGCCACTATAGCAAACTACCACACTGGGTAATTTGTAAACAATAGAAATTTATTTTTCACAGTCCTGAAGGCTGGAAGTTCAAGATCAAGCTGCTGGCAGATTCATTGTGCAGTAATGGCACAGTCTCTGCTCCCAAGATGGCAGCTTGTCGCTGAGTCCTCCAGAGGGGACAAATACTGTGTCCTCATGTGGTAGAAGGGATGGAAGGGAAAAAGTGAGAGATGCAGCACCCTCACACCTCTTTTTATAAGGACATTAACCTCACTTATTGAGGTTTCTGCCCTCATAACTTAATCACCTCGTAAAGCCCCCACCTCTAATACTATTATATTGGGGTTTAAGTTCCAACACATGAGTTTTGGGAGGACATGTTCAAACCAGGCACCATGTATGGGCATAGGATGGGATGCTTTCTGCATGTCTCTTTCCAAAGGAAAAGTTTAATAATTACATACCTGGGGTTCTTCAGCTGGATTCTCCAGCTAACTCTAGGCTGTCTCTCAAGCTTGATTTTTGCAGATTAACGGAGAGGGAGAGGAACACATGAATTGCTGTATGGTAATTTACTCATAATGTTATAGGGACTCAGCCAACTATTACCACTCTGAAAACATCAGGGAGGTGCTCCTTGCCTCTGGCATGCTAGCGCCTTTACAAACTCACATTTCTTTGTCTTTGCAGGTACTATGGATTATCTGTTTGGTTCCCTGATGTCATTAAACATCTGCAATCCGATGAATATGCATTGCTAACCAGAAATGTGCAGAAAGATAAATATGCAAATTTCAGTATTAACTTTACAATGGAAAATCAGATTCATACTGGAATGGAATACGACAATGGAAGGTCTAGAAACTTGAAATAATTTAATTTGCTACCTATTCACAAAAACTGATTTCTTCTTAGCCTTCCCTGCATGGAAACATGCATAGTTTTTGTTTGTTTTAGTTTGTACATTTAGTCATTTTTATGGTGAATTTCAATACTTCCAAACGGTCTTTAAATAAAAGGTACAAGTGAATTTGTTACTTAAAACTGTTTTTGCAGCTGAGTTGCTTCATATTTATTAAGTAGTGGTGTGGAAAGAAAATTTAGAGCAATGTTGGAAAGCAGCAAAAATAATTTAAGGAAGAGAAGAGTAAATAGTATGGGAAAATAAGACAGGCTACAGGATTATTTAATTCACAGAAGAAATCTGAAATGTGATTATATGAGTCTTCTATTCCGGAGAAACAGAACCACTTTTCAGAATTCACCCTTCCCCACTATGTTGAATCCAGAATTGGGGTTAAATTGTATCAGGAAGAGTTTCACTGGAGAACAGGAGTCATTTCCCAAAGTAAAGGACTTTGAAAATAAAAGGGTGTCCTTTATGGGATCTGAAATACTTCTTGGTGACAAGAGAGAACTGACTCAGGGAGGTGGTTCTGGGTCATTCTTTTAGAATGGGAAAAGAATAGACCAAGTATTTATTTACATCCAAGCATTTTTGTTGCCTGAACAAATAACTGCCTGTATAAGTTCATGATGGTTTACATCATTCTTAGGAAATTGGCCCAATTTCAAAAGTGATAAAAGTAAAACTCTAAAATAATCAAAGTTGCCCAGGGCAAAAACCAGTTTAGAAAGATGAAAAAGGATTAAGTGAGATTCTTATGATCTGTGTAATGGAAAAGAGGGTTACTAACTAGGAGGTAATTGTTCGAATTAGCAATTCAGTGAAGGAACTAATCATAATCCATGCCAAGTAGGATCACCTTCAGTCTCCCACGTAAAATACTGACTTGAATCTGCACTTACATTTCACAGAAAGCTTAGTATCAAGTGCTCTGTGATGCCAGGGTGAAAATTGACTTTGAAAAGTATTGTTACTCCATTAGAAATTTCCAATATGTTTTTGTGTCTCTGACAGTCATATTTTTAGTAATATTTGTTAGAGTTCTAAACTGGATATTCAGTCACTGCTTAGAACTTTTTTACATTAGCAATATAATGATTACTAAGTTTAATAGTATTAAAATTTTTATGAACCATATATGGTACACATTTATTTTAAAAGACGATAGAAACAATTTTTTTGTCCTTCAGGAAAATTTGAAATACCATTAACAGACTCATTTTTAAAAAATACTTTTCCTGTTCCCCATCAGAAAAATGGCAACTGTTTATGCACTGACATGGAATAACCTCCAAGGTAGACCAGAAGGAGATAAAGCAGGTCTACTTTATGCACAGAATGCTCCTGGAAGAGCATACAAGAAACTGACAGCAGTGGTTGTTCTGGGCAGAGGAACTTGTGGCCTGGGGATTGATGGGAAAAGACTCACTTTTTCCATCTTCAGCCTTTCAAATTGTGCACCATGAGTACTCTGTGTATATATTATCCATTCAAAAAATAAAACTGATTCCCTTTTCCAAATTCAGTTCCATAACAGAAAAACTGATAACTTTTTAAAGATGTGTCATTATTTAGCCTCTTTTGGTGCATTTGGATGTTTTTACTCTGGGTCCCTGGGGCAGGGATTGGAACAAGATTGTTATTATTATTTCCAGGTAATATACCATGAGAATGATTTTTTTAAAGCTGATTGGTCTGTGAGGCCACAGTGCATTTTGAACAAACACATGTAATTGGGTATCAGGGAGAAAATAAATTTGGAAGTACTCAATAGTTAGTAAATTACTTTTAAATCAGCCCACTTACCTAAAAGGATAAATCCCCTTCTGCCCTAATAAGAGTGGTATTGACATAATAACTCCTTCCCCAGGAGAACAAGCATTTTCCTCTCAGTGACTGGCTAAGTGTACATTCATGGTCTCTTAATAAAATACCAAGATGCATTAATGAATATTTAACCGTGTCTGCTGGGAGTCCTCATCAGTGCTGATAAGGTCTGAATCATGGATTCTTCTAAGATGTTATGATTATTATGACTATTATCATCTCTACCACGTAGAATTCCCCTTATATCACCCAAAAATGTACCTGAACAGGTGTCATGTTTCTACAAATAAGCAGAGCTCTCATAATTCTATTTGGTTTGAGGACTATCTATTGGCTGTAAGAAGAAAAATTATCCTGGAAATGAGTATCACCTGTGAGTTTCTTCAACCCCCAAGTCAATTATGCTTCACATAAATGAAACAGAATGCTCATGCCCTCTCTTCAGGATAATTGGAGGTCCCTACACTACAATCAAGAAGAGTTGGATTTTCAGCTAGGGAAAAATAATTTGATTA
Organism: Callithrix jacchus; assembly: GCF_049354715.1. Classification (NCBI taxonomy): domain Eukaryota; kingdom Metazoa; phylum Chordata; class Mammalia; order Primates; family Cebidae; genus Callithrix; species Callithrix jacchus. The sequence goes on along the minus strand of NC_133503.1, from coordinate 134,744,608 downwards.
AAAGATCAGGTGGGAGGACATCCTTAAATTAGAGGCATTAACTCCAAATAGAGAATATTCAAATAAAGATATATGTGAAGAGACAAGACAATAGAATTAAAAAATAAAGAATAGCCTCAGGTAATCCCCAAACTATCTTCAGTTGCATATCCCACAAAATTTTACCAACATTGCAAAAAGCTAAGGGAAGTTAGGAGTGTCATCCCTTTTCCTGGTGAAAAATAATATTGGTAAGCAACAAAAGAGCCAAAGGACAGCCTGGATGAGGAAAAAGGGAAAAAGCAGAAGGCTAAGAAAATCTAGAAGTCCGTGTTCTTTATAATTAAGACAGTTCACAGTGGGGCATTCCATCTCTAAAACTGTTTGACTTAGCTTTGAACTTTGATGGACACAGTCATTGATTGATATGAATTTTTCTGTGTGTTCAACAGATTTGTAGGGGTCAAGTTCAAATCTGTAACTTTCAAAGATTCCGTTTTTAAGTCCTGCACCTTTGAGGATGTGACTTCACTCAACACCTACTTCAGGAACTGCACATTTATTGATACTGTTTTTGATAACACAGGTAGGTGTGCTGCTTAGCACTGCCCCTACCTGAGGCCTCTTCAAAGGGCCCGCTGTGATGACCATGTGATAGTGTGGGCAGCGGCTTATACAAGAAGTGGGTATTGAAGAATCAAAGGTTGGCTTGTATCATTTGTCTTTGTCAGATTTAATGCAAATGGAGCTTGCCAAAGTTAAAAAGTTGACAACCACAACGACAAATCCTTTGATAAATACATGTTTTTTTTTTTTTGAGATGGAGTTTTGCTCTGGTTGCCCAGGCTAGAGAGCAATGGCATGATCTCGGGTCACCACAACCTCCACTTTCTGGGTTCAAGGGATTCTCCTGCCTCAGCCTCCCAAATAGCTGGGATTACAGTCATGCGCCACTATGCCTGGCTAATTTTTTTTATTTTTAGTAGAGACAGGGCTTCTCCATGTTGGTCAGGCTGATCTCAAACTCCTGACCTCAGGTGATCTACCCGCCTTGGCCTCCCAAAGTGCTGGGATTACAGGTGTGAGCCATAGTGCCCAGCCTTGATGAATACATTTTTAAAGCAAAGAGGTAACCTGTAGTTTATTTGTTTTGATATTCTTGAGTTCAAAATCTGGTGTTTAAGTGCCCCAACTCTATAGCCAACAGAGATAGACAACATGTGGCTATGCTGAATCCATATAATGGGTTTTTTTTAACTCCCCAGTGGGCGGGGGGAAAAGGAAGAGGAACAAGCATTGACTGAATACCCATGAACCGTTTTCTAAGCTATTCCAGGTTATTAGACATTCATTATCTCATTTAGTTTTCTTTTTTTTTTTTTTTAGTGTTCTGCACCTTTCTACTTTTTTTTATTGCATTTTAGGTTTTGGGGTACATGTGCAGAACATGCAAGACAGTTGCATAGGTACACACATGGCAGTGTGTTTTGCTTCCTTTCTCCCCTTCACCCATTTGGCATTTCTCCCCAGGCTATCCCTCCCCAGCTCCCCCCACCCACTGGCCCTCCCCTTTCCCCCAAATAGACCCCAGTGATTAGTACTCCCCTCCCTGGGTCCATATGTTCTCATTTTTCATCACCCGCCTAAGAGTGAGAATATGCGGTATTTCATTTTCTGTTCTTGTGTCAGTTTGCTGAGAAGGATGTTCTCCAGATTCATCCATGTCCCTACAAACGACACAAACTCATCATTTCTGATTGCTGCATAATATTCCACGGTGTATATGTGCCACATTTTCCCAATCCAGTCTATCATCAATGGGCATTTGGGTTGATTCCAGGTCTTTGCTATTGTAAACAGTGCTGCAATGAACATTCATGTGCATGTGTCCTTATAGTAGAACGATTTATAATCCTTTGGATATATACCAAGTAATGGGATTGCTGGCTCAAATGGAATTTCTATTTCTAAGGCCTTGAGGAATCCCCACACTGTCTTCCACAATGGTTGAACTAATTTACATTCCCACCAACAGTGTAAAAGTGTTCCTTTTTCTCCACATCCTCTCCAGCATCTGTTGTCTCCAGATTTTTTTAATGATCGCCATTCTAACTGGCGTGAGATGGTATCTCAGTGTGGTTTTGATTTGCATCTTTCTGATGACCAGTGACGATGAGCATTTTTTCATATGATTGTTGGCCTCATATATGTCTTCTTTAGTAAAGTGTCTGTTCATATCCTTTGCCCATTTTTGAATCGGCTTGTTTGTTTTTTTCCTGTAAATCTGTTTGAGTTCTTTGTAAATTCTGAATATCAGCCTTTTGTCAGATGGGTAAACTGCAAAAATTTTTTCCCATTCTGTTGGTTGCCAATTCACTATAGTGACTGTTTCTTTTGCCGTGCAGAAGCTGTGGAGTTTCATTAGGTCCCATTTGTCTATTTTGGCTTTTGTTGCCAATACTTTTGGTGTTTTGTTCATGAAATCCTTGCCTACTCCTATGTCCTGGATGGTTTTGCCTAGATTTCCTTCTAGGGTTTTTATGGTGCCAGGTCTTATGTTTAAGTCTTTAATCCATCTGGAGTTAATTTTAGTGTAAGGTGTCAGGAAGATGTCCAGTTTCTGCTTTCTGCACATGGCTAGCCAGTTTTCCCAACACCATTTGTTAAACAGGGAGTCCTTTCCCCATTGCTTGATTTTGTCAGGTTTATCAAAGATTGTATTGTTGTAGATATGTTGTGTTGCCTCTGATGCCTCTGTTCTGTTTCATTGGTCTATATCTCTGTTTTGGTACCAGTACCATGCTGTTTTGATTACTGTAGCCTTGTAGTATAGTTTGAAATCCGGTAGTGTGATGCCCCCCGCTGTGTTCTTTTTGCTTAGAATTGACTTGGCTATGCAGGCTCTCTTTTGGTTCCATATGAAGTTCATGGTGGTTTTTTCCAGTTCTGTGAAGAAAGTCAATGGTAGCTTGATGGGGATAGCTACCCATCGATTTAATTCTGTAAATTACTTTGGGCAGTATAACCATTTTCACGATATTAATTCTTCCTAACCATAAACATGGAATGTTTCTCCATCTGTCTGTGTCCTCTCTGATTTCATTGAGCAGTGGTTTGTAGTTTTCCCTGAAGAGGTCCCTTACATTCCTTGTGAGTTGTATTCCTAGGTATTTTATTCTTTTTGTAGCAATTGTGAATGGCAGTTCATTCTTGATTTGGCTTTAAGTCTGTTATTGGTGTAGAGGAATGCTTGTGATTTTTGCACATTGATTTTATATCATGAGACTTTGTTGAAGTTGCTTATCAGTTTCAGGAGTTTTTGGGCTGAGGCGATGGGGTTTTCTAAGTATACTATCATGTCGTCTGCAAGTAGAGACAATTTGGCTCCCTCCTTTCCTATTTGAATACCCTTTATTTCTTTTTCTTGCCTGATTGCTCTGGCTAGAACTTCCAGTACTATATTGGTGGTGAGAGAGGGCATCCTTGCCTAGTGCCAGATTTCAAAGGGAATGCTCACGGTTTTTGCCCATTCAGTATGATATTGGCTGTTGGTTTGTCGTAAATAGCTTTTATTACTTTGAGATACGTTCCATCAATACCGAGTTTATTGAGGGTTTTTAGCATAAAGGGCTGTTGAATTTTGTCAAATGCCTTCTCTGCGTCAATTGAGATAATCATGTGGTTTTTGTTTTTGGTTCGGTTTATGTGGTGAATTACATTTATAGACTTGCGTATGTTGAACCAGCCTTGCATCCCTGGGATGAATCCTACTTGATCATGATGGATAAGTTTTTTGATTTGCTGTTGCAATTGGCTTTCCAATATTTTATTGAAGATTTTTGCATCTATGTTCATCATGGATATTGGCCTGAAGTTTTCTTTTCTTGTTGAGTCTCTGCCGGGTTTTGGTATCAGGATGATATTGGTCTCACAAAATGATTTGGGAAGTATTCCCTCTTTTTGGATTATTTGGAATAGTTTCAGAAGGAATGGTACCAGCTCCTCTTTGTGTATCTGGTAGAATTCGGCTGTGAACCCATCTGGACCTGGGCTTTTTTTGTGTCATAGGCTCTTAATTGCTGCCTCGACTTCTGACCTTGTTATTGGTTTATTCATAGTTTCAGCTTCCTCCTGGTTTAGGCTTGGGAGGACGCAGCAGTCCAGGAATTTATCCATTTCTTCCAGGTTTACTAGTTTATGTGCATAGAGTTGTTTGTAATATTCACTGATGATGGTTTGAATTTCTGTGGAATCTGTGGTGATTTCCCCTTTATCATTTTTTATTGCATCTATTTGGTTGTTCTCTCTTTTATTTTTAATCAATCTGGCTAGTGGTCTGTCTATTTTGTTGATCTTTTAAAAAAAACAGCTCTTGGATTTATTGATTTTTTGAAGGGTTTTTGGTGTCTCTATCTCCTTCAGTTCAGCTCTGATCTTAGTTATTTCTTGTCTTCTGCTGGGTTTTGAGTTTTTTCTATCTTGCTCCTCTAGCTCTTTCAATTTTGACGATAGGGTGTCAATTTTGGATCTCTCCATTCTCCTCATATGGGCACTTATTGCTATATGTTTTCCTCTAGAGACTGCTTTAAGTGTGTCCCAGAGATTCTGGCATCTTATGTCTTTGTTCTCATTGGTTTTGAAGAACTTTTTTATTTCTGCCTTCATTTCATTGTTTATCCAGTCAACATTCAAGAGCCAGTTGTTCCATTTCCATGAAGCTGTGCGGTTCTGGGTTGGTTTCTGAATTCTGAGTTCTAACTTGATTGCACTATGGTCTGAGAGACTGTTTGTTATGATTTCAGTTGTTTTGATTTGCTGAGGAGTGCTTTACTTCCAATTATGTGGTCAATTTTAGAATACGTGTGATGTGGTGCTGAGAAGAATGTATATTCTGTGGATTTGGGGTGGAGAGTTCTGTAAATGTCTATCAGGTTTGCTTGTTCCAGGTCTGAGTTCAAGCCCTGGATATCCTTGTTGATTTTCTGTCTGGTTGATCTGTCTAATATTGACAGTGGAGTGTTAAAGTCTCCCACTATTATTGTGTGGGAGTCTAAGTCTCTTTGTAAGTTATTAAGAACTTGCCTTATGTATCTGGGTGCTCCTGTATTGGGTCCATATATGTTTAGGATCATTAGCTCTTCTTGTTGTATCGATCCTTTTACCATTATGTAATGGCCTTCTTTGTCTCTTTTGATCTTTGTTGCTTTAAAGTCTATTTTATCAGAGATGAGAATTGCAACTCCTGCTTTTTTTTGCTGTCCATTTGCTTGGTAAATCTTCCTCCATTGCTTTATTTTGAGCTTTTGTGTATCCTTGCATGTGAGATGGGTTTCCTGGATACAGCACACTGATGGGTTTTGGCTTTTTATCCAATTTGCCAGTCTGTGTCTTTTGATTGATGCATTTAGTCCTTTTACATTTAGGGTTAATATTGTTATATGTGAATTTGATACTGCCATTTTGATGCTAGCTGGCTGTTTTGCCCGTTAGTTGTTATAGATTCTTCATTTTGTTGATGCTCTTTAGCATTTAGTGTGATTTTGGAATGGCTGGTACTGGTTGTTCCTTTCTATGTGCAGTGCCTCTTTCAGGAGCTCTTGTAAAGCAGGCCTGGTGGTGACAAAATCTCTGAGTACTTGCTTGTTCGCAAAGGATTTTATTTTTCCTTCACTTATGAAGCTCTGTTTGACTGGATATGAAATTCTGGGTTGAAAGTTCTTTTCTTTAAGGATGTTGAATATTGGCCCCCACTCTCTTCTGGCTTGTAGTGTTTCTGCTGAGAGATCTGCTGTGAGTCTGATGGGCTTCCCTTTGTGGGTGACCCAACCTTTCTCCCTGGCTGCCCTTAGTATTTTCTCCTTTATTTCAACCCTGTTGAATCTGACGATTATGTGCCTTGGGGTTGCTCTTCTTGCAGAATATCTTTGTGGTGTTCTCTGTATTTCCTGCGTTTGAGTGTTGGCCTGTCTTGCTAGGTGGGGGAAATTTTCCTGGATAATATCCTGAAGAGTAGTTTCCAGCTTGGATTCATTCTCTTCATCACATTCTGCTACACCTATCAAACGTAGGTTAGGTCTCTTTCGCATAGTCCCACATTTCTTGGAGACTTTGTTCATTCCTTTTTGCACTTTTTTCTCTGATCTTGGTTTCTCATTTTATTTCATTGAGTTGGTCTTCGACTTCAGATATTCTTTCTTCTGCTTGGTCAATTCGGCTGTTGAAACTTGTGCATGCTTCGCGAAGTTCTTGTATTATGTTTTTCATCTCCTTTAATTCATTCGTATTCCTCTCTAAGTTATCCATTCTTGTTATCATTTCCTCGAATCTTTTTTCAAAGTTCTTAGTTTCTTTGCATTGATTTAAAACATGTTCTTTTAGCTCACAAAAGTTTCTCATTATCCACCTTCTGAAGTCTAAGTCTGTCATTTCATCACAGTCATTCTCCATCCAGCTTTGTTCTCTTGCTGGTGAGGAGTTTTGGTCCTTTCTAGGAGGCGAGGTGTTCTGGTTTTGGGTGTTTTCCTCCTTTTTGTGCTGGTTTCTTCCCATCTTTGTGGATTTATCCACCTGTCATCTGTGTAGTTGCTGACTTTTCGGTTGGGTCTCTGAGTGGACACCCAGATTGTTGATGATGAAGTATTTCTGTTACTTGGTTTTCCTTCTACCAGTCTAGCCCCTCCACTGTACAACTGCTGAGGTCCACTCCAGGCCCTGCTTGTCTGGGGTGCACCTATAGCAGCTGCAGAACAGTGAGGGATGCTACCAGTTTCTTTTTCTGCTATCTTTGTCCCAGGATGATGCCTGCCAAATGTCAGTCTTTTGGATATAGAGGGGTCAGGGAGCTGCTTGAGGAGACAGTCTGTACTTTATAGGAGCTCAAGTGCTGAGCTGTGAGCTCTGTTGTTCATTCAGGGCTGTTAGGCTGCTACGTTTAATTCTGCTGTAGCTGAACTCATAAAAAAAAATCGCTTTTTTTCTCAGATGCTCTGTCTCGGGGGGTTGGGGCTTTCTTTGTGAGTGTCCGTGTGCTGTCCTGCCCTGCTAGGAGGCAGTCTAGTCACTATTTGCCTGCCGAGGCTCTGCCCTGTGGTGTGAGGTTCGCCCTGTTTCTGCAGGCTCTGCCGTGCTGCTGCGGTCTCCACCCTGCTGCCACAGGCTACGCCCTATGGCGGAGTCTCTCTGTTGTAGCGGGTTGCCTCAGCAACGGCAGGCTGCGTCAGCAATGGGCATGTACCTCAGTAGGGGCTGATTGCCTCGGTAATGGCAGACGCTCCTCCCCCACGGAGCTGCACCATCCTGGGTTCAGCTGTGCCTGCACCTGGAGCGTTTGAATTGCCGTTTTGTTTGTCCCACTGTGCTACCCCAAACGCTGCTTCCCTGGAATCTCCTGGGCTGGCTCACTGTCCAAGTCCTGTTCAGTCTCGAGTTCAGCCCTCTCAAGTCTCAGATTGCTGGTTTAACAGGGCACCCGGGGCAGTGCTCTTTGTGCGGAGTGCTGTGTAGCGCCACTGTGCTACAGCGCCAGCCAAAACCTCTGCCTGGCGTCCCGCGTCTCTTTTATACCTGGGAATTTCCCCGTTCTGTGGGCAACAAAGATCTGTCTGGAAATGCGACCCTGACTCACCCTCTCCATGCATTCACCGAGAGCTTCAATCCTGGGTTGTTCTCACCGCACCATCTTGAGTCACCCCTCCATCTCATTTAGTTTTCAAAGTAGCTGAGGCTTAGGAAAATTAAGTAATTTGTCCACAATTATAAAACTAGGAATAGCAGATGTTTGAACCCAGATTTATCTGTTTTCAAAGCCTGTGCTTTCTGCTTTCCCACTCGCAAACATTGGTCTGTGTGTCCTGTAAAATGAACCCAGCATAAGAGCCCGGCATTGGCAGGAGCATCAGCATTTGCCCTGTTGCCAAACCTGTCTTCTTGGTGCTCAGACAGGAGCCAGCCTTGCCTAGCTCCAAAGGAGAAAGGGGTCGGGTGCCTTTCTGTTTCTTGTTTTTTCAGCAGTGCTATCTACCTGTCTTCTAACCCATTAAACCTCAGAAGACCAACATTTTGTCAGATCTTGATCAGCAAGGAAGATAGTTTTGATTCTCACAACCTTTTAGCAGAAACCACCACCATCTGCAACTCTCTTTGGATGGTTTCAAATTCCAGAAAAGATTAGCAATGAATGCTGGTGATCTTCAGATGAGGCTGACTCTTGTTTCTCAGTAGATTCATGCAATAGTCTTTAAATTATAAATTCAGCCTCAGGAAAGACTTTTTCCTTCTCTGTGTCCTATAGTCTCATAAAATGGCAATGATAAGGCTGACTCTTGCACTTTTTTTTCCTTTAGAGACTGGGTCTTGCTCTGTCTTTCAGGCTGGAGTACAGTGGAGCAATCACAGCTCATTGCAGCCTCAAATAAAAAATTATTATTTCATGTGTGTGTGTGTGTGTAGATGGTGTCTCATTTTGTTGTCCAAGCTAGTCTTGAACTCCTGCCTCAGCATCACAAAGCACTGGGATTACAGGTGTGAGCCACCACACCCAGCCCATGCACATTTTGCAACAAATTGTTTTTATAATTGTAGTATGGACACCATTAGTAGTATAATGATAGTCTTTAGGTAACATGATAATTACAACAAAGTAATATTGTAAAGAAGTAAGCAAGTAATATAATTAGCAATGGCCAACCATGGAAAATCAGAAGATAACTGGACCCCTTAATTCAATTTATTCCTTTATTCAATAAAGGTATCTCATCATTCAGCTACTTTATAATGTGAAGACCCAGACTAGATCTTATGCTTTGGCCAAAAGACAAAAAAAGTCAAACCAGCACAGGCCTGAAAGCCCCCAAGGAATTTACAATACTGTGATTCCTCTCTGAATTCTCAGTCGGCTTTCTTATATTGGTGCATGCCTGGTAAGAGCTTGATGAATTGTCTTTGTTGTCATATCTACAGATTTTGAGCCATATAAATTCATTGACAGTGAATTTAAAAACTGCTCATTTTTTCACAACAAGACCGGATGTCAGATTACCTTTGATGATGACTACAGTGCCTACTGGATTTATTTTGTCAACTTTCTGGGGACATTGGCAGTATTGCCAGGGAACATTGTGTCAGCTCTCCTGATGGACAGAATTGGGCGTTTAACAATGCTAGGTATGTACCCAGTTTCATGTCAAATAAAATCCAGAGGGACCCTGTTTCCCACTGTACTCCCAGCCATTAGGGATTTGCATCCAGTGAAGAGAAATCCCTTAGACCTTATATTAAGACTAAATTATAGTGAAAATTATGTCTAATTACATTTCATTTGAGTGGTTTTCATGAGTTAACAGCTGAAAAACTAATTATGTGTAACTAATGTATATTTTCCCATTTACGTAGCTGAGTAATAGATGATATGCATTTTGTACTTTCTGTGTTCAGAGGCAGTTAGAGCCTTTCATTCAGGTGAATGCACCAGTTCTTCAGCTTTATGGAGCCCATTCTAAGCTTCTGCTTAGAATTCAGCTTTCTTGAGTAATCCCAAGGACCCAAGGGTTCTTGCTTTATGAAGATGACGGGAAATATCCCTGCCTTTTGTCTGCATTGTTGGCAGGTGGCTCTATGGTGCTTTCGGGGATCAGCTGTTTCTTCCTTTGGTTCGGCACCAGTGAATCCATGATGATAGGCATGCTGTGTCTGTACAATGGATTGACCATCTCGGCCTGGAACTCTCTTGATGTGGTCACCGTGGAACTGTACCCCACAGACCGGAGGTATGTTGAAATGAGCTTCTAGTAAGAGGCGCTCCAAGCCCCATGAGACTACTGAAAAATTATCTTAAAATAAGCCAACTGACTGGGCGCAGTGGCTTATGCCTATAATCCCAGCACTTTGGGAAGCTGAGGCAGGTGAATCATCTGAGGTCAGGAGTTCAACACCAGCCTGGTCAACATGGTGAAACCTCTTCTCTACTAAAAATATAAAAATTAGCCAGGTATAGTGGCATGCATCTATAATCCCAGCTACTCGGGAGGCTGAGGCAGGAGAGTCGCTTAAAACCAGGAGGCAGAGGTTGCGGTGAGTGGAGATCATGCCACTGGGCAACAGCATAGGCAACAGAATGAGACTCCATCTCAAAACAAAACAAAAAGCTAAACTCTCACTTCCTCAGGAAGGTAAAAATCCAAAAATGTCTGAATTCACAAAGTTGCAGTTTCCACTCATATATTTTTAAAAGAGAATATAGGGGAATATAGGTGCTAGCAGGAATCAATAGGGCAATGAAGCCAGTGAAGGAACTTAATTGTGTCCTTAACTTAGTTTGTAGGCTAATAATATGAGGAAGCTGTAATGAAGCAGTGAGGATTAGAATTTAATAGCCTATCTTGGCCCACATTCTAAATGGCTAACCAGTCCTTAGAGGGTCATTTCCTTAGATTTGCAGGTGTGTCTACATGAGTGCTGCATTAAGCAACCACAAAGAGGTCTCTAGAACATATTTCCTGACCTTCCTGGCTTGTTGGAGAAAAGCTCAACACATTTCTAGTTATAAAAAACAATTGTGCCGGGCACAGTGGCTCACACCTGTAATTCCAGCACTTTTGGAGGCTGAGGCAGGCAGATCACCTGAGGTCAGGAGTTCAAGACCAGCCTGGCCAACATGGTAAAACCCTGTCTCTACTAAAAATAGAAAAAAATTAGCCAGGTGTGATGGCAGGTATCTGTAATCCCAGCTACTCAGGATGCTTAGGCACAAGAATTGCTTGAACATGGGAGGCGGAGGTTGCAATGAGCCAAGATCGCGCCACTGTACTCTAGCCTGGGTGGCAAGAACAAGACTTGGTTTCAAAACAACAACAATTGATTCCAATGTGGAAACACAGAGACTCTGTGTCTCATATCAGAGAAAGGGCTAGGGCTTTTGTGTAGAGCTTCAGCAGCTTGAATAGCTGACTTAAAGAAGCTCTGCTTTACCATATGACATGAGCTAAGACAAATGACCTTTGCCTTCATGTACAACTCCTATGCTTTGTTGCCATAGAATTCCTTTGTACTAGAGGATGGAGTCAGTATTACCTGGACTTTGAAATTTAGGAGGAAGGTTTTTTCCTAGAACTATGCCAAAACTTTTGGGATATCAATTTTCAACTGATCTTGAGTCCTTCCTCTGGGCTCATTCCCTTTTTATTATTGGCCCCAAAGAGGCTCATTCTCTGTGTGTCCTGACTCTAACTTACAGTTCTTCTTCAACAATGTCTTATTACTGAGCTTGCAGAACCCTATAGGTGCCCCTGCATCCATCTCCCTGCAGAACATCTGACACTCAACTCTGAATGTCTGCTTATCAAATATTCTAGCTCAGACCCTCCGCGTCTCATATATTAAATAGTTAGGCTCTGAAGGGAGCCATACAATCTTTGTATGGTGTCTCCATTCATTCAACAAATGTTAATTCTCTGTCTTTGTGGGCAAGGCCCTGAGGTGGATGCCAGGGTGGGTGCTGCCAAAAGCAAGATTAAGACTCTGCAGCTTTCATTGAGCTTTCCTTCATCAACTTCTAACTTTGCAAACAGGACTTAGATGTGGATTACACTATACATTTAAAATAAGCCCCTCTATTGCTTGAGCCCAGGAGGTAGAGGCTGTAGTGAGCTGTGATTGTGCCACTGCACTCCAGCCGGGGCAACAGAGAGAACCCGTCTCAAAAAATAAATAAAATAACCCCCTCAATGTTAAAGCAAGGTTAGGTCATATCCTTCTTCCTTTTTCTTTTACAGTGTAAGAGTGTGATACCATTTTGGGTAAATCAGCTGCTTATTCCTCTGCCATAAGGAATAGAAGGATGAGCATTCACCTAGGGCAAAAGTCTGGCTTAAAAAAAAAAAACCATCTAGGTGTGGTGGCTCACTCCTGTAATCCCAGCACTTTGGGAGGCTGAGGTGGGCAGATCAACTGACTTTGGGAGTTTGAAACCAGCCTGACCAACAGGGAGAAAGCCCGTCTCTACTAAAAGTACTAGATTAGCCAGGCATGGTGGTAAATGCCTGTAATCCCAGCTACTTGGGAGGCTGAAGCAAGAGAATCACTTAAACCTGGGAGGTGGAGGTTGTGGTGAGCCAAGATCATGCCATTGCACTCCAGCAAGATCGAAACTCTGTCTCAAAAAAAAAACCCTCATAAATTGAAATTGGTCAGGTCCTTCCTATGAGAAGCAAGGACCTATGGTGTTTATATTGTCAGAAAGATTAAATATCAGTTGAAATAACAACAAAAGTTGTGTTTTTTTATTAGTTCAGGTCCTCCATGAAGCAGATTTCAGGATGGGATTAAACGTGCAAAAATGTTATTAGAGGAAATGACTGTGTGAGAGAAGGTGGAGAGGGAGTGAAGTGTGGGAGAACTGCAATGCAAGTCTAAGCATTGAATTTTGGAGGTGTGCAAATATTCAAACCATAGCACACTGTAATTTTCATCAGAGAACGTAAGCACAGCCAACTTCCTGCCCAGTTTCTAGAATCTGTCCTTAGTGATCAGAATGGGGCAATGAATCCAGGCCCCTCTTAAGCCATTGAACAGCCAACTCCTACCAAAATCCTAGTCAAAATTATCTCTTTGGGCAAGATAATTTAAGGTATATTCAAAGTGCTATGAAAGTTACAACACTTGTAAGCCACATTTATCAACCACATTACAGACTTACACCTTTCATATTATGCCTTTGATTTTACTAGGGATTTGTATTCGTTTGTTTTTGCATTGCTATAAAGAAATACCCGAGACTGGGTAATTTATAAGAAAATAAGTTTAATTGTCTCATAGTTCTGCAGACTGTGCAGGAAGCATAGTGGCATCTGCTTCTGGGGAAGTTCCAGGAAGCTTCCAATCATGGCAGAAGGCAAAGGGGGAGCAGGCAGGTCACATGTAGAGAGCAGGAGCAAGGGAGTGCAAGGGGAGGTGCCACACACTTCCAAATGACCAGATCTCACAAGAACTCACTCACTATTGCAAGGACAGTACGAAGGGCATAGTGCTAGACCGTTCCTGAGAAATCCCCCCCCATGATGCAATTATCTCCCACCAGGCCCCACCTCTGACATTGGGGATTACATTTCAACATGAGATTTGGGTGGGGTATATATCCAATCTCTATCAGGATTACAACTGCATTTACTGTGAAAACACTAAGGAGGACATTATTCATTATAGGACACATCTTCTTTTACTCAGAGTCCACCATGAAGACTGAACATCTTGGGGCTGGGTCCTAGGAATCATACAAAAAATAATACAAAAATAATAATCTCATCACCCCCCCTTACTATAGCCATACTAACACTAATAAACATATTTTTATATGTGCCTAACATACTCCATTTCAATAACAATATTCCCCACATCTAATAATACAAAAATTGACAACTCAAATACATAAAGTATTCCTCCATCCATGCTTTGAGAAACTGTTTTGTGTCCTCACTTCATATGATAAAAATTGTGTAATTCTTCACATTTCCTTCTGTGTTGTGCAATCAGAAATCAGAGAACCTGTGCCTCTGCTAAATCTTCATGGTCCAGATATTTGTTTTGCTCTTCCTTGATTTGCCCTCCTGTATGCCCATTTTATTAATTTTTTTGTCTTTTATAAGTTCTCCTACCTAGATCGTTTGATAAAGAGGCAGGAAATTTTGGAATTAAACCTAGATGTACTTATTGAATAGCACTCTTCTCTGCTGAAAAAAATGTAACAACCATTTTTCCATTCTGCAAATGCCATCAACATCCTCCTTTCTTCAAAACCTCAGTATCAAAAATGAGCATAACAATTGTAGTCTTAAAACAGATGCATGGTGACATCCTAGCTTTTTCCCCAAATTAGAGAGAATCTGCACAATGATTGGGACATAATGATTTAAGGGGCACACAAAAGTTGGAAGGGGGACTGAAAATACCATCCCTCTGGACATATGGTTTGTTTTTCTGGAGACCTGCCCAATTCAGAAGCTCTCTAAGATCCCCCCTCACCACCCCCAAAAGAGTGTCTACAAAAGACACTCTTTTTTGGGGGTGGGGAAGGAAAGGATGGGATCTCCCTCTGTTGCCCAGAGGTACAATCTGTCCCCAGAGCTGAAATGCAGTAACTCAATCATAGCTCACTACAGCGTCGAATTCCTGGGTTCAAGTGATCCTCCCCCATCAGCTTCCAAAGTAGTTGGGACTATAGATGTGTACCACCATGCCAGGCTAAATATATATATATATATATAAAGAGATGGGGTCTTACTGTGTTTCCCAGGCTGGTCTCAAACTCCTGGCCTCAAGCTATCCTTCTGCCTCAGCCTCTGGGGTAGCTGGTATTACAGGTGTGAGCCATTGTGCCAGGCTCCGAAAGACACTCTTATCCAAGGGTGCTCTATGCTGGGAACTGGGGATGAAGACCAAATATTCATTCTTCATTGACATCATATATTTAATGCTGGAGATTATTACTAAAGTGTAATTTGTTATTTAGTGGATTTTGCTATGCAAAAGGTGAGAAACTGCACCCCTGGACAGCAAATCAAAAACAAATTTACATTCCCTAAAACCTTAGCTACTAGTTATAAGCATGACCTCAAAACCAGAAGCCATCAGGGAAAAGGTTAAAGAATTCTCTGGGTAAAACAAAATTTAAATTCTATACAGCAAGAAATACCATACGCACATTTAAATGATAAATTGAGGGCAGGAGAGGGTTGAAACAGAAAGGAATTAATAACCTGAATATAACAATTGGAAATTCATAAAGAAGCCAATATTTAAAAGATAGATAAGACCCAGCATGATCTGGGGCAAGTGAGGGGTTACTGCTCAGAGTCTGTTGTGGGAATTCTAAAAACAGGTACCACAATTGTAGAGGGGGATCTATAATCTAAGGGTTTTTTCTCAATAAGTATAAACTATTGACTCCTCTGGTTGCTTTCCAGTTTTTTTTTCCTTGCCCAGCATGGATTTCTTTGGGTTTACTATGTTTGGGGTTTGCTTAGCTTCTCGAATCTATAGGTTTACAGCTTTTGCCAAATTTTTGAGGTTTTCAGACATTATTTATTTGGTCAAAAGACAAAATTACAACAAATTTAGTGTAAAGACCTAGTTGACTTTTATTTGCTATCCTAGAAGCAGGCAACACCTCACTCTATAAAGTGAGATGAGTGCTCTAATGAGCTGAGCAGAGGAAGTTGGCTTCATAGGTAGAAAAGGCTGAAGACAGCAGATACAGAGAACAAAAAGCAGACAGTCCTTTCAAAGTCCCTTTCTGTAAAGGGTTAAAACAGAGGGGACTTTCTTATTGTGCTCATTCCAGTTGACTGGAATCACCTGTTTTTTGGAAAACTGGCTCTTTTCAAAGTTCAATTTGATGAGGTGGCACTTAGCACAAGTGACTGCATTCTGGTTAGGTCGGGTCTACTGTGGCCTCCAGCAGGAGACTAGGGCAAAACAGTGGCTTCCCGTAAACTTTCACTATTTGAATACTTTTTCAGCCCCGCCCTTTTTCTCTTCAGCCTGAACTCCAGCAACATAAGTATTAGATCTTTTGTTATGGATCCACTGGTCCCTGATTTTCTGTTAGTTTCTATTCCGTTTTCTCTGTTCTTCACTTTATTTTCCATTGTCCTGTCTTCCAGTTCACTGGTTCTTTCCTTTGTCTTCTCCATTCTGCTGTTGAACCCAACCAGTAAGCTTTTTATTTTGGTTATGATATTTTTCAGTTCTAAAATGTTCTTTTAGTTCTTCTTTATTTCTTCTACTTCTTTGCTAGGGCTTTCTATATTTCTGTTTTTTTCATGATGTTTTCTAAATTTCATGTGTTTCAATTGTGTTCATAGTTGCTCATTGAAGCCTTATCATGGCGGCTTTAAAATATTCATCAGATAATCCTGACATCTCTGTCATATCACTGTTGCCATCTATTGACTGTCTTTTTACATTCTGCTTGAAATCTTCCTGGTTATTTGTATGATGAGTGGGTGTTCATTGAAAGCAGTCATTTACATATTATTTTATGAGAATTTGGATTTTAAGCTTTTTGCTTGGGTTGACAGCAGAAGGGGGTTGAAAGGAATTAATAACCTGAATGTAACAATAGGAAATTCATAAAGAAATGTCCACAAACACTAAGCATATAAAAATGCTCAGCTTCACTAACAGTAAAAATTGATTACAAATTATAGCAATGATGACATTTAATTTTCTCCTATTATTCAGAGAAGTCAATATTTAAAAGATAGATAAGATCCAGTGTGACCTGGGTGAAGTGAGGGATTACTGCTCTGAGTCTATTGTGGGAATTCTAAAACCAGGTACCACATTTGTAGATTGTAGATTGTAGTGTAGATTGTAGATCCTCCTCTACAAATCCAGAAGATTCTCTATTTGTAGAGAGGAGTCTCTTCTCTGGCAAGAAAAGGGGAGGCATTACCTTATTATTAGGTAGAAGTCCAGGTACTCCACTTAACCTCCACTGACACCCAAGAGTGGGCATTCTCTTTAGTGCTGGGAGGGTTGAGAGTCCACACTCCCTTCTTTATCATGGATACCATGGGAGGGAGGAAAGGAGGAGCTCATTACCACCCAGCAGGAATGAATGTCCTAGCTCTTTTCTTACCCTTCTCTGACAGCACCCCAATGGTGGTGTTGAGAGGGCCTTGTAAGTTTCACAGGGTGGAAGTCTAGGCTCCCACTATACCTTTGCTGATGTAGCTGGCATTTGAGCTACAATTTTTTCCTGGTGTTTGGTCTGAAGAGAGAGGTTATTATCCAAAAGTTTTCTATCTTGCTAGGCTGCCCTTTCCCTGGTCTTGGGCTAGAGAGAGCAGGCTTTGGTTGGGGCTTTTCTTTGTCTGCGCCTATTGGCATTTCTGGGTTGCCAGCTTGTTCAGTTCCAAGTCTGAGTTCTACGGAGTAGAAAGCAAACACAGCAAACTCATCCCCAAGCTCCCTAGAGGTTCTGCCTTTTATCTCTATCTTTCAGAGTCTTCTTCTGTTTGTTTTATATATAATGTCCAAGGTATTTTGTTGTACTTATCAAGAAGAAAAAGAAAAGTATATCTATTCCATCTCAATGTGAATTTTAATACTGTTCGTTTATTTACTCAACAACTATTTTTTTGAGCACCTTTGATACAACCATGAGTAAACCAGTGGTGGTGTTTATTCTCTTAAGCGCAAGTAAACTTCAGCTGCAATATAGTGTGGTCAGGGTTATTGCGTGGGAAGTGCATGATGATCAGAGCATCAGAAGGTTTCTTGGAAGAAGTAACATTTAATTGAGACCTGGTAGGTGATAGCCAGTCAAAGAGATGGAAAGAACATTTCCATTAGAGTAAATACCACCTAACAAGCTCTGGAAGGAAAAGAGTTACTCAAAGAACAAGTCATGAAGACTCTTTCACATTGCCTTATTGTGCAGGGATGGGAGACTTTGAGGTATCTTAGATAGAAGGACAAGATCATTCTTGGCCATTGGAGAGCTCCCTCTAATGGGCAGAAAGAAGGCAGGGAGGCTGGTGAAGACACTTAACCATGGTGATGTGGACTAGAAAAATGTAGGTGGGCAAGGGGAGAAGTCAACATTCAACATGTTCACAGATATTTAGGGGTAATAAAGTCAACAAAGCTTGGTGCTTGATTAGATGTTAGGGGGAAGAAAAGAGGTTGTCAAAGATGATTCCAGTTTCTGCGTGTGCAGGTGAGTGAATGGAGATGGCAGTTTTATGTTTTTTAATTTTAAAAACCACCTGCAGAAGCACAATGGCAATTTGAGGCTGGGACACAGGAGGGACAGTGGGTCTGGGCTGTGGTCAAGAAGGTAATAAGTTCCATTTTTGATATGTTGAGTCTTCACGTCAAGCTGGGGCTGTCTGATCAGGATTTGAATATTTTTGTTTGGATGCCAAAAAGATACCTGAGCTGGGGATAGAGAGGTCATTCACTAGTTCATTCAAAAAAAATGATTATGGAATGCATATCATGTGGCAGGAACTATTCTAATCCTTGGGAGACAGCATTAAACAAAACAAAGTTTTGCCTTGATAGAGCTTATATTCTATAATAGTCTGGGAAAGACAGTAAATAGATAAGTAGATGTAGTATATTGGATGGTGCTGAGTGCTGTAGAGAAAAATAAAGTTACATGGGGCAGAGAGAATGCTGGAGTAAAGAGAGTTACAATTGTAATTAGGATGGTCTAGGGAGATATGACTGTAAAGGTAACGTTTGAGCAAAGACCCAGACAGATATTTGGAGAGAGTGCATTCACAGCAGAGGCAACAGCAGGTGCAAAGGTCCTGAGGTGGGAGTGCAGGAGACAGTTGGAAGAGAGGCAAAGCTTGTCTGGCTGGAGCAGAATGACCAAAGTGGAAGGTAAGAAGCCATGGGGTCAGAGTGGACACTGAAAGGGCTTTGGTCTCCTTGCTGAGTAAAATGAAATCCACTGGAGGGTTTGGGGCAGATGAGTGACATGAACTGACTTATGAAGGCCACTGCAAGAATTGTAGAAAGAGATAATGGTGCCAGTGGAGGTGGTGAAAAGGTGGTTAGGTTCTGAAAATATGTCTAAGAGAGAGGCCTGGAATAGTTCAAGTCAAAGGAAACAGAAAACAAAAGCCTCCTTACAAATAACATGTCTGAGAGGCAAGAGTTCGGGTATGGGGGTAAATCCATCAAGGTAAGAAAATCCAGATTTACCACGGATCTGGACTAAGAAATAACAGACACCAGAGTTAGGATACCAGGCCAGGACAAGGGTTCATTGAGCTAGAAACTCAGGCTGGCAGAGTGGAATACAGAAAACTAGCCTGGAAGCAAGTGGTCAAAGTAACAAGATGTCTTGATCTTCAAAAATGGTGCATGACGCTGAGAGAAGGCTTTGCAAGTTAGTTTCCTGCAAACTCTGTGCTTAGGACAATAGGGCAGTCATAGTTTGCAGCTGGTTCTCAATAACATTCATTGGACTGGCTTGCCCAGGGCTAGAACTGGCCTCAGGTAGAGAGGCAAGATGTCAGAACTGTCTACAGCGGAAGTTGAAGGCACCTCTCTGCCAGTCACCTCTATCTTGATCCCAACTCTAGAGTAATAGCTTAAGATTCTTGCCAAGGCCAACTTCCTGCCACGGTGCATCTGCCACAGTGATTGAGATGCAGTGGTCAGTGCAGTGCCCTTCTCCCCAAGACTTTTAATTCTTAGGCATGGCCTTGAAGGAGCAAGGAATACTGGTACTTCCGCAGGGATGAGTGAGATGAAGTGGGAAGACAGAGAAAGTAAATGTTGCAGTCAGGAATTTGTCCTTGATTGTGAGGCTAGGAAGACAAGATGGTTTTGAGAAGCATGATGAGGACAGAAATGAAGAGCAGAGCAGGATGATAGACCTGTGAAGTTTGGGCCATTATTGAATCACACATCATCGTATAGTCTTTTGACAATTTCTACATCAGCTATCTCCTGTGTCAAAGATGTTATATGTAATATAGATCACAGGCAACTGATGTGTCACGAGATTCTTCTAGTAGACATGAAATATGAATGTGACATGAGCCAGAGATAGGACGGATTTTGCAGCTTGCTGGAAATCTGAAAGGGAGCCCCAGCTGTCTAACATATTGATGCTGGGGAGTTTTCCTTTTCCCTCATTTATCTGTCCCCAGTCCCTGCCACCAGCAAAATTGCTTTCCACCCTCTTTGAGGTAGAATTGAGAACACCAACAGAAGATGCATCCATTTTTGGGTTTAGTCTGTGCTAGTCAGCTCCCACCATTACACTAACTGGGAAAAATAAGTCAGTCTTCCCTTATCTCTTGAAATCCTCAAAAGGAAAGTACATGTAATGACAGGTTAAAATGGATTTTTTCCACCCATCGTGTCCCTATTTTTCTCTCCCTCCTTTGTAAACCTCTCAAAGTTGTAAACCTCTCAAAAGTCACAAATGTAGCTCACTCAGTGTGGGCCTTGTTCCAGCTTATTCTGGTTCCATGTTTTGTCTTTTGTCTTTTTCTGTGTCCAGGTGTTGACTTTCTGCTGCCACCATGTGGCTCTGGCCAAGGCCCTGCTCACACTTCCTGTGTGCTTATGGTTCAGGGGCCACTTGTTGTTGTTGTTGTTGTTGTTTTTGAGACAGGTCTCACTCTGTCTCCCAGGCTGGAGTGCAGTGGTGCAATCTCAACTCACTGCAGCCTCTGTCTCCCAGATTCAAGTGATTCTCATTCCTCAGCCTCCCGGGTCACTGGGATTACAGGTGCCTGCCACCACACCCAGCTAATTTTTCTAATTTTACTAGAGGTGGGGTTTCACCATATTGGCTAGGCTGGTCTCAAACTCCTGACCTCAAGTGATCCGCCTGCCTCAGCCTCCCAAAGTACGGGGATTACAGGCATGAGCCACCGTGCCCAGCCATCAGGGGCCATTTTTACACCTCCTCCACAGAGCTCAGGGCCAGGAGCACACACCTTGTGAGATGCGGCCCACACTCTCAGGACCATCCTCCAACTCTGCACAGACTCCCAGAGCTGGGCAGGCCTGTCTCATGGCATCCTTTGGCTGCATGTTCCTGCCTTTCTCTGCCTACCTTCCTCCCTCTTCTTATGCGTGCCCAGTTTCAGACAAGACCTCAGAAAGGATTTAAGGATCTGATTGTTCACAGCTTCCATTCCCTGAGAGTCCTGGGCAGCTGCTGCCATCACCCAGTGCAGTGGGATTGGTCTCTTCCTTAATGAGCTAAAATCAAAACATCTTTCTGGAATTAACTGACCCAAGCCCTCTCCTTAGAACTGTCCTTGTTTTGACAGAGTTCTCTCATTTCCTCCCCATGCTTCAGTCCCCAAGTTCTGCCATCTTGGATCTCTTACTGACTAGCTGTGTGACCTCAGGGAGACCACTCAGCATAACTGGGCCTGGATTGTTTGAGTTAAATGAGGAGAATGAAATAAACAGTATCTCGGGGCACGGGATCTCTTCACCATCATCATCTAGTATTCTACAATGGCAATTTTATTCATTCTATTTTGAATACATTCTACATCTAATATAAATATCTCACTTATTTGTGAAGATTTTTGTATGGAGGAATCTTTCAACCATTGTAACTAACCAACCTATGTAATCCGCTCCATCTGTGGCCCTTTGCTCGGCTTGATTTTTCTTTGGATGCCTTATCATTATGTATGTTTATGCTTTGGCTATCCAGCAAATGTCAGATTATTTTTGTCTCTGGCAGTTAGAAGTGGACGGTGAGGGGGTGGGTAATATATGCTTACTGCTCCTACAACCTTGATGCCAGGCAATGTATTACAATGGAAGCAAATCCTGCCAAATGTACAGGCACAAAAACAGTCATAAGGTCTGTTCTTGAGCTCCAAGGAAGTCCATCTCACTGTCCTTGGGTACTGAGCAAGCCCTTGCATGAAAGGATCATGTGCTCATATGCTAACAGCAGGGTCACTGGGCTTGCGGGCCAGCCAGGGAATCCCCCTTTAATTGTGGGGTGCAGTGCAAGAGGGCTCTAGAATCTGGAGGCTAGACCAGGTGTACCATTTCACCAATTTGAGGCTGTAGGGCTTGAAAGACACTGATAAGTTCACTGATAGGCTAAGGGCAGACCATTCTTTCCAATTCATTGCTTATCCAGAACAACACTCACATCAGAGAAAATAATCATCTCCCTGGTCATTAACAAACCTTCTCATGCAGATTTCTAAAATGATCTTTAAAGCACTAAGTAACCATCCCGTTGATTCTTGATTCATGTGCTTTAAATTCTATGGGTATGCTTTAGAGACAATTTCTCTGTCATATTGTTTATACTGAAGTACTTTAAGCAAATTATCACCCAGCTCTTATGATGATAGGATGTTACCTTGCATGTTTACTTGTTTAGCTCAGTAGAATGTTAGCTCCTTGAGAGCAGGACATTGTCTTCCTTCTATTGCCATGAATCTAGATGAATGAACGAATGAATGAAATATGCATTTGAAAATTAATTTGGCTATGGATGGTAGTTTTCCTCCCCGTATGGGGTCCAGCTTCCCTACTTTCCAGAGTGAGCATTTGGGCCAGTGTAAGGGAGGGAGTATTGGTCTTCAGTCCTCTCTCTGCTGCCCTTTGGGTCCCTCTCCACTTCTCTAATCACAGCCTAAGACCTCCTGATCCTTCAGCTGTCAGCTCCCCATTCCTCATAAAGCATTGCCTATTAGAGACTCACCTCCTCCTCTCCCTCTACTGTATCAACAGAGTGTAAGGAAGAGCACTAATCTGGGAAGTCACTGAATTCAGGTGCAGTCACTGCCAGAAAAATAGCTGGATAATTTGGAAAAGCCCTTTGACCCTTCTGAGCCTTGGTTTCCTCATCTGTGCAGTGGAGGGTAGGTCAGGCACTAAGCTGGGTATTTTAAATGATCTCAACTTACTTAATTCTCATCCCAGCCCTATAAGAGTAGGTATTCTTACCCCATTTTCAGGTGAGGAAAATGAGGCACAGAGAGGGGAAGTAACTCGTCCTGGATCATTTAGCCTCAAACCCTGATGTCTGACTCGAGGGTGCTACTCCCAGCACAGACATATCTACCTCTCTTCCCAGTAGGTGTGGGAATCTATTTTCAAGCAGCTCACCTGTCTATTGGGATGCACAGCCATGTTCATGACCTTGGCCATAGGTGAACTCCAAGGGGTGCTCAGTCTATCTGATAAGTTGTATCATTATTTACCCTGGCCTGGGCCCTCACTCCCTAGCTAGGTTAATCAGATAAACAAGACACAAAGGCTCTTGTTATTACCTTCCCAGAATATTTGATTTCAACAGGAATAAGCAGTCAAAAGCCCCTTGATGGTGGTGAAGATGGGAGGGAGATAAAGAGCTACTTGGGGTCCAGGGATTTCTCTCAGCCCACAACTTGTAGGTGAGTCCTTCTCCACTTGGGTGTAAGGAAGGCCCTGCTCGAAGGAGTGCAGGATGCCATCTTGCCCTTATTATAGAGCATAACCAAGCACACACACACAATACACACTTGGGGAAGACAGATTTTTCTTTCTTTGAAGATTAGAAAACAATTGAATTCAGTCTTTTCTGACTTGAGTATAAAATTCATTTTTTTCTCTGAAAAAAAAAATGATAGTCTGACATTAAGAAAACAAATATGACCCAACTACTTTCCATTAAAATGTCTATTACAGGCCAGGCGCAGTGGCTCACGCCTGTAATCCCACTCTGGGAGGCCGAGGTGGGCAGATCACCTGAGGTCAGGAGTTCGAGACCAAACTGACTAAAATGGTGAAACCCCGTCTCCACAAAAAAAAAAAAAGTCTATTACAAAAATCTACTTCCAACATATTTGGAAGATCTCAGGAAATTTCTTAGTTCAGTCTTTCATTTAGTAAGTATCATAGGCATCTGTTCCGGTCCTGAGAAGAGGTAATGCTGAGTAACCACAGAGGCTGCCCGGCTCCACTCCCCTAGAGTTGATCTGGACCTAAATAAGGCTAATTCTGGACAAGAAGATGCACAAGATTGGTATAAACCAGCCCTTGGAGGGGAGTGGGAAGGGTAGTGTGGAGGGAATCAAGTTGAGGCAACTGAATGAGAGTTGGAAGAGAAGGAAATGATTCAGAGTAGGTGAGAAGCTGCCTCTGGTGAAATGAATTAAGCTCTATGATGTAAGAAGCAGAGTAAACAAGGGAGCTTAATAAGAGCCTGAGCAGGAAGGGAGAAGAAAAAAGGGATGAGAAGCCTTTGAGTTGGATCCCTCTCTCTCTCCTCTTTAGTGGGCAGAGCATACTTTGCTGGCCTCAGTATCCTCTGCACCACGTTGTAAGCACTTTCCCTTGGATGTTTTATCCCACCTGATATTCCCTAATGAACACACACAAACGAAGCAGGTCACATATGTGAAGGTGTTAATTGCAGTATCATTTATGTTACCCCAAATTTGGAAAGCTCCCATTAGCCAATGGTATGGTTACAGGAATAATGGTTCCGTGCTAAATAAATCATTTCATTTTAAACGAAACATCAACATGAGAAAACAGTAATATGAATGAAAAAAAAAGCAGAAAGCAAAATTTTCTATATCCTCTGATATCCTATGATTTATATGATTGGAAGCACACTAAAGGGAATCCAGAAATGAAAACCATTTGTCAGAAAGGTGGAGTAAATATTTCACTTTCATAATTACCTTTGTATATGAAACCCACATCAATTGAAAGAACACAGACATCTCTGGGAAGACAGCAGCATTCTCAGCCTTGGATACACCTTCTTGTCATAAGAAGCTTCTAAAAAATACTAATGCTTGGGCCCCAGTAGAGAAATAAATTCAGAATCTCTGTGCATGTGGCCCTAGGCATCTGTATTGAACGCATCACTGTGGTTTGAAAGCTCCTCCAGGTGATTCTGATGCCCCCCAGGCATAAGCACCATTAGGTCAGGGCATAGTTATATGTGTCCATGCACCTTGGTTCAGCCAGATTGCTGTCCTAATCCTAGATTGAAAACGTCTGCTTGCGAGTAGGAAATTTGTTTAGGGACTGGAGGGAGGTAAGCCATTTAGCCCTCAAGAAGCCATTAGGGATGTGTCTAAGGCAAACCCAAGTGGGCACCATGAGGGAAGTTAGGGAGATGTGGGAGTACTGGGAGAGGCAGAGAACACCCCCATCCAATGCCATCCTTCTCCTGGCAAGTTCCTGGTATTCCTTTAAGCCCAAGCCTATTCTTATCCACCCTCTCTGAGAAGCTTTCCTTCAACTGCCACTACCCCCAGCTCCATTATCACTTTCAATCCTCCTGACCCCATAATACTTTGTGGGTATCTTCAACATTGCACTTAGCATGTATGTTGCCATGATCTTGTCTTATCCATCTTAGTGCAAATGGAGGTTTCATGTTATTAATTTTGGGGTCTCTGGAGCTTAGTGCAGTGCTTGACACTTAGCAGATATTGAATGATTATATGAATATGAAAAAATGCATAGAATATGTAAATTAGGAGCGTATTAAGGACAAATGTGCTAGTTACCAACTATTTAAGAGTTTCTTGCACTCTTAGCATTGTAGTGTGATTGCTTAGATGGGTTCAGGGTTACAAAAGTTCTTTTAGGCTAACCTGATGACTTAGCCATCATTTTTAAGGTTATTTATCTGAAATAAATGAAATTAATTGTGTATTTCAAATAACCAGCTTCCATTTGAATCTTCAGTTCACAATGTCCTTTTGATTTAAGGACTGCCTGTACTTTTCAAAATTCCCCATGCTGAGTCTTAAGTGTTCTTCTTGTAACTTCTACCAACTATTTGAGTTGTCCAGAAAAAGTTTCTTTCCAAAAATTTAGACTAGACAGAAAGAATACCCTGCATACACTTTTACCCTTTAACAGGTAAATTCTGTAAGCTAAGTCTGGATCTACACCATTTCAGGCCTTTTCAAAATGTGGCACTTAAACCAGGCACTATGATTTACGCCTGTAATCCCACCACTTTGGGAGGCTGAGATGGAAGAATCACTCTAGCCCAGGAGTTCAAAACCAGCCTGGGAAACATAGTACCCGCCCCTCTGCAAAATATTTAAAAATTAGCTGAGCTTGGTAGCACATACCTGTGCTCTTAGCTACTCAGGAGGCTGAAGAGGAAGGATTGCTTGAGCCTGGAAGGTCGAGGCTGCAGTGAGCTATAATTGCCCCACTGCACTCCAGCCTGGGCAACAGAGCAAGGCCCTTTCTCAGAAAAGTGGCACTTAATTGTTCTTTTCTAATAATCTCATCAGTTGATGGGGTAGATATTCAGTCAGTGTTTAAACAATGGCTAATATTCACACAGTGCCTACCACATGCCAGGGACTGCCCTAAGTGCCACCATTTTTCAGTGTCCTTTTCTTCTTCCAAGGAGCCTCAAAAAAACCCACATCTGGCCCTGCACTAAAGACAGAAAAATCCACAAAGAGGCTGGATGTGAGGACAAAAGTATCCTCATTTTATCCAGAATGAAGCCAGTAGTTTTCTTTTTTTCTCCACCAATTAAAACATAAAATGGGCCAGGCATGGTGGTGCATGCCTGTAATCCCAGCACTTTGGGAGGCCGAGGCAGACAGATCGCTTGAGATCAGGAGTTCGAGACCAGCCTGGCCAACATGGTGATACCCCCATCTCTACTAAAAATACAAAAATTAGCCAGCACAGTAGTGCGTCCCTGTAATCCCAGCTACTCAGGAAGCTGAGGCAAGAGAATCACTTGAACCTGGGAGGCAGAAGTTGCAGTGAGCCAAGATTGTGCTACTGCAGTCCAGCCTGGACAATAGGGTGAGACTCCATCTCAAAAAAAAAACAAAAACACAGCATAAAGCAATATAAATAAACTAGAACCCAATAAATTGTGAAGACCCCAGAGAAGGAGCCACTGTCCAGCTGCAGAGGTGGCCACATCCCCATCAGCTGAGTCTAAGTGCTACTGCAAACCAGCCCCATATACCAGCACATGTGTCTCAGATCAAGGGAGTTTATGATGCAGGGAGGAGAGCCGCCTTAATGGAATGAGCAACAGGGCAGCTGCAGTCACAGGGTACATTTTGGGGAAATAATTTCTATTTTAAAATTTTAAATAAGTAGATTGAGTACAAATTGAGTAAGGCTTCTGACCGAAGAGATAAGGAGCAAAGGATGGAGTGGCAGAATGACATGAGATCATTTCATTCTTTCCCTTTAGTGCTTGTTGGTTAAGAGAAGGCATGAAAACATATTTGGTCTAAAAAATAATGCATTAGTTCTTTCTTCAGCTGACAGTCAGGGCTCTGCGACGTCTGAGCTCCGCACCCTCAAAGGACTTTATGAGCACAAGATACCTTGTACTTTGTGTGTCTGCAGAAGCAATATCCTTTAAGTAAGAACAGAGAGTAAATGAACTAAAAGCCTATTTATAAACAACCCCAAGGGAGAGTCACTTTGTGACTGGTTTTTCTAATACACCTGTGTATTCTAATTTTCTAGTACACGGCTGTATTAGATGCATTGAAAAATCACACCCAGCTGGGCCTGGTGGCTTATGGCTGTAATCCCAGCCCTTTGGGAGGCTGAAGCAGGTGGATTGCTTGAGCCCAGAAGTTCAAAACTAGCTTGAGTAACATGGTGAAACCCCCATCTCTACAAAAAATACAAAAAAAATTGCCCAGGCATGGTGGTGTGAACTTTTAGCCCCAGCTACTCAAGAGGCTAAGGTTGGAAAGTCACCTGAGCCCAGGAAGTCAAGGCTGCAGTGAGCCATGATCGCACCACTGCACTCCAGCCTGGGTAACAGGAGTGAAACTTGTCTCGAAAAATAAAAAACAGCCAGGCACAGTGACGCGTGCCTGTAGTCCCAGCTACTCAGGAGGCTGAGGTGGGAGGATCACTTGAGCCCAGGAGTTCTAGGCTGTAGTACACTATGCCGATCAGGTGTCTGCACTGTTTGGCATTAATATGGTGACCTCCCAGGAGCAGGTACCACCAGGTTAACTAAGGAGGGGTGAACAGCCCAGGTCAGAAACAGAGCAGGTCAAAACTCCCGTGCTGATCAGTAGTGGGATCGTACTTGTGAATAGCCACTGCACTCCAGCCTGGGCAACAGAGCGAGACCCCAACTCTTAAAAAATAATAATAATAATGATAAATAAAAAACAAAAGAGAAATTACACCCTTCAGCTGCACATATTTGAAAGAAAAATTTACTTATCCAAGGAAAGGGTGGTCACATTTTCTTGAATGCCAACACTAATTTTTTTTCTCTTTTTATTTTATTTATTTATTTGTTTATTTATTTTAGAGACAAGGTTTCACTGCATTGGCCAGGATGGTCTCAAACTCCTAACTCATGATCCACCTGCCTCAGCCATCCAAAGTGCTGGGATTACAGGCATGAGCCACCACACCCAGCCACCAACACTAATTTAAGAAGGCTGTGTGCTTTGCATCCACACCAGATTTTCATCTAAAGAACTGCCTTTGCTTGATAAATGAAAACAGAGATTCTTAAGAAAAAACGATTTGATTGTCTTTTTAAAAAACCTCAGATACCAGATGCTCCTAACACATCTGCCTTTAGTCTGCCCAGGAATCTCAGGAAGTCATCCATTCCCCTAGTAGAGTTTCAATGATACAAGGAGATAGCTGCCCACATTTTTTACCCTACTCTGAGTTATACCAGAGGTTTGTCCCTTGGGAAAATATGGTTATTTTAACCTAGAGGTAAATCTTATCTGGGTCACTCTGCAGTATCAGCACTGAGAGACTTCTTCATGACAGAGAATGTTTTCCTTTTCTGTTTTCTTATCAGCAACATACACACAGGCTATTTCCCCCATAAGAATACAGCTTATCTTACTACTATAAAATGTATCTGGTCATTTATGACTCTAGAATCTAGAAACTAAAATGTTAGTTTAACAAAATGAAAAGCTGGGCTTGGTGGCTCATGCCTAAAATCCCAGCACTTTGGGAGGCTGAGGCGGGAGGATTGCTTGAGCCCAGGTGTTTGACACCAGCCTGGGCAACATAGCAAGAGCCTTGTCTTCATTTTATTTTTAAGTGAAAGAAGTCAGCCTTTAAAAAGCTGCATACTGGCTGGGTGCAGCCACAGTGGCTCACACCTGTAATCCCAGCACTTTGAGAGGCTGAGGCAGGTGAATCATAAGGTGAAGAGATCAAGACCATCCTGGCCAACATGGTGAAACCCCATCTCTCCTAAAACTAAAAAACATTAGCTAGGCATGCTGGCAGGCGCCTGTAGTCCCAGCTACCCAGGAGGCTAAGGCTGGAGAATTGCTTGAACACAGGAGGTGGAGGTTGCAGTGAGCTGAGGTTGTACCACTGCACTTCTGTACTCCAGCCTGACAACAGAGCAAGACTCCATCACAAATATATATATAATATATAATGTATGTTATATAATATATTGTATATACTATATATATTATATATATAAAAATATATATAATATATATTTTATATAATATATATTATATTTTTATATGCTATATTACATATTATATTTTTATATAATATATTATATATTACATATATGTATATTTCATATATGATATATTACATATAATATGTGTATTTTATATAATATATATTATGTATTATATATTATATATATACTGTAAGATATCAACTCTGTGACATTCTGGAAAAGGCAAAACTGTGGAAACAGTAAAAAGATCAGTGGTTGTTCAGCATTGAGGAGAAAGAGGAGTGAATAGACGGAATACGGGACTTTTAGGGCAGTAAAACTATTCTACATGATACTGTAATTACAGATACATGTCATCAAAATGTGTCAAAACCCACAGAATGTACAGCACCAAGAGTGAGCCCTAATGTAAATTGAACTTTAGATAATAACAATGTATCAATATTGGCTCATCAGTTGTAACAAATGTACCACACCAATGCAAGAAGTTAACGGGGAAACTGAGGGTATAAGAGAACTCTAGTTTTTTTTTTCACCGTTTTCTTGTAAACCTAAAGCTGCTCAAAAACATCTATTCATTTTTCTAAAGAAAAGCACAAAAGACAGTTTAGCCTTACGGCATATCCATGGAGGTGGGGAGGTGGCGATGGGGTCATTCTAGTATCCTTAAGTCTTTGATACCCAACATGCAGGCTCAAGCAATTTCATTTGAAAGTAGTTATCAGTATATTAAATCTCCTTATCTTTTTAGTGCTTGTTGCCATTATTAGTCTCTTGCTTTAAAAAAGAAGAAGAAGAATACGAAATTAGTTTACCCTCTACTCAAGAAGTTTGTTTCCTTCAGTCAGAGATTCTGTCACACTGTTCCTACACTGCAAACAATTGGCAACTTTGCCTCACTTCAGGAGTGTGTGTACTCTACTTTCTAGGTGTCTTAGCCAAAAACAAAATTAGTGCTTACTGCACTTTATTAGGTGTGATCTAACCTGCAAAATCACTGGCTGTGCACTAACTCACAGACTAGATTTGTGCAGCTCAGGGAGAAGTGTTAATTCCTTTCCCATGGTGCAGAAAGGAGAATGGTTGGATAATAACCACAATAAATATCTCCATTATGAGAAGTACACACATTGTGGGAACTATTATTAGGTACAGTACAAGTGGTGATGAGTAGTTATGACTTGCCAAAGAAAAACCCACACTTACAAATTTACAAATCAATCATAGAAAGATGTGTACTAAGTGCTACGCTTTGCAGCTTATAAGATGCATTTCCTTCTTAAGGAAAAAAAAAAGGTATCTAATAATTGCCCTGTATTCAATCTGCCTTTAACTCAGTAATGGCCAAAAAACATTAAACTGGCATAAAGTCAGAGGAAATGCATATTTTCTCATGATGTCAGTGGTATATGCAGGCTCATGAACAAAATTAAGTTTCATCTGGGCCTGGTGGCTCACACCTGTAATCCCACACTTTGGGAGGCCAAGGCAGGAGGATCACTTGAGTCCAGGAGTTTGAGACCATCCCGGGAAAATGGCAAAACCCCATCTCTACAAAATATATAAAAATTAGCTGGGCATGGTGGTTCAAGCCTGTAGTCCCAACTATTCCAGAGGCTGAGGTGGAAGGATCACCTGAACCCAGTAGGTCAAAGCTGCAGTGAGCTGAGATCACACCACTGCACTCCAGACGGGGTGACAGAGTGAGACCCTCTCTCAAAAAAATTAAGTTTTCTGCCCAGAAGATCATTTGTTACATGTGTACTAAAGATAATAAAATTTTTCTTTTTTAAAAAATGTCTCAAGAAGTGGGATGTTTTTTACTTATACACCTACATATCTTAAAAGCCAGCAAAGAGAGTGAACAAGATCTTCCTAAGCCCACAATTTGATTCTCTTCTGTCATATTTTCTTGGACTTGATTTCCCAAATGGTACATTGGCTCATCGGTGTGCCCTCCATCATATCTGAAAGATGAGGGATACAACTTCATCCTCCCTAATTTTCTCAGAAAATTCCATGGGTTCTTCTTATTTAAGACCTAGCATGTTAATTAAACTAATAAAAGAAAATATGAAGCTGATCAGCAACTTAAGCCAAGTCTCAGGATACAAAAATCAACATGCAAAAATCACAAACATTCCTTTACACCAACAATAAACAAGTGAAAGCCAACTCATGAGTGAACTCCCATTTAAAATTGCTACAAAGAGAATAAAATGCCTAGGAATGCAACTTAAAAGGGATGTGAAGGACATCTTCAAGGAGAACTACAAACCACTGCTCAAGGAAATGAGAGAGGATGCAAACAAATAGAAAAGAAATCCATCTTCATGGGTAGGAAGAATCAATATCATGAAAATGGCCATACTGCCTAAAGTAATATATAGATTCAATGCAATTCCCATCAAACTACCGTTGACATTCTTCACAGAATTAGAAAAAGCTACTTTATATTTCATATGGAATCAAAAAGATCCCATGTAATAGCCAAGACAATCCTAAGTAAAAAGCTGGAGGCATCACATTACCTGACTTCAAACTATACTACAAGGCTACAGTAACCAAAACAGCATGGTACTGGTACCAAAACAGACATATAGACTAATGGAACAGAACAGAGACCTCAGAAATAGCACCACACATCTACAACCAACTAATCTTTGACAAACCTCACAAAAACGAGCAATGGGGAAAAGATCTCCTAATCAATAAATTGTGCTGCAAAAGCTGGCTAGCCATATGCAGAAAACTGACACTGGACCCCTTCCTTATACTTCATACAAAAATTAACTCAAAATGGATTAAATGTAAAACCCAAAACCATAAAAGCCCTAGAAGAAAACCTAGGCAATACCATTCAGGACAAAAGCATGGGCAAAGAGTTCATGACAAAAATGTCAAAAGCAATTTCAACAAAAGCCAAAATTGACAAATTGGATCTAATTAAACTAAAGAGCTTCTGCACAGCAAAAGAAACTATCATCAGAGTGAACAGGCAGGTGTCCCAGCTTCCCCAACACTGAGCAGAGGGAACCTACAGAATGGAGGACAAATTTTGCAATCTATTCATCTGACAAAGGCCTCATATCCAGAATTTACAAGGAACTTAAACAGATTTACAAGAAAAAAACAAACAACTTCATCAAAAAGTATACAAAGGATATGAACACATACTTCTCAAAAGAAGACATTTTCATGGCCAACAAACATGAAAAAAAGCTCATCACCACTGATCATTAGAGAAATGCAAATCAAAACTGTAGTGAGATACCATCTCATGCCAGTCAAGAAACAATAGATGCTGGCGAGGCTGTGGAGAAATAGGAACACTTCTACACCGTTAGTGGGAATGTAAATTAGTTCAACCATTGTGGAAGACAGTATGGCAATTCCTCAAGGATCTAGAACCAGAAATACCATTTGACCCATCAATCCTATTACTGGGTATATACCCAAAGGAATACAAATCATTCTACCATAAAGACACATGCACATGTATGTTTATTGTGGCACTATTTACAATAGCAAAGACTTGCAACGAACCCAAATGTCCATCAATGATAGACTGGATAAAGAAAATATGGTACATATACACCATGGAATGCTATGCAGCCATAAAAAGGAATGAGATCATGTCCTTTGCAGGAACAGAAAACCAAACACCACGTATTCTCACTCGTAAATGGGAGTTGAACAATGACAACACATGGACACAGGGAGGGGAACAACACACACCAGGACCTATTGGGGGTTGGGGGATAAAGGGAGGGAACTCAGAGGATGGGT
The DNA here is from genome assembly GCF_049354715.1 of Callithrix jacchus. Lineage (NCBI taxonomy): Eukaryota > Metazoa > Chordata > Mammalia > Primates > Cebidae > Callithrix > Callithrix jacchus. Next base: position 134,711,892 of record NC_133503.1, on the reverse strand, counting down.
CAATAGGTGCAGTAAACCACCATGGCACACATATACCTATGTAACAAACCTGTACATTTTGCACATGTATCCCAGAACCGAAAGTAAAATAGAAAATAAATAAATAATAAAACAGCATGAAAATAAATACAATAAAATAGGGAGTAAAAAATTAAATAAATGTATTGTACTTACGACAGTTTTTTCTTCTTTCTTTTTTTTTTTAAGAGAGACAGAGTCTTGCTATGTTGCCCAGGCTGGTCGTAAACTCCTGGGTTCAAGAAATCCTCCAAGCTCAGCCTGACATACATTTTAACTTTGGAATGAAATTTAACTTTCCGTTTAAACATAGATGTTTCTGAAATTATGGGAATTTACAAAACAAAATAATAAGTCACTCTTGTAAAGAGATGAGAAACTGCTCAATTTTTCTATATCACCCTCGCCACCCTTTGTCTGGGATGAAAGGAGGTGTCCCAGCTTCTCCCACACTGAGCAGAGGTGACCTGCCTCTCTCTAATGAATTGTGCTTTATGCCTATTTTGCTCCTGAGAGAAGAGTTTGGATAGAGTAGAATTACAGTTTGATTTAAGAGACCTTTCCTGCAGGGAGCATTGGCTCATGCCTGTAATCCCAGCACTTTGGGAGGCTAAGTCAAGAGGACTGCTTAAGCCCAGGAGTTCAAGTCCAGCCAGGGTAATGTAGGGGGATCCTCCATCTCTACAAAAAAATTAAAAATTAGTTGAACATGTCAGTGCACACTTGTAGTCCCAGGAGGGACTCAGGAGGCTGAGGTAGGAGGATCACTTGCACCTAGGAAGTAGAGGCTGCAGTGAGCTATCATTGTACCACTGTACTCACCTGGGCAACATAGCAAGACCCTATGGCTACAAAAATAAAAATAAAAATTAGCTGTGTATGGTGGCATGCACCTGTAGTCCTAGCTACTCAGGAGGCTGAGGTGGAAAGATTGCTTGAGCCCAGGAGTTCAAGGCTGCCATCAACTACTGCTATGTCACTGCACTCCAGCCTGGGCAACAGAGCAAGACCTAGTCTCTAAAAAAATGAGAAAGAGAAAGACCCTTCCTTCCAACAACATGAAACCACTAGAGATGTTTCATACTCCCTGCAATTTTCTCTCCCTTTCTGTTTACAATACACTGGGACTTACAGGCAGAGTAAGAGGCAATGGAAGCTATGGTAAGAAAGTCAACAGAGGGCTGGAGGAACAATACCAACAGCTGGAGTTCTCTACTCCCAGATTTGCTAACAGGCATTGATTTGCTCCACTGATGTACAACACAGTCTGAGTGAAGAGCATTGAAAATCTAGTACGTTTTTGTCTAAAGTTGGAATCATGGAAGGCATTTTCTCAAACTTGTTCATGTCTCTTTTCTTTGCAGGGCAACAGGCTTTGGCTTCTTAAATGCACTATGCAAGGCAGCAGCCGTCCTGGGAAACTTAATATTTGGCTCTCTGGTCGGCATCACCAAAGCAATCCCCATCCTGCTGGCTTCTACTGTGCTCGTGTGTGGAGGACTCGTGGGGCTGCGCCTGCCTGACACACGAACCCAGGTTCTGATGTAATGGGGAACAAAGCCATCCTTCCTGCATTTCTTCCTCCTGCTCTGGGTCAATTCTCCTTCCTGACTCAAGGCTTCAGAGTTTTCCTATACAGAAAGGTGATCAAGTATCAGAACATAAACACACGCTGTGACTTAAAATGTAGAAGCATATCATCTTGTCCCTTTGTGATTTTGCACACTTTTTTGGGGTTTTGTTTTTTTAACGCATTGTTATCTTTCTGACCTGTGATGCTACTGCCTCCCCCAAAGCTGTGGAAGCATTTCTAGAATGCCATAGGCAGCCAGGCTTCCCTGGGGTTCGGTTCATAGAAAGCTTAGAGGCCAGAAGACTGGGCTAGTATAAGGAATAGATCCTGCTCCTAATTTGACATTAACAGGAAATATAAGCCGGCACATTATTGCATTTGTGCTGAGGAGAGGAATTCTTTTTTTTTTTTTTTGTAACAGAGTGATATTTCCTGTTTACATAGAAAAGGATACCCAGTAATTCTCGCTGTCATAGCAGAGCCTTTCAAAGAAAACCATGTGGTACCAAACAGGGCTGGGTGGGGCCCTTTGGGGCAAGACAGTTAAGGTGGCTCTGCTGACAAGAAAAATAAAAGCTCTGCAATTAGCAGCAAAAATCAGAGTGAGCTGCATAAGTAAGATTTCTGTCAGAAAGCCCAATTAAACCTCTGGAGAATGTGAGGAAAAAGGACCGTGACAGTGTCTGTGATTGTGGCAGTGGTTCAAAATGGTTGAAAATCGGAGATCAGAGCGAGAGCTTCTGCCTCCATTGACCACTCCCACCCCTTCAGCCTTCCCTTGGTCTTGCCAGACAGCAGATTCAAAGAAAGAAAGCTGCTTCTTAAAAACCGTCTGCCTACTTGATTCTGCCACTTACCCACACTGTCTCTAGTCAAGAGATTGCCAGTGGATAGCTAAATTGTAAATTGCAAATTAGGAAGAAATTCACACCTACAGCCATTTGGACATAAAAAATAGTACCTCTTTCTGGTACCTCTTTCCTGTGGGACTGGTCCCCCAGGACACCCATCCCACCTGCCCCGCAGTTGACACTCAGCTTCCCACCTGGCATCACCAAAGAGGGTCTGTCCCTCTAGCTTCCCCAGGGCTGATGCACTGCTCAGTGCACTCCTGGCTCCCTGTAAAATCAGAACCCGCCTGTACTCCTGAGGGACCTCTCACAGACAGACCATCTCCCTGTGGTTGTTTGGCTGCTCATTTTACCTCTGGAATCTGCCTGGGCTTGGAAAAAAGAGGTCAGCCAGGACATTCCCACGGGCCAGCTGTCAGCTACACGACCTTCTCGCCTCTCAGGCTCCCCTTCCCCCAGGCTTGTCCTTTTTACACATCTTCTTTGAAATCTGAAGCCTCCTTGTAGACTTGCAGCCAATGACCAGAAGCCAGGAATAAATCCCATGTTTAAACAATATTCCTTTTTAAACGGCCTTGTTAGAGGGTTATCCTTGTTACTTATTATAGGCATTTTCAGACAAGCCACAGCTGGGGGGGGTGCTCCAGGAAGGGAAAGCTTTTGTTTCCACTAATCATTATATTCAGAGATGTCCTAACTCCCCTGAGGCCCCCCTGCCTTCCCCTCCCCTTCCTAATGATCCCTGTAGAGCTCAGACTAAGTGAAAAGCTTCTTTCATTAACATAAGCCATTAATCTACTTCCCCATGAAGTAATTCTGGTCTGCAGAGGGGAACAGACTGGTGTTGGGGACAGTGGAAAGAGGGTGGTTCCCTGGGGACCTGTGATCAGGGCTAGAACATCAGGAAAACCTGAATCAAAAACTTCAAAAGTGGCAGGAAGAAGAAAAATCACTGAAAACTAGACAAGATGCATTTGAAAGATACCAACAGTGCAAGGAAAGAAAGAACTTTCTCTCACTTCTGCGTCCTATCATTTTTTTGGAGAACAAAGACAGCAGTCAAACAACCCAAGAAAGTACCCTGTATGTTTTTCTTCTTCCATATTCCAGATAGATTTTCCCACCTATCTATCCCCGATTTGTCTTCTTAAAAAAGACATCTGGCATGCACCACCACGCCTGGCTAATTTTGTATTTTTAGTAAAGATGGGGTTTCTCTATGTTGGTCAGGCTGGTCTCGAACTCCTGACCTCAGAAGGCTGAGGCAGGAGAATCACTTGAACCCGGGAGGCGGAGGTTGCAGTGAGCCGAGATCATGCCATTGCACTTCAGCCTGGGCAACAAGAGCAAAACTCCATCTCAAAAGAGAAAAAAAAAAAAAGGCATTTAGGGACCTGAGCAGATCTTTTAGTTGAATGCAGCATGTGCAGAAATAACTGTAATACCAACGAGTGCATCTCCATCAGCCCATCAAAGGAAAAATAGAAATGTATATGAGTATTGCTGTCTCTAGTCCTCTGTGATAATTAACTTTGCTACTAGACTATCGTTACTTTTTAAAATATCTCTAATGTCTGCTCTAGGGTCTAAATGCATAAAATATCTCTCAAGTTGCAGAGCACAGTTATTCAGAATTTTATTTAAACTCTGGGTTGGGTCAGCATGAGATAAACCAGCAAAACCGTACTTCATCAGACCTGCCATCCAGTGTCCCCTGCTCTAGGACATTCTTGGCCTACTTGTTACCTAATCCAGCATCCTTGGTGGCCTACGAGGAATCTTTCCTAAACTCTCGGGCAGTCTGTGGTCACAAACCTTCTGGTCAACACCTCTCCCGCCTTCTGTGCACTCCTCCCTGCCTCCTTGAGATTGTTCATCACCTTGATTTTCGAAGAGAGCTCTAATCATTTCCAAAGTATGTGGTATGGCCTGTCTAGCTTGCTCTGAATTTAGCTAAAGATTAAGAAACAGCCAGGATATTAAATAGAAACTCTCAGCTGTGTCAGTGTAGCAGGCCACTGGCACCCAAATATGCAACTGGCATCTCATTTCATCTACAGTAGAAGGAAAATGAAAATTTGTGCAAAAATGAAAACCTGGCAAATAGTCCACTTATTTCTACCTCCTTTTCTAACTAAAAATTTCCCTATTACTCTGGAATCAATCCAGAACACTCCCAAGTTCCATTATTATCACAGAATCTTCTCAGTGGGGAAAAACAACTGCTTCAGACTGTAAATTCTGTATGTACCACATTCTGTCCCAGGTATTGGGTCTTAAGGCACCCAACTCACATTCAGTCCTTGTTGCCTGAATCATCTCACACCACAGTACAGACCTGGGAGACACGATAGATGGGTCCTAGCCTGACCTTCACCACCAAGCAGTACAGGGACCCAGATCTTGCTGGGGAGACTAAAAGTCATTGAACATCTCTGGTTCTCACTTTCCCCATGCACAAAGTAAAGCATTGGGATTAGTCTGCTCTCCAGCATTCTAGAACACAGTAATGAAAATGGCTTCATCTTTTTTTTTTTTTTCTTTGATGGAGTTTTGCTCTGTCACCCAGGCTGGAGTGCAGTGGTGCAATCTTGGCTTACTGCAAACTCTGCCTCCCGGGTTCAAGCAATTCTCCTACCTCAGCCTCTCAAGCAGCTGGGACTACAGGCACATGCCACCATGCCCAGCTAATTTATATATGTTTTAGTAAAGATAGGGTTTCACCATGTTGGTCAGGCTGATCTTGAACTCCTGACCTCAAGTGATCAGCCCGCCTCAGCCTCCCAAAGTGTTGGGATTACAGGCGTGAGCCACCGGCAGCCTCAACTCATTTTTACAAGCGCTAAATAGGTTTAATTTATAAACTGAAAAATTAGGAAATAGACAAGCATAAAAAGAGTGTAGGACGTCATTTGGGAAGCCCGCATGGACTAGGCCAGAAAGCACAGTCTCTGTGCTGTCTGTCCTGCCAGTATCTCAGCATCTTGTATAGTATCTCTGTTCACTGCAGGTTTGACAGTTACCATTGCCCATCCAGGAAAAGGCCCCACCCTGACCAATAAACACGCTTAGGTTAGAAGACTCCCTGATCGCAGTATTACCCTACAGCTCTCCTTCCTGTTTATTCCATTATTTTCTTGAAATATGGCCTTAAGTATTATATGTAGGTTTTCAGAAACAATTTTTCAGTGATTTTACTTATACTGGCAAATAGACAAATCTCACCGAATCAGAGTTCATGTTTTCAACAAAAACTGCTTAGTTGTCTTTTCAACATACCTTAAGAGATCAAAGGGGAGGTGGGAAAAGAAATGTAGTGACAGAAGGGAGAGTCCAAGATGCCATTGATAAGCTTCCAGCAAAGAGACGAGGGCACAGCTTTCTAAATGCTGGGATCACTTCCAAAGCAGTCCAGGGGAATACTTTCTGATTGCCTCTGCCAATCAAAATAGAATATGATATTCTCCATTTTTGTTTCTGTTTGATGTCAAAATGGCCTTTACCTATTTCTTCCGTAAGACACCTTATCTGTTCATGCATTAAAGGCTCTGAAGCCAGGAATGTCTGAATTTGACCTTCACCGGTATCATAGAAAGGCAACTGGCATATTGGTGTTTGCATATTGGCTGCATATTAGGTTTTCTTTAATCTCCACATCGTGCCAAACTTAGTCCAGTTACTAAACCTAAAAACACCAGTCGTATTGCAACAAGAGAAAGAAATCTGCACAGTGGGAAACTCTGAAGTGGACTATACGTTTCTTACGGCTTTTGTTTCTGCTCAGCAAAATGTGTGTTTTAGGTAAAGCTTCTCTTGTAATCTGTAATGTAGACACACAAAAAAAGAAAACCTGTTAGTATCTCCTGGATGTATTGCATGTCCCTTCATTGTTTCAGGTATAGAGTAACAGTTCTCCATGTGATGTTCTTTTGCTCTAAATGTTGACCATTCCTCTTGTCACCTGTCTGTCACCAACAGTCACAGGGCCATTGCCAGGGCTCCCTTCAGTTTTTCTCAAACAATATCTAAATGCAGTTTAGTAATCCCAGGATTTTGAGTTAAAAGAATACAGCTCATGGGTCTGTTTCAGCTCTTACCTAAGGCTAGCAGGGTTGGGCAGGGAAAGAGCTGGGCAGAGACTTTGCTGATCTTTTGTCAATTCATATGATTATCCAGTAAATACTTACTGAGCACCTCCCATGTGATAGGTATTGAGGCACTGTGCTGTGTGCCATAATTAAGCCTTTGGAGGATTTAAATGAGAGCAAGGGAAACAGAATGAGAGAAAACACCCTCACACTGATTCCCACTACATATGCACCCTCCTCCTCCCCCACCACCCCATAAATACAATGTGTTATTTTTCCACATTTAAAACAAATAACAGCCTTCAGCAGGCAGTGCAGGAACTATTCAGTCATTGGGATTACCGTTGATGAGAGGAGAAATCTCCTTGATTACCTGGTTTTTGTTGGAGAGACTACTGACTAGTATTTGGAAAATGAGAAAAATGAAAGCACGCATAAGCTGTTTCCTTAAATGATCTCAGCAGGATGTTGCACTAAGATATTATTCAAAGAAAAGAATCAGAGCAGAGATAGCCCCATCTTTCTAGAGCTTTTTTGTTTTGTTTCATGGGGGGTGGAGTGCGGAGTCTTATTCTGTCACCCAGGCTGGAGTGCAGTGGTGCAATCTCGGCTCACTACAACCTCCGCCTCCCAGATTCAAGCAATTCTCCTGTCTTGGCCTCCCAAGTAGCTGGGATTACAGGTGCACACCACTATGTCTGGCTAATTTTTTTGTATTTTTAGTGGAGACAAGGTTTCACCGTGTTGGCCAGGCTGGTCTCAAACTCCAGACCTCAGGTGATCCACGCTCCTCGGTCTTCCAAAGTGCTGGGATTACAGGCATGAGCCACTGTGCCCAGCCTAAAGTCTCGCTTTCTTCTGAGGTATTCTTTTTGTGGTGTGAAACTAGCAACAGGAGCTAGAGAGTCTGTTCCCCAGCAAATAACGCTGGAGTTTCCTCTTCAGAGCCAAGTCAGCAAAGCCTGCAGCTGCTGCCACTCCCCTGGCCTGTGCCTCCCAGGGTGTTTCCTTTCTGATTTTGAAGATTTATGAGTGAGTCAACTATCTTGACAGACATCCTAAAACAGTTTCCCTCCTCTCTACCCTCAGCAGATAAACCATCCAGAAAACAGGTTCTGTCAGCCAGTAACAGGGACATTTTGGGGTTTCAGTTTAAAACTGGTGCATGTTGTTGCAAGTGTCTTGAAGTTGCAAAGGATGTTTGGCGTTCTGGGGCCTGCAGGGGGGCAGAGCAGAAAGAGAGTAGTTGTCTGTGACCCTCTACCCTCCTCTGAGAGCCCCATTGCCCTTTTTCCCCACCTGTTCTCTCCTGCTTACCTCCTCAGGGCAGTGGCCACTCATTTCCTTTCTTTCCCTTTTTTTTTCTTTCCTCCTCTGGTCGACAACCTCTTAATTCTAGCCGTATACAAAAGCAAGGTCAAGCTTTCCTGGGGCACTGGGGATGAAAGGCCCATCCATGCCTGCTGTGGAGGCACAGAGGATGGAGAACGTGGAGAGCAGGGGTGGGTGCAGAGGGAATGTGAATCTTCCCTCTCCCTCTGGAGAGGGATGCGAGTCTGCTGGCTTTGGCACAGCTCCCTGTGGTGGGCTAGATTTCCAACTGCTTCTCAGTGCCTTTGCCCTGAGAGGATGGACACAGCTGGCATGGAATCAGAGCAGCCCATCTCTGGAGCAGAAGGCTGAGAGCTTAGTATTTGACTCCTGAAAGACCAGGATGTTCCCACCTGGATTCTCGAGATTCATTGACTAGTAGAGGTCGATGATACTCTCCATGTCTGCAGAAAGTCCCACTTGGTGTGGAAGGGTAGGTACCTTCTGGTTAGGTCTGAATGCTAAAATTGCAGAGGTTGTCCACACTCTGCCTACTCTACCACATCCATGCTGCCCTTAGATCCAAGAGCGCCCAGGACTAGGAACAGAAAGCAGCTTTCAACCCTTTGTTTAGACTCAGATGGGGTTTAACTCAAACTAGTAACCTACCCCAATAGCAGGGATGCAAAGTCCGAAACAGCTTTGCAGTGCCTGGGGAGTGCCTAGGCAGCCTGCTCACAGTGGCTGGGGTCATCTAGAGCTAGTGATGAGCTGGAACAGCTTCAAACCAGTCCCTCAGAACTGATGTTTAACGTTTCAGGAATTTTGAGAGTCAGTTGAGAAACACAGCTATTACTAAATATTAAGATTAGATCAATTATAGCTATAAACAAAGGCAATATATTCAAAGCTCATCACTGTCTACCTATTTTACTACATTGGACCATTATCTATGCCCATTATGTCTGTATGGTAGAAATACTATATAAGGGTATAATACTACACACATCTTCCCAAGTGATAGTATATTTGTAGCTTGAGATCAGCTATGGTGGGAATATTTATACCATGGAAAGCAACAAAGCCATACAAATCAGACTCCTCCTAATCTCCAAGACAGTTGTTAAATATTAACCAGCATATCACTATCTAAAACCCTAAAGAAGACTTGGCCTCGCAGTGCATAGACCCAGGCCACACCACCTTGAGTTTCATGTGTTTATGGGTCAGCATTGCCCCTAAATCCAAGGAAGGGGAAAGACTTAGCAAGCTCAACCTCATATGATTCACAAAGGGCTTCTTTCTGCATTTGCGTTGACTCACAATAGGACCCAGTACAGAGAATCCACCATTTTCTATGGGTGTAATTCCTTCAGGGAGAATGTATGGTAAAATCAGCTATTTCATGCTATGCAAACAAAATGAAAGTAGTTTGAAATTGTAAAGTGTCTCCCCTCTGGCTCCTATGTAGTCATCTAAGAAGGAAACTCCTTCCTTGCCTTGACATTTACCAGGCCTGCCTACATAGAACGTGATGAATTGGCCTAATTTCAGTTCTGCTGCAATTGTTATATATTTACTTTACTGAATCTATATCCAGAGTCAGTCAGAAGAAAAAAGAAATGTCCTTTCTTCTTACACACTTTCTTAGCATCCACGCAGTTATGTATCCTCATCCTGGTCCAGGAACATATTGAACAGATCCTATGTCTTTTGTTAATACCTAGATACACTAAATAACATCCTAGAAGAGTTTTCTCTTTCAGGTGAACTTCCATTTTGAACATATGCTAAACGTACTATCCACGGTCTTTTTTAACGAGATCTTGGCAACGGTCCTGTCGGTTTTGGTGTTTGGGTTGTTTGGCTTTGTTTTATTTTTTTTTCTTTCTGTTTTTAATGCTGTTTAAGATCTCTTGCTATGAATGTTCCAGTTACCCCTATTGTACTGTATATATGTGTGCTGCATGTGTGAACCCCAGTAACTTCTGTTTCAGGTTTTGGAGTTTTCATCTTAAGTACAGCTGGTCCTGTTGTGAACTCATCTTTCTGGTATGCTCCTCTGTGTCTGATTTCCAATTGCCAAAATGTTTGACCAAGTGTGTTTTGACGAATATAATGATACAGCCATGTGTATCCTTGTGAAAGGGCATGCTCCATGTGGGATGGCTCCTGTACAGCATAAATCTATCAAATGTGGAATTGTGTATACATGTATAGGCCAGATAACTAACATTCATGTAACAGCTACAAAGATATTTAATGTATATCAGATTAATAAAAGAGCATTTTTTTGCTCTGTTATATTCAAATAACGATTGCTGTGTGACTGACTTCCCTTCTAATTGACCCTTCAAAAAATAAGCACTTTTTTAATGTCCTGGGGTATAGAGAAAGCCTGTTTCTTAGATTTGGGCTTATTTGAATTGTTTCTGTGGGCTGGTTTCATGGATATTTATGTGTTGTTAATCTTACAAGAACACTTTCCAATTATTAGCCAGGACCAGTGGGAAGAATATGTCTGTGGGGGAGTTTGTGGCAAAGCAGATGCTTGTGTTCTTTTGCCCTAGAGCAGGAATAGCAAACAGATTTTTCCTTAGCGTATTAACTCCAGTAGATTGGTAGTAGCTGCTTGGAATAATGGTTTAAGAACAATGAGAAAAAGTGCTATACTTTATGGAATTCACATTGGAGGCAGAAACACAGACTTCAGTGCCACATATTTGCTATCCCAAAAGAGTCCCCATGACTGCATTTACCAGAAGACACAAGTGTCTTTACTAACAAAGGGGATGGGGCCATCCCAAGGTTGGTTCTGATGTGGCTTGGTAACATCACTGAAGACCTTGATTCTTTCCATCTTTTAGATCATCCTCAGTATACTGGCTTTTGTCCCCCTGTGGGCGTGAGATGGTGGCTGCAACTCTAAGCATCACATCTTCACACATCTAAGATCCAGAAGGAGGACTAGTCCCTCTTTTTGACCCCTTTTTAAGACAACATTCTCAGAAGCCTCCAGCAGACTCCCCCTGTGTCTCTTTGGCTTGATTTGCATCATCTGCCTACTCCTAAACCAATCACAAGCAAGAGGAACATAATTACCATAACTGGCTTAGATAATGAAGATTCACCTCTCCTGTATAGCTCTAAGGGACCCAGTCTCTCCTGAAGTCCATGGCTTCTGACTGTCTGAACAAAATGAGGGTGGAGGGTGGTGTGTAAGCAAAGAAAAAGGCAAGTAGCTGCTGGGTAGGCAAGCAACAGTGCGCTGTGTCTGAACTCGAGGACCATGCTGTCTAATATGATAGCCACATGTAGCTATTTCTATTTAAATTTAACTGAAACCAAGAATTCAGCTCCTTAGTCACACTTAGCCACATTTCAGGTGCTTGATTGCCACATGTGACCAGAGGCTACCATATTGGATGTTGAAAATATAGAATATCCCATCATCACCAAAAGTGCTATTGGCTAGTGCTATCCTATAAGTTGTGCATTCACTCCCCTCTGCCGGCTGTTCTCTTAAGACCAGCTCTCACTTCTTCCAGGTTCTCTTCCCCAGGCTAGATCCTCCTTCTTTGCTGTAGCCACTTCTTTCCCCCTTTTCGAATGCCCAGCCCATCACCCTATGTCCAACTTCCCACTCCTCCAGATGTAGGCCCTATTCCTTTATTTAAGAAAATCTACAGTGACATATTTTCTTTCTTACTTCGTGATCAGACTCTTAAATGAGGGAGAAAAGAAACGTCCACAGGCTTCAAAACTCCCAGCATATCAGGGATGATGGCAGGTACAGGAATTCACCAGAGGATGCTGGGGTGCAGATAACTTTGGCAAAAGTCACTCTAAGTTCTGAAGGAAACAACAGGCATGGCCTGGACCATTGGCTCCAAAGCCCCAAATGTGAAATGCCTGGCAATCAGTGTGTTAAAACAAGGCAATGCAGATCTTGAAGGCCTACCTTTCCTGGCTATTGATATCTGATACAATGAAGTTACTGTCATTATCAGTATTGTTTTCTAGGGCTGCCATAACAAAATAGCACAGACTGGGGGACTTAAGCAACCAAATTTCTTTTCTTACAGATCTGGAGACCAAGTGTCAGGCAGGGTTGGGTTCTTCTGAGGCCTCTCTCCTTAGCCTGTTCATGCCCGTCTGCTCTCTGTGTCCTCAGATAGTCTTCCCTCTTTACATATCTGTGTCCTAGTTTCCTTTTCTTATAAGGACACCAGTCATGCCAGATTAGAAGGTAGTTCAACCCAATCCAGTACCTATGATTAGTGACCTCTTCAACTCAACTACCCCCTTAAAGACCCTATCTCCAAACTCAATCACATTCTGAGGCACTGGGAGTTAGGACTTCAACATATGATTTGGGGAGGAGACAATTCAGCCCATAGCATTATCCCAATGCTACCTATTTAATTGTGTATATATCCTTCCTGTATACTGTGTATAGGATTTTGCTGTGTGTATATTGTGTATAGAAGGTGATAGAATGTCTGATGGGTGGTTAGCATGGGCTGTGTGTGCTGTTCATTCCGACGGCATGATAAAGACAGAAGCTGAGGAACAAGGGCCCTGCACTCATAAGCCAGAAACAGATAATTCTAAGGGAGACCCCAGGGCAGCCTGGCCAGGCTACTGTGAGAACCATGATTATTTGCCTCCTTCTGTCTCTCTGTTAGAATTCCAGATGAGAATGTGCTCTCTCTGTACAGTAATTAAAAAAAAAAATCCTGGAGTCAATAGGCACGTCATTCCTGTCCCTACACCTCAGCCTCTGAACAAAGCAGCCTCCTCTGTGAGCCTGTCCCCAGGGGAAGCTTCCTTCAAGAGAGTGATCAGCTTGAGCCCTGATGACTTCAAGGGGAGCCAGGGGGAGCACCATTCCTGGAGCTTGGATAAGACCATGCCACCCACTACTACTGCAATCCCTTTGTTCAGTGGGGAGAACAAATGCATCATCCTCTCCTGTAATTTGCAGTCCAGACACCAGGTGGAGAAATGAAAATCACAAAAGGAGACACATTCTCAAGGAAAGCCAGGTTCCTGCCCTGCAGCCACTGGAACTCCCTGGGGCCAGAATGAAGTAGCTTGGGTAGTCTGGGTAACAGAGGACAGGGGAGGCTCCAACCTTGACTCCAAGTGCACCAGCAGCCACCTGCCTTCAGCCATATTTCTACCTCCTCTATTCAAGAGCCCTCAGGGAGGCTGAACAGACAGCGTGTGAGGCAGCTCCGCTTACTAACATCTGCTTCCTCACTCCCAAGGTGGCACCAAAAATGCCCTTTGGACTGAGATTTCCAAGGAAACTGCATCAGCGAATTCAGGTTTGGGTGGGGCCATAAGGAAAACCACCATAGATTACAAAGGGCTGAGTGATCTATAAGTTGCCCCACTCCTCCTTTGCTCTTTGCAAACATTGGACATATCCCACCCCCACTGCAGGCTGCTGCTAACCCTCTCAGGAGCTTTGTGGTGCTATTGCCCCCTTCTTCAGCCTCCCACCTTCAGTGGAGGATACCCACAGTACTTTCATTTCTTTTTCTCTTTTTTTTTTTTAGACAGATTCTGACTCTGTTGCCCAGGCTGGAGTGCAAAGGCATGATCTTGGCTCACTGCAACTTCCGCCTCCTTGGTTCAAGTGATTCTTCCATCTCAGCCTCTCAAGTATCTAGGATTATAGGCACCTGTCATTATACCTGGCTAATTTTTGTATTTTTGTAGAGATTGGGTTTCACCATGTTGGCCAGGATGGTCTTGAACTCCTGACCTCAGGGGATCTGACTGCCTCAGCCTCCCAAATTGCTGAGATTACAGGTGTGAGCCACTGTGCCCAGCTTACAGTAGTTTCTAAAGTACACTCTGGTTTCTGCACACCTCACAGCCCCATTTCTCTTTCCAAACTGACTGGAATCTTCAGAGGCAGATACTGTCTCACCATTGCTAAGAGTAGGAGTTTGAGCAGGGTCACTTCCAGGTTTGGGAGGAGGGGTCCTCTTTAAGAAAAATAATACAAAATTACAAACACAAAATTAATGTAAAAGTAACTAGAATGAGAAAAGAGGTCCTCACAACACATTTTTAAAAACTGATAAATTCACAAATTTTAACAAAATCCAGAAAAATAACAATCCTTTTTATTAACTGCCTGACACATTTCTATAAATTATTTTCTCTATTTTTTGAGTGCATATGCTTTGATTGCCTCTTCAGATGGCAACAGTTTTGTGATATCATTGCCTATAGAGAGAATAGACAGATAAAAACTGGTTGTGATTAGTAATAGTTGTTTTTTGTTGTTGTTGTTGTTTTTAAGATTTCTTATTTCTCCTCCACTTGCCACATACTCTCTGTGCTGAAGACACAGACCACATTCAGTTTTGCAGTCCGGTTCTGTCAGAGGCGTTTGAACCACAGCAACTCCATCTTGCATAGGGGCTGGGTAAATGAGGCTGAGACCAACTGGCAAATGAGGCTGCATTCCCAGGAGGTTAGGCTTTCTAAGTCACAGGATGAGATAGGAGGTCAGCACAAGATACAGGTCATAAAGACCATGCTGATAAAACAGCTTGCAGAAAAGAAGATGGCCAAATCCCACTAAAACCAAGAGGGCGATGAAGGTGACCTCTGATCATCCTCACTGCTCATTATACACTAGTTATAATTCATTAGCATGCTGAAAGACACTTTCTCCAGTGCCATGACAATTTACAAATACCATGTCAGCATCAAGAAGTTACCCTATGTGGTCTAAAAGGGGGAGGAACCTCTGTGACAGGAATTGTCTACCCCTTTCCCAGAAAACTCATGATTAATCTACCACCTGTTTACCATGTAATCAAGAAGTGGCTGTAAGTGTCCTTTGTTCAGCAGCCCAAGCTGCTGCTCTTCCTGTGGAGTAGCCATTCTTTTATTCCTTTACTTTCCTAATAAATCTGCTTTCACTGTACTGCATGGACTCGCCACACATTCTTTCTGGTGTGAGATCCAAGAACCCTCTCTCTCGGGGTCTGATTGGAACCTCTTTCTGGTAACAGCTCTGGACATCAAGTCAGGACCCAGGCGTGTGGGCACAGCGGGCAGCAGAATGTTCCTGGAAGCCGTCCTCCAGTGGGACAGCTAACAATAACTTAACAATCTCAGAAGGGACTGCAAACCACACTAATATATCCCACCATCAAACCGAAGATATCCCAACTCAGATTCCTCTTAGCCTACCCCTGAAAAGCCCAGCTCCACCCAACACTGGAGGAAATTGGAGGAAAGCAAGGCAGAGTAGAAAGCAACAGTAGTTTTAACTGAGTAAGGAGACAATCTACTAAGTTTGCGAATTGTTCTAGTTTTGCAAATTTTAAACCATTTTTACTTATTTATTATTACTTTTCATAGAGATGAGGTCTTGCTATGTTGCCCAGACTGATCTCAAACTCGTAGGCTCCAGTGATCCTCCTGCCTCAGCCTTCCAAAGTACTGGGATTACAATCATGAGTCACTGCACCAGCTCTAGTTTACACATTTTTTGAGAGGGAGTTTCGCTCTTGTTGCCTAGGCTGGAATGCAGTGACGAAATCTCGGCTCACTGCAACCTCCGCCCACTGCAACCTCCACCTCCTGGGTGAAGTCTCCTGCCTCAGCCTCCCAAGTAGCTGGGATTGCAAGCACCCACCACCATGCCCAGCTAATTTTTGTATTGTTCGTAGAGACGGGGTTTCGCCATGTTGGCCAGACTGGTCTCGAACTCCTGACCTCAGGTGATCCACCCGCCTCGGCCTCCCAAAGTGCTAGGATTACAGGCATGAGACACTGCGCCCGGCCACATATTTTTTAAAAGCATATGATCTGCCACACATGGTGTCTCACACCTGTAATCCCAACACTTTGGGGGCCCAAAGCAGGAGGGTTGCTTGAGCCCAAGAGTTCAAGACCAGTCTGGGCAGCAACCATCTCTACCAAGAAAAATGAAATAAAATAACAAAAACGCATATGACCATCTGAACACATTGCTAGGATCCACTTAGCACCTGGGAAGGGACTCATGCAAATGAGGGTTCCAGGGCTTAAGCCTCATTAGTTTCATGGTAAACATTTCTCTGAGCTTTAGAGTCAGACAAGATAGGTTTGAATCCTGACTCGGCCACTTAGCAGTGATGTGATGCATTGAGAAAGCAAAAATTCATTTTTCCAGCATTCATTTCTGCAACTGTGAATCAGAAATGATAGTTTATATTTCACTGGGGTTTATAAGGATTGATAAAATGTGTATAAAAACTTTAGCAATGTGACTGAAACAGGAATTCTCACTACGTAATAGCCAAAGTGATTAGCACTACTGGCTCACATCTGCCCCTGCAGTAGTCTGCATCTTCTTTCACTATGAGGATGTTGAGATGCGGTGATCATGGGAGCCAGATCCCCTTGGGGTGCTGAAATGGGGTGGTGTGGAGGGGGTGGAATCCTGGCTTTGCCTAACTCTCCCAAGATTTCTTTCAGGACTGAATAATTCCTAGCTTCTATTATCATAGGCATGCATAGCAGGTACCTGGGCCTGTGGTGACCCTGGCAGCAACTCCAAGTGACTTACCCACATCCCCCAAACCCTGCTGAGATTCTGCTTCCCACAGAAGCAGCCTGCACAGGGCTCTTCTGAGTGCACAGATGTCCAGCTCCATGGGAGGGCCTCTGGCAGCCAGAAAGAGGAGGAAGGAGAGGAGGAAGGGGAAGTGGTTGGGCACATGCTGGGACCTTACCAACTCCCACAGGCCATGAGTACACAGTGCAGAGCCTGGCAGACCTGGTGCACCTCCTCAACTCTGCCTTTTCCCTGCTACCCAAGGCTCTGCCATTCATCTTGCCAGATCAGAGAAGCTACAGACACAGAGTGTTTGTCCAAGGCTCTGAGTCTTTTCCAGGTGCAGCCTCAGCAAATCACACCAGGAAAAGGAATCCTGCTTCTTCAGGACTAAAAAGAAGACCAAAGAGCAACTGTTCACAGCAGGCCAAATTTACAAAACAGTGGTGGAGAAAATGAATAACTTACGAGGATGAATGTAGGGCCATGTGAAATGATCTCTTTATACACCGTAAGGTACCGCAGGAAGCCAACAGTGACATGTCTGGAGCCCAACACTGTGCCAGCCAACTAGGGGACACTCTGGAGGTGTGAATGACAGAGCAGCACTGCCAGGAGTTGGGAGCTCAGTCTCCAGACTCATGCAGACCTGAACTTACAGCTAAGTTCTCCACTTTTAAGCTGTTTGCCTCAGGACAAGTTTGTTAACTTCTCTGTTACTCATCTGTAAAACAGATGCTTATATTCTTCTTTAAAAGGATTGAATAATACAATCCAAGTGCTTAAAACACACACTAAGTCTTCTATTGCACATATTTAATGTGTACAACATGGTGTGTTGGTATACATAGAACACATGAACTCTCTCTCTCTCTCTCTCTCTCTCTCAGTAGAAATGGGGATCATGCTATGTTTCCCAGGCTGGTCTTGAACTCCTGGCCCCAAGCAATCCTCCTGCCTCAGCCTCCCAAAATGCTGGGATTATAGGAGTGAGCCATCACATATGGCCCAAGTTCTCTTAATAATGTATTTTGATGCACAGAAGTTCCTGATTGTAATGTAGTCTAAGTTATCAACCTCTCCATTTAGGTCAGTGCTTTGATTTCTGTCTGCTTCGAGGTTAGGAAGACATTCTCCTCACCTAGCAGCTTCATTGTTTTTCATTTGACATTTAGATCTACATTCAGCTGAAATTCATTTTTGTATATCTTTAGTAGTCATCAGAAGATCAAAAGACATCATTAAAAGAGTAAAAAGGCAAGCCTCAGAGTTAGAAAACATATTGACAATTGGAATCACCAAGAAAAGTATTCTATTCAGACTAGATGAAGAATTCCTACAAATCAATACAAAAAAGGCATGCAACCAAATAGTAAAAGAGCAAAAACTTAAACAGAAACTTCACCAAAAAAATATCCAGAAGATTATGACCATTAAACATATGAAAAGGTGCTCAATTCCATTAGTCATTAGGGAAATGCAAATAAAACTATGGTACAATACCACTAGAGACTCTGCCAAATGGCTAAACTGTAAAAGATTGATAATACCATGTGCTGGCAAGGAGCACTCTCCAAGGAACTCCCACTGCTGAGGAGGGGGCAGATTGGTCTGACCACATTGGAAACATGTTTGGAAATATCTGCTAAAGCTGCATAATTCCTCTCCTTGGTATACACTCAGTAGAAAGGTTTGCATCTGTGAACTAAGAGATGTACAATAAGGTTTGCAGCAGCCAGTGCCAAATATAGGACATCACAGAAAAATGCTGCCTTTCAGGTGGATTGCTTGAGCTTGGGAATGCAAGGCCAGTGTGGGCAACATGGTGAAACCCCATCTCTACAAAAAATACAAAAATTAACTCGGTATAGTGGCACATTCCTGTAGTCCCAGCTACTCAAGAGGCTGAGGTGGAAAGGTTTGTTTTTTTTGAGACGGAGTTTCGCTCTTGTTACCCAGGCTGGAGTACAATGGTACGATCTCGGCTCACCGCAACCTCCGCTTCCTGAGTTCAAGCAATTCTCCTGCCTCAGCCTCCCAAGTAGCTGGGACTACAGGCACGCGCCACCATGCCCAGCTAATTTTTGTATTTTTAGTAGAGACGGGGTTTCACCTTGTTGACCAGGATGATCTCGATCACTTGACCTCGTGATCCACCTGCCTCGGCCTCCCAAAGTGCTGGGATTATAGGTGTGAGCCACCGGAGGTGGAAAGATTGATTGAGCTCTGGAGATCGAGGCTGCATTGAGCTGTGATGATGTCACTGAACTCTAGCCTGGGTGACAAAGCAAGACCGTCTCAAACAACAAATGCTGCCTTAATCAGATTACCCTAGACTCACCCATTGTCACCCAACCCCTGCCCCCTGCCCATCTTCTTCCTGGCATTCACATATCTGCCTGAATTATATATTCTTACTTCGCCCTGTTAGCATTTTTACGATTCCTTTTAAAGTGTATTTTACCCCAGCTTCCTAAATAAGTATGATTTTAAGTGCCAAGATTACTAAAGAAAATTCAGAAAAGGCAGCTTGCTCTTGGTTTGTTACAAAAGAAATACATTTCTATGGGTGAAAGACATTCTCTTTTTCCAGACTTCCTTATAATATAATGGTTACCATTGATTGAGCTCCATCTATGAGACTTGGTGTTTACAGACATTATTTGTATTAATTTATTTAAAAATGATTTTATAATATAGTTGTATTTTTAATAATTAAATTAAATTTAAAACGAACTATTTGCAATTTTTTTTTTTTTCGAGATGGAGTTTCACTGTTGTTGCCCAGGCTGAAGTGCAGTAGCACAATCTCAGCTCACTGCAACCTCTGCCTCCCAGGTTCAAGCAATTCTCCTGCCTCAGCCTCCCGAGTAGCTGGGATTACAGTCATGTGCCACCATGCCCAGTTAATTTTGTATTTTTAGTAGAGACAGGGTTCCTCCATGCTGGTCAGGCTAGTCTCAAACTCCCCATCTCAGGTGATCCGCCCACCTCAGCCTCCCAAAGTGCTGGGATTACAGGCGTGAGCCACTGCACCCAACCTTATTTGTTTCTTAAGTAATTTAGAATAAACTATTTTGTTATAGTTATTTTACAGCCATGTGGGTATATTATTATCCCCATTGCATAGATGAGGAAACTGAGACTCAGAGAAGTTAAGTGACTTGTCCCTAAATGCACAGCTAGTCAGTGACAAGCTCAATTCAACCCTAGGTTGTTCAATCTTATTCTAAGGTGCACAGTCTTAACTACCCGCCTACAGTACTTGCATATTCAGGACTAACCCAGTGTAGTTACTTCCTCAATATTCTCTCTTTTGCCTTTTTAGGCAACAAGGAAAGGCAAGCTCTAAAAGTAGAAGGGAGAGTGTCAGCATTCTGGCATTTAGAATGAATTCGTTCAAGGGGTGAACAAGCTTACCACGTACCAGTTCTCAGACTAGGCACCAAGAAACAATGACTTAGAAAAACAGATCTAGTCCCTGCCCTCACAGAACTTCCCCCTAGAGGACTCTCCAAACAGGCAAATAGCATTCATTTAGGACACACATTCGATAATATTACTGATCAGTCGCCATGTGCCTGGCACTGTGCTGGGTGCTGGGGACAGGCAGGGTGGAAAAGACAGACCCAGCTCCTCCTCTACCAGCTTACAGTCTAGCTGGAGAGATAGATAAGTAAACAGGCAAGAACAATATGACATGTATTATTATGGCAGAAGTTCTGACATTATCAGGGCTCCTAGAAGTAAACCTTCGCAGGAGGGTTAGGAAAGGCTCGCTGGAGGAGGAACACCACCCTTCTCTGCTCATATTTGGAGTGAGACTGAGAGACTGCTAAGCTTTCTTGACTTGTCCAGGCTGCCAGGGTGATGTCCAAAGTACGCTTTTATCTATTGGCCAGCTCAAAAGTAACAGCTAACAATTACAGAGTGTTTAATGTGAGCCAGGCACTATTCTAGTGCTTTTCACATTTCTCATTTCATCCTCCCAGGAACCCTAGCTGGGAGCATTTCTGTTTACAGAAGAACCTGAAGCACATGAGAGTAAGTCACCTACCCTATATCACTTAGCTAGTCAAGGAAAGAGCCCAGCTTAGCACCCAGGCAGAAGTCTCCAGCATCTGCACCCCTCCATCACCCTCAACTGCCTCTCTGTGTAGAAAGCCCCAAAATACAAAATGCATGAGTGAAATCACTGCTCAGAGCTATAGTTGCCCAAAGGTCATTTTTGTTCACAATAAGCAAAGGGATATAGCCAGACATATGCTGATTAGTATTTAACAACCAACTCTCCAGATTTGTAGCATTTGCAGATTTCCTTGGCGTAATTACTCCCACCATGGTTGATTTCAAGCTACCAGTGTGATGTCTCTGAATGTGGAGCTGGGAATAGTGCAATCCTATCATTCTATATTGTTTCCACCATACAGGTACAATAGCCTTAAGGGCACACATAATGGTATATGTAGGAAAATAATCAGGAAGTGATACTTTCTGAGGATCTGCTACCTTTGTTTTTAATATAATTTAATTTTAAGTTTATATAACTTAGCTTTTGATAATTACTGTGTTTAACAAATTTTCAGCAAAAATTCCTGAAATTTAGCAAATAGCTCCTATGAGTCAGGACGACACCCTCCAGCATTTCACTGGATATAGTCCTAGGTTCTCTGGCTTGATTCTAAGCTCTAATTACCTGCCTCTGCTTCCTTTGCAACTTTAGGTGCCCTACAAAGTTACCACCAGGGAGAGAAGGGAGAAGGGAGAGGTCTTAGCAAGTACTTAGCACCTGCTATGTGGCAGTCACTGTGGTCAATACTTCATGTTATTTCATTTTACACTCACATTAATCTCATAGGAAAGAGATTAATACATGTAAGTATTTTGTTTGCACTTTTTGCCATTGTATTCCCAGGGGTTTGGACTATGCCTTACACATAGCAGACACACAATTCATGTTTGCCGAATGAATAAATGAATTAAAAAGCTGAGGATGAAACCTGACTCCTCAGCCTGCACACAAGGCCCTCTATGATCTGGCACCTGCCTCCTGGTCCAGCCTCCCTTCCCACCATGCCCAAGTGAATCCATCTCACCCACACACAGCTTGCTGCTAGACATGCCAAGACTACTTGGCTTGTGCTGTCCCCACTACCTAGAAGGCCCTTCCACCATGCATCTTTCTTAGGTCAGATTTCCCCAGAAACAGACTCTAAAAAAGAGATTCAAACACAGGAAGTATATTGATAGGAGTTCTTGGTAAGAACCCTCATAAGTAATTGAGAGGGAAAAACAAGAGTGGGGGAACAGAAGTGAGGAAAGTGGGATTGGGCAGGAGAAAGTTGAGCTGTGATGCACTTGCAGCAGAGGCCTCAGCCAAATCCATGGGAGGCTCAGCATATGGGATGGATTGCAGAGTTGTGCCACATTGAAGCAAGGGGCAGGGCCTTTTTATCGAATTTGTACCTCATCATTGAATGAGGGCCATCTGTGGATGGGGGATAACTTTGAGTGAAGCAGCCCCCTTTGCCAAAGGCATAGTCTGGAGAGGGACTAGGCTGTGAGCCACCAGCAAACAAAACTCTGGGAAGCTGGGGAAGGAGTACCTCAATCCTAAAGATAGATCTGGGCTGCACATTCCAGCATGTACCTTCTTATTTCTTACCTATGCCCAGCCATGTTTTGTTTTCTTGTTGTTGTTTTGTTTTGAGACAGAGTCTCTCTCTGCTGCCCAGGCTACAGTGCAGTGGTACAATCTCTACTCATTGCAACCTCCACCTCCCAGGTTTAAACAATTCTGGTGCCTCAGCCTCCAGAGCTGGGACTGCAGGCATGCACCACGACACTAGCTAATTTTTGTATTTTTGGCAGAGGTGGGGTTTTACCATGTTGACCAGTCTGGTCTCGAACTCCTGACCTCAGGTGATCTGCCCACCTCAGCCTCCCAAAGTGCTGGGATTACAAGCATGAGCCACCGTGCCTGACCCCAGCCATGTTATTTAATTGACTCTACAGTTTAGAATAGTTTTACGTTCATAGTGAAATTGAGCAGAGGGTACAGAGAATTCCCAAATACCCCCTGCCCTGACACACACACACACACACACACACACACACACACAGCCTTTCCCGTTATCAACACCCCTTACCAGAGTGGTAATTTGTTACAATTGATGACCCTACTTTGACACATCATTTTCACCCAAAGTCCATAGTTTACTTTCGGATTCTTTCTTGGTGTTGCACAGTCTATGGGTTTGGACAAAAGTGTAATGACATCTATCCAGCATTGTAAAATCATACAGAATAGTTTCACTGCCTTAAAGATCCTCTGTGTCCCACTGTTAGATCTGGCATAAAGAAGAAAAACAAAACAAAACCAAAAAAGATCCTCTGTGCCCCACCTATTCATCCCTCCTTCAGCACCCCGTACCCCTGGCAATCACTGATCATTTGCTGTCTTCATATTTTGTCTTTTCCAGAATGTCATATAGTTAGAATCATACAGTATCTAGCCTTCTCAGGTTGGTTTTCTTCACTTAGTAATATGCATATAAGATTCCTCCATACATATTACTCCATGTATATTCATGGCTTGATAGCACATTTCTTTTTAGCACTGAATAGCTTTCCACTGCCTGGTTGTACCACAGTGCATCTGTTTATCTACTCACCTACTAACAGACATCTTGGTTGCCTCCAAAGTTTGGCAGTTATAAGTAAAGCTGCTATAAACACCCATAGGCAGGTTTCTGTATGGACATATAAGTTTTCCTGGCCAGGCGCGGTGGCTCAAGCCTGTAATCCCAGCACTTTGGGAGGCCGAGGCAGGCGGATCACGAGGTCAAGAGATTGAGACCATCCTGGCCAACATGGTGAAACCCTGTCTCTACTAAAAATACAAAAATTAGCTGGGTGTGGTGGCATGCACCTGTAGTCCCAGCTACTCGGGAAGCTGAGGCAGGAGAATTGCTTGAATCTGGGAGGTGGAGGTTGCAGTGAGTTGAGATTGTGCTGCTGCACTCCAGCCTGGCACCTGGCAACAGAGTGAGACTCTGTCTCAAAAGAAAAATTTTCCTTTGGGTAAATACCAAGGTACGTGATTGCTGGATTATTCATAAGGATATATTTTGCTTGTAAGAAACTGCCAACCTGCCTTCCAAAGTAGTACTGTTTTGCATTCTCACCAACAGTGAATGAGTTCATGTTGCTCCACATCCATGTCAGCATTTGGTTTTACTGCTCAGTCACTTAACTCAGCAGATAGCTGTACCAGAGCAGGTCGTACATGAGCAATGTGACTCTGTATAATAAAGCTAAATATTTAGGTGCCACCAGTTCTAATTTAGGCAGTAGAGCAATAATGGTTAAGAACATGGATGCTAGAGCCACATTTTCTGGGTCCATTTCTGTGCTCTATCATGCCTAACTGATTGACCTTGGACAAGTTGCTTAACTGTTCTCTCGCTTGCTTGTTTCGTCAATAAAATAGAAGAATAGTAGGCCGGGCACGGTGGCTCACACCTGTAATCCCAGCACTTTGGGAGGCCGAGTCGGGCAGATCACCTAAGGTCAGGAGTTTGAGACCAGCCTGACCAACATGGAAAAACCCTGTCTCTACTAAAAACACAAAATTAGCCGGGGTGGCACATGCCTGTAATCCCAGCTACTCGGGAGGCTGAGGCAGAGGAATCACTTTAACCTGGGAGGCGGAGGTTGTGGTGAGCTGAGATCACACCACTGCACTCCAGAGTGGGCAACAAGAGCGAAACTCTGTCTCAAAAAAAAGAAAAGAAGAAGAATACAATTAGTACCTACCTCTTGTGGTTGTTGAGCTAATGTAAAGCACTTGGAACAGTGTCAGGCACAGAGTAAGCCCTCAATAAATTTCAGTGATTAGGCCGAGCACAGTGGCTCACTCCTGTAATCCCAGCAATGTGGGAGGCTGGGGCAGAGAGATCACCTGAGGTCAGAAGTTCGAGACCAGCCTGGCCAACATGGCAAAATCCCTGTCTCTACTAAAAATACAAAAATTAGCCAGGCATTGTGGCACGCACCTATAATCCCAGCTACTTGGAAGGCTGAGGCAGGAGAATCGCTTGAACCCAGGAGGAAGATGTTGCAGTGAGTTGAGATGGCACCACTGCTCTCCAGCCTGGGCACTACAGATGGAACAAGACTCCATCTCAAAAAAGAAAAAAATTCAGTGATTATCACCAAAGACACGTATATTTTAAACAATTCAGGTTAGATCGTCAGAAAATGACTGACTAGAATAAATCCTTGAAAGTCTTGGCTCTCCACAAGAACACATAGAAAGAGATGAATTTTTAGCCTTCATTTCAATGGCTACATTTTTTTTTTTTTTTTTAGGCAAGGTCTCACTTTGTCACCAGGCTGGAGTGTGGTAGCACAATCATAGCTCACTGCAGCCTCAAACTGCTGACCTCAAGCAATCCTCCCACCTTGGCCTCCCAAAGTACTTGAAATTATAGGCAGGAGCCACCATGCTAGGCCATCAATGGCTACATTTTTAAAATCCTCACACAGTGAAGCAGTGTATCAGACATTCCAGAGTAATAACCCCAGGTATTCAGTTGAAGACTTGCCATAGCAAGTACAAGTGAGACAGTTTTTCCATGTCCACCCAACAGAAACCAACTTCATGTTGATAATTGCATTGTAAAAGCCTTAACTCCCCACTGCTGTTCAGATGCTAGGTTCTGGTTTTATGGACTCAAAGAGGCATGGTATATCCTCCATCTTGAGCTATTTTGTCCACTGTGTGTTTAAAATGATGCCAAGAATTAAACAATCACAAATCTGCATGTCCTAAGTGACCATTTCCTCCATCCCACCCTCCATACCTGTGATTTTCCTCTCTAGGGAACTTTTAGCTGCTAGAGAACAATATAGGAGGTTTCCTGTCTGTCTGTCATGACTTACCTTCTATCCCTCACTCCCCAGAGAAGCAAGGGCTAGGAAGAGAAAAGGAAGAAGAGGGGATATGGGAATAAGGGGAACTCTCTAAGGAGAAGCAAAGCAGTCCACCTTCTCCAGAGCATTTACCTGGGGCCCCAGGAAATGTGATGCTCCTGTTGAGATTCTAATGAGTGTAGCAGCCAGGTTTTTTGGTCTCATTTTCCAGTGGGAAATCCTTTGTACAGGGTGGCTTTAGCCATAACACCACAGAGGTCCAGAGACCTCAGATTGCTGATTGGTGTAGTTTGTTTATTCAGTCACTAAAAATATATATACTAAGGAACTAAAATGAATCAGAAATATTTCTAGGCACCAAAGGGAATAATGTAGACGTGGTTCCTTTCCTCAAGGAGCCTACATCAGAATGGGGAAAGACAGACAATAAACAAGTAAACAAATAGACCAACGAAATCTGTAAGATGGAAAGCAGGGTATGCAGAGCACAAAACAGGATGATGCATCCTGCATCACTGGGTTGGTGCAACCTCAGATTGGATGGCCAGCAAAGGCAGCTTTCTGGAGGTGGCCATTGACCTGAATGACAACCATATGTCTTAGGCCAGGTGAGATAGCTGAACCTGTAATCCCAGCACTTGGGGAGGCCAAGGTGGGAGAATCACTTGAGCTTAGGAGTTCGAGACCAGACTGGGCAACATAGTGAGACCTCATCTCTACAAAAGCAATCAAAAAATTAGCTGGGCATCATGGTGCGCACCTGTAAACCTAGCTATTCAGAAGGCTGAGGTGGAAAGACAGCTTGAGCCCAGGAGGTTGAGGCTGCAGTGAGCTGTGATCACACCACTGCACTCCAGCCTGGGTGACAGACTGAGATCCAGTCTCAAAAAAAAGTCTCAGTGTTCAGTCTGGGCTAAATAGTGTTTTGCTTTGGAACCTTCTATGAGCCAGGGCATTCCTCTTCCCACAAAGAGACAAGCATGATATTGGATGCCAGGCTGCATCTAGAAGAGTATGGGAACTGTCTCAGCAGGGAATCGCCTCAGCTCTTCTACACCCTGCCACAGTGGAAATGTCAGCTTCAGAGTTAGC
Organism: Callithrix jacchus; assembly: GCF_049354715.1. Classification (NCBI taxonomy): domain Eukaryota; kingdom Metazoa; phylum Chordata; class Mammalia; order Primates; family Cebidae; genus Callithrix; species Callithrix jacchus. Next base: position 134,685,447 of record NC_133503.1, on the reverse strand, counting down.
TGCTTCCACTAGAGCTGCTGTTGGTCTTCTGTCCCAGTCAGCGTATCTGTTCTATAGTGCTGATACTAAAACTACAGCAAAAGCACTTTGTGGTCCAATAACTCCAACTATAGTGCTAGCCAGGCCGTGTATGCATTGGTAAATTTAATATGCATTGGTACATTTCCACAATTTTAATCAGCATAAATATACAGGTCTGTATCTTAGTTTTATCTTACATTCTGATGTAGGCTCCTTGAGGAAAGGAACCACGTCTACATTATTCCCTTTGGTGCCTAGTTTGGTGGACCTGGTTTGAGAATTTCTCACCCTTGCACCGCGAGCTCAGTGCCTACAAACAGCATCATCATCATCAAGGGATTGTACTTTATAGGGAATAAAACCTCACTTTAAAAAAATCTGCCATGTCATCAAACAAGAGAAAAAAAAAGTAAAGATTCATTATAAATGTAAGCAACTCCATCCAAAATGGAAGCTGTTATGGTTTGAGTGTGTCCCCCAAATTCATGTGTTGGAAACATAAGCCCCTAGTGCAACAGTGTTAAGAGATAGGACCTTTAAGAGGTAATTAGATCATGAGAGCTCTGTCCTAATGAATGGAGGAATGTTATTTCACCAGTGGGTTCATTATTGAGAGAGTAGGTTTGTCATAAAAGCTAGTTCAGCCTCCTCTTGCTCTCTCTTGGGCTTCCTTGCTTTTCCTCTTTCCACCTTGAAATGATGAAGGAAGAAGGCCCTCACCAGATGCTGGTCCCTCCAACCTCTCAGTCTCCAGAACTGTAAGAAAAAAATATGTTCTTTATAAATGATCCAGTCTGTGGTATTCTGTTACAGTAACACAAAACAGACTAAGACAAAAGCTGGCTAGACAATAGATACTTCACATCCCTCCAAATTCTCTTTTGGTCTTTTTAATATGCATTGGTACATTTCCACAATTTTAATCAGCATAAATATACAGGTCTGTATCTTAGTTTTTTCTACTTTACATTTTTCATATAATACATTTCCACATATTCACATTGCTCCTATGTGTCATTTAAACTGCCTTATAGAATCTAAGCAAATTGAAAATCATGTTTTATTTTTACTTATTTCCTTTTTTTTTTTCTCTGAGGTAAGGTCTTGCTCTGTTCCCCAGGTTAGAGTGCAATAGTAACATGATCATACTTCACTGCAACCTTGAACTGAGCTCAAGTGATTCTCTTGTCTCCACCTCCCCAGAAGCCAGGACTACAGGTGTGAGCCACCATGCCTAGCTAATTTTTTTATTTTTTGTAGACACAGAGTCTTGCCATGTTGCCCAAGCTGGTCTTGAACTCCTGGCCTCAAGTGATCCTCCTGCCTCGGCTTCCCAAAGTGCTCAGATTACAGTCTTGAGCCACTGCACCTGGCTTTGTTTCCATTTTTGAGGATTAAAATTGCTTGAAATTTTCCAAGTGTATTATACATGTCCTTGCTAAGGACTTAGTAGATATCTTTATTGCTGTCTTTTTTCTCTCTCTTTTGCCTTGTGGAAATATCCCACAAAGTGAAGTAACCAAATCAACAAGTGTGAACAATTGTATAGCTCTTGTTAAATTTACTAGACAGCTCTCAGGAAAGACAGAGCCAGTTTACAGCATGAGCCATTAGTGGATGTGAACCTCTTTTCTAAGATCTGCTTCTAAACTTGGCTTTATCATTTAAAGAGATAAAATTATTGCAAACAATTTGAAGGAATTATTTGTCTTATTAAAAAAAAAATTCTAAATATCCCTGTAATCCCCTAGTAAGTGTAGTTAACCTTGCAACTCAACAAACAGACCACTTTACACACCTGCTTGGGGACCTTTGTTTTTGCTTGATCCACCTCTGAAATGCTCTCTCCTGGTGATTAAGTGGCTTGCTCCTTTATGTAGGTATCTGCTCAGGTAAAATCTTAACCAAGAGGCCTTTACTCTTCACCCTACTTAAAATATCCCTCTGCCCTACCCTGAGACTCTTAACTTGCATAGTCCTCATCTTTCACCTGACATAATATGTACTTCTTTGCTTTTATAGACATTATCTGTGTCCCTCCACTAGAATGTTATTTGATAAGAATAAAAATTTTGTCTCGGCTGGGAGCAGTAGCTCACGCCTGTAATCCCAGCATTTTGGGAGGCCGAGGCGGGTGGATCATGAGGCCAAGAGATCAAGATCATCCTGGTCAACAAGGTGAAACCCCGTCTCTACTAAAAATACAAAAATTAGCTGGGCATGGTGGTGCGAGCCTGTAGTCCCAGCTACTCGGGAGACTGAGGCAGGAGAATTGCCTGAACCCAGGAGGCAGAGGTTGCGGTGAGCCGAGATCGTGCCATTGCACTCCAGCCTGGGTAACAACCGCGAAACTCCGTCTCAAAAAAACAAAAAACAAAAAAACCCACTAATGGGGCTGGCACAGTGGCTCGCACCTGTAATCCCAGCACTTTTGGAGGTCGAGGCAGGTGTATCACTTGAAGTCAGGAGTTAGAGACCAGCCAGTCCAACGTGGTAAAACCCCACCACTACTAAAAATCTTAACCAAAATTAGCCAGGCATGGTGGCAGACGCCTGTAATCCCATCTACTTGGGAGACTGAGGCAGGAGAATGGCTTGAACCTGGGAGGAGAAGGTTGTAGTGAGTCGAGATCGTGCCACTGCACTCCAGCCTGAGCCACAGAGCAAGACTCAGTCTCAAAAAAAAAAAAAAAAAGACACTAATGGAACTTATGAATGGTCTGTTCTCAAAAATGCATACTCACAAAGATTTCAAGAGGCTGGGCCTGCTGAAGTTCTCAATGAGTCCAGAAATTTGTTTTAGAAGCATTGCTCTAGGAACCATGTGATTACTAGCAATCATAAACAGGTGGCCCAACAAACCACACTTGTTTTAGTTTGGCCCCTGCAGGAGTGCAAGGCACAGAGATTGTTTTTTAAGTTTTGAATTCGTTGCCCAAAATTTAAACTTCAGAAGATTTCACATCGGAAAAGCAATCCATATTTCTTAATTCTGTTGAAAACTCAGAGGGCCTAGGAGCACTTGGCCCACTGTTGTAGCTACAGATAAGCTATGGCAGCCCCACCTAGAAGGTGTCCTCTTCCCTTTACTCTAGTTCCCACTGCTCCTTGTGGCTCCCATGGTTTTGAAGCAGAGCACTGGTGACTGCTTATTATTGGGCTTGCACTGTTGTTTTTCTTTTCTTCTTCCTCTTCTTTTCTTTTTTTTTTTTTGAGATGGAGTTTCACTCTGCTGTCCAGGCTACAGTGTAGCTGTGTGACCTTGGTTCACTGCAGCCTGCACCTCCCAGGTTCAAGCAATTCTCCTGCCTCAGCCTCCCAAGCAGCTGGGACTACAGGTGCCTGCCACCACACCTGGCTAATTTTTTTGTGTTTTTAATAGAGATGGGGTTTCACCACATTGACTAGACTGGTCTTGACTCCTGACATCAGGTGATCTGCCCACCTCAGCCTCCCAAAGTACTGGGATTACAGGTGTGAGACACAGCACCGAGCCACACACTGTTGTTTTCTCAAGCCTGAGTTAAGCAGAAAGCAGAACAGACCCTGCCTCCTTTTTTCTGAAGTCACATGTCTGACCACTGCAGACATTCGGCTTTAGACCCCTTGCCTAACGCAACTGTAAATAATAAGGTTGAGGAAACTAGGACCCAAAAAGATTGAGACACTTGTCCAAGTTTACACGGAGGCTGACTTGAACTCTGGTTTTCCTAACTGTGGTATGTATATTTGATCTTTGTCCCTGGTTCCTGGCACAAAGCTCCTAAAAACTTCTGGCGTTTCTTTGGCCGGAGGTTGTGGCTCTCGTCTGCAATCCTAGTACCTTGGGAGACCAAGGCGGGTAGGATCATCTGAGGTCAAGAGTGCAAGATCAGCCTGGCCAACATGGTGAAATCCCATCTCTACTAAAAATACAAAAAAAATGAGCTGGGCATGGTGGTAGGCTCCTGTAATCCCAGCTACTTGGGAGGCTGAGGCAGGAGAATCACTTCAACCTGAGAGGCAGAGGTTGTAGTGAGCCAAGAAGGTGTCATTGCACTCCAGCCTGGGCAAAAAGAGCAAAACTCCTTCTCAAAAAAAAAAAAAAAAAAATTAGCCGGGCATGGCGGTGCACACCTGTAATCCCAGCTATTCACGGGTTGAGGCTTGAACCGGGGAGGCGGAAGTTGCAATGAGCCGAGATCACGCCACTGCACGCCAGGCTGGGCCATGAAGCAAGACTGCTGGTCATCAAAAAGACCAAGTGATTAGAGGGTTGAAACTATTAGCCTCACTTACCGACCTCCAGGAAGGGAAGGGCAGTGCTGGAGAGTAAACCCTATTTTTAAAAAACACAGGCCAGTGCAGTGGCTCACCCCGGTAATCCCAGCACTTTGGGAGGCCGAGGCGGGCAGGTCACTTGAGGTCAGGAGTTCAAGACCAACCTGACCAACATGGAGAAGCCCCATCTCTACTAAAAATACAAAATTAGTTCGGCATGGTGGTGCATGCCGATAATCTCAGCTACTCAGGTGGCTGAGACCGGAGAATGGCTTGAACCAAGGAAGCAGAGGTTGTGGTGAGCCAAGATAGCACCATTGCACTCCAGTCTGGGCAACAACAGTGAAACTCCATCTTAGAAAAAAAAAAACAACTCTTGAGCAATGAGATTTGATGCTCCTCTGGGCTGGTGAATACACTGAGGTGCTAGGAGGGTGGTGTGTCTGGAGAGGGCATGGAAGCTTTCCCTGATCCCCATACCTCACCCTATGCATCTCTTCCATTTGACTTCCTGAGTTGCAGCCTTTACAATAAACTGATAAACATAAGTAAGGTGTTCCCCTGAGGTCTGTGAGCCATTATATTAAATTATTGAACAGGAGGAGGAGGCCATAGTAGCTCTTGATTTGTAGCAAGGACAGTCAGAAGTGCCAGAACCTGAGACTTGTAATTGATATGTGAAGTGGGAGAAGCTTGTGGGACTGAGTCCTTATCCTGTGGTGTCTATGCTCGTAATAGCTTTGGGCAACGAGAAATAAAAATAAAATCTTAAACTGCCCAATGGACGAAAGAGACCCTATCTTGGTGAAAGAGATCCCAGAGTAACCTTGAAAACTGAGTTCTCTGTCAAGGTGGGATAGGAGGTTAGACACACCTCATTATATCCTCTCGCTAGCTAACCATGATAAGGCTTTCTTTCCTAAGGGCTTAACAGAAACCAGCCTTTCAAAAGGCTCTGATATCAACCAACCACCTGAGGCTTCCCCCATGATAAGAGACCACTGACCATGGAGTGGTTCTGGCCAATCTACAAAGAAGGTGCAGTAAGGGTTTCTGTGTTCTCTGCTTCATCTTTTGAGGTCAGAGGACCAAAAACTCTACCCTCAGATCATGCTATCACCACCGGTTTTGTACATAGGACCCGTGAAGGGGCATGAAGCTCATGTTTCTCCTTCCGTAAATATTCATAACTCTGGCTATAGCTTATTGAATGTGTATATTCAGCCAGCCCACTCACTCAGCATAAATTCCTGAGCCCTTTGCCACTCCCTTGAAGCATCTGTTTGTGGCTTCCGGCCAGCGCCTACACTTCCCAGCCTGTGAGAAGGGCCACTCTGCAGGCTGCAACCCTTTATGAAAAGGAAAGCTCTCCTTTCCACATGTATGGGCCTCGTCATTCTCAGTTGACAGTAGTTATCATCAGAATCAAATTGAATTTTAGGATATTCATTTAATGTCCACAGAGAATTGGTTGTTGGTCTTGGAAAACACCCCAGACTAACTCAATGTTCTTTCCATTACGCTGCCTTCGCAGCTGAAGAGAAAGCCAAGAAACTTACAGTGTCACTAGAAACCATGGACAACTGTAAATCAATCAAAATTGATTTCAAAGAAATCAAGCTGCCAGATGTTCTAATTCCAGAACTTTGGAAAGTTGAGGCAGGAGGATTGTTTGAGCCCAGAAATTCAACACCAGCCTGGGCAACATAAGGAGACCTCATCTCTCTTAAAAAAAGAAAAAAGTAATAATTGGAAATAAAAGAATCAAACTTTTTTTTTTCTTTTTTGTGACAGTGTCTTGCTCTACCACCAGGCCAGAGTGCAGTGGCCCAATCTCGGTTCACTGCAACCTCTGCCTCCCGAGTTCAAGTGATTCTCATGTCTCAGCCTCCCTGAGTGGCTGGGATTACAGGTGTCCACTGCCACACCCAGCTACTTTTTGTATTTTTAGTACAGATGGGGTTTCACCATGTTGGCCAGGCTGGTTTCGAACTCCTGACCTCAGGTGATCCACCTGCCTCAGCTTCCCAAAGTGCTGGGATTACAGGCATGAGCCATCGTGCCCGGCCAAGAATCAAGCCTTTTAAAGTCATCTCTATACACGCACCAAGTGCTCAGAGATACCCAATCAGTGCTTGACTTAGTAAATGAGCAAATAAAATCAATGAATCCATTTCCAAATTGTAGTTTAATCTGGGGAAAAGTAAGATTCATTTAAAAGCCCCTTTTCACTAACAACTGAAGCTGTAATTTTATTTCTCACCCATTGTCCTTATTTTTAGTGGAATCAACTCTATCATATAAAATACATAGCTCTAGCCTACCCCCGAGGTTGACGCACAGCAAATTCAGTGATTTTCTTACCCTAATGTGTTCACTTGGTCTAAAAACACTGCAGGCTCCTTCAAAAATATCCAGAGTTCAAGTTTCAAGTCATCAAAACTCATGATTTGTCCTGATTCCAAGAGACAAGAAACAGGTGATCTGAGTTGCTTGTGCTAGGAACCACTGCTGCAGAGAAGGCAGTGTTTCTTCTGTCTGACAATTGACAGCGGCCAGTCAGACCAGAGCCCCTACTCTATTCTCAAAATCCATTCCCCTCTGTCTCCTGCTAAGCATTGTTTCTCTGGGAAATTATTCTCCACTCTGACCAGTGGCAATATTATGCCCTAAAGTAATAAATGAGAGTCACTGACCTTTTTGGGAAAGTCATTATCATTATTAGAGTTTAATTTCGAAAAGGATTTCCTCCTGAATATATATATCGTCCAAACCCTAAGGACACTAACTGCCCCTGCTAGTGGCCCCTGTATCTGTTTTCTTCTTTTTTAGTATAGACTTCCTATTTCTAGCCAGAGACATAGCTACAGACAGAAGTAGCCATGTGCCTAAGTTCTAGCAAAGGACATGTAAGTAGAAGTGTCATGTAGGACCTCCAGAAAGGTCAGGCTGCCTAGAATGTGGACATGATAGCTAAATCTCAATCATTTTTGTCAATAAGGCTGAGAGCCACTTTTGATTAGTTGGCAGTAATTACATTTGATTAAAAATTTGTGTGTAAAACCATTTTTCACTGTTTCCACTGAAATACTCTCACTTCTGCACGGTGGATGGGTATGTGAAAATAATGTTCCCATTATTATTATTATTATTTGAGACGGAGTTTTGCTCTTGTTGCCCAGGCTGGAGTGCAATGGCAGGATCTCAGCTCACTACAACCTCCTTATCCCAGGTTCAAGTGATTCTCCTGCCTCAACCTCCGGAGTAGCTGGGATTACAGGCGCCCAACAACACGCCAGGCTAATTTTTGTATTTTTAGTCGAGACAGGGTTTCACCATGTTGGTCAGGCTGGTCTCAAACTCCTGACCTCAGGTGATCCACCCGCCTTAGTCTCCCAAAGTGCTGGGATTACAGGTGTTAGCCACCACACCTGACCTCCTCTTTTTTGTTGTTTATATAAATAAATGCTTTTTAAAATTTCTAATAGTAATCTTATTTTCTGTGTCCCTACAGAAAATATTCACCTCTGGATCCTGTTCCATAAAGTGGCGTTTGGGTCCTGTCGGCATTCCTTATTGCCACTAGGGGAAAGTCAGTGTTATGGCTATCTGGAAATGTGGCCTTGATGTTTTGCATGAATAATGGCTCTAATAACATTCAGTACCAGGTGGAGGGAGAAAGGATATTAGTTTCTTTCCTTCCTACCTTCCTTCCTCCCTCTTTCTTTTCTTTTTCTTTTTTCTTTTCTCTTTTCTTTTCTTACTTCAGACAGGGTCTTACTCTGTTATCCAGGCTGGAGAACAGCGGTGCAATCATAGCTCACTGTAACCTCAAATCTCTGAGGTCAATTGATCCTCCTGGCTCAGCCTCCTGAGTAGCTAGAACTACAGGCAGGCACCACCATGCCCAGCTAGGAGTAATTTAAATATGTAATTTAAATATACATTTTTCATTCCCTTTAAAAAAAAAAAGCCACCACTCTACTAAAATGATTTTGGAAGCAGGACCATGGTAGAGAGTTTTATGTTTATGTTGTTTTTTTGTTTTGTTTTGATGTGCTCTGGAGGTGATAGGGAACCACTGTTTCTACATCTGTAAGCTTTAAATACCTCCACTTACTCCATCTCTTCTGGTTACTGTGAACATATTAACCACACCCAGATCTAATCCAGGGATTTTCATTGCTAATTCCAAGAGGGAAGGGTAGACCATGGTTAGAAACATCTGTCACCACTAGGTAATGTTCACACCACATTCTGAAGAGTTAACTAAAATACATTGCTTTTCATTCTAAGTGAATGGTTTTGAGGTAAATTTCAACTGTTCCACCCTATTTCTGATTTACCCATTTCAATTATATTTATGAATTATTAAAGCTAATAGAACTTCATAATATAATACCATAGATAATTAAAACATGTTAATACAAAAAATAAAATATATTAGATTTCTAGGATCTTTGTGAAGCTACTGAATCTAAATGAAAATGTTTTCTTTCTTACTTGATTCTTCATAATTTCCTTCTGTAAGAGTTAGGAAACAAACAAAATTGCTAAAACAAAGCAATTTGTCAAGCAATTCTTCAGTTTCCCCAAAACTGCAAAGACTTAAATAAGGTAGAACCCCTGGAGAGCAGTGTGTGTGTGTATTTTTGTAGAGATGGGGTCTTGCTATATTGCCCAGGCTGGTCTTGAACTCCTGGTCTTAAGTGATCCTCCTGCCTTGACCCAAAGTGCTGGGATTATAGGCTTTAGCCACCACACCTGGCCCATAAATATTTATGTAAATGGGCCGGGCAGGGAGGCTCACACCTGTAATACAAGCACTTTGGAGGCAAAGGCGGGCGGATCACCTGGGGTCAGGAGTTCAAGACCAGCCTGACCAACATGGTCAAACCCCGTCTTAAAAATAAATAAATTATATATATATATTTAAATGAATGAAGGAGGCAGCACAATGTAGCAAAAATAATCAGGGAGGTGGGAGAAAGACCTGGGTTTGGGTCTTGATTCTGTTTTCTACCAGCCGTCAAATGAGGTAAATTGCACCTCTCAGGTGGTTCTAAGAACAATCGATATCTTTCCTGCACATAGTGGGTACTCAGAAATGTTAATTTCCTTTCTCCCTCCATCTGGTATGTGATTAGTGGGTACAGAGCTATTATTCATAAAAACATCAAGGCCATGACTGGGTGTGGTGGCTCACGCCTATAATCCTAGCACTTTGGGAGGCCAAGGTGGGTGGATCACCTGAGGTCAGGAGTTTGAGACCAGCCTGGCCAACATGGTAAAACCCCATCTTAAAAATAAATAAATAAATAAATAAATATAAAACATCAAGGCCACATTTCCAGATATCCCTAAAACTGACTTTCCCACTCAGCAATGAGGAATGCTGATAGGACCCAAACACCACTTTATGGAGCAGGATCCAGAGGTGAATGAGGATCTCTGTAGGGACAGACACATGGGGAAATAGGAAGGTAAGAACCTCAACCCCACAGCCAGGCCTTAGGGGAATCCAGGGACAGCCAAGTCTCATGGCAATGGAACTGTACTTTGGGGATCTGAAGACCCTCAGTTGCACGTTTTGGGGACTTCCTACTTAACAGTTTCACCATTACATTGTCTTGGCGACTCTCTGCCTCTGTTTCTCTTGTTCCTGCTGCTGCTGACTAACTGGCTTTGATGCTTTGTATTCAAATGCTCCAAGGGAGACATTCTATTGGTTTGTGGTCTAAGCTGCCTCTGTTTCACAAAGCTTCTGTAGCAAGCTGTTTTCTCAGGTCACTGACCAGCCTGTAGATTGACCTTTTCTGGGTCCGTCTCTTCTCCATACCTATTAGCTTAGCCAGGGTGACAGGCTACATAGCCAACTTTTATCTGGATGCACCGTGAACATGGAAGACATTCGCACTATGGTATGTTGTTTTTCTATTTGTTTCTAAACTGTTAAAAACATTTGTCATACAGAGTTGGAGGAGAGAAGGTCATTTGTCTATCAAATGCCAAATTTTGGAGGATGTGAAGAGCAAAGAATTTTCTATTTACCCTCAAATGTATTTGATGTCTCTCACTGATTCCACCTCCCTCTCTACACTTCAGCCACTCAGGACTTCTGTTTTCTTCAAACCTCTCCCTTGCTCTTGCTCTATTTCTCTTTTAGACCTACACATCTGCGGTGTTTTCTGTCTGGAATACTCCCTCTACATCCTCTCAGCCTAGCTGAAATGTCTGCTCCTCAAGGAAGTTTTCTCAGACTCCCACACGGCATCCAGTTTCCTCTGGTATAAGCTCCTTGCTATTACATACTCTGCTGTCACACCACATTACATCTTATACTTCCTCTTTCAAAATATTCTTTTTGTTTATAATTATTTGTTTAATATCTGTCTTTCCTGTTGACTGAAGCTCAATAAAAGCAAGAATTTCTCTCTTGTCCTTGCTGTTTCCTCAATATCTGGTCTAGCTCCTGACACTTAAGGAAACTTAATAAACATTTATGGAATGAGTGAGCTTTTGTTATCGTGTTATCTGGACAGAAAATTTTTCATCTAAGAAGAATGAGAGGCTGGGTGCCGTGGTTCATGCCTGTAATCCCAGCACTTTGGGAGGCAGAGGTGAGCAGATCACACGGTTAAGAGATGGAGACCATCCTGGCCAACATGGTGAAACCCCGTCTCTACTAAAAATACAAAAATTAGCTGGGCATGGTGTCTTGTGCCTGTAGCCCCAGCTACTCAGGAAGTTGAGGCAGGAGAATCACTTGAACCAAGGAGGTGGAGGTTGCAGTGAGCCAAGATCAAACCACTGCACTCCAGGCTGGGTGACAGAGTGAGACTCCATCTCAAAAAAAAAAAAAAGAAAGAAAAAAAAAAAAGCCGGGTGCAGAGGCTCACACCCGTAATCCCAGCACTTTGGGAGGCCAAGGCAGGCAGATTACAAGGTCAGGAGTTCGAGACCAGCCTGACCAACATGGCAAAACCCCATCTCTACTAAAAATACAAACAGCTGGATGTGGTGGCATACACCTGTAGTCCCAGCTACTTGGGAGGCTGAGGCAGGAGGATCACTTGAACCCAGAAGGTGGAGGTTGCAGTGAGCTGAGACCATGCCATTTCTCTTGCTCTATTTCTCTTTTAGACCTACAGATCTGTGGTGTTTTCTGTCTGAATACGACAAAAAACCAACAAACCAACACTCTGGGCAACAAACCAACACTCCGTCTCAAAAAAAAATGACCCCCAACAATCTCAGTGTTAGGCAGAATCAAAGTAAGATGTTTTGGAATTGCACTCGTGGTAGGAAAAACTCAAAATTTTTCCTCTGCTGTCACACCACACAACAATAAACACAGAAAACTTCTGTGACGAAATGTGAGGGATTCTCCCCACCACAAGCAAGCGATCGATATTGCAGCGGCCAGCTGGGTGGCCTCCAATTCAATTCTGACGCTGTCTACCTGGAGATAGCATCAGATCCCACAGACCAAGGGCTCAGTGCCAAAAATTCACCTCCCTCTTCAGACCCCAGTCACAAGTCCAGGCATCCAGAACCTCTGACTGACCTGCTTCAAGTTGGGGTTCCATCAACCCGGTCCTTGGTTGAAATTTATTTGCTAGAGCATCTCACAGAACTCAAGGAAACAATCACTTACATTTACTGGTTTATTCCTAAGGATATTTAATGGCTACAAATAAACAACTGGATGAAGAGATACACAGGGCAAGTTCTGAGTTCAGGTACTTGTGTCCTCATGGTGTTGGGATAGACCACTCTCCTACTCTTGCCTGAGTTCTTGTTAACCATTCACCCTCCTGGAAACATCCAACTGTTTGTCTTCCCAGAAGGGTTTTTTTGTTCTTTTGTTTGTTTGTTTGTTTGAGATAGAGTCTGGCTCTGTCACCCAGGCTGGTATGCAGTGTTACGATCTCGGCTCACTGCAATCTCCGCCTCCTGGGTTCAAGAGATTCTCGTGCCTCAGCCTTCCAAGTAGCTGGGATTGCAGGTGTGTGCCACCACACCTGGCTCACTACAGGTGTGAGCCACCATGCCCGACCTTATCCAGAAGTTCTTCAACCCTGTCTTCTGGTCCATTTTATGGGGACTTCATTGGCTAGGCATGATTGAAGTATAGATAATCTTGTTGAAATGTGATTGGATGGCCGGCTGCAGTGGCTCGCACCTGGAATCCCAGCACTTTGGGAGGCTGAGGCAGACAGAGCACTTGAGGTCAGGAGTTGGAAACCAGCCTGCCCAATAGGGCTAAACCCTGTCTCTACTAAAAATACAAAAATTGCTGGGCGTGGTTGTGCACACCTGTAATTCCAGCACTTTGGAAGGCTGAGGCGGGTGGATCACGAGGTCAAGAGATCGAGACCATCCTGGCCAACACAGTGAAACCTTGTCTCTTAAAAAAAATATACAAAAATTAGCCAGTGCAGTGGTGGGCACCTATAATTTCAGCTACTTGGGAGGCTTAGGCAGGAGAATTACTTGAACCTGAGAGGCAGATGTTGCAGTGAGCCGAGATCACACCACTGCACTCCAGCCTGGGCAACAGAGCAAAACTCCACCAAAATAAAAAAAAATAAAAAAAAAAAAAAACAGAAAGAAAGAAATGTGATTGGACAAAAAGGGTATGATCTAAATCCAACAAGGCCTGTCTGTTCAGATTCCTCCTGGCCTCTCTGTACAACACTCTTACCTCTAGGGCATGGGGCAGGGCCCTCTCTGGAATGAGGGTCTTATGACCCACAACCAGATTAGGGTCTGGCCGTGGGGAGGTCAAAAGAGGGCAGGGAAAGATCAGAGAGAGAGAGATTCTTTTTACAATAATAAGGGCTGCGGGAGTTATGAGCCAGGAACTGTGGATGAAAACCAATATATGTGGCCGGGCACAGTGACTGACATCTGTCATCCCAGCACATTGGGAGACCAACATGGGAGGATTACTTGAGCCCAGGAGTTTGAGACCAGCTTGGGCAACATAGTGAGACCCCATCTCCACAAAAAAATTTAAAAGCCAGTCAGGCATGGTGACATGCGCCTGTAGTTCCAGTTGTTTGAGAGACTGAGGTGGGAGAACAGATTAAGCCCAGGAGTCTGAGAATGCAGTAAGCCCTGATTTGTGCCACTGCCCTCCATCCTGGACAATATAGTGAGAATCTGTTTCAAAAAACAAAATGAAACCAACAAAGAAAAAAAATCTATATTTATAAATATAAAAGAAATATGTATATGTGTATATATGTACACATATATGTGTGTGTATATATATATAATATCACAACTAGCGTATTGAAAAGTTATATCTGGACAGGTGGGAAGCTTTCCAAGTATGTTCTTGGGAAATGACTCAGGATAATAAATGACTGCCAGGCAGGTAAGAAGGGGGCCAGGCCCTGTGGTAGACCAAGTGACAAACAGGTCCCAGAGCAGGAAGGACAGGGGCGATGTTCCTCTCTCTGCACATGCTGCACCTCACTCCCGGCAGCCTCAAAGGAGCCTCTCCAGGGCCACACTGGAACAGCAAACATGGGATTTTGTTTGCTGATTTGGCTTAGCAACAAGGCCTTACTCTGACCTTTTCTCTGCACAGCATTAAAGAGAGCGGGTACACTGAAAATGGGATTGCATAGATTTCCCATGAGCACTGCCACATTTTGAAGGAAAACTGCTGAGCTGAGCACTACTGCCTGGAATGAGCGATGCCATCTGCCCTATCCCGACCTGAGAACACCCACCCCTGTGTAGGTGCCTTCCCCATGGGAAGTGAGGGCCAGCCCAGCCCAGTCCCTGGGAGTCCCTGCCAGGCAAGGGCCATGCTGGTCCTTGGGCTCATGCTGTCAGGGACTTTGTTGAAGGGGCCAGAGACCCCTCAGTCTATCTTGGTTAATGGCAAGCTGTTTTGTTGTTGTTGTTGTTTTGAGACAGAATGTTGCTTTATCGCCACGCTGGAGTGCAGTGGACCAATCTCAGCTCACTACAACCTCCGCCTCCCTGATTCAAGCGATTATCCTGCCTCAGCCTCCTGAGTAGCCAGGGCTACAGGCACGCGCCACCACGCCCAGCTAATTTTTGTATTTTTGGTAGATATGGGATTTCACAATGTTGGCCAGGATAGTCTCAATCTCTTGTCCTCATGATCCACCTGCCTCGACCTCCCAAAGTGCTGGGATTACAGACATGAGCCACTGCACCCAGCCCAGCAAGCTATTTTAGGATATGCAGAGAAGTAAGAGCAAGCAAACCAGCCATGGGGCTGGGCTTTGTTGGCATACAGGACATCGTTTGAGATGTAAGAGCAGCTCTAGTAACTCTGAAGCAGCCCTCACATTGCAACCAGTTTCTGAGTCATTCTCTGGGGTTATCAGGCTGGAGTGCTCTGTCATTAGGATGACTCACCTTTTTCTTTATTTCTGCTTACATTGCTTCTGTCCCTGCTGACTAAAGTCTCTGCTATCTGCCTTTGTATCGCAGCTTCTGCAGCTGAGCATGGTGGCTCACACCTGTAATCCCAGCACTTTGGGAGGTTGAGGCAAGCAGATCACCTGAAATCAGGAGTTCGAGACCAGCCTGGCCAACATGGCAAAGACTCGTGTCTACTAAAAATACAAAAATTAGCCAGGTGTGGTGTTGAGCACCTGTAATCCCAGCTACTCCAGAGGCTGAGGCAGGAGAATCACTTGAATTAGGGAGGCAAAGGTTGCAGTGAGCCGGGATTGGCCACTGCACTCCAGCCTGGGCAACAGAGAGAGACTGTCTCAAAAAAAAATAAAAATAAACAAAATGAAAAGTAAAACATGGGCTTGAGGCTGATTCATGTGATGGAGAAAAAGTCAGGCAGGGGTATAGAAAGTGCCAGGACCAGGGCTGTGTATGTCAATTTTCAACAACAGGTTTGGAAGGCCCATATGAGAGAGTCTAGGACTGTCTAGCACCTCACAGATGAGACAGGCAGGTATGTCCATAGGCACACAGTGCAGTGTGTAACACTTGATTGAGTCAGAGAGCCATAGGAGCCATGGGGCATTTGAGGAGGGAAACAGAATGTAGGCACCACATTCTGTCCACACCTGTCCCTGCGAGTCCAAAGCCCTACCGCAGGAGCAGGGAGACTCCCATTAGGAATTATCAAATTCAGTGGAAATCAACCTTACTTTTTTTTTGAGACAGGGTCTCATTCCATCACCCAGGCTGGAGTTCAATGGCATGATCATGGCTCAGTGCACCTCAACCTCCTGGATTCAAGTAATCTTCTGACCCTTTCAGCCTCCCAAGTAGCTGGGACTACAGATGAGCACCACCATGCCCAGATAATTTTTGTTTCTTTTGTAGAGATGAGGTTTCTCTATGTTACCCAGGCTGGTCTTGAACACCTGAGCTCAAGTGATTCTCCCACCTCAGCCTTGCAATGTGCTGCAATTACGGGCATGAGCTATGGTGCCAAGCCTGGGACTCAACCTCTAAGGCTCAACAGAATCACTGAGAGGCCTTGTGAAACACACAGTGCAGAACCCACCCCAACAATTCTGGTTTTGTAGGTCTGCAGTGGAGGCCCCATCGTTTGCATTATTTACACTTTCCCAGGTAATGCAGCCGCTGTTCCTGGTACCACACTTTGAGAACCACTGCTCTGATTTACATCATGCCCTGCCAGCCCTTCTGACTTTTCCCTTGTTCTTTGCTCTGTCTAAAATCGTCTACTCCTGGCTGGATGCTGTGGTTCACGCTTTTAAACCCAGCACTTTGGAAGGCTAAAGTGCAAGGATCACTTAAGCCCAGAAGTTTGAGACCAGCCTAGGCCACAGTGAGACCTCGTCTCTACTAAAAATTAAAAAATTAGCCAGTCATGATGCTGCACACCTGTAGTGCCAGCTACTGGGAGTCTGAGGTGGGAGGACACCACCACAGCACTCCAGCCTTTGCAACAGAGCGAGACCCTGTCTCAAAAAAAAAAAAAAAAAGCCTACTTTCTCTTCTTTCTATTTTTCCTCCAAGGCCCAACTCAGGAGTCCACTTCCTTCGGGAAAACTTCCCTGACTTTCCCAGGCAAAATCCTTCATACTCCCACCTTTTCTCAGTATGTTCCCTTTTTATTTTCATCCCGTCTCATTACTGCACTCACATCTAGCTGCCTTTCTGGATTGTAAGTATTTGAGGGCAATTTCTCCGGTTCCTAGTATCTGATATGCATTCAAGAAAACTTTCTGAAATCCCCGCGTTTTCTCCTGGTGTTTGTGAAAGGAAGGCCCCACTTCCAGAGTGTTTCTTCCTGAGCTTTTCTCATCATCTCTATTCCCAACTCAGCCTCAGCTCTCTGGCCCCCCTACACTTCGTGGTCCCAACAGGTCCAGGCCCACTGTTGTACCACATCTGGCCATCAGCAAAGTTGAAATTTTCTCCGACAAAGCAATGTGCAGGTTGAAGGTTTCATTTTATTGTGTGTTTTAGATATAGGCTCACTCTGTCACCCAGGCTGGAGTGCAGTGGCACAATTATAGGTCACTGCAGCCTTGACCTCCTGGGTTCAAGCAATCCTCCTGTCTCAGCCTCTGAGTAGCTGGAACCATAGGTGTATGCCACCATGGCAGGTTCATTTTTAAAGTTTTCACTATGTTGCCCTGGCTGGTCTTACACTCCTGGCCTCAAGCAGTCCTCCCACCTCCATCTCCCAAAGTGCTAGGAATACAAGTATGAGCTACAGTGTCCCACCCAGTTTGAAGTTTTAAGAGAGATGTTTTACTAACAGACTCCAATAAGCAAAATCAAGCACCAGAAGTGCAAAACATGCATAGCTCAGCAGGAAGGCCAAAAAGAGACCCAGAGTTTCAACTCTGCCTCCACCATCAGCCGAGTGGCCTGCAGCAAGTCACGGGCCCCTTCAGGTGTTCAAGGAGCTGGACTTGAAGATTCTAAGGTCCTTTCCAGCTCTCAAATTTCCTAATTACTGAATCTGAATTTATCTAAATGTTAAGCAAAAAATACCCAAGCTTCTAGCATGTCAGTCCCAAGTCTGGTGGGAAATTTGCTCTTCTTCTAAGCTGTTTGCTGGTTTTTCTCTGCATGTGAAGTCATAGGCAGCTACCTAAAGATTCAAGGTGAGTCTTATTGAAGCACCTGCAAAAAGAAACTGCAGGCTTAAATTGTGGCCCAGTGAAAGGTGCATAGACAACATCTGAATCTTAGTATTGCTACTGCATGACTTTCAGTGAATTATTTAACTTCTCTGGGCCTCAGTTTTCTTGTCTTTAAAGTGGAAGCAAAAACAGAATATACCTTAAAGGATTCCTATGAGATATAAGAAAAAATAATTAACAGTGACAGAGGCTAGCACAGTGCTGGTGTTCAGCAAGCATGAGTCAGCTCTCGGGGGTTCCCTCTGCACACCACCTCTGCTGCCGGCCTGGGTCCTTAATGAGGAAAACGTTTTCTATTCTGAACCTCAAATCCTTCCGATGAGCTTCTGGCCACTCCTCACAGTCTTGCTGGGTCATTCATTCACTCACCTTATAGTTACTTAGGTTTTATCGAATGCCAGATGTGGTGAAAAGAATACGTACAGATAATTAAGACAAACATAAAACAGTCCCCAACCTCAAGGAACTAGAGCTTTGCTTTAGTTAAGATTAGACAAGTCAACAACTATTAAATGGTGAGATAAATGCTACCAGGGGAAGCACTGGGTCTACATGTATAGGAGAGGTTGAAAGAGACGTCCTAGGCCAGGTGACATCCAAATTGATGGCAGAAGGGTGAGGAGGACTGGCCCAACTGGGAGGGGGCAGAGAAGAGGGTTCCTGGGGCCAGGAGGAAATGAGGCTGGAGAGCTGAGCAGGATTATGCTGCCAAAGGCCTTTGGGAGCAAGGCAGAGGCACTGCAGGGTGTGAAGCAGGAGAGTTTGTTTGTTTGTATTTTGTTTTGTATTTTTTGGTTTTGTTTTGTTTTGAGAAGGAGTCTTGCTCTGTTGCCAGACTGGCGTGCAGTGGCGAGATCCTGGCTCACTAAGAGAAATCCTAGGGGTGGCTTTCTCTTTGTGAAGCTGTCTGGGTGCTGTGCAGAGAATCCATGAATGGGAGGCAGGGGAGGCTGGCAAACCTGCAAGAGAGCGTGGTCCAGACGGCACTGGGCTGATCCCGGAGAGAAGGATGGTGGCCGAAGGTGAAGGCAGTTGAGAAAAGTGGAAGAAGTGTAGAGGTGTCTACAGGGTAGCATCTACAAGAATAGAGACGAATCAGATGAGAAAGTGTCGGGAGGGAGGAATCGAGAAAGATGCCTACATTTTCAGCTTAGGCATCCCAGTGGATGCTGATGTCGTGAACTGAGATTTGGAGTCAAGGAACAGATGAAATTAGTTTTAGGAGATATAAGGTACGTGACGTTGAGGGGTAGGGCTGTTTAAAGGTAGGAGAACTGTTCATCGATTACTGGGAAAGAACCAATCAAGGCAGATGTTAAGGACAGAGAAAAAAGGGGTCCAGGAATCTGTGACATGAAGCCTCTGCTAAAGATCAGAGGGCAGCCAGGTGCAGTGGCTCATGCCTATAATCCTAGCACTTTGGGAAGCTGACACCGGCAGACAATCCAAGATCAGGAGTTTGAGATCAGCCTGGCCAACATGTTGAAACCCCATCTCTACTAAAAATACAAAATTAGCCAGGCTTGATATCAGGTGCCTATAATCCCAGCTACTTGGGAGGTTGAGGCAGGAGAATCGCTTGAACCCGGGAGGTGGAGGTTGCAATGAGCCGAGGTCACACCATTGTACTCCAGACTGGGTAATGAGAGCAAAACTCCATCTCAAAAAAAAAAAAAAAAGAGCAGAGGACATGCGGCTGGAACACACGGAAGAATGAGCTCTAGACAGGAGGGTGGCCCCTCCTCAGCTCTTGGGATGGAAGGAAGGAAGCAGCTGCAGGTGTGCAAGCACCATAGGTCTTTCTTGCTCTCAACCTTGGGAGTCCTGCCTTTCCCAGCACCCTCTGATCTCTGACACATTCCATTTGTCTGAACATCCCTCAGCCAGTCGGTGAATTTTCTTTCATTTAGTGGGACCAGCAGTACTCACTGGCCACCTTGAACAAATAGTTGGCCTTGGACAAGTAACTGTGTGTCAGGTTCCTCATCTGTAAAATGGAGACAGAAAACCTCAAAGTTTCTCATGAGGCTAAGACAAAATTATGTATGGACATGCTTAGAATATTGCGGAGCATGTAGGAAACTCTTTGAAGTGCTAGCTAGTATTCTCATTCGACTCTGGATGTATGAGGACAAATGCTGTGTTTACCTGGAGTGCTCCGGACAGTCCTCTTAGTCAGAAGCAGGCTTCCTGTTTCCGCCCCTTTCAAAGACACGGAGCTCCTTTTTTCAGCTGTCCATTAAATTCCTATTTCCAATTTGCTCCTCATTTTAAAATCAAAGATAATAAATAAGCTATGTGATCTCAATCAGGAATTCCCCAAGCTGCCTACGACAGAAAAAAAAAAAAAAAAAAGCAAAACAAATCCCGGCCCCACCAATAACCAGAATCACTGGGATTTGGGACCATGCAGTCTGTATTTCTAACGCTGGTCTGATGAAACTGGCTCAGAATTTAGACTTTAGAACTGGCTCTACATTTAACAGGGCAATTTTGGGCACCTCTCTGAACTTTTATTTCTCCTTCTGTAAAATAAGGAGAGTAAAATCTGTTCATAGAGTTATTATAAAGATCTGATAAGATACCACAGGGCAAAGCCCTCTGCAATTCATCCAATGCTATATATGGTTCCAAGACATTTTTTATGGGTCTCTGAAATGTGAGCTGCTAGCTCAGCTTTTATTTGATCATTGAGTCCTCAGATGGTTTTCCAGAATTTCCCACCGTAACAGTTATACATTACCAAGAAGAATCTCATAACATACATTATTTTATTACATGTCATTCCCATCAAAGAAGTGGGATGTATCTTAGTGAAATCCATGTGCTCACCACACCTTTTGTCAGAGTAATGTTTGTTTTTAATCTGCCTTCAACTGGCCTTTGTTTCGTTTCAAAGGAAAATCATCTCAATCTGGTATCTGCAGAACTTGAGTCCTGCCCATTGAGGATTTCATCAACTGGGATTTCTTCACCCCTGACCTCAGCCACCCACAACGAGGCATCCTCATAAAGCAGCCTCCGCCCACTATAGAAGCCTGCCCAGCCTCCTCCCTGGGGTGGCTTTTATGAAGTGGAGATGGGAGGCTGCTTCTCCGTGCCCCTTCAGGATGCTGGCATTTCAAGCCAGGAGCACAATGCCTGCTTTGGCTTTTACACACATTACCTGGCTGCGGCTCTGGGAGTCAGAAGGAAATTTATAGTCAAGGAAAATGGAGCTCTCGTGTGTTTCACAGTTCACTTAAGATCACCCCAAAAGGAGGTGCCGGGGGGCGGGGGCAGCTTCAGCTCAGTCCCATTCTCATACCCCATTAGAAGCCTCTTTCAACTTGAATCTTGTCATTTACAGCCATGTTCTTATTTTGCTCTTGTATCTCTTTTCCTCTATAACCTTGGGTTTGAAGAACTAAAGCCCATGGTTCCTTACAGATAAGCAAGATTCCATTCTGTCTGCAGTGAACTCTAATCACTTTGAGTGTCTCACATATTTATCTCATTTTTGCTCCCTGAAGCCTCTTTCAAACATCGTGAGTACTAATAAGATGATTAATCACTGTTTAAATCAATTCAACTTTTAGGTTCGTACACTGCAGGCGTGGAGCTCCCTTTGTGTTTATTTTTGATTTTGAAAGGACAGTACCAGTCTTAGCTCTAAGGCTCCCCCTCAGCAGAAGGCCCAACATTTCTTTCTTGAACCTGTGTCATTTGCTGCCCTCACACACTGCCCAGTAATTGGGCCCAGACCTGCAGAGGTGTGGGTAGCAAAAGACAAAGGGAATCCCAAGGCCAGCCTTCCTCATTGAATATTTAGACTTTAAGAACTTTTCAAGTTTATTTGAGAGGAGACTGTTTTCACACTCCAGGCAGCTACTGTAAGCCTGGATCTTTGGTAAGCTATGAAATCCAAAGGGTCAGGATGGGCACGGTGGCTCACACCTGTAATCCCAGCACTTTGGGAGGTCTAGGCAGGTGGATTACCTGAGGTCAGGAGTTGTAAACCAGCCTGGCCAACATGGAGAAACCCATCTCTACTAAAAACACAAAAAATTAGTCTGGCATGGTGGCACCTGCCTGTAGTCCCAGCTACTCTGGAGGCTGAGGCAGGAGAACTGCTTGAACCTGGGAAGCAGAGGTTGCAGGTAGCCAAGATTGTGCTACTGTACTCTAGCCTGGGGAACACAGAGAGACCCTCGAAAGAGAAAGAAAGGAAGAGAGAAAGGAAAGAGAGAGAGAGAGAGAAAGAGACAGAGAGAGAAAAAGAAAGAGAGGGAAGGGAAGGGGAGGGGAGGGCAGGGGAGGAGAGAGGAAGTGAAGGGGGAGGGGAGGAGTAGGAGGAGGGGAAGGAGCAGGGGAGGGATGGGAGGAAGGGAGGAAGTGGGGAGGGAGGAAGGAAGGAAGAAAGAAAGAGAAATACATTCAGCCAAACCGTGAGTGTGCTGTGGGCCAGGCCCTGGCTAGGTGCTAGTTTATGCCAGGGTTTGAATTCCAGCTTTTTGACCCTAAACCCTGGGCAACTGTCTAATCTCTTGGAGCCTCAGGCTTTTCATCTGTAAAATGGGGCTAATCAAGTCCACTGTGATTTTTAACTTTATGTGTCAGTTTGGCGAGGCCACAGTACCCAGATATTTGATCAAACATTATTCTGGATGTTTCTGTTTTTAGATGAGATTAAATTGGTGATCTTCGAGTGAAGAAGACTGTTGTCCATAATATGGACAGGCTTCATCCAATCCATTGAAAGCTGAAACAGAACAAAAGACTATTCTCTCCACTTACCCGCAGGAAGAAGGCATTCTGCCAGTAGATGGGTCTTCGCACTGGATGCCAGCGTCAATTCTTCCCTGGGTCTCTAGCCTGCTGTCCTGCTCCGCCAGATTTTAGACTTGCCAGCCTCCACAATTGTGAGCCAATTCCTTAAAATAAATCTCTCTCTCTTTCTCTCTCTCACAGACAGACAGACAGACACACACACACACACACACACACACACACACGAACACATGCACCTTCTGTTAGTTTTCTCTGGAGAACTCAAAACTACTATGTATGTCTACCTTACAGTGATAAGAGTCATTATTACTAATAATTGCTGCTATTTATTGAGTGCTTACAATGCCTGCCCATCTTGCTAAGGGTTTACTACCTATTATTTCATTGAATCTTACCACACCCTTACGAACTGGGTGTTATCATTGTCCACTGTGTATATTGAGGAAATAGACGCTTTGAGAGATTTAAATCACTCACAGCTAGCAAAGGGTAGAACTAGGATTTGAATTTTAATCACCATCCTCACTGCCTCAACTGCCTGCTTAATTAACAGATGTTCCTCTTATCTAATAAATGTTCTATTCCACTCTCTCGCTCAATTGAAGCATATGCATT
Source organism: Callithrix jacchus (assembly GCF_049354715.1). Classification (NCBI taxonomy): domain Eukaryota; kingdom Metazoa; phylum Chordata; class Mammalia; order Primates; family Cebidae; genus Callithrix; species Callithrix jacchus. Next base: position 134,662,639 of record NC_133503.1, on the reverse strand, counting down.
CATTTTATTCATGTATCTGATTTGGAAACACATATATGTTTGAACATATATGATTATATATATATAACATGTCTATTTTATATGTGGAGATATATATAATCATATAAAATCATCTGATTTTATGTGGTTCAGGAACCATCAGGAGACCAGGGACAGGAGGTTCTGACTGCATTCTTCAGACCACCCCAGATTGGCTCTCCTGGAGGATGAGTGTCTGCCTACCCAGCAGAGCCCCCTCAGCTTCCTGCCTCCATCTGCAATGCAGGAAGGCAGCCCTGCCACTCAGGCCAGGGAGCTCCCTAGAAGCCAGCCCCTCTTGGTCCACTCCAATGAGCCATCTCATCTTGTGTTGCTGCAGAATTTCTAGGTGCCCTGACTTTGTCAGGAGCAAACTGGCTTGATGGTAGAGTTTGTGGAGGAGGGTACGTGTTCATGACCTTTGACCTGGACTTTGTACAGGTACCATTTTGAGCCTGTTCATTTCAGTCTCTTTTTACGATAAGCTCAGACACAAAAACAAGATGCTGGAGTGGCTGGCTTCCAGCATAGCAGAAGGTGGGGAGAACTGCAGTTTGCAGGGTACTATGGCTTGTCACGCTGCTGCCAAAGAAATGCTGCTGAAATTTACCACCAGGTTTAACCCTGCCTGCTCCGATGTAGTGGTGTGGTAAGGAGGCACTTGGCCTCTTCTGCGGAGGGAAGAACCCTCAGTAAGAGGCTCCTAAGTGCTTCAGTAATGATTCTTCTGGCTCCCATTTTTTATGAATGTTTTCCTAGAAAATTTCCTTTACTGGTGAACAAATTTTTTTTTAAGTTGGAAAGAGAAAGACCAAATGAATTTTTTTTTTAATTAAAAAGCCTCTTAGGTCAGGTAAATATGCATTTTTCTTTTATGCCAATTAGAATGAGTCGAATTAGAGAGCAGTTTCCATTTGTTATGCCCCTCTTAGCACTTTGCTAAAAGCTTTGCCTGCATTATTTCCTTTGATGTTCCCACAACCCTGTCAAGTGGGTATTACTTTTGACAGATGATGGCACAATGGCTTAAAGGATGCAGGAGACTGCCCAGGGTCACATAGCTGTAAGTAGCAAAATTGCTACTCCAGATTTCCCCTGGCAGAGAAACATCTCCTAGAATGATGTCTTGGTGAATGGCACGGGGTGCTTTTGACTTTCATAATCATTGGTTCTGCTGGGAAGTGTGCCTAGAAGGAATGCCTAAAAATGGTGGAATCTATCTGCTTTCTTTACCAGAATTCATTCATTCACTCACTCATTCAACAAGTGTAAATTGAGTGCTGCTTCTATGTGTCAGGCCTGTTTTAGATGCTGGAAGTAAGATATAGTCCTGTCTGTCTGGCCAGACACTGGGTTGCCATATGCAGATGTGAAACATTTTAAACATCAAATTCAGCAAAACCTTCCCTGATGGATCTAACTTTCTCTTTGTTGTAAAAACTCACAGCACTGCTTTTTGCCAGAAAAAGTCCTTACTCCTTAACTTTCTGCCCTTGTTTGGCAGACATTTGTACTGTTATGACTCCTTTCCAAAACCCATGCCTCTTTAAACCAGTTAGACTATGAACTCCTTTAGAGCAGAGGTTGTACACATGTCAGTCACCCAACAAATACACTTTGACTTCATGAAAATCATTTTTGATTCTGAATAATTTCCATGTAGAATCAAATTGTTTACAGTTGGCCAGGCACAGTGGCACACACCTGTAATCCCAGCACTTTCGGAGGCCAAGGTGAGTGGATCACTTGACCTCAGGAGTCCAAGACCAGCCTGGAAAACCCACTCTCTGTAAGAAATACAAAAATTAGCAGAGCATGGTGGCTCATGCCTGTAATTCCAGCAACTTAAGGGGTTGAGGTGGGAGGTGGGGGTTGCAGGTTGCAGTGAGCCAAGATCACAACTCCACACCCCAGACTGTCTCAAAAAAAAAGTTTGCAATTAAGCGAATCAACCATTTGATTCTAAGCATTAAATGTATGCTCTTAATATTCCCATCATCTTTTCCCCAGGATATAAATCTGGACTGTGAATCCATGTGTGTAGGGTGATAATATTTGGTGTGACTTGAAATTAAGCTCCTTGAGTCTCAGGTTCCTGCAAACCAAGGGAAATAAGAAATGTTTGCCAGGGACACACAAGCTTTTCGGACTTATGTCCAAATTCTGTTCCCATTCTCTCTTTTCCTTCTCTTGTAGTCTCTTGGATCATAGTCAGATTTTTCTAAATTCAGACAGTATCTTCTGGGCTGTGAAGAAAAACTAGGAGACTCTAAGAAAGGTTGTTGACCTCTGCCTAGGGTTCCTTAAGGTTCTCAGGGTTCTCGTTTAAACACAAGTCTTGTTAAGCACTTTCAAAAGCTAGGCAGTTCTAGAAGTTTGGAGAGGGAAAAGGAAAAGCTATAGGAATAAAATCAGCTGCCCGGCTGATGATCACAGTGCAGAATGAATATAAGGCCAGTTCTGGGGAGGGGGGATGGCATAGGCAGAATTATAAGTAAACAGGTTTTTTCTCTTTCTGGGCTACAGGATCTTATGCCAACATCCTGGTCTTGGCTGCCCTCCAGTCTTGTCTGACCTTGAAGCTGTACCTGCGAGGCGAGGGAGGAGCCACATCTTTCCCTAAGCAATGCCTGGCACTTTCCGGAAGGCCTGGCACCCTGTTGGCATCAGGTGGCTGTGATGCACTTCTTTCTTTGCTCCAGTCCCAGTCACAGCTGACCTAGCCCCAGAAAGAGGCCCGTGGGAGCCCCAGGTCCTGAGGGAAGATCCTTGCGGGGAAACCTCTGGAGGTGGATATGGGGGTAGGGAGATCTTTCTCTTTTTCTGGAATAGCTCTGGTGAGAGGTATAACTGCTCCACCACCCTACCACCTAATTACAGGCTCAAATCTCTGGCTCAACGCACTCTCAAGAGGGCTAGCACATCTCCCAGGCTGACAACAGGCAGATTCACCTATACCAAAATCTCTCTCCACCTGCCCTGTCTCCCGGTCTGAAATGTGCACTACCCTATTGCTGAGCAATGCTGAGTGTATGATAAAATTATGTTGTTTGCTATGAAGAACCATGGCAAGGAAAACCTAGCCGCCACCCCCACAAGTAGAAAACTGCTTTCAGCATTCTATAGTAGCAAAACAGTTTTAACCGGTGTATGATATGTGTATCATACACCGGTTAAAACAATTCTTTAAGCATAGGCTATGTGGCCCTGCCCCCGTGGCTCCCTCGTGGAGAATACTTTCTGGTTAATATTTCTGATCCTTGATCAGTAGTAAGCAGGCACCAGCTGCCTACCTAGTTTATCTTGGTTCTATGAGAAAACACAGAACACCTGTTTGTTAATAATAATCACCTGTTCAGAGAGAATAACTACATGGGTCAGGATCTGCTTGAGGCCCTCAGCCTGGAATGCTGTTAGCACCCTGAGGCTCTCAGCTCAGAAGGCTATTGGTCCCAGGATAGTCCCATTTGCTGTTGTATCTAGGTGTCTGCTTCTTAATGCCTTCAGTGCTGCCTGGGTGGGGGTCCCTACAGTCAAGTTGGTCTCGGTGCCATATGCTTTTCAGTATATCCAGAAAATCCCTGTGAAAATGAACAAGTACCAACCAAGGGTGTAAGAGTTCAGCACTGGCTTCATGGACCTATAAGACTGTCTAGTTTGCTGTATGCCACCTAGAAGAAAGCAGGAGTGCCAGGCTCTGCAGAGGTAAGCCTGATAGCAGAGGTGAATTAGGAAACCCCGCAGCACTAGTGCTCCATAGGCTTTGGGTGGGAAAAGTGAGGCAGGAACAGGCAGGGCACACAACCGGAGGCAGCAGTTCCTGGGGCTTTGACTGAACTGGGGTTTGTGTCCCATTTAAAGAGGCAGTCACTGACCACTCTCAGCCCATTCCTGTTACATAGAATTGTGGGCACCACCTGCCAGATTTTTTGTTTTGTTTTTTAAAAGAAGGTGGAAACCAATTTCTTTTTTTGTTTTTTTTTTTTTTAGATGTTGGCAACTAACTTAATTATTTTAAAACACTGTGTGGGTCTGAACAGCACAAATAAATGAAGTATGTGTGGGCCCCATTTGGCTTCTAGGGAATAGTGAAGGAGGATTCTGCCCAAGACCACAGCAGCTTTCAGGAGAAGCTCAAACACCACGCTTTTCCAGCTCTAGTGTATGACAAAACTATTTAACCAGCAGGAGGTTCTTCTTAATAATCAATCAAACTCATTTAAGGCAAGAGCCAAGTACAATATTGTCAACCTCTTTACACCTCAGGCCCTGAAAAGGCTTTCTTCTTCTTTTTTTTTGAGACAGAGTCTCGCCCTATCTCACCCAGGCTGGAGTGCAGTGGCCCAATCTCAGCTCACTGCAGCCTCCACCTCCTGGATTCAAGAGATTCTCCTGTCTCAGCCTCCCAAGTAGCTACAGGCATATGCCACCACAGCCGGATACTTTTGTATTTTTAGTAGAGACAGGCTTTCACAACATTGGCCGGGGTGGTCTTGAACTCCTGACCTTAGGTGATCCACCCACTTTGGCCTCCCAAAGTGCTGGGATTACAGGCGGGAGCCACCACGCCTGGCCTAATTCATTATTTTCTCCTTTTCCTCTTCCAGTTTAAAAAAAGGAAATACAAAGCTTCCCCAGGAAAGTTTCTTTGGAGAAGCAGCACTTCTCTTTCTAGGAGAGACCTTTGTCTCCCAGTCATTAGTCAGGAATGTTCCAGGTGGATCCCCAAACCAGTAATGTTTTAAATTTAGATAAATGCCTTAAATGACCTTGTACAAGATACTTAGCCTGATTCCCTTCTTTTGCTCATTAAGAAAAACTGCCATGGGGGAAAAGCACAAAACCAAAAGTGTCTGCTCATCCATCTTCCCTGTTTTTGTTTTTTTTTGAGACTGAGTCTTGCTCTGTCTCCCAGGCTAGAGTGCAGTGGTGCAATCTCCGCTCATTGCAACCTCCACTTCCCAGGGTTCAAGCAATTCTCCCTGCCTCAGCCTCCTGGGTAGCTAGGATTACAGACACCTGCCACCATGCCTAGCTAATTTTTGTATTTTTAGTAGAGACAGCGTTTTGACCTGTTGGCCAAGCTGGTCTCAAACTCCTGACCTCAAGTGATCTGCCAGCTTCAGCCTCCCGAAGTGCCATAATTACAGGCATGAGTCACTGTGCCCAGAGGCTGTCGTCTTCCCATCTAATGCCTTAGTTTCTTCCTTATAGAATTAGTGGGGTAGACCTAAGCCTCTGGGCCGAGGATCTCTAACAGCCTTCTCCCTAGAGCACTGCCCTCTGCAGAATTTGGGAATGCCCCTTGCAAAAGTGTGAAGTGGGTGATATTAAAATTCTTTGAACTCCATCCCATCTCTGGTGACCTGATACCCTCCAGCTGAATTCCAGATGCCCCCAAGACACTTAATTGAGTAAAAATGTTGGTTATTTTACTAACTGACAGCAAGGTATGTGTATAATATACATGAAAAGATGCAGAATATTATATATAAATAAATGTCACCTACCAAAAACTACATAATGAATTTATGCACTTTTTTGATTGGAGGGATCACATCCAGGACTTTCATGCTGAATGCCAGTAAGTGTTTAGTGTTTGGAGCTATCTGCTCACCCTGACTTGGAAGCAAGTTTATTTATTCAGCATAAGAGGAAGTATTTGAACTCACTCACAGAGTGATTCTCTACAAGATTTAAAAGCAGTGAGACTGGACAGGCAACTTTTAGAACAATAAGACATATTTCTCCATTGTAAATACCACCTTGATATTTTAACTAGAGAATTACAGGTATACCAGAGCTCAGCAGTAAAAAGAACCTGAAATTTTTTAAATTAAGATAGGTAGTATATTTATATGGTAAAAAAGCCTTTTTCTGCTCAAATTCCCTTCTGTTACCTTCTTCATTCAGCTATTTTATTTTGAATCACTTTTGTGTGTGTGAAACTAAACATGTAAACTGTTTTTATAAATAGTCACCACAAAATTGCCTAGGTGAATAGAATAACTTTCTCCATCCCATTCCTATTATTTGGCCTAGGTTATGTAGACCCAGCTGGCCTTCTGGATTCATGGATTTGCATAAAAATTAGAGAAAAAAAATGGAACCATAAGCTGCTATAGAGCACATCTCATATAGTTAATCTTTCTCTTCTATTTTTTTTTTTTTTTTTTTGAGACAGAGTCTCCCTCTGTCACCAAGCTGGAGTGCAGTGGCCTGGTCTCGGCTCACCGCAACCTCCACCTCCTAGGTTGAAGCAATTCTTCTGCCTTAACCTCCCGAGTAGCTGGGACTACAGGCATGCACCACCATGCCCAGCTATTTTTTGTATTTTTAGTAGAGACAGGATTTCACCATGTTGGCTAGGATGGTCTCAATCTCTTGACCTCGTTATCTCCCTGCCTCGGCCTCCCACAGTATTGAGATTACTGCGCCCAGCAGTTAACCTTTCTTTCTAATCCTACTCAACACTTAGCATAGTATTCCATATAAAGGCGGTATCGGATAAATTGTCCAATATGTAGAAGAACTGAACAACAAAAGTCCAGCAACTGCTTAAATACAGGATGCATGAGAATTAGAGTGAAACATTAGGAAGGCTAAAACGCTGCCCGCACAAGGAACCCCCAGCTGCTCCAGCATCGGCTCTGGGCAGAGGGTACAGCATGTCCTTCCGGGCTTGACTCAAGTTTCATTTGTTGTATTTGAGCTGCTTTCTGCGCAGACTCTTTTTGGACCACAGTTTTGCCACTGTTGCTCACTCATCTTTTCTCTGTAAGTAAGCATTTAGTTCTCCCTGTTCCATGCTAAGAAGCTGAATGATCCTCTCCAGCCCCCTCGTGGCTGCTTCTCTTCTCCCAACAGGTAATCATTTTGATCACTCCCCTCTCAGAGCCTTGCCTTAATAATTCAGAAACTGGCCTGCTCAACATAGTGAAACCCCATCTCTACTGAAAATACAAAAATGATCTGGGCATGGTGGTGGGTGCCTGTAATCTCAGCTACTTGGAAGGCTGAGGCAGGAGAATTGCTTGAATCTGGGAGGTGGAGGTTATAGTGAGCCAAGATCTTGCCATTGCACTCCAGCCTGGGCAACAGGAGCGAAACTTCATCTCAAAAAGAAAAAAAAAAAAATTCAGAAACTGCTAATAGTGGAATGACATGGCACAGTAAATTCCATCAAAGCTCGCTTCTCAGTGAGTAGAAGCCAGCATTCAGCTGTGCCCTGTAGTGATGTTTTGTTGACCATTGACTCAGCTCAACAGCACTGTGACCCTTGAGATTTTTTCTTTTTCTATTTTTAGGAGTAACCTGTCATTCTTCTCCCTTTATTTATGCAACTTGTGTTTTTCCTGACCATTCTCCTTCTGAGTCCCTAGACAGTGAAGCTACTAGAACATGTTGACATAACTTTTGCCCCCTGTCAGAGTTCCTGGAGCTGGAGCCACTGCAGTATGACCTGCTGTTGCCACAGGGCTTTTCTCTAGCTGGACTCCTCACCTCGGGAGCCTGTCCACAATGGGTGGCACCTAGGAAAGTTAAATTCATGTTGTTTCATGCGACTCTTTCCTCTGGAATGAACACTCTTGCACGGAAAGCCTGTGAGTGACTTTCCAAGAGTTTTTCCTTGCCAAAGACATCAGAGTGGATTCTCTTGCCAGATTTCATGCTAATATTTTATATCCTTCTATGCTGCAGCTCTGTTCTTTCCTGGGTGGGAGATACTGCACTGTCAGTACTCGTTAATTCATATATAGGTCAGGTACCAAGGATTAGCTCTGTTGCAACCAGATGCTGTTTGGTCATTAGCCAAATATGGGAAATCATTGAACTTCTTTCTAACAGGGCTCGCTGGCATCAAAGAGCCTGAGAGGCAAGAAATCAATTTCAGTTGGAGGCAAGTGATAGAAGATAAACCAGTAAGTTAATTTTCAAGAGAACTGAGATTGGACTTAATCATTCATTGATTGGACAAATATTCACTGGGTGCCTACTATATGCAAGGCACTGGGTGTAGAGCCATGAATAAAACTGAAGATCTGTGAAATCAGAAAAACAGATGATTTATGAAGCATTCCAAATCATGGAGACCTGAGAACGCTTTGGGGAAGAAATGAAAATTCCCTGGAAGTAGTCATTTTATAATATACCAGCCCGAGCTTGCATATTTCCTTTTCTTTGTTACTTTCAAAAAATCTTCCTGAAATAGGACTTTTACATCTGAGGTGTCAATGAAGCCTGTTAGAGGCATCATAGGAGAAGAAGCAGTGCCTCCCAGTATAAGATTATAGGGAGGAGGAAAGGGGGAGTGTGACCTCTTTCCTTTGTGGTTCTTGGCCACTAGATTCTGGGGATTTTTTAAGGGACTAAGCTACTAAAGCAAGGGAAATAAATGCAAGTAGAATTCTAAAACCTCATTTTAAAAAAATATACAGAACAAAACCTTTAACTGCTTTGTGTCAAGATCCGTCACAAGGAATAAGAAGGCAGCAAAAACAAAGAAAACCGTTGTTCCTATTGTGGGTTATTTTGCTCAAGGAAGGAAGTGGGTTTCAAGGGACCATGCATTGGCTGTGCGGTGGCTCACGCCTGTAATCTCAGCACTTTGGGAGGCCAAGGTGGGTCAGGTGTTCAAGACCAACCTGGCCAATATGGTGAAACCCCGTCTCTACTAAAAATTCAAAAACTTAGGCGGGCGTGGTGGCAGGTGCCTATAATCCTAGCTACTCGGGCAGCTGAGGCAGGAGAATCACTTGAACCTGGGAGGCAGAGATTGCAGTGAGCTGAGATTGCACCACTGCACTCTAGCCTGGGCTACAGAACAAGATTCCATCTGAAAAACCAGAATAAAAACAAAACCTATTTTTGAGGCCATTTACTCTAAAACTGACCAAGACCTTGAAACAGAGTGGATATTCAGTGTTAGTTGAATTCTGTTGAAAATTATGTTACCACCAAGAAGCACTAGCTTTAGTGGAATGAGAAAAAGTTCTAATAATGCTCAAAACAGAATAAAGAATATAAAACCATGTAAGGTTTAAAAGCATGATTTGTAATTTGTTTACAAATAAGTTAATGTAAAAATTAGAAAATCAAAGGGAGATGGATTTTCAGGGCCCATGGGAATGCCAGCTCAATCTTTGGTGATCCTAAAAAAGAATTGCATATTAATTGGGACCAGATTTTGAACACTTTGATCAAAGATTTTGTTGCTTATTGAAAGGGGCCTCTCACCTGGTGCATGAATCCTTTCTATAGCATTTCCAGCAAAATAGTTTTTTTGTAAAAAAAAAAAAAAAAAAAAAAAACTGTTTGTAAAGCACACCTCATACAGTTTCAATGAAGCTTTGTTTTAGGCCCCAAATTTATACAAATTACCAGGTTTCCTGAGAAGATATAAACTCCAGACATTCAGAGGAGCTTAATATACCATGTTTTAAAGGGCACTTAAAGTTAGCCTTACAGTGTGCAAAAGATAAATTACTAAATCTGTTCTATTTTGTTTAATTTTACCTCCCAGAATGTCTTCAGTTTTTTAAAGAAATTTTAGAATTCACTTTCAAAGTGAAAACAATTTAAATTTGTTTTAAAGTAACTTAAAGCAACACTACCAGACTGCATGTAGAACTCTGGGTGAAAAGAAGGGCTGAGGATTCTGTGAAATCTGACAATCAACATGAAGAGTTTAAAATGACAGAACATGAAGCAGGGTTTTTCTGGTGACTGTGGTGCCTCCCCTCCCCCAAAGGGCCTTGTGGCTGATCAGCTGGCGGTTCCCATCTTACATCTCAACATCGCCACCCTTGTGCGGTGTATGTGGTCTTTGTTCATATCAAATCCTCACAAAAATATCAAATATGTGACCTGATAAAATAAAACCTCTGACACACCAACATGCTTCGAATACAGACGTCTTAGGAAAATGAAAAGACACTTTCTCAAGCCAATTGTTTTTTACTGAACCGGGCTTAGAAACTGCAGAGATCAAACGATAATCTCTATATGCAGTAGGCAGATACTTTCTGTTGATGTCATCACTTGTCAAGACCCAAACAGATCTCTCTCTTTAGTGTCAAATCTTTGTTAAGCACCCGAAAGTTCAAATTCCAACTCCATGAAACCTCTCGATTTTTAGACTCTCAAAGTCTCTAAGAAGAAAATACTAGTTTAGAATTCTACTTATGGAAGTGAGAAAGAAAACTTTTTAATCTGAGGAAGGTGAGCCCCTTTAAATTATCAGGCCCAGAGAGGCATTTAAAAATGTAATGGGCCTGGAGCAGTGGTTCATGCCTGTAATCCCAGCACTTTGCAGGGGGTCGAGGCCAGCAGATCACTTGAGGCCAGGAGTTCAAGACCAGCATGGCCAACATGGAGAAATCCCGTCTCTACTAATAATAGAAAAATTAGCTGGGTATGGTGGTATACACCTATAATCCCAGTTACTCGGGAGACTGAGGCAGGAGGATCACTTGAAACTGGGAGGCAGAGGTTGCAGTGAGCCAAGCTCATACCACTGCACTCCGGCCTGGGTGACAGTGAAACTTTCTTAAAAAAAAATGTAATGGCAATCATGTCTCTCTCTTCTTTGAGCTACATAATTATCTTCTGAACCAAATATGCTTTGTGGGCTCCAGACTAACTGACGCTAAGTAGCCATAAAAAAATGCCACACATCCTATAGTTCCACAATGTATTGCCAGTCACTAACTGATATTACTTCCGTAAACCAATGAGAATTCTGAAAGAATGACTTTTATAATAACTCCCTTTCCTGATTCATCTTTTTTTTTTTAAACTTGAGCTTCTCTTTTGTTCTTCGGAGCGCTCCCCAAAGCAACTCGGAAGTTTGTCCCAAGCTGCAGTCCTCAATCTTGGCCCAAATAAACTATATTAATTTTGCCTCAGCTGCTTTCTTTCAGGCCAACAGAAAATCAGCAGGCTTTCAACAGCTATAACTTCCCACACTGCTGTTTTGGACCCTTTGAGGTTACTTGTTTTGTCTACTATTGTGGGAAATAAAAGCAAAATCTGGGAATTCCAGATGCTGACTTTTTTTTTTAATCAAGGAAACAATAGAAATATAAATAGCAACTAAGGTAGTATTTGCTACAAACTAAAGTGTTACAGTAGGTAGTTAGACATGAGCAGGGCAGGAGAGGGCCCCCACCCACACCAGGAATGTCAGGTGATCATCAGGTGATGGTCAGGCAGTTGTTACACTGTCTTTCTAAAATAATAATCAGTTGCAGCCAAGGAAGTGTCCCAGTAGATAGAAAAATCCTGAAACTGATGATCAGCAGCGTCCCAATAAGATCTCGGGAGTTAGGCGACTGAGCGCAAGCATGTGCACTAACAGGCAAAATGGCGGAGTTTAACTGGTGTATGACCTTCTTTTAGGAACACTCAACTGGTAAGGGAAAAACGTCTCAAGTTTTTCAGTAAACACTTTGCATGCAGCCCCCTCCCAAATGCCGGCAGGCCATGGTGCATGTGGACGCCCAACCCCAAGGGCAGAATCATGGGAGAAGGAATGCAACCCCCTGAAAGCATGTCAATTTTTAAAACCCCAAGTCAAAGGTCGCATCATGCACTTGAATTTCTCAAGTTGTCTGCTTGGCCTTCTTCCAAGTGTACTTTCCATCTTTCTGTTCCTGCTGTAAAACTTTTTAATAAATTTTCACTCCTGCTCTAAAACTTGCCTCAATCTCTCCCTCTGCCTTATACCCCTCGGTCTAATTCTTCCTTCTGAGAAGGCAAGAATTGAGATTGCTGCAATCCCATTCAAATTTGCCACTGCTAACAAAAGCAGAGTACTAACTGCTGACCTAAAGGAAGAAGCTGGCCAGGCGCTGTGGCTCATGCCTATAATTTCAGCACTTTGGGAGGTTGAGACAGGAGGATCACTTGAGCCCAGAAGTTTAAAACCAGCCTAGACAACATGGTGAAACCCCATCTCAGGCGGGGCGTGGTGGCTTACACCTGTAATCCCAGCACTTTGGGAGACCCAGGCAGGTGGATTCTGAGGTCTGGAGTTCAAGATCAGCCTGGCTAACAAGGTGAAACGCCGTCTCTCCTAAAAATACAAAAAATTAGCCAGGCATGATGGTGCGTACCTGTAATCCCAGCTACTTGAGAGACTGAGGCAGGAGAATTGCTTGAATCTGGGAGGCACAGGTTTGCAGTGAGCAGAGATTGAACCACTGCACTCCAGCCCGGGTGACAGAGCAAGACTCCATCTCAAAACAAAACAAAAAGAAACCCCATCTCTACAAAAAACTTCAAAAAGAAATTAACCATGTGTGGTGGAACGCACCTGTAGTTCTAGCTACTCAGGAAGCTGAGGCAGGAGAATCGCCTGAGCCTGGGAAGCCAAGGCTTGAGTGAGCCCTGATCATGCCATGGCAACAGAGTGAGACCTTAACTCAAAAAGGAAGAAGCTGAGGCAGAAATAATGTAAGTAGAGAGTTTATTTGGGCCAAGCTTGAGGGTAACAACTTGGAAGCATAGATTAAAATTCCCCTGAATATTCACTCCAATTAGCAGCAGTTACAGGTAGGCTTCTAAAGGAAAAGAAGAGGCAGTTTCTAAAGTGTTTACTAAGAATTACATTAAAATAAGCTATTGATTGGCTATACATTGTTCTTTGTATCACAAATTTCAGGAACATGAAACTAATGGGTAAAGCAGCTGTCAGGAATAAAATGACTATTTATTTATTTATTTTAAGACGGAGTTTCACTTTTGTTGCCCAGGATGGAGTGTAATGGTTTGATCTCGGCTCACTGCAACCTCCACCTCCCAGGTTCAAGCGATTCTCCTGCCTCAACCTCCTGAGTAGCTGGGATGACAGGCGCCCACCACCACTTCCAGCTAATTTTTTGTATGTTTAGTAGAGACAGGGTTTCACCATGTTGGCCAGGCTGGTCTCGAACTCCTGACCTCAGGTGATCCACCTGCCTTGGCCTCCCAAAGTTTGGGATAACAGGTGTGAGCCACTATGCCCAGCCTTTAAAATGACTTTAAACAATTGTCCCCAAGCATGGAAGGGGGCACGAAGTCCCAATCTCATGTCTCTCTGGCTTGCATACCTCACAGAATTCAGACTGCTCTGAGCTATTTTTCTTTTCGCAGAGTAACACTGTATGTATTTGATAGATGAATTCAGAGGAGGAAGCAAGCAAACTAAATTGCAAGAAGGAAAGAAACAGCACAGAAATCACCCTTGCAACAGTCCAGGTATAAGATGGTGAAAGCTTGAATCAGAGTAGTGGTGGGTGATGATGGAAGCCAAGAAGAAAGAAGAGACATCAGCAAAGGAGAGTGATATGAACAAAAAAATCACCAAGGCTGAGGGACTAACTGGATGCTAAGGAATGATTCCAAAGGAATACAAAATGATTAAGGTTTTGAACCTAAGTGACTGAAAATGTATATATTAACAGGGTATGGAAATGAGAGGAAAGACATGTTTTAGTGGATGAAGAAAAAGGTGGAATTGAACGATTCTGGTTTTGTTTGTGGAGTTTGAGGTGACAGTTTTATTTATGGTCTGACAAAATGCAGTCTTTGGTGATGTCTGCCTCCCTTGCCATGATATTCTTTGGTTCACTTTTGCCCTTTGTACTTGGCCAGGGGCTGACCAGATCCAGATGTGAAATTAACTCTTAACAAACAGTAACTGATCATTAGCAGCTGAGTAGCTACAGAAAGAAAGAAAGAAAGAAAGAAAGAGAAAAAGAAAGAAAGAAAGAGAAAGAAAGGAAGGAAGAAAGACCAGAAAGACTTGATTTTGTTTTTATTAATATTTTTCCTTTTTCTTTACAGAATACGGTCTTGCTATGTTGCCCAGGCTGGTCGCAAACTCTAGGCCTCAAGTGATCTTCCACATTGGCCTCCCAAAGTCTGGGATTACAGGCTACCATGCCTAGCCCAGAAAGACTTTATAATGAAGCAGGACCCACAAAAATATGTAAGTAGTACTTTATGACAGTGTGGCAATTTCTGCCTCAACATAGGCTAGACCTATGGTCAGTTCTTCATTCATGAAGAGCTGTTCCTTGGTAAGTACGAACAGGAGGATAAGGAGTCACTAATCAATCCCAAAATGGAGATGCTGGTCATTAGCAGGTCTTAGCAGCCCCCTAGGAAGGAGCTGAGTTTTAGAGCAGAAGCTACAACTTTTTCAATAAATCATAGAACTTTCCTAGAAAGACTTATGTGTTTGCATCTTCATATTGCCATCATCAACATCTCGCTGGGGCCTTGTTTTGAAATAATATAGATTTGCCTGTATTGAGAAAACTTAAATCTAAACTTTAAAAAGTGGTAAACCAACAAACTAAGACATTATTTTTACTTTGAATATATTAACAGAATACTTGTTCCTTAAAAAAAAAAATTGGAAAACATTCCAAACAAAAGAAAGACACAGAGGATAAAACATTAAATACTAATGTACATATTCTCTGAATATAACAAATGTCATATTTTCTCTAGTTTTTAAAAGGAAATTAAATGTTACAGATATATTTGATAGTCTTTGTCTACATCCTTGGCTTCCATTCTCTTCCCTAGTTTCTCAGAGGTTGTTTCTATTCCGAAATTGGTATGTTCTTCTTATACATGTTTTTCATACTCTTACTATATGCATCTATCACAACATATGTAATATTTCATGTGTTTATAATTGCACATATATGGTATAACATTGTATTTATCATTCTCTTATTTTTATTTTATTTTATTTTTTTGAGATGGAGTTTTGCCCCAGGCTGGAGTGCAGTGGTGCAATCTTAACTCACTGCAACCTCTGTCTCCAAGGTCCAAACGATCCTCCCACCTCAGCCTCCCAAGTAGCTGGGATTACAGGCACCCACCACTATGCCCAGCTAATTTTTGTATTTTTATTAGAGATGGGGTTTTACCATGCTGGGCAGGCTGGTCTTGGAATCCTGACCTCAAGTGATCCACCCACCTCGGCCTCCCAAAGTGCTGGGATTATAGGTATGAGCCACTGCACCCAGCCTTCTCTATCTTATTTTTATATACTACGATGTCTGTCTATCCATTCTGCCACTACAGGCCATTTAGATTGTTTCATTTTTCTCTGGAATGAACATCCTTGTACATGTCCTCCTGTATGTGGGGGCTTTTCTAAAGCACCTTAATAGATGTGAAATTGCAGAGTTTCATGAAATGTACATATTTACTTTAACTAGAGATGACCAAAATGGTTGCTCAAAGTTACACTCCCATTAACACTGTATGAGAGTTCCCAGTTCCCCACATTTGTTAAACATTTAAACTTTGTCACCTAATGTTTGCTTTCATTTTTATTTCCTAATAAATTGTGAAGATTCATTCAAAATATTCAAGGTCTCGTAGGTCACCTAGAAGTTTGTCTGTCATCAATCAATTAATACAGAATCTTCTAGAAGGGAATGTGTCAGGCAGGGAAGATTAAAGCTAGGACAATGAGCTACTGCCAAAGATAGATCAATCGAGATTAAGATAAAACACACTTGGAGTACAGTCAATGGGAAAGCATACATGATTTCAAAACACTGATTCAGAACAACTTTACAGGTATGTGAGAGAGCCCTTAAGTAAGTACCATTCATATTTTGTCTCATTCATGCATAGAAGACCAACAAGGAACTAAAAGGGATTAGCAGTAAAACTATAATCAGAACTATTGCCTGGATACCAAATGATCCCCAGGGTCCTAGTTCTTTGTAATGGCAAATAGATGATGGTGAGTTGGGGTCATTTGTAGTAGGTCCTTTAGTGTTCACCTGGGAAAAAACGACATGTATTTAGTAAAAGGTGAAAATGTTGAAACTCGTAATTCAATTTACCAGTTTCCGTTGGGGAAATTGTGTGGACTCAGACAAACCCAGCTCTGTCATATACTACAGTCTCTATGAGTCTGTTGCTTTGCCTTTAAATAAGGATCACTCTATCTTCTTCCCAGAGTTGTTACCAGAATGAAAGTAACAAGTATTTCAAGTATATTGACTGGTGCCTATAATTTATCGTAGTAAATTCATGATTGCAACAAAATAATTGAGCAGCTACTACATACCAGGCATTGCTGTATATCCTGGACACACAGCAATGATAAATTAGACCAAATTCCAGTTGTTAAGAAGCTCGAATTGCCCCTGGTGTGGTGGCTCATGCCTGTAATCCCAGTACCTTGGGAGACTGAGGCAGGAAGATTACTTGAGATCAGGAGTTTGAGACCAGCCTGGTCAACATGGTGAAACCCCATCCCTACTAAAAATACAAAAATTAGCCAGGCATGGTGGTGCATACCTGTAATCCCAGCTATTCTGGTGACTAAAGCAGGAGGACTGCTTGAACCTGGGAGGTGGAGGCTGCAATGAGCTGAGATTGCATGACTGCACTGCAGTTTGGGTGACAGAGTGAGGTCTCATCTCAAAAAAATAAAAATAAGCAGCTCTCATTCTAGAGAGGAATTACAAACAATAAACAATCCAATATACAATATGTCAGGTGATACATGCAATTGAGAAAATTAATGCAGTAATGCAGGATAAAGAAGATAAAGAATGGGGCTGAGCACAGTGGCTCACACCTGTAATCCCAGCACATTGGGAGGCATAGGCAGGAGTTGAGACCAGCCTGACAACATAGTGGGACTCTTGCTGCAAAAAATATTATTATTATTATATTCCTGTTTTTAAAAGGAATGAAGGGGACTACCTAAAAATCAATGTTGCTTTCTCTTCCTGCTCTTGTACAGGCTAGCCTGGGGATTGTCTTATCAGAATCACTTGTGTTCAAGCTTTCTTAAACTGTTAAATGTGAAAAATAATAATGGAATTATATGTAGTGTATCTAATTGGCTAAAATTAAAGTCTAGACAGTGTTTCCAAACTTTGAATTGCTTAGAAAATGAAAAAAGAAAAAAGGCAAGATTGCTGACTTACTGATTTAAAATTCATAAAATATTTGAACATCGTCCCCAATTATAGGCTTTAGTGACATAGAAAGGATTTTCTTGAAAAAATTATATATTGACAAAAATATGTACAGAAGAAAAACCAATAGGCAGAGACTCTCAGGAGGCCTGGAATGTCGTTTAGGCTCTATTTTTCCATGGCTATGGAAATCATGCATCTCTCTCTTCCTCAGTTTCCTTGGTTATAAAATGATGCTAAGAAGCCATCATTCTATAGTGTTTCCTCTTCTAACACTACTACTCCCATTTTTGTTTTTGAGAACTGAAACAGTGATTGTTTCATTCCTTTCTCATTCTTTTTAATTTTTTTCTAAATTTCAGGTTGGACTGTAACAGTTTTCTTTTTAGACATAGGAGTCTTCTTTGCAGTAAAGTACGCTTTCTGTTTCTTTTCAGCATCTCTCTTTTTCTGGGAATGGGAACAAGTTACAAAACTTTAATAACCCAAGTACTCCCAGTACTTTGAAAATGGCTTGAATAATTTCTCTCCTATGATTTCCTCATTCCTCATTTCTGGCGACTGTCACTATTTTGGGTATACATGTTAAAATGATATTATTGGAAAATAACCAAATCATTTCAAAGGCAAATAGAATATTAAAGTGTACTAAGATTTTTACTCAAACACACTTTTTTTCCCCTTTTGATTCTTTTGATATAATCTGTTGTTATTTTAAAAGTTGCATTTTCCCAAATACCTTTATTTTAACCTGTCAAAAGAAAACAGATGGGCCTTAAAAAACAATCAAATTTTTAAAATAACATTGCTTAAAAATTGTTTTAGCATGTCTAGTCATTTATTAATATTCTCTTTTGTTTTATATTAAAGAAAACAACCATCTTCTTGAAGATGGTTTTTCACTAGATGGCCTTCATTTTTATTTTAATATTCTTGCAAGCACAATCAGATGAATCAGATGGCAAAGTAAGCTGACACATTGCCTTGTATCTATTTTAATTATTCTCCAATGTCAAACTCAAAGAGAAAATAGTGCAGCATTCTGCAGGCAAATTTCTTTTCTGAGATGCTGAGGTGAAGTGACCTGTGAGATGGTATTGTTACCCACTTAGTGCAGACCAAAATGCCCATTATTATTATAATTTTTTAAGACAGAGTTTTGCTCTGTCACCAAGCCGGAGTGCAGTGGTGCAATCTCAGCTCACTGTAACTTCTGACTCCCGGGTGCAAGCAATTTTCCTGCCTCAGCTTCACGCCCAGCTAATTTTTGTATTTTTAGTAAAGATGGGGTTTCACCATGTTGGCCAGAATGGCCTCCACCTCCAGACCTCGTGATCCACCCACCTCTGCCTCCCAAAGTGCTGGGATTGCAGGAGTGAGCCACTGTGCCTGGCCCAAAATGCCCATGATTAATTTTAGCACTTGCAAAATAACAAGAGCACTTGCTTTTCCAATTTCCTCTTAGTCTTTAAGTTCTTCCTAAGATTACCCAGATAGAGCCTTGACACCACCTCCGATCCTTTAAAGAGCTGACCAGCTAGAACATGAACTTAGAACTACTGCCCTCCCAATCACCTATTTATGCTTTGACCTTCACTTTCTACTGTTAACAGATATTTACTTAATCTAGTTCTTAGTGGGTGTGATATCTATACATGTTGATGGCATCAACTTGTGTGTATTAAAACACCCCCTTCATCTCCCTTACTGATGTCAGCCTCACTGAGGCTCTTCTTACCTCTCTCTTCAATCTCTATCCAAACCCCTTCCGTGGGGTGTCAACGTCTCCAGGTTGTCCCATCCCAACCTATCCTATAACCTGCTCCAATATTCACCTTCCGTAAACTCCCTTGCATTCTGCAGCGTCCATACTCAACACTTTTATGAGTTCTTGAATGTTTCTACAATAATCTCCAGTCCTCTTAGCCAGACACTCAGGGCCCTTCACAACCTGACAACAGGGTCACTACTCCAATCCAGCCCAACCTTGGGCTCCACCCCATTGACTCTTTCCTTTGGATGCCCTCCATCCAGCTTTTTTTTTGTGTGTGTGACAGAGTCTTGTTCTGTCACCAGGCTGGAGTGCAGTGGTGCAATCTCGGCTCACTGTAACCTCCGCCTCCTGGGTTCAAGCGATTTTTCTGCTTTAGCCTCTCGAGTAGCTGGGACCACAGGGGCGTGCCACCACGCCCGGCTAATTTTTTTGTATTTTTAGTAGAGATGGGGTTTCATGGTCTGGGCCAGGATGGTCTTGATCTCTTGGCCTCGTGATCCACCCGCCTCTGCCTCTCAAAGTGCTGGGATTACAGGCGTGAGCCACCGCGCCTGGCCTCCATCCAGCTCTTAACGCACTTCCATCTCAACCACACTTTCAAACACTATCACCTTCCTAGACCATTTTAGTTTACATCGATTTTCCCCCTACCTCTAAAAATATAGACTACCCATTTATTTGGGCTCTAAATCATACACTCAAATGAAAATTGGTATATGTAATGGCTTAATTGTTAATACTTGACAAATGGAACAACAGAGATGGAATGAACTTTAGGTATCATTTAATTCAGCATTTCCTAACATGTAGGAAAATCCCCTTCCACATTTCTCCTCTGGGCAATATTGATTGACAGGGTGCTGTGCCTCAAATGTGGCCATTTCACCTTTGAATTGTTCTTAATAAGCAGTGTCTGCTTTTTAAGAAAGGAAAACCCAGCTGGGCCCGGTGGTTCATGCCCGTAATCCCAGCACTTTGGGAGGCTGAGGAGGGTGGAATACCCGAGGTCTGGAGTTCGAGACCAGCCTGATCAACATGGAGAAACCCTGTCTCCACTAAAAATGCAAAATTAGCCGAACGTGGCTGCGCATGCCTGTAATTCCAGCTAAACGGGAGGCTGAGGCAGGAGAATCGCTTAACCCTGGAGGTGGAGGTTGCGGTGAGCTGAGATCACACCATTGCACTGTAGCCTGGGCAACAAGAGCAAAACTTCTTGTGGGGGGCTGGGGGTGCGAAGAAAGACAAAAAAAAAAAAAAAGGAAAATCCCACTCATCGCATTCCAAACAGGTGAGAATCTAACGCTATCAGGAAAAAAAAAAAATACTTCTCTTGCTGTGTGACTTGAGAGTTCCCTGTGTTCAGCTTGCGTCCCTGTGTGCATCTACTACTCACAGAGTCACTCTAAGCACGCTCTGCAGTGTCAGCATCACCTGGCAGTTTGCTAGAAATTAGAAATGCAAATTCATAAGCCCCAGCCCACTGAGTCGGAAATTCTGAGGGTGGGGCCCAAGAATCTGAGTTTCAACGTGTTTGAGAAGGACTGCATCGCCCATATGAAATGGAAAACAGCTGGTCATTTTCTGTATCCTTGCATAATAAAAAAATGGTTAGTGTCATGGTGTCACCATTTCCTCAGAGAAATAATTTCTTTTTAATTTTTTTAAAGACGGGGTCTTGCACTGTCACCCAGGCTGGAGTGCAGTGGCCCAGTCACAACCCACTGCAGCTTCGTCCTCCTGGGCTCAGGCAATCCTGCCACCTCGGTTTCCTGAGGAGCTGGGACTGCAGGCGCACCTACCGCGCCGGCTAATTTTAATATTTTTTTGTAGAGACGGGGTCTCGCAATGCTGCCCAGGCTGATCTGTAACTCTTGGGCTCAAGGGATCCTTGTGCCTTGGCTTCACAAAGTGCTGGGATTACAGGCGTGAGCCGCCGCGCCCGGCTCTGAATAATTGCTTATCGCCCTCCCTCCGTTTGTTTTTCCCATCATCGGCATCCACCCACTCCACAATTGTCGAACAGGTGAGGGCACAGGTATAGAAGGGCCCCGCATTCCCTCCAGATTTTATCATGCTCAGGCACAAAGAGAAAAACAGCTCCTGGCGACCGCATGAAAACCCCGCTTTCAAAACAGCCACATGCAGTTTAATTTCCTTAAAAGCTCGGCCGGAAAAGGTTTCCGTGGCTTGCGACCCCAGCTGGGCCGGAGCGACTGCTCTGCTCTTGGGGGCGGGGGCGGGGGCGGGCACAAGGTGATCGGAGGGAGGGGGACGACTCGCGGTTGTGTTTTGAGTGGTTGCTTGGTTTATCTTGTTCCTCCAGCACACACACTCCCTGTATTTTGTAGACAAAAAGTGACAGAAGCAACTTTCGAAGCCAAAAAAAGAAAAAAACGAAAACAAAAAAAACGAAGAAGAACAAAAGTCAACGTGCAGTCTCCCCAGAGGAAAAGGAACCGCGCTGTTTGTCCCTCAGTAACTGAGCAACACCCCGGACACCCAGGGCTGCCTGACTTCTGCGGTTTTTCTTGCACTTGGTTCACTTCCACCCTCGAAAAACTCCAGAAGCGAGAAATCAGGCGGGGTGGCCGCCACCCCCAGGCCGCCAGCTGCGCCAAGGCCCCAGCTGCAGGGGGTCCCGGCCCGGCGTCCCTCTCGGCCCCTTCCCTCTCCCCCGGGGGAGAAGAGGCGGGTCCACGCGGCCTGGGCGCTGCGCCCGGCACGCGGTAGGGGTCGCTGCGTCTCGGCGCGCGCTCCCACCGCGGAGAATAACGGGGCCTGGCTGGAGGAGAAAGGAAACCTGCTGCGGGAGGCGGCGGCGGCCGGCCAGGGAGCGAGGGAGGAGAGTTCACTTTTACTCGAGTGTCAGCGCTCGGCGGCCGCGGCTGGCGCTGGCGAGAGAGCACCGAGGGAGCGGGTCGCCGATCTCGGGGCGGCCAGGGAAAAGCGGCGAGAGGCGGGATCCGAGCGCGCCGGCGGGGCGCAGAGCCCGCGAGCCTGGCCAGCGAGGGGAGCCGCGGGGGACGCGCCCCGGGCGGGCCCCCGGAGACTCGCAGGATGCCCCACGAAGAGCTGCCGTTGCTTCAGAGACCTCGCTATGGCTGTAAGTGCGCCGGGCGCGCGGGGCTCCCGCTGGCCTTGGGGAGCCTTCTCCCGGAGGACCGCGATGATGAAGCCGAGGGAGCTGGGTGTGCGGCTTGGCAAAGTTGGGAGCTGGAGTTGCAAAGGGCAGTGAACGGCGTTCCCCGTTCCCCGATCCCCCTCCCCCCAATTACTAATCTCCAGCTGGCAACTTAGACCCTCCACTCCGCATACGCCCGCGGGGTGGGCGGGCGGTGTAGGGGCTGCGTTCTGCCACAGACCAGGTTGGGGTTTTAGGGGTATCAGGTGAGGAGGAGTCAGAGGAGCTCTGGGCCGCCGCGGGCTGGGGCCAGGGGGTGGTGTAAGGAACCGGATTCCTCCAACCCAGAAGGGGTGGAAAGTTTGTTTGCTGTGGCTACAGGTGGGCACTGCGCGTAGGGCGCCGGCGCACTCTGTAGTGCAAAGTCGTCTTGACTGGAAGGGCGGGCGTCTCCTCCTGTCCCGCGCCCTCAGACTTCACCTGAGCCGCTAGAGCCGTTGGCCTCTCGGGTGTTAGTCCCTCACTGCAGAAACCCCCAACCCCTTTCCTCCCGGCTCCCCTCGCGCCGGAGGTTTGCTGTGTGGAGAGAGGTCGAGGCACTGGGCTCGGGGAATCTGGTGGGAGCCCGGGGCACTTGAACGAGATGGTGTCGATTACCCAGCCAGGGGCTGACCTGGGAAAGAGGTAGCTCTGGCCGATCCTGAGTGGATGGAGCGAGATTAGCACCAACCACGTGGCTTCATGTGCAGAGTTCAGAGTCCTAAACATGTGCCAGGAAGCATTTCCTTTAAAACAAACAGAATGTTGGCCCTCTCTGTCTCTCCAAGGTGGCCCTGTCAGTGAACCCAAGGCCGAGGACCACAGGTTAATCTTTGCCCAGGCTGGCCTTGGTGGTAGAGGTACCAGGTTTGGATTAAGGTGGTGATACCTCTAGCAGGGTGTTTTGTTTGTGTGTGTGTGTGTGGTTTCTGGATGGTTCGTAAGGACGCCGACTCGATTAACTGAAAAAGGGCTCCTCAACTTGTGTATGTTCTTCCCCCCCTCCCCCATGGGTGTCGAAGATGGGAGGTTATCTTTCCTGTGTTACCCTTGCCGTGAGGCGGAGGCCTGAGGACTACAGCCTCTGTAGTCTAATGCACTCAGCAGTTGACTGAGACCCAGCTTTTTGCCCTTTGGTAAACCACACAGACAGCAGAGCCCGTTGTGTTCTAGGAGGAACGCTGTGCTCATTCAGTGTGTGCAGTGCCAACTTCAGGTTGTTGGAAGTACTTTAACACTGTATTAATGTTTATTTCTAATTACAAGAAACAGAACATCAGTACCTTTTTTTCAACACTATTGTTTATTTCTAATTACAAGAGGTGGAAGTACTTTAATGTGACAAGCTCTCAGAACATATGGTGGCTTTACTGTGTAAATGATACGATAACCACAAAGTTCTGTAAATGAGGTGAATCTATATGAGCAAATGGTTTCTTGCTACTACATGATTGATGTTGGCCCTCATTAGCAATACATAGTGCAAAATTTCCATGAATGTGGTACATGAATGCAGCATTTCTGTCAATCCCTGCATGTGTATCTGTGACGCTGCTTGATTTTCACCAAAGAAATCTGTGTTTTAAGTGCACTCCAGAAGAAGCTATTGAGGGAGTACAGATCTGGCAAGCCTGAAGCCCACTCCACAGGGCCGCCTTCTTTGGAAATCTTCATCCAGCTTTCCTCACCAATATGGTGTAAGGGGGTGGTGTTCCATCTCGTTGGAATCACTCCCAGTTACTTTCCCTCCGTTCATCAAGTGCTGGCATTCACTGGTCACTTAACACTGTCAAAAATGGAAAATATTTGCCTATGTTTCTTTCCAGACTTGTCACCCTGAAACATTAAGGCTTCAATATGACAGTTATGTCATTAAAATGAACACTGTTATAATTTTGGTTTATGAATGGTGTATGTTCAGTGTATTCATAACATGATATCTAGCAGAGTAGACTTTAGCGTTAATAGGCATTACCTAACATTGCCTATTCACGCAGAAGAGGGCTCTTTGGTGTGTTAGTATAATTTCTGGTTGTTGGCTTTCTGAGCCTCCTATCAACATGAGACTGAAAATAGCGCTATGAGTTCTTCGTGGGAAGGCTGGGGAAGGATAACAGGATTGTCCTTGCTCTGTTGTGTTCTAGGGCTGTGTTTTTCTTGTTTATTGGTTTGGTAAGTAGCGGTTCAGTAAAACCCCAAATTATAACAAACAGGCTTTATCCCTAGCATTTAAAAACAAAGTGGCAATACATTGTTGTAATTTCAGTTCTAGTGCTGAACATTCTGAGTATAAGATGTTTGAGACTGGGCTTTAAACACGACTCTTTGGTAGTTTGAATTAAGCTGTCTTGCTTATTTTGGGTCTGGGCTTCTGTTCTGCTATGTCTCCTACCCACTTGAATTGTCATTTAATTCAGTAGTTTTTTTGTTTTGTTTTGTTTTTTTAACTCAGCTCAGGACTGTTATGGTCTTTCTCCTCTCTACCAAGCTGAGTGTCTGTAAAAGACCACATAATAAATTGTGCTTGAGGGATTTCTCAATGAGTTCTCCATGAAGGCTCAGACTCTTCTCAGGTTTCTGACAGATGCAAGATTGCTGAAGTCTCCCTGATTTGCACACAGGAGCACTGGATTGAAATTAAATAGACAGTTTTCTATTAAATTCCTGCTATTGTTGGCCACATCTTCCTGCAATCTGTGAAGTTATTTTTGTGTAATGTTAATACTACAAACAAAGCTGAAACCATTCAGTAACTCTGAAGGGAAGAGGTGGAAAAGGGAAGTGATAGTAGGTAGCTGTTTAAACTAATGCAGGCATAAACATAGTATATGCCACATATTGTATAAATAGTATATTTCCATACTCAACTATATTCAGATGACTCTTATGCTTAGGTATAATTTCCAAATAACTTGTGTTGTTGTGATGAATTATGATGTATTTGCCAAATTAATTCTGAAAACACATTGCTGCCATGATCTGTCATGACTTCTGTTCCAGTTACTTGGGAGTTAAAAACACCAGTGAGAGAAAAAGAGGGGTTTGTGAGTAGACAGATGACTTCACTTACCACTGATAACCCAATCAACACTTAAGTGCCTACAGTTTGTCTCTAATGATCGCATAGGCAAGAGCTGAGGTTTTTCTACCCTTTAAAAGATTCAGAGCCTTCCTTTCATGAGATACATTGTACAAAAAAATGGGGATCAATGTTTTACTCTTTGCTTCTTTTTGTTGTCGTTGTTGTTCTTTTTTATTGTACTTTAGGTTATGGGGTACATGTGCAGAACATGTAGGACTGTTGCATAGGTACACACATGGCAATGTGGTTTGCTGCCTCCATTCCCCATCACCTATATCTGGCATTTCTCTCCATGTTATCCCTCCCCAACCTCCCCACCCCGCCGCTGTCCCTCCCTTGTAGACCCCAGTGTGTGATGCTCCCCTCCCTGTGTCCATGTGTTCTCATTTGTGTCCATGTGTTCTCATTGTTCAACATCCACCTATGAGTGAGAACATGTGGTGTTTGATTTTCTCTTCTTGTGTTAGTTTGCTGAGAATGATGGTTTCCAGATTGATTTGTGTCCCCACAAAGGACACAAACTTATCGTTTTTTGTCACTGCATAGTATTCCATGGTGTATGTGTACCACATTTTCCTTGTCTAGTCTATCATCGATGGGCGTTTGGGTTGGTTCCGGGTCTTTGCTATTGTAATCAGTGCTGCTATGAACATATGTGTGCATGTGTCTATAATAGAATGATTTATAAACCTTTGGGTATATACCCAGGAATACTGTTTGCTTCTTTTAAAAAGTGCAGCCTAAATCCATAGGGGGTTCAGGGGAGAAGGGGGAATTGAGAAAGATTCTGGTCGAGCATTTTTTTTTTTGAGGCAGGATCTTGCTCTCTCTTCCAGGCTGGGGTACAGCGGTGCAATCATGGTTCACTGCAGCCTCAATCTCCCAGGCTCAATCCTCTTACCTGAGCCTCCCAAGTAGCTGGGACTGCAGGTACACATCACCATACTCAGCTAACTTTTGTATTTTTTTTTTTTTTTTTTTTTGTAGAGATGGGGTTTTGCCATGTTGCCCAGACTGGTCTCCAGCTCCTGGGCTCAAGCAATCCTCCCTCCTTGGTCCCCGCAAAGTGCTGGGATTACAGGTGTGAGCCACCACACCTGACCTGATACTGTGAGCTTCTGTGTGCTCCTCTCTGCTTTTGTCTGAATGGTGAGGTTTCTAAGTTACTTGGAAACTGGAGTTTCGGGATGGTTAGTGCAACTAACTCTTATCTCTCTACAAGGACCAATCTGAGATGAAATTTAAGTTCTGAACTAGTTAAACCCAGTTGTGTAAAGGGGGATTGAATAAGTCTGTATTTAGCATAGCTCAGCTGTAACATCCTATCAGTGCTTTCATTTGAACCACAGAAGGGTATATGCAGCCTTGTCTTGCGATACTGTCTTCAGTAGACAAAAAGTCATGCCGCTTCCTCATATGCTGGTGTTTTGGTTGAGCTTTTCAACAGGATCTTTAAGGTCAACAGCTAAAGTGTTATTTTAGTATGCTTTTAACTTTAATTACACATGCTGTTAGCCAGAATGACTTGTTTGGGAGAGTTTAAGCTTGTAATACCGAGTTTGTTTTAGAATTTAGTGTTATTTGGGGTGTTAACCCCTTTTTCTCTAGGGAACCAATGACTTACTATTGCCCTTTGCCCTCCCACTCCACAAACTTTTTAACAGCCCCTTCTATTTAAAAGGCTGGGCATGGTGGCTAACACCTGTAATTCCGGCACTTTGGGAGGCTGAGGCAGGTGTTCATGAGGTCAGGAATTCAAGACCAGCCTAGCCAACATGGTGAAACCCTGTCTCTACTAAAAATACCAAAAAATTAGACGGGGCACAGCGGCTTATGCCTGTAGCCCCAGCAGTTTGAGAGGGTGAGGTGGGCAGATCAAGAGGTCAGGAGATCTAGACCATCCTGGCCAACATGGTGAAACCTTGACTCTACTATAATACAAAAACTTAGCTGGGCATGATGGTGTGCTCCTTTAGTCCCAGCTACTTGAGAGGCTGAGGCAGGGGAATTGCTTGAACCCTGGAGGTGCAGAGAGCCGAGATCACGCACTCGTCTGGCAACAGAGCAAGACTCTGTCTCAAAAAAATAAAAATAAAAAATTAGCTGGGTGTGGTAGTGCACACCTATAATCCCAGCTACTTGGGAGACTGAGGCAGGGGAATCTCAAATATGGGAATCCCAAGCAGAGGGAATCACTTGAACCAGAAGGCAGAGGTTACAGTAAGCTGAGATGGTGCCACTGCACTCCAGCCTGGGTGACAGAGTGAGTCTCTTGTCTCAAAAAAAAAAAAAAAAATGGCTGGTATACAAACAGATCAATGTTTACCACATCTTCATGGTAACAAAAGAGAAACAAACACTACTCAGTGTCTGATTTGATAGGCTCAGGTTAGTCCTACAGGGCAGCCATTTTAATATGGGATATGGAACTAAGGTTTGTAAATTTACCAAGGACTGGGTGCTTTTCGTGTGTTACTGTTATCATCAGCTCATTATGACCTTTGAGAGGGCCAGTGGTCTTCCCACTTCACAAAGAAGCTGAAACCCCTGGTTCTGTCTCAAAGCCATGCTGCTAGCTGGTGGCAGGGAAGCTTGGAAGTAGCACTGTCAGATCCTGGAGACTTTCCTCATTGGCTGTTGCCAGTTTGCTGCTCCTGAATCATAAATGTTCACCTCTTCTATGTCTTTCAGGTGTTTGTCATGATTCTCTTAAAATATAGAAACCTCTAGCTATTTATGCTGGATGTGGTGATATACACCTCTAGTTACAGCTGCTTGGGAGGCCGAGGCAGGAGGATCAAGATTTCTAGGCTGTAGTGTGCAATGATCACACCTATGAATAGCCAGAGCTCTTCAGCATGGACAATATAGTGAGATCCCCCTCTCCTCTTGTCTCTCTCTCTCTTTTTTTTTTTTTTTTTTTTTTTCTTTGAGATGGAGTTTCGCTGTGTCACCCAGGCAGGACTGGGCTTACTGCAACCTCTACCTCCTGGGTTCAAGCAATTCTCCCACCTTAGCCTCCCAAGTAGCTGGGACTACAGGCGTGCACCACCACATCCAGCTAATTTTTGTATGTTTTAGTAAAGACGGGGTGCACCTGGCGTGCACCACCATGCCAGGCTAATTTTTGTATTTTTGTAGAGATGGGGTTTCTTCATGTTGGCCAGGCTGGTCTCGAACTCCTGGATTCAAGTGATTTGCCTGCCTCGGCACCCCAAAGTGCTGGTATTACAGGCATGAGCCACCATACCCAGCCTTACATGGGCTTTTTATAGAGTATATCTAAGCTTTATCAAAAGATTTAATGTATATTCAGAAACATCCCATCTCTTACTGTGAGGTGCTGAAGTGAAAGAAAGGCTTTTCCCTAATAATGTAGTGACATGTGCCCCAATGATTGCAAACTGGATAATTTGTAAAACACACTTTATTGCATACACTAGCCATACCTTAAAGGCTAGGATTGTTGAGAAATGAAGTAGAAACTCGCCGTAGTATGGCCGACCTGCAAGCTGATACTTTGTCACCTTATTGCCCTATTTTATTTTTCTCTCTTGAGCGGCAGTGTGGTAGTGATAAAATGGCAAAAGCTTTGGAGTTGAATAGACTTCCATTGCCTGCCTCAGTAGCCCTGGGGTTTTCTCCAGTACCTTGAGAGGTGTGTGGAAATGATGTATCCATAGAGGTGGCTGATGTGGTTCCTGGCACATGGTGCCAAACAAGTTGAAATTGTTTCAATTAATTGAGCACCTAATACTAGCACAATATTGCGATGAATGAAATGCTACTTAGCTGCTGACAGCTTACCAGAGAATCTGAGTGACAAGTAAAAATGCTTATACTTTTAGTGCCCTTCCAAGTTCTGTGGAAGAGAAGATAACAAGAATGTTGGATTTGGATGGGGACAATGGGAGGGCTTCATGAAAGTTGTGAATTTGAAATGACCTTGAGGAAGGTCAGAGGAAAACCTGAAAGCCATGCTAGTATACTTGTAGTGTGGGTAGTTTGGAGGGGTGGCTGCTTAGGATGTGTGGGTAGGCTCTGGGGACTGGAGGTAAGGGACATACTGTGGAATCTTCTATTTATGTAGGCAATAATGGGCAACTGGGGCTGTCCTGAGGGTAGGCACCTGATGCAACTCCACAGTGATGTATCTTCTTGTTTTTTGAAATGCTTTCAAAAAACAACACCCCAAATTTTTCATTAGAGACATGGGCGAGTGGCCCAGTCAAGTGAGTGACGGGGAGGCAGGTGTGGTGAGATGTAGGGATGGGAGCATTTGGTGCTCTCTCTCCCAGCTGCTCAGCGGCCCTTCACCATGCTTCTGGGCTTGGCTATGTCTTTTGGATGAACAGCTTTCCTGGATGGTTTTGTCCATGACTGGTGAATTCTCTAAGAACAGGCAAAAAAAAAAAAAAAAAAAGTTGTACTTAGAGCAGGGCAAGGATCTTAACAACTGAATTCTCTAGGGGGTACGGTTTCTCCCACCTCCTTTTTCCTCATTCTCTCCATCCACTGTGGCAATGTTTACCTTTCAGATTTCACTGATTTACTGTCCTGCAATGACCAGCATCCCAGTTTTGTTGAAGAATGACTTAGACTGTGTTTCCAATTCATTGGCAGTTGCCTGAGGAACTTTCACTTAAGACTTTGTGTGGGATTTTACTAAGCTCTAATTGGACTTTCCTTTAATTTTATAATCGTGTATTATGTATGACTTCTTCTTGCCAAGGTGCCTAAGAGGAGCTGACAGCTGTTTATTTAGTAAATGCAGTGGGTTTCAAAGAGCAGTCTCTGGAGCAGCAGCAGCAGTGGAGCATTGCCTGAGAACTTGTAGAAAAGGCAGATGCCCAGGCCCAACTCAGACCTGCCAAATCAGAAACTCTGCAGCGGGGCCAGCAGTCTGAGTTCTGACAGGCCCTCCAGGTGATTCTGATGCACTAGAGCATCAGAAGGGTAAAGAGGCATTTCTGATATCACAGTTAGTCTTCACTGGGCTTGCAAGTGTTTGTCAAGTAAGTGAAAACACATGGGTATGTTATGGACCGCTTTATTTACAGTATCTCTTGAATGTTTGATTTGTAAACCACATACTAACCCAGGCCTTGATTACTTTACAGGTTCATGTTTATTTTATAGAATTAATTTTGGTATGGCTTTAAGTTTGCTTTTCTTCCTTGTGGGAAGCAAATGTGATTTGGAAGGCGCTGTGGTTTGACTGTATTCCCCAAAGTTCATGTGTTGGAACGTAATCCCCAGTGCAATAGTGTGGGGAGGTAGACGGTAATGAGAAGCGATGAGGCCACCAGAGTTCTGCCCTCATGACAGGTTAATGTTGTTGTGAAAGTGGGTTCTGTAAAAGGATGAGTTTTCCTCCTTCTTTCTCTCTTTCAGCCATGTGATTCCTTTAACCATGTTAGAATGCAGTAAGAAGACCCTTACCAGATGCAGTCCCCTCAGTCTTGGACATCCTAGTCTCCAGAACTGTGAGGAATAAATTTCTTTCTTTCTTTCTTTCTTTTTTTTTTAATAGAAACAGGGTTTTACCCTGTTGGCCAGGATGGTCTCGATCTCTTAACCTCGTGATCCGCCCGCCTTGGCCTCCCAAAGTGCTGGGATTACAGGGGTGAGCCACCACGCCCAGCCCAAATTTCTTCTTTTGAGACCGACTCTTGCTCTGTCACCCAGGCTGGAGGTCAGTGGTGCGATCTTGGCTCACTGCAACCTCTGCCTCCCGGGTTCAAGCGATTCTCCTGCCTCAGCCTCCTGAGTAGTTGGGAGTGCAGGTGCATGCCACCACACCCAGCTAATTTGTGTATTTTTAGTAGAGATGGGGTTTCACCATATTAGTCAGACTGGTCTCAAACTCCTAACCTTGTGATCCACCCACCTCAGTCTCCGAAAGTGCTGGGATTACAGGTGTGAGCCACCATGCCCAATCCTAGCCCTATTTTCTCTTGAGAATGAGAAAATTCTTAAGTTATCTATATGGAAATAGTTATATCTATCAATTTGGATGGGAACCAAATTAATGCTTGTCTATATATACTTAAAAATCTAGGCCAGGCGTGGTGGGTCATGCCTGTAATCCCAGCACTTTGGGAGGCCGAGGCAGGTGGATCATGAGGTCAAGAGATCAAGACCATCCTGGTCAACATGGTAAAACCCTGTCTCTACTAAAAATACAAAAAATTAGCTGGGCATGTTGGCGCATGCCTGTAATCCCAGCTACTCAGGAGGCTGAGGCAGGAGAATTGCCTGAACCCAGGAGGCAGAGGTTGTGGTGAGCCAAGATCAGTCATTGCACTCCAGCCTGGGTAACTGATGGAGCGAAACTCCATCTCAAAAAAAAAAAAAATCTAATATAAGCTGGGTGCCGTGGCTCAAGCTTCTAATCCCAGCACTTTGGGAGGCCAAGGTGGGTGGATCACAAGGTCAAGAGATCAAGACCATTCTGTCCAACCTGGTGAAACCCCTCATCTCTACTAAAAATACAAAAATTAACTGGGCGTAATGGCATGCTTCTGTAGTCCCAGCTACTGAGGAGGCTGAGGTAGGCGAATTGCATGAACCCAGGAGGCAGAGGTTGCAGTGAGCCTAGATCATGCCATTGTACTCCAGCCTGGCAACACAGTGAGACTCCATCTCAAAGAAAAAAAAAAAACCTAATATATTCTATTGTTTCCAGATATAGTTGGGGTGGGGAGAACATTTGGGTTTCTGTGTTGAATATTTGCCATCTTACAAGTGGGTCTTGGAGGTGTCACTCTGAAATTATCAAGCATTCTCTTATTTCATTTAGGCTTCCACTTGAAGGTGGTCATTGCTACTGCTGCTGCTGCTTGTCTAAAAGTCTGAGGGTTTATAATGCTATCTAGATGAGAAGAAACTACTTGAAATGTGTCTTAACCTTTCCACTTGCTTCAGAATGTAGAGTTTGACTTAGCTATCAGGATCAGCCAACCTTGTGGTCAACCCAGTCCTGTGGGAGTTTTAGAAGGGAGATGAGGAAGAGGAAGTACACTTGGTACACTGGGTTCAGCTAACATCCCTCAGGCCTCATCGCCTCTACAAAGTTAATGGAGCTTTGTGTTCATAAGCTCAGTAAAGCTCAACTGAGAGGACTAACTGGAATGTTGGAGCCATTAGGAATCGAAAACCTGGGCTGCAACTCAGGTGCCCACTTTTTTTTTTTTTCTAATACGTTTCATATAAATGTTTGCAAATAACCACTCTATTCCTTACCTCCCCCAAAAGGGATCGTTGTAATCAGCCAGTCTTGGTCCTTGAGATTGTCGCTTTTCTGTTCTTTGCCCCAGTCCTAGATGAAGCAGGCTTCTTAGGGTGGGCTGAGAAGCCTAGTAAGGTAGTCCCATAGGCCGCCCCATGAAATATGACTCTCCATTCACCTACTCCCTAAACTGTGCTTTCTCATGCAAGATCTAGTAAGGCAGCCCACCACAGCCATGCTGCATGCTGAACTCTTAAGAAATTGTCCAAGAACTGGTAGTGATAGAGCTAATACAAACATGTTCTTGCTCTCCATTCTGTTCTTTACTAATGAGTTTTATTCTTCAAAGCAAACAAAGACACATTAATTGGCAAAGAATATATAAGGCTCGGTGTGGTGGCTCAAGCCTGTAATCCCAGCAATTTGGGAGGCCAAGGCAGGAGGATTGCTTAAGGCCAGGAGTTCAAGACCACCCTAGACAACATAGCAAGAGCATGTTTCTACAAAAGTGAAATCAAAAAGAATATATAAAGATAATCTTTTTCTCCACGAGAGCCAGGGTCACCTGAGGCCCTTCCCTGCTTTGGCACTGACTCTGGCGATAGTCTCAAAGCTTTCTTCCTCAGTTCTCCAGTCTAATCTTTGCTATTAGTTTGAATTGGCTAAAAGTTTGGAGGATTGTGCTTGCTTATTCCTCTTCAGTGTGGACTCTGCCTGTGACTTTTCACGTTGGATTAGGGGAACTCTGAGAAAGAAATAGAGCTTATAATGTGCTTCTGTGTTGCAGTTTTGATATCTCTGAAAATGAGTACCTCACTCTGCTAAGTGGGACAAATAAGACAAACCAAACAGGGATAGACATCCTCAGCCTGTGGACCTGTGAATATTTCTAGAAGGTTATGCAAATATCTTTTTTAGAAGTTGCCTTTGGGAGAGGGACTGGGGGCAGGAGTGGGACTATGATCCAAAACAGTTTTTACTATATGCTGTATTACCCTTTGAAAAAATAAAGCAAATGTGTGTTTTTGAAAAATATGGTTCTACGTTTATTACTCTGAGAATAATGTGGACAAAATAGAACAGCAGTAAAATCCACCAGGAATCGGGACTGCATCTTTTGGTCAATGCTGTGTCCCCACTGTCTGGTACATAAGCCAACAAGTCAGCAGTGATTCTGTGTAGGTAATGAGATATTTGGTGATCGGTATTTTTTCCTCCTCTTCAAATTTTCAGCTATACATGTTTTTATAGTTAGACTATAAAAGTTAAGTTAGAAAAATTGTAACAGTTACCGTTTGCTGCTCAAGATACAAAGTTCTCTTTAGCTACAAACTTTGCCGTATGAAAATTACTATGAGAGACAGCTCTATTATTGGGAGGATTCAATGGCAATATAATTTTTCAAGTGTGTATGTGTGTACATGCATAGACAGAGAATGAGGGACAGAAACGTTAACAGGCCCAGGACTCTGTAGTTGTGAAGCTGTTGCAGTTAATAATTTGTGAAAGGGGCTGGGCACATTGGCTCACACCTGTAATTGCACCACTTTGGGAGGCGAAGGCAGGCAGATCACTGGAGGTCAGGGGTTGAAGAACAACCTGACCAGTGTAGCGAAACCCTGTCTCTACTAAAAATACAAAAAAAATTTAGCCAGTCCTGGTGGCATGCGCCTGCAATCCCAGCTATTCCAGAGGCTAAGGCAAGAGAATCCCTTGAATCCAGGAGGCAGAGGTTGCAGTGAGCCGAGATCATGCCACTGCTCTCCAGCATGGGCAACAGAGGGTGACTGTCTCAAAAAAAAAAATGTGAAAGAAAAGTGTGTAGGAAGCAGATCTGTAAAAGGTAGTAAATGAGTCAGCTAGTGTCCATGGGGAAATAAAGGTTGTGACATAAAAGTGGATTGTTCTTTTGACTCACAAAGTGAACTCCGAAGAGCCTGTGAAGAGGTGAACCACTTGTGACTATTCCCTCATTCAACAGGATTTGCTAGATGGCATTTATAAGATGGAATTTACATAGGGTTTATGACCAGATGCCTTCAGGGGTCAAATATGACCACAGCCTTTATAAAATAATAGGAAACTTTGGAATGTCTTTTAGCTGGAGAATTTGCTACCTTAGTCACTCAAATTGGAAGGAAAATATTTGTGAGCAATGTACAGGCAAAACAAGATAGATTAGTCTTGTTTGGCCTCTTGGAAGCTGCCATTGGCCTCAGCATTATGCTGTAAAATGGTGGTAGCTATGGAAGTAATGTCACCTAGACCAATGAGAGACGAGAAGCACTGTGATAGCAAGACCTGCATCTAGCATCTGAGGACCTAGACTGAGGTGCCACTTACTGTGTGACATTGCATATAACTTCTTTGAGCTCTATTTTATTTTTGGAGACAGGGATCTTACTCTGTCACCCAGGCTGGAGTCCAGTGGCATCATCACAGCTCACTGGAGACTTGACCTCCTGGGCTCAAGTGATCCTCCTACTTCAGCCACTTGAGTAGACTGGATGACAGGCATGCATCACCATGCCCAACTAATTAAAAAAAATTATTTTTTGTAGAGACAGTCTTGCTATGTTGCCCAGGCTGGTCTGAGCTTCTTTCTACATTTGAAAACTAAGTTTATGTTTACCCTACCTCAAAAGGGGATGAGATATGGGAGATTGCTCTGAAAATTGTTCAAGTGTCTGTGCATTTATGGTGGGGAGGGATTTGCCACTTATTCGAATAATTCTTTGGTGTAGTTTTATTCGTGTTGAAACAGGTTTATCATTTAATTGTTACCTCAAAGGCAGTGCTACCTTAGCTTTGTGACATCTGCTTTAAATTTATTTATTTATTTATTTATTTATTTATGAGATGAAGTCTTGCTCTGTCACCCAGGCTGGATTGTGGTGGTGGGATCTCGACTTACTGCAACCTCTGCCTCCTGGGTTCAAGTGATTCTCCTACTTCAGTTTCCCAAGTAGTGGAGTTTACAGGCATCTGCTGATACCTGTAATGATACTATGCCCAGCTGATATCTGTATTTTTAGTAGAGACAAAGTTTCCTCATGTTGGCCAGGCTAGTCTCAAAATCCTTACCTTAAGTGATCCACCCACCTCGGCCTCCCAAAGTGCTGGGATTACAGGCATGAGTCACCATGCCTGGCCTATTTATTTATTTTTTGAGACAGGGTCTGGCTCTGTCACCCAGGCTGGAGGGCAGTGGTGCAATCTTGGCTCACTGCAACTTCCGCTTCCCAGGCTGGAGCCATTCTTCCACCTCAGTCTCCCAAATAGCTGGGAGTACAGGTGTGCGCCACCATGCCCAGCTAATTTTTGTATTTTTAGTAGGAGATAAATATTGTATTTTTTTTTTTGAAAGGATGTTTGAAATGATATTTTCCTGGCCAGGAACAGTGGCTCATGCCTTTAATCCCAGCACTTTGGGAGACTCAGGCAGGTGGACCACAAGGTCAGGAGTTCGAGACCTGACCAACATGGTGAAAGCCTGTCTCTACTAAAAATATAAAACTTAGCCAGGTGTGGTGGCGGGTGCCTGTAATCCCACCTATTCCAGAGGCTGAGGTGGGAAAGTCACTTGAACCTGGGAGGCAGAGTTGCGGCGAGCCGAGATCATGCCATTACAGTCCAGCCTGGGCGACAGAGTGAGACTCCATTCCAAAAAAAAGAAAGAAAGAAAGAAAAATCAGATTTTCCTTTCTCTTCCAACTTGAAAGGCAACCTTTTGCATTTCGGTAGCAATATCTTTGAGATGTAACTTTTCTGAATCCTAATACATTATTTCTAGCCAGATTCTTCCTTGTCCATCTTAGCATATCTTTTACTAGGAAGTGTGAATTTTGAAAACACAAGTTAAGAGTAAGAATCTCTGAATCGAGGCTGGACACGGTGGCTCACGCTTGTAATTCCAGCACTTTGGGAGGCAGATGGGAGGATTTCTTGAGCCAAGGAGTTTGAGGTCAACCTAGGCAATGTCGGGAGACTCTGTTTCTATTTTTAAAAAATTAGCTGAGCATAGTGGCATGTGCCTGTGCTCTCAGCTACTCGGGAGACTGACCCAGGAGGATTGCCTGAGCCCAGGAAGTCAAGGCTGCAGTGAATTGTGATTGTGCCACTGCACTCCAGCCTGGGTGACAGAGTGAGACTCCTTCTCAAAAAGAAAAAAAAAAAAAAATCTCTAAATTGAAAAGACTTTAAGAGTAGTTTCTTTGAGACCCATGCTATAGGAAAATATTTCATCAAGAGAAACTACTGTGCTAGGGAGGGGGCATCTGTATTTTTAATACTGGAGGATAAAGCTTGGGAAGGCAATTCTGTTTCCTAATGTGATGACAGAGATTGTTTCTTTATAAAGTTTATGGCTTATTCTTAGGAAAAGTAGGGGTGGGGGAGTGTGGAAGATAGTGTGGCTGGGGTCACTTAAGGCTTGAGAAGGTTTCCTAGGGCTGCTGGGTATCAACAGCAGGCCAGCCTCCTAGGTCAATTGCATGTCCTTGACTACTATCCACGCCAGCATAATATCCCATCTTGGATTAGATATCATTTAACTAATAGTTGTCAATCTGGCTACTCCAGGAGAGCTTTACCAAGAAAATGCGTGTTCCCTGGATATCATCACCATATCCTCTGTTTCTTTGGGGATAGAATTCTGGCATAGATGTCTTCATTTTAATATTTGTTTGTTTGTTTATTTTTTTATTCGACAGGGTCTGCCTTTGTTTCCCAGGCTGGAGTACATTGGCATGATCTTAGCTCACTTTAGCCTTGAACTCCTGGGCTCAAGCTATTCTCCCAAGTAGCTAGGACTACAGGCATGCACACCACACTTGGCTAATTACAAAAAAATTTTTTTGTTGAGACAGGGTCTCACTAAGATTTTTTTGTTTTGTTTTGCTTTGTTTGAGATGCAGACTCACTCTTGCTCAAGATGCAGAGCTCACTGTAACCTCTGCCTCCCAGGTTCAAGCGATTCTCCCGCCTCAGCCTCCCAAGTAGCTGGGATTATAGGCACATGCCACCATGCTCAGCTAATTTTTTGTATTTTTGGTAGATACTGGGTTTCATCATGTTGGCCAGCTGGTCACGAACTCCTGACCTCAAGTGATCCCCCCACCTCAGCCTCCTAAAGTGCTGGGATTAGGTGTGAGCCACTGTGCCTGTCCTCACTAGGGTATTATTTTGCTTTGTTTTTCTATTTTGTTTGCATTTTAATTTTCAAGCTCTCAAAACCTCAAAGAAGAAAGTTACAATGAACATCCATTCCCTTCACTTAGCTTTACCACCTGTTGACATCTTGCCACGCCATTCCATCTACAGACATTGGGATAGCTCACCCCTAAATCCTTCAGTACACATCTGACATACTGAGAAGAAGGGCATTCTTCTCTCCAGCCTCATCCTCAGTGTTGTCATTACTATGTGTTCAGCTCCATTGTTCAATATAAATTCCACACTACGATTTCCCCTGCTTTGCTTTACAGCCATGTTTTAGGATCCAGGTAAGTTTCTCACATTGCCTTTGGCTGTTATGCCTTAAGGCCTTCCCCAGACTGGAACAGTGGTCCCACCATCCTCTCAGTGCAATGACCCTGAATCCCCTGAGGAGTCCAGGCCAGTTTCTGCCAGGTGCATCACATCAGGGGCGACAGTGTCCAACCTCCGACTACTGGTGATGAATAGTTATTTTTAAAAACCTCCCTAGGAGATTCCAATATGCAGCCAAGTTTGGAAATTCATTGAATTAATTAAATCCACCCTACTTTATTTGTATGTGTTTCGTTGTGATAAAATACACATAAAATTATTCTAACCATTTTTCAGCGGACAGTTCTGTGGCATTAAGTACATTTACACTGTTGTGTAACCATCACCACAATCTATCTCTGGAACATTTTTATCTTCTCAAACTGAAACTCCATATACATTAAAAAATAACTCCCGTTCTCTCTCCTCCCAGCACCAGGTGACCACCATTCTACTTTCCATTTCTATGAAATTGACTGCTCCAGGTACCTTATATAAAGGGAAATATACAGTATTTGTTCTTTGATATCTGGCTTATTTCACTTAGCATGTCTTCAGGTTTCAACCATGTTGTAACATGTGTCCATACTTCTTTTTTAAGGCTAAATATTATCCCACTGTATGTACAGGCCACATTTTATTTATCCATTCATTCGTTGATTGATACTTGGGTTATTTCCACCTTTTGGCTATTGTGAGTGCTGCTACTGTGAACATAGGTGTACAAATATCTGTTTGAGCCTTTGCTTTAATTTTGGGTATATACCCAGAACTGGGATTGCCGGATCATGTGGCAATTCTGTTTAGTTTTTTGAGGAATCATTTACCTATCACTTTTTAATAGAGTGAATTGAAGAACACTTCAAAGAATGAAGTATCTGTGACTTGAAGGAAGAACCCCATTAGAATGCCACCCTTTAAGCTCCTATTTGGATTACCTCCTGGGAGATAATGTGTAAATTCATCTTTTCTTCACACGAGATAAAGAGCAATGGGTATAAAGCCTAGCTGTGGTGACTGGGTGCAATGGCTGATGCCTGTAATCCCAGCACTTTGGGAGGCTGAGACAGGAGGATCACTTGAGGCCAGGAGTTGGAGAGCAGCCTGGGCAACATGGCAAAATCCTGTCTCTACCAAAAAAATACAAAAGCTGGACGTAGTGGTGTGTGCCTGTAGTCCCAGCTACTTGGGAGGCTGAGATGGGAGGATCATTTGAGCCCGAGAAGTTGAGGCTGCAGTGAGCCATGATAGTGCCACTGCACTCCAGCCTGGGTGACAATGTGAGACCCTGTCTCAAAAAAATCTAGCATGGCAAAAGTTACTTCTTAGTGACCTCAGGTGTGACCTCAGCTATGCAAGACAAGGGTTATAGTTTTTCATTTACATTAAACATAACTTTTTAGAGTTTTTAAAGCTTTTGATTGGTGACTTAAATAGTGCACAGACAACATGTTGCCTTTGGCCTCTGTAAATAGTATAAAATGAAGTAACAGGCTGCTTCTTGGAGCTTATGGGATTTTCAAAATAGAATATTATTTTGTTAACCTGGCTCATCCTAATACTGCTCTTGAGTAAGGTCTTAACTTCCCTAGCTCATGTTGTTTAGCTATAAAATGGAGATAATAATGGCAATCAGAATGGCATAACCTAATCTATGTGCTTGGTGCCACATAGAAAGCATTCATTCAGTGCGAGCTATTCATATAATATTTCCCATTGACTTCAAAGGTGTTCAGACAATCCCAATGCACCAGAAGCTGGTATTTTTAAGTGAGTTATTACCCTTTTACAGGAGTTGGCATCTATTTGATTGTCATGAGACGAGACTGGCCTGAGGCCTCTCGAATGGTGGTTCTT
Source organism: Callithrix jacchus (assembly GCF_049354715.1). NCBI lineage: Eukaryota > Metazoa > Chordata > Mammalia > Primates > Cebidae > Callithrix > Callithrix jacchus. Next base: position 134,623,039 of record NC_133503.1, on the reverse strand, counting down.
AACTGGAGCAAAAGGTGGCAGGGGCATGTGAGAGCTCTAGAGTAACTGTGGCCTTAAAGTAAGTAGAAACTATGTATTTCCTAAGGGCTAGTGTTGGTAATTTTTGTGGATTGCTGAGGCCATGGGGTCCAGATTAAGCAAGTGTTCCAAGGAGTCTGACTTTGTTGTGCTTCGACTGAGGTGGATCCAGGACTCTCAGGTGGCTGTTTTTGAAGGCTGATCATTCTTCACTCCTTTGGAAATTAGCCAAGAATGATAAAAACAACAGTTAACTCCATGTAACCAATGGTTGTCTCTTAATGATTAGTTTGGAGCTTGTGCTAAGTACTACATGTAGAGTTCCCAGGATTATTTAACATGAGAAAATGTTGAGAGCCTAGTAAATATTGAAACTAGACAATCCTACTTTGGTGGAAAATCCTGATCTGAATCCTGGGTCTCTGGTCTGTCTCTGGCTCCCTTGTGCAATCTAGGGGGGGAATTGTGCTTCATGCCTGGTAGGAGAGGACAGGACTATGAGAAGGAGCATGTGCACACAGCTCCAAGAAGTGGGGTCTGGTTTCTACACTTTCTGTCAGCTTAATCTCAAATGGTGCTTCTATATGCCGGGTCCTATTTTAAGCACCTTGTAGGATTTGTCCAATTTAATCCTTATAACTAAACTCTGAGGTTGGTAATGTTATTCCCATTTTGTCGATGGGAAAACAGGTACAGAAACATTAAGTAACTTGTCAAGGTACATCTAGTAAGTGGCAGAATGAACCAGGCGATGCTGTGCCAGGGTTTTGAATACAAGCTAGAAAGACAGCTTTTAGGTATCTGGTACTCTGTCTTCTGAGTAAAAAATTTATCCATTTTATTAGTTTCCTGTTTGTTCCTGCCATAAAAAATTAACAACAATCAACTCAATATAGCCATTAAATATGGGAAAAGGGAGAATTTTAGACATTCTAAATTTTTTGGCACGGTAACTAACTAATCATGAACAGTGATGTGCATTGCCAGGGAAGAAGCTGGGAGTTAGTGGGGTTGGCTGGTGCCTGCTATTGAAATGGTGATTAGTCAGCTGGGCTAGGTGGCTCACACCTGTAATCCCAGCACTTTAGGAGGACAAGACGGGCGGATCACGAAGTCAGGAGTTCAAGAACAGCCTGGCCAAGATGGTAAAACCCTGTCTCTACTAAAAATACAAAAATTAGCCAGGCAAGGTGGCAGGTGCATATAATCCCAGCTACTCGGGAGGCTGAGGTAGGAGAATTGCTGAACCTGGGAGGCAGATGTTGCATTGAGCCAAGATTGTGCCGCTGCACTCTAGCCTGGGCAACGGAGCAAGACACCCTCTTAAAAAAAATGGTGCTTGGTCATCAGCTGAGAAGTCATCACAAAAACAGATGAAAGAAGAAAGAGTGGGAAGAGAGCAGAAGTAGCAGATATGCAAGAAAGGATTTAGAAGCATCAAAAGGCACATGAAGCCATGGCGGGCACCAGCCTAGTGAGAGAGGGCACAGTAAGACTATCACTGTTTAGAAGAAAGTAACTCATGAAGATAATTTGAATTAATCACATTAATTTGACTTAATCATTTGAAGTCACAGTCTGTCAGACTTAAGGTGTATTCACATTCTGAAGAGGGAAACTGGGAAGTGTGGAATCCTTTATAGAGGATTCTATAGAGCAGTTTTCTACCAAGTTTATATTGTACCACCTGTAGGTTTAGCCAACATTTAAACAGAAAATAGGCTCATTTTGAAGCTCTTTAATCAGGCAGGATGGCAGAGGCATACATTGTTCTTAACATAATTTCTATGGCAACAGGACTTTCTGAAATAAATCCATAACTCAAGTATGAATATCCACTTTCTGTTTTTTGCCTTGGCTAATCAAAAACAGAGACCCAATTTTGAGACAACTGTTGAATTTGCGAGGGGCTTAAACATTGTTTTCAGTGTGTTTATCCCCCCTCCCTTCATTATACTTGTCTTATTTTCCCTTTACCCAATTTTAGAATTTCTTTATATTTATAAACGTTTTTTCCTCCTAACACATCTTTGTTGTTTTTTTTTTTAATTTTGTTTTATTTTTTAAAATTTTTCTTGGGATATTCTAGAATGAATGAATGTTTCTTTGAGATGGCATTTCACTCATTGCCCAGGCTGGAGTGCAATGGCACATCTTGGCTCACTATGAACTCCTCCCTGGTTCAGGTGATTCTCCTGTCTTGGCCTCCCAAGTAGCTGGGATTACAGACATGCGCCACCATGCCTGGCTAATTTTGTATTTTTAGTAAAAGCAGGGTTTCTCCATGTTGGTCAGGCTGGTCTCGAACTCCTGACCTCAGGTGATCCACCCAACTCGGCCTCCCAAAGTGCTGGGATTACAGGCATGAGCCACCGTGCCTGGTCACAGATGTATCTTTGTAAATCCCTCAAATATTTTTAGGAAGGACATGAGATATAATTAGTGTTCACTTGACCAGTAAGCGGTTGGGATGCTCTCTGCCCTCAGGGAGCTACCTGTAGGCGATATGGCACAGTGGCCCAGAGCTGGGCTCTGGCTCTGTCATTTGCCAACGCTTAGCTCTGATTTCTTCTCCTTCGACCTGAAGTAATAAAATTGTAGTACCTGCCTGATGGCATTATTAGGACAAAATGGAACAGCAAATATAAGCATTCTCACAGAGTGCACAGTGAGAGGAAGAGGAAGTATTCTGTGAAGAGGAGCCAGGCAGGGCCGGGCGTGGTGGCTCACGCCTGTAATCCCAGCACTTTGGGAGGCCGAGGCAAGCGAATCACGAGGTCAGGAGTTCGAGACCAGCCAGGCCAAGATGGTGAAACGCTGTCTCTACTAAAAATATAAAAATTAGCCAGGCACAGTGGTAGGTGCCTATAATCCCAGCTACTCAGGAGGCTGAGGCAGGAGAATTGCTTGAACCTGGGAGGCGGAGGTTGCAGTGAGTCAAGATCACCCTACTGCCCTCCAGCCTGGCACGTAGCGACAGAGCAACACTTTGTCTCAAAAAAAAAAAGAGGACACAGGCTGTGCCCAGGCCTGGCCTTAATGCATGCATGCATGTAGGATTGATTAGGGACAGGAGAGTACAGCGCATGGAGGGTTTTGACTGCCACGGCTGACAAGGATTCTATAGGCACTGAGGGGGCACCCACAGTCGGACCTTTCCTGCTCCTGCCTCTTCAGCTTTCTTTATCTGCTTTGGGATACTAAGCCCATTCCTTTCTTGCTGTTTGTTTCCCTGCATTTGCTTAATCCATCTAGAGCCCTACACTCAGTGAAGTTGTGGTGGGGGTGGGGAGAGGGAAAGGAGGGACGGGGCGGGGGTGGGGGTGGTCTGCCCTCTCTAGTGGTTCCAGCAGAACTGCGATATGAGTTCAACACTCATAACACTGGTGACCAAGACTATTCTGGGAGACAGATTCTTCATTAAAATTTTATTGCTTGGTTTCCTTCTTCTTCTCTATCCTCTTTATTTACTACCTTCTGTAATACATAAACTTTTGAAGTCTGAATAGCAAACAGCTGTTAATGTTGCCATTGGAGAACCACAGACACAACTTAAAATAAACTGATTGGTTTATAATGACACGGAGAAATGCTTATTCATGAAGCAAAAAGGCAAGATACACTGTAGGGAAGTTAGAACCTAAATATGGGGGAAGAACTGGAAGGAAATGTGTCAATTCTTAACAGTTGTTGTAGATAGAATGATGTTTCCTGTTCTGTAGTCTTCACTTTTCCCAGAGAGACTCGTAAGTATTGTAAGCAAAAGAAAAAAAATACGTTAGTTTTTGTTTTGTTTGTTTTGTTTTGAGACAGAGTTTTACTCTTGTCACCCAGACTGGAGTGCAGTGGTGTGATCGTAGCTCACTGCAACCTCCACCTCACAGGTTCAAGCAATTCTCCTGCCTCAGTCTCTGGAGTAGCTTGGATTACGGGCGTGTGTCACCATGCCCAGCCAATTTTTGTATTATTAAAAGAGATGGGGTTTTATCATGTTGGCCAGACTGGTCTCGAACTGACTTCAGGTGATCCTCCCACCTCCGCCTCCCAAAGTACTGGGATTACAGGTGTGAGCCACCACACCTGGCCCATATTAGTTCTTATATTATTCATTCTGATTATGAGAGACGGAGTTTTCATCTGCTTGGATTTGACTGGTGTGGGCATTATTAGGGCAAAATGGTACAGCAAATACAAGCACTCTCACAGAGAGTGCCCAGTGAGAGGAGGAGGAAGTGAGGTCCCAGGCGGGCGTTACTGATGGGATGAATTGCCAATGATCAACTTGCTGGCCTTCCTTTTAGGTTACGTTTTCCCTGAGCCTTTGAGCTCCATAACACCACTTGTGCCTCATGGATCAGTGCATGCGTACCACACAGAAATGTGAGTTGTTCGTGCATGCTGGAGCTAGAAATTGAAGGATAGACTCAGTTTGAAGTAGAAATTCCTGGGTACTAACTTCATGGATCAGTTTCAGAGCAGGTTTTCCCATGGTCTGTGCCAATATCCTCACTCTTGACTCTCTCAAGTCAGTAGGATTAGAATGTGTTTGCGCAGTTCTGGATTTTCCTTCATCGGCATCCAGTCATTTTCAGTGAGCAGAATTTCGGTCAGCTGGCACATCACCAGCAAGGGCCAAATTAGACATAATTGCACATCAGTTTCACGTTAAGGTCTGTGGCTTAATGTGCTCTGCAAAAGCATGCCAGGCCTGTAGCTTTGTTCTCCCTGGGAACAGCGTGCCCCAGAAGAAAGGTTACAGTATAAATCATCATCCAAACCTAGACACCTAGGAAAGGGGGCTTCTATTAGTTTTTCCAAGGCAACCGTATAAATTGTGCCAGGAGTATGGTCACCCTGCACATAAGAATGGGTCTGTGCAGTGAGATTCACTTTCCTAGACAGTCTTTTCAGCAACCTTTGGAGCAGAAGGGAAACCAAACAGTTTGAGAGGATGCCACAGCATTCCAGAAAAGGGGAAGCAGGGGTTCCTTTTCAGGAAAGTTGAGCTAAAAATAGAACATCACCATTCAGCAGTTGCTCAGGCTCTTCAAACACTGGGGCTTGTGCCATTGTTCTTTTTCTTTGCATTCCTTATGAGTCCTGGCTCCGTTTTCTTTGTGTTGTAAAGGAACTGGTCTATGTGCTGAGTCTACTGGGAAGCAGCCCCATTAATACACGAAGGGCACTGGACGAGAGGATCACTAAGGCCCCTTCCAGCTCTCACAGCCCATGATTTTATAATAGGTAACCTAAGGCCTGTGCTGCATGGGTAATGAGGAAGGACAAGTAGGGGCACTTCTTGATGAAAGGACAGGGTCCTTGCCCCTCCATCCCTGGCTGTCAGACACTCAATGGCTGGCTCTTCTCTGAGCCAAGTGGGGGAAAAACCATGGAAGGAGGGAGGGAGGGAGGGAGGATGTGTGTGTGTGTGTGTGTGTGTGTGTGTGTATGTGTGCGTGCGCGTGCATGCATGCGTAGGACTTTACTGAAAAACAAGTTGCATAGTGGAGTGATCAGTATGTACTGGGTGGTGGGCACTGAGAGGGAAGAGAAAATAACATTAGAGGCAGGGTGTGGTGGCTCATGCCTGTAATCCCAGCACTTTGGGAGGCCGAGGCGGAGTTCGAGACCAGCCTGACCAACATGGTGAAACCCCATCTCTACTACAAATACAGAAATTAGCTGGGTGTGGTGGTACGTGCCTGTAATCCCAGCTATTTGTGAGGTTGAGGCAGGAGAATCATTTGAACCCAGGAGGTGGAGGTTGCAGTGAGCTGAGAGTGTGCCACTGCACTCCAGCCTGGGCAACAGAGTGAGACTCCATCACAAAAAAGAAAAAAAAAGGACAATAACATTAGAGTTAATCCTGTATACAGGTCAGAGTTTCACAGCCTCAGTACTGCTAAATGTAGGACTGGACAGTTCTTGGGTCTGGGGTGCTGGCTGTGCATTGTAAGATATTTAGCATCGTCCCTGGCACACTCAATTCCAGTTGCAGTCCCTTCACTTGTGACAGCACAACATGTCTCCAGACATTGCCACATGCCCCCGGTTGAGAAACTGTTATAGGTAAAGAAACAAAATTGTTTTCTGGACATTTCTTTTTGTGCAGCTGTGTGTTGCCTGGCTAAGCTCCCACCTTAAGCTTTTATAATACCATTTACTGGACCAATTAGTGTTTGTGACAGTGGGTGGTGATTTAAAATGAAATACCCACACTTTCATGTTCTTGGATTTGGCTTTGAAATAAAGTGAGCTGAGTTCTCCCCCGTCCCCTTGCAAGAGTGCCTGAATAATGAGGTCTTTCTGCTAGGAATAGGATTATGCTGGTTCCCACAACTTAAAACTATTTTTTCAACATTTCTATTGTGACTGCATCGTAGGTTTTATTCTGACAGAAACGTTCCATTTGAAATGAAGGTTCTCTAGAACAGTGTTTCCCACACTTGAATGTGTATGTTTCATGTGAGGATTTGGTGAAATTGCAGATACTGTTCCCACAGGTCTGGGCTGGGCCCCGAGACTCTGCAGGTGTAACAAGCTCCCAGGTGATGCCGGACCTCCAGGTCTCCAGGCCACACTTAGTAGTGAGGCTCTCTACTAAGGACCAGTTCTCAACAGCAAAAGAAATGGTGACACATATGTCCAGGCAGATGATGAAAGGCTCTGAGCAGGAGCAGCGTACGCTTTCAGCAATCTGTTGTGTGCAGGGCCGCTCACAGACCCTTCTGTGCGTTGGAGGTGACCACCTGAGTCCATCTGCAGCCTTGCAGGCTGTCAAGCAGTGGGAAGACAAATGCCTGCAGTGCCTTACCTAGCACTGAGGGGAGCAGTTTAACAGGACAGCCTGAGACAGATGGCTGCACCCCCTGAATGGGCACTGAAGGGGTAAACCAGCCCCAGAGAGGCAGCAGATTGGACTGTTAGACTCTGAGCTATTTGGTGGCTCCCTGGGTATGGTTTGATCAGAGACACAACAAGGAAAACCAGCCCCCAGAGGGCTTTGGCCTGCCTTTCTGCTTGCCCAGCTCTGCAGGGTGATGGGCAGCCAGACACCTTTTTTCCTAGCTCAGCGCTGCCCTTGTTATCCTGAAGCTTTGTTGCTGTGGGTCTGCTGGGTACCTGAGAAGGGAGAAGGAATGGGGTGTAGCATTGGGCACCAAGTGAATTTTGGTACTTAAGACATTTTTCTTTCTAGTTTTTATTCCTTTTTTTTCTTTTTAAAAATATATGTTAAAATTAGCTAACATTTCCATCACCTTGATGAAGGGTGTTAAAGTAAACTTGTGCCCTTCATAATTCTTTGAAATTAGAAGAACATCAATCTATGAAAGTCTTCGTAAGAGAATTGAAGTCCAGAGATCCTGCCCAAACCTTAAATCCCAAGTTCACTGAGGATTTGCATTTGAGTATTTTTGCTCAGATGAATGAAAAGGACACACACACACACACACACACACACACACACCTGTTTCATTTGTATAGGATTTAGGATGTTTTTAAGTTTTCTCACAGCATCCCTCTAGGTAGAGAGAGTAGAAATCTCTAGCCTGTGGTTAGGGACAGGAGTTCCAGTGATTTAAAGACTGATTTGATGTCCTAGTCCACTCCTCGGAGTCCTTGGATGTGTCTTTATAGCTGGAAGTAATAGGATTTGAGGTGTGAAAAATGTTACCTGCCTGGATTAGGCAGATGGACCTATATATGTGGTTCCAGTTACATAGTGCTCTGTAACAAATTACCCCAAAACTTAGTGGAATGAAATCATCAGCATCTTATTTGCACACATTCTTTGGGTCAGGAATCCAGACAGGACACAGCAGGAATGACTTGTCTCTGCTCCATTTACTGGACCAATTAACAAGCTTCAGCTGAGAAGACTCAAACTGCTGGGGGCTGAAATCATCTGAAAGCTTTTCCACCTATATGACTGGTACCTGGGCTGGGATGACTTGAAGGCTAGACTCATCTGGGGCTGTTCACCAGAGCATCTGCAGGTTGACTTCATGGTGCTCGGGCTTCCTGCAGCACGGCAGCTGGCTTCCCAAGTCGGGGGGTTCCAAGAGTGGGCATCCCCACAGAACAAATGTTCCAAGTGACTATGTGGAAGCTGTGTGGATTTTTATAACTTAGTTTTGGAAGTCAGATAACAGCATTTCTGCCCCTCTTTATTAGTTAACAGCTATTGCAAGTCTCCCCAGATTCAAGAAGAGAGGACACAACTCTTGATGGAAGGGATCAAAAAAATTCACAGCCGCTTAAACAAAAAAAAACACATAAGCCATTTCATGCTACACCGTGGCGCTAATTTGGTAGAAGATTAGCTTGAGTAGAAGTCAGCAAAGCTGCATCAAGAATGAGTTAACTGTAAATGGGGGGAAAATATGAACTGTGTACATTATGAAGAATTCATGAAAATAATTGCGGTTAGTAGAAAAATTCAAGTTAACCTAAATGCCTAGCAATTGGAGAGTGGCTCAAATAAATCATAAATAAAATATTAGGAATATGATGCAGACTTTTAAAAGAATGAGGTAGCTCTATATGTGATTATTTAAGAGTATGTCCAAGATCTGTTAAGTGAGAAAACTATTTACAGAAAAATATATATGCAATGATGCATTAATATTTTAACATAACATGTACATATATATGTAAAAATTTAGGAAATAGTCTTAAAAATGATATTAAACTGTTAGTGGGGATTTCTACTGTAGATTAGTGTAGCATCTGGTTGGGTAATAGGAAGGAGAACTCACTTCTCACTCTATAGTTCTATGGTGTTTACATTTTTAAATGTATTACGTTTTCCTATATTGCTCTTATGATATGAATTGCTATGTGATTTTTGTTTGTTTTGTTTTGTTTTGTTTTGGAGTTTTGCTCTTGTTGCTCTGGAGTGCGATGGCATGATCTTGGCTCACTGCAACCTCCAGCTCACTGCAACCTCTGCCTCACTGCAACCTCCGCCTCCCAGGTTCAAGCAATTCTCTTGCCTCAGCCTCCCAAATAGCTGGGATTATAGGTGTCTGCCACCACACCCAGCTAATTTTTTGTATTTTTAGTAGAGATGGGGTTTCACCAGGTTGGCCATGATGGTCTTGAACTCCTGACCTCAGGTAATGCACCCACCTCAGCCTCCCAAAGTGCTCGGATTACAGGTGTGAGCCACCACGTCTGGCCCAATATGTGAGATTTAACTTTTAAAATACATTAATTTGGTTACTTTATAAATATAAAACTATAAAATATGTTTCATAGTTTTTCCCCACCCCCCCCCAAGTATGTTTCATATTTTAACATAAAATACAAAGTTTAATTTGGTAAACATTTTTCTCCCTGGGAGTGTTACTGAACTTCACATTCCTTGTATTTTATTGTATGAATTGGTACAGTAGGTGTGGCATGTGCACAGAAAGGCACTAATCTGTTTGGCCTGCTTTGTTTGACATGCTTCGTAGTTGTGAGAGAAATTTAAGAATGCCCAGTCTGGGCCAGCTGCAGTGGCTCACACCTGTAATCCCAGCACTTTGGGAGGTTGAAGTGGGTGGATCACCTGAGGTCAATAGTTCAAGACCAGCCTGACCAACATAGCGAAACCCTGTCTCTACTAAAAATACAAAAATTAGTTGGGCATGGTGGTGGGTGCCTGTAATCCCAGCTACTCAGGAGGCCCAGTCAAGAAAACTGCTTAAACGTGGGAAGTGTAGGTTGCAATAAGCCAAGATCACGCCATTGCACTCCAGCCTAAGCAACAAAAGCGAAACTCTGTCTTAAAAAAAAAAGCCAGTCTTACTGTTTTTGTTTCTCTTATTACTCAGGCAGTCTCCACAGTGGCAGAAGTTCCTGGAATGTGTGGTGATTCCAAATAGTCTTTTTATAATGATTTTAGTGGAAATTAAGAGTAGACATACTCATGTTAGGTTGAGCCATTTAAACTTGTATTATCTCCCAAATAGAATTGACTATATTTATAATATAATTATTACAGATAATCAAATTAAGGAAATTCAGTGACATTAGAAAAGATTTATGGCTTTAATCAAATTCAGAGGGTGGATTTCTTTCTCTTTTTCTTTTTTTTTTTTGAGATGGAGTCTTGCTCTGTTGCCCAGGGTGGAGTTCATTGGCAGGGTGTCAGCTCACTGCATCCTCTCCCTCCCTGGTTCAAGCGTTTCTCATGCCTCAGCCTCCCCAGTAGTTGGGATTATAGGTGTGTGCCACCACGCCCAGCTAATTTTTGTATTTTGAGTAGAGATGTGGTTTCACCATGTTGGCCAGGCTGGTCTCAAACTCCTGACCTCAGGTGATCCACCTGCCTCAGCTTCCCAAAGTGCTAGGATTACAGGGGTGAGCCACCACTCTTGGCCCAGACTGATCTATTTCTGGGCTAATCTTTTGGGGTGGGTTTTTTGGAGCATCACATACCCCTCAAGCTAATAGAACAGGGTAGAAGCTAAGATGGAGATCTAGAGCTGCATTTTAAAGGTGCCAGTCCTCTGCTTATTTCCTGTGTTGTATAGTAACCTGATCATGCCTCATTTTTCAATTATTTTATTATTTAAATTAGTATCATACAATAAGTAGTAAAGGTAATTTACCTAGTCCCAGGGACTGAGCTGTGCTCTGGCTGGGCAATGAGTTAGTTGATACTTCCTGCCTGTATAACATTTATGGTTTAATAGGATAGACTGAAACGTAAAATAAGTGATTATGAGAAGATAGGCTCATCACAACTTTGAGAGAAACACCCGGCTGGATACTCTCTGTTTGCCCTTCCCAATCCACCATGCTCTGTGCCCTTGGAGGCAGACCATTATGGATCACATATGGGGCCCCTTGCCCTGTGGCTTTGGAGTATTTATTTCCCCTGCTCTTTTCATCCCTCAACTTCCTTACATTTGTAAAATGGGATATTGTCTAACTAGTCAGGGTCCAGGCAGGAAAGAAATGGTACTCAAAACAGTCTAATTGCAAAGAGTTTAATGACAAATTTCACAAAGACGTGAACAAGGTAAGGGAAACTAGCAAGAATTGTGGGGTGCCTGGGAGGTACCTCAAATATTTGCAAATATTTTTCTCTCATTCTGTTTTTACTCTGTTGGTTATCTCTTTTGCTGCGCAGATGCTTTTTGGCTTAGTTAGGTTCCATTTATTTGTTTTTGGCACATTTGCTTTTAGGGTCTTAGTCATGAATTCTTTGCCTAGGCCAGTGTCCAGAAGAATTTTTCCTAGGTTTTCTTATAGAACTTTTATGGTTTTAGTCTTGGATTTAAGTCTTTGATCCAAGACTTCAGGCTCTGGGTGGTTGGTGGTTGTATGTTACTCTGCTGAAAGCCACAGCTTCCATAGGGTGGCCCTCTCTTACAGCTGTTGTTGCAGTTAAATTCTTGCTGAATTCTGGCAATTAATCCTCCTCCTGGAAAACACTTAAACGAACAAACAAAAATGCACATAACTCTTCTATCCCTTCAGACCTACGGGAGGTGGTGTTTGCTGTTTCTAGCCTCCCAAGTACCCAACAATTCTTGCAAGTTTCCTTACCTTATTCATGTCTTTGTGAAATTTCGTTAAACTCTTTGCAATTAGACTGTTTTGAGTACCATTATTTTCCTGCTTGAACCCTGAGTAGTTTGATAATATCCCGTTTTACAAATGTGAGGAAGTTGAGGCATAGAGATCAATGAATATCAGAACTGGGATTCAAATTCAGAGTATTTTACGTCGTAGCTAATTCTTAACCTCAGTGTTTTCCTATTTGTCACATTGCAGGAATTCTCATAGTCATGTTTACAAATTGGGGGGAAACCTGAGGGAAAATCTTTTACCTGTTAGCTATAGCTATGAAGTTATGAGGCTATAAAACAAACTAGCTCTTAAATAGTTCAATAAACAACATCCTTCCAATCAACTCCTGTAGGTCAGAGTTTTTGTTATTTCTTTTAGAATTGCCATCAGATTCATGTTATCAGCGAGGAAGGAAAAAATAATCTAAAAGTAATCAAACCTTCAATTTGCCACCGTATTCTCTCGGCTTGGTTCAGGTTGACTACTGGTTGTTCGCAAACACCTGATTCATAGAGGACCAAGTTTAAGGATATATATTTTAAAAATTATTAAAATTTCAGTAGCTTTTGGAGTACAAGGGTTTTTGATACGTGGATGAATTGTATAGTGGTGATTCTAAGATGTTTAGTGTGCTTGTCACCTGCATAGTATACATTGTGCCCAATACATAGTTTTATATCCCTCTTCACGTTCCCACCCTCCTCTTTCTGAGTCTCCAAAGTCCATTATGCCACTCTGTACGCCTTTGTATACCCATAGCTTAGCTCCTGCTCACAAGTGAGAATGTAGAGGTGTTTGATTTTCCATTCCTGAGTTGACCTCCAGCTCCATTCAAGTTGCTGCAAAAGACATTATTTCATTGTTTTTTTTATGGCTGACTTGTATTCCATGGTATATATAGTCCACATTTTCTTGATTCACTTATTGGTCAATGGGCACTTAGATTGTTTCCATATCTTTGCAATTGTGAACTGTGCTGCATTAAACATACACATGCAGGTCCCTTTTTGATCTAATGGCTTCTTTTCCTTTGGGTAGATACGCAGTAGTGGGATTATTGGATTGAATGGTAAATCTACTTTTAGTTCTTTAAGAAATCTTCATACTGGTTTTCAAAGAGGTTGTACTAATTTACATTCTTACCCACCGTGTATAAGCATTCCCTTTTCACTACATCCATGCCAATATCTATTGTTTTTTAACTTTTTATTAGTGGCCATTTTGGCTGGAGTAAGGTGTTATCTCATTGTGGTTTTAACTTGCATTTTTCTGATTAGTGATGTTGAGCATTTTTTCGTGTGTTTCTTGGCCATTTGTATATTTTCTTTTGAGAAATGTCTACTCATGTCATTTGCTCACTTTTTGATGGTATTCTTCCTTTTTTTTTTGCTGATTTGAGTTTCTTGTAGATTCTGGTTATTTCACCTTTGTTGTATGAATACTTTGCAAATATTTTCTCCCATTCTGTGGGTTGTCTGTTTACTCCCATGGTTGTTTCTGTTGCTGTGCAGAAGCTTTTCAGTTAAGTCTTACTTATTTGTTTTTGTTACATTTGCCTTTAGGGTGTTAGTCATAAATTCTTTGCCTAGGCCAACGTCCAGAAGAGTTTTTCCTGGGTTTTCTTCTGTACTTTTTATGGTTTCATATCTTAGAAGTCTTTGAGCCATTTTGAGTTAATTTTTGTATACTGTGAGAGGGATTCATTTCATTCTTCTGCTTGTGACTATCCTGTTTTCCCAGCACCAACTATTAAATAGGATATCCTTTTCCCAATTTATGTTTTTGTATGTTTTGTCAAAGACCACTTGGTTGTATTTGAGTTTTTATTTCTGTTCCAT